>NC_055991.1:119733047-120933047 GCF_018446385.1 Zingiber officinale | reverse complement strand
AAAACAAATAAATATTTAGCGATGTATGTATAAATTTACTACTATAAAATAGATTTGTACTGTAAGACCGTTGGCGACTAGCTAAAGGGAGGTAAATAGTCATGACAAATAAAAAGAACCTTTCTCGAATTTACGGCTTAATTAATCTAACACTTGCATAAATAAAATAAATGACGGAAAGAAAAGAGATACGAAAGGATTACTTGGTTATAACCGGGGAGGTTGTTAATCCAAGGAAATTGGAGCTCAGTAAACAATCTCCTTCAAGCAGAGAACCTTCTTATAGCAGTTGAAGTACTCAATTACAGAATAAAATAAAACTAAAATGAATCACAAGTGTTGTTCTGAATCTCTTGGACCAGCCAAGGTTGTATTTATAGCCCTGGTCGGGGCGCTTGGAATGGGATAGAATTCTATCCCCGATGTAACGGTTAAACGCTACATCGATTTGGGTAAAGTTTGGATTTTGGGCGCTCGGAAGGGTTCCGGGCGCTCGGATGGTCCGGGCACCCTGGACTGGTTCTAGGCGCCCTAGACTGGTTATGGGCGCCCTAGATTGGTTCTGGGCGCCTCGGACTGGTTCCAGGCGCCTTGGCCAGGTTCGGGCGCCTAGACCAGGTCGGGATGAGGTCTGGGCGCCCCGACCTGGTCTAGGCGCCCGGACCAAGATGTTGGGATCTCTTCGTACTCGGCTAGAGAGGGGGGGTGTGAATAGCCGCCCCAAATCGCTCGTTTCTTCCTACAATTCGTTAGCGCAGCGGAAAAATAAACTAGAAACGAAAGGAAGAATACAAACCTCAAACAAACCGATGTAACGAGGTTCGGAGATTAGGGCTCCTACTCCTCGGCGTGTCCGTAAGGTGGACGACTCCAGTCAATCCGTCGGTGGATGAGTCCCCGGAGAACCGGCTAATACAAACTCCTTATGGGTGGAGAAACCTCGCCACAACACACTCTTGCAACAGCAAGTAAGGAGAGTACAGAAATACAAAGAAAGACAGCAAGAAATACAACAGTAAGAAAACTCTTGCTTGCCTTCTCTTCGACTGGAAGAAGCAGCAGCTCCAAGCGCCTACAACAGCAGGTGACCCAGCCAAAAGGAAGCTCACGCAAAGCTTCAACGCTTCAAGAACTCAGCAGAGCTCAACAGCAGAAAGAAGAAGAGAGAGCCGCACAGCAGATGCCTCGATCCTTTATACCGCGAAGAAGACAGTGAAGAAACTAGCCGTTGCGTCGCAACGGCTAGAACCGAGGTAGGGATCCGCTGAAATGGAGCCCGTCCATCCCCTTCCTTTCCTTCTCGCGACTGCCTCTCGATCGGTCCACGATCGATCAGACCGACGGTCCGGACCGATCAGTCCGCTTTCGCATCGACGGCCACCTGATCGATCAAGAACTCAACAGAGCTTCTGATTCGATCGGTCACGCGCCGATCAGAAAATATAGACACCGGATCGGTCTCGGTGACCGATCCGAGCTTGGTTTTGCCCAAACCAAGTCCCAAGACTTCCAAACATATTCGGTCAACCTCGACCTATTGGTACTTCATCCCTAGCATCCGGTCACCCTTGACTGCTAGAATTACCAAGTGTCCGGTCAATTCCTTTGACCTACTTGACTTTCTCAACACCGGATGTCCGATCATCCTCGATCCATCTGGATTTTCCTTGCCTGGATTCACTCACCAGGACTTTCCACACCGCCTAACATCCCGCTTAGGACTTTCTCATTGCCTAACATCCCGCTTAGGACTTTTCCACCGCCGCTTCACTCACGTGACTTTCCAACCGCCTAACATCCCAGTTAGGACTTTTCCAACTGCCTGACTTTACTCACCGGACTTTCCAACCGCCTAACATCCCAGTTAGGACTTTCTCACTGCCGGCTTCACTCACCGGGACTTTTCCTGCCAAGTCTCCATACTTGGACTTTTCGCGTGCCAAGCTCCCTACTTTTGCCAAGTCTCCATACTTGGACTTTTCCAATGCCAAGCTCCTGCTTGGACTTTTCGCTGCAAGCTCCCTCGCTTGGACTTTTCCAGCAAGTCTCCATACTTGGACTTTTCCAATGCCAAGCTCCCTGCTTTTCAGCGTCAAGCCTCGCTTGACTTTTCCGAATCAGGTCAACCAGGTCAACCTTGACCTAAGGTTGCACCTACAATCTCCCGAACACCTATTCTTGTCAAACATCAAGAATACAACTCTCTTCTCGTCAAACATCGTCAAACATCAAAACATAACTCGAGTCAGGTCAACTCGAGTCAGGTCAACCAAGTCAACCTTGACCTAAGGTTGCACCAACACAAGAAAGTCAACATAATTGACTTTTTTTTGTCCAGGTCTTCCACTCCGGTTCTGCTCGCCTCGGTCCAGGTCTTCGACTCTGGTTCTGCTCGCTTGGATGATTTTGGTCATCCAAAGTAGGGCTCACCCGAATCCAACTTCCGGCCTTCTCGAGCAACCTTCCGCTCCGATTCCTCGTCCCTTAGAAACGTCGCTCGCCTCCTTCTCGTCCACCCGCGTACTCTTCCGTAGCACCTTGTCCCTCAGACTCACCGAGCCCGTCGGCTCTCTCCCGTGTTGTCCTTCTCGCTAGTTGCGTCTTTTGCTCGACTTCTTGTGCTCCTAAGTTCCTGCACACTTAGACACAAGGTTAAACCCAACAGGATCTAACCTAACTTGTTTGATCACATCAAAACTACCTTGGGGTTCCACCATCTACTGTAAAAAAAATTATACTTTTGTAGCAAAGGATGATGACAAAAATCGTGTTTATTGTGTCATTGGATGTGTGGGGAAGAAATATTGAATAACACCTGCATTATGATGTACTCCATTACTTAATCGGGTTACAAGGTACTTCACTATGATGCTAAATTTTAGCTAAACTTTGCTCATGCATATTTGGTTGATATGGTAGGTATCAGCACGTTGGCCATGATATGTGATCATATCAGGTCCACTTTCTTGATCAAAATTTTAGTTTGATATCATATCTACCTTCCTCGCTCAACCCTCCATAGTGATTGAGAGTTTGCATAAATCCAATTATGTTGATGCAGGGTGCACCAGAATCAAACTTGAGTTTTGATATTGTCAAAGATTCAAGTCTTGTTGTGATATGATAAATTAACTAAGTGTGCAGATTATTTACTTAACCGTGAAAGCCCTAGTCACGACTAGGCAGAAAAGTCTTAGCAGATCGTGGAAGTCAAGCAGAAAGTCCAGGTGGGTCGAGGACCTGACACCTGGTAATTGAAGTTGATAGGTCTGGAGGACCTGATATCGAGAGAAAGCTCTGGTGAGCCGATCTGATGCTAAGCTGAAGTCTAAATAGATCTAGAGGACCCCAATGTTTGGCAGGTAGGTTAAGGTAAGCAACTGGAGTAGAGCGATGGGGAGGTCGTGTTCCTGGAAAGAACAAACCCTAGGTCATTGATCCAACTGAAGAAACTGGCAGGTTTTCAAGTTGAGATAAAGACAGGTCTTACTGTCTTTTCCTATTCATGCATTACTACTGTGCTAACTTTATATTGTAAGGATATTTTATACTACTGTGCAAACTAATTCTATTTTGCAAAATATAGGTGGATCAGTCAACCGAACTAAGATGACATGACACAGAGTGATCGACTAGAGAACATTTGGTATTCAAGGGGATCGGTGGATCGAATCCAAGGATTAGTCAACTGAACCCATTTTGGTAAACAACCTGGAAGATCAAAATCTCGGCAAACTTGGAATTCAAGCAGATTGGTCAACTGGACCTAAGGATCGGTTGATTGAACATTTAATAGCATTGATGTCGAAGCATATTTGAATCACAGCGACAAAGGCAGTTTGAAGGATCAGTTGACCAAATAAGTTGATTAGTCAACTGAACAATTAATGCTCCTAATTACATAAAGATCATATCTCGTCACCGAAAGAAAGCACAGTGTTCAGTCGACCGATGGAGAGTTCCGTCGACCGAACGGATCAGTCGACTGAAGGATTTTTCAGTTGTCTGATCAACACTTATATAAGCAAGCCTTGAGCATCGACTCGAAGTAATTTTCTGCATTCCACTGTTCTACTGTGTTGCTACTCGTGCTACTTCTGATCTTCCATTCAGTGTGCAAGCTATTTCACTAAGAAGCTTCGACGATCTTCATTCTTATATTGTCGGTATTTTTATTTAGCTTACATCTTGTTTATTAAACTTCTCTGTACGCATTACCTCTTTTCCAAAGTTTTCGGAAGGAAGAGTTTTATTGAATTACCCAATGGTGCGATAAAGGATTGTGGGTCTTGAAGTAGGATTCACCACATGCTCTGAACCAAGTAACCGAACGAGTCTATTTATTTTTGTTTTCATTCCGCTACTACTTTGATATTTTTAACTAAAAAGAAAAGTTTTAAAATGAACGATATTCACCCCCCCCTTTATAGTTTCCTATCGATCCTTCAAATTATCCTAGGTCTATCAATGAGTTTTGACCAAAATCTAGTGATAGACCAAGACATGTTTAATTACACTCATTTAACGTATTGTGAGTTTCTAGTGTTGCAAGGAGTTAAATTATGCTATCCATTTCTTATTTAGGGCTCTTAGTGGTGGTCCAATGTTACAAGAAGTTTCTGCTTGCATGTGGACCTGATATGGGATGATATCAAGGCCACGTTGGGCCTGATATCATCCCATATGGGGTCCAACATGAGTCTGATATGAGATTATATCAAACACAACATGATCTTTGGTTAAAACTGTGCTTTTACACCATATATACCTTTTCCTCGCTCAATCCTTCCTAATGGTTGAAATTTTGTAAAATTCCAAAAACCCTAGGTCTATCCATCAGATTCTATCACAATCACTGATAAATTATGAAAATATAGTATGTACACCATATCTATCATTACTTGGTCTTTGCTAAATTAGTATGTACAACAACACTTAATTATGTAGTTGTAACTTTGCTAATTTAGTTTGTAATTTATTTATCAAGGATGGTCATATTGTTGAAGAAATTCTCTCTGAGATATGAAATACGCTTGATGCAAATTCTTGAGTGGTACATGGAGCTAATGTAGTAGATTATCCAGAACAAATATTCCATCATCTTCTAAGTATAGTGGTATGCATAGCACAAATAGAAATACAAGCAATTTGACATTTGATCTAAATGAAGAAGCAATTATCCTAGAAGATAAGGTTATGAATCCTTGTACAACACTTGTTGATTACTTTGAGTCTACTTGGAGTGAGGAGGAAGAACATTATACCAGAATTAGAGAGAAATTATAATGCAATATAGATGTATAAGAATTCTTAATTGATGATGATATGCAGATTGAACAATATGAAATTCCCCTAGAGCAGTATAGTGACTTAGAGGAGGAATTCCTAATAGCTGATGATCCATATATTCTAAATTTTCGATTGCTCCAAAGGCCAATTGAAGAGGTAACAGATGAGTATGAATTTTATGTTGGACAAATTTTTTAGTCTCGACAAGAGTTTAAGAATGCACTTGTGAAACATGCCATAATTAAACATATGAGATATAACCTAGTTGACACCCGAAAAAATAAAGTAAAAGTCGTCTGTTTCAATTAACCATGTACATGGAGAGTAGTTGCCCGGGAGGATGTAGAGTTCACTGTTATGAAATATGTAAAGGAATACTAATGTAACACCGTTAGGAAAAGTGTTGATCATCAAGCATGCTCTTCCTCCTTTGTAGCATCTTTTGTTGAAGAGTAATTTGTTTCTAATGAACAGTACAAACAAAGTATGATTATATCAGATATAAAAGCTAGGTTTGGAGTGACCATATAATACAAAAAAGTATACATAGCTTAAGAGAAAGTGATGAAGAAGGTTATTGGAGATTATGACCAGACATATAGAGATCTTTCACTATATGTACGTTAGTTAAGAGTTAGGGATCATGAAACCTATGTGGCACTACACAGGAATGATGATAATAAGTTTCAACACTGTTTTTGGGATTTTGGAGCTTGTCGAAGAGTATTCAAGTCTTATCTATGCAAATTGATCGAAATTGATGCCAAACATCTAAGAGGGAAGTATCCGAATGTGTTGTTGATGGCTACAATAATTGTTGCTAATGACAATGTCCTCCCAGTAGCCTTTGGAATCACTGAAGTTAAATGTGGGTCTGCATGTGAGTGGTTTTTGGATCATACAAAGAGATTCTTTACTGTCGATGCATAGTCAATGGGCATAATATCAGATAGACATCACGACATCATATCAGTAGTTAGGAAAGCCTACCCAACCACCCATCATGTTTTCTGTTGCCACCACATGTCTTGTAGTATAGTAATATATACTAGTAGTAGGTCGGCTTTAGGCTTGTTTTGGGCAGCATCACGAGCAAACACAATACTCCAATATGATCTCATAATGCATTCCATGTTTGAAAAACATCCAGATGCCCATAAGTGACTTTAGAATATTAACCCTAAAAGATGGGCTAATGCACACTTTAGTGGAAGAAGACACACAATGCTAACCACTAATTGTGTAGAGAGTTTAAATGTTTTGTTCAAGCTAGCATACATGTGAACTTCCCATAAACATGTTAATTGATAATACCAGAAGAAAGGTAGCTCAATGGTTCTTTAACTGTAGGGAGGAAGTCTCAAAATGGTATGTTGCTTTGACACCTCATGCTACCAAAGAAATAGATTCAAGGAGAGAGAAAGCTAGACCATATAAAGTCCACCCCTACTCTCAATCTGAAATGGAAGTAGAGATATGGGGTGCTTCATTCATTGTTGATTTAGAAAGAAAGTAATTATGTGGAGTTTTAAATTTCAGGATTGTCTTGCTCACATGTTATTTCCGTCATCATTCACCAGAACATGGATACACTCCCATATTCTGAGCATTATTTTCATTCACAGAATTGGAATGCGATATATATGAATCGTATTTACCCCTGTCAAAGGAAGGAATTTTGGCCTAGGGGTGTAAACAACATTATAATTCTATGTCCCCATAGCCTTGTGCAACTCGGTAGGCAAAAGAAGGTAATGATCGAGTTGAAACATAATGGGAAGGTAAAAATCAAATGCAACTAGTGTAAACAACTGGGTCATAACCGAAGGACTTGTAGAATACCGCCAACCCCTAGTTCTTGACTTACTTGTATATCTATACAGGAATATTATGGTTGATTTATATATTTTGTAAGCGGGAGGAGTGGATCCATATATTTTGTATGCAGTACATCCATAATGTTATAAGAAAAATAGTTGTGTAAAGTGATGTTATTGTTATATCTTTGTATGTAGTATTTGTTGTTTAATACAGTGCTATCTATGATATGAGAAGTGTAAACCAATTCTACTAAGGCAGAACTACTACTTCACACCATATCTCCATTTTATAAACTAAAAACTCGATAGTAGTTATGAATTTTCTGACATTTAATAGGCGCAGTCCAATAGTATATTTCAACTCTATAGGGTGGGATTGGAAATTTCAAAGTATTATAACTTTTTTCAACTCTAACTATGTTATAAGTTAAACAAAATAGGTGTTGTTGTGCTTGAAAAATAAAATAGGACAACAGTTGTTGTTCATTAAATACAAAGCAGGTGCACTGTTCTGTGCCAACTGGCACGCCACAAGAACTTCATCGATAGTAGTTAAAATTAAGTTTTGACACCATATCTAGCTTCTCCTCGCTCAAACCTTCCTAGTGATTGTGAATTTAAAGAAATCCAAATACCTTAGGTCCATGAGTGGGTTCCGGTTAAAATCCACTGATGGACCTAAACAACTCCGATTACGCTCATTTCAAGTCTTGTGAGTTTTTGGTGATGTGAGGACTCCAATGGTGCTATCTATTACTTATTTAAAGCTCTTCAGAGGTGCTTCAACATGACGATAAATTTCAGTCTAATTATGGGCTTGATATGAATGATATTAGACCCACGTTGGGCCTGATATGATATCATATCAAGCCCAATGTGGGCCTTATATGATTCATCCTTAGTCGCTTTGCTTATTGATCATAACCAAGAATTTGAGGCCGATATCTAAAACTTCACACCATATCTCTGTTGTGTTGTGTAAATTAAAAACTTGCTAGCGGTTGTGATTTTTTTTTTTTTTTTCAGAAATTCAAATAGGCCAGCACCAACAGTTGGATTCAAGTCTATAAAATTTTAAAATAGTCTTGTAATTTGGTTTAAACTAAAATTAAGTTATGACTTAACCAAAATGGTTGTTGTTATTTTTGTAAAATAAAATTCGATGGGGTTTGTTGTTTATAGACATCCATCACGTGCACTGTTCCATGTCAATTGGCACACCACAAGAATTTTATAAGTAGTAGTTAAAACTAAGTTTTGACACCATATCTAACTTCACCTCTCTCAAACCTTTAGTGAATGTGAATTTAAAGAAATCTAAATACCCTAGGACCATCAGTGGGTTTCGATCAAAACTCACTAATGGACCTAGATATGTCTGATTATACTTATTTCAAGTCTTGTGAGTTTCTAGTGTTGCGAGGACTCCAGTGGTGCTATCTATTGCTTATTTAAAGCACTTAAAAGGTTCTCCAACATGATGATAAATTTTATTCTGACCCACTTTGGGCCTGATATGAATGATATTAGGCCCAACATGGGCCTTATATGAACCATCCTTAGTCGCTTTGTTCATTGATCATAATCAAGAATTTGATCTCGATATCTAAAACTTCACACCATATCTCTGTTATGTTGTGTAAACTAAAAACTAGCTAACGGTTGTGATTTTTTTTTTCAAAAATTCAAATAGGCTAGCACCAACAGTTGGATTCAAGTCTATAGGGTGCGCTTGGAAATTTAAAATAGTATTGTAATTTGGTTTGAACTAAAATTAAGTTATGACTTAAACAAAATGGTTGTTGTTATTTTTGTAAAATAAAATTCGATAGGGTTTGTTGTTTATAGACATCCATCACGTGCACTGTTCCATGCCAATTGACATGCCACAAGAATTTTATAAGTAGTAGTTAAAACTAAGTTTTGACACCATATCTAACTTCGCCTCTCTCAAACCTTTCTAGTGAATGTGAATTTAAAGAAATCTAAGTACCCTAGGACCATCAGTGGGTTTCGATCAAAACTCACTAATGGACCTAGATATGTCTGATTATACTCATTTCAAGTGTTGTGAGTTTCTAGTGTTGCGAGGACTCCAGTGGTGCTATCTATTGCTTATTTAAAGCACTTAAAAGGTTCTCCAACATGATGATAAATTTTAGTTTGACCCACTTTGGGTCTGATATGAATGATATTAGGCCCAATATGGGCCTTATATGAACCATCCTTGGTCGCTTTATTCATTGATCATAATCAAGAATTTGATCTCGATATCTAAAACTTCACACCATATCTCTGTTATGTTGTGTAAACTAAAAACTAGCTAACGGTTGTGATTTTTTTTCTTTCAAAAATTCAAATAGGCTAGCACCAACAATTGGATTCAAGTCTATAGGGTGCACTTGGAAATTTAAAATAGTATTGTAATTTGGTTTGAACTAAAATTAAGTTATGACTTAAACAAAATGGTTGTTGTTGTTTTTGTAAAATAAATTCGATAGGGTTTGTTATTTAAAGAAATCCATCACATGCATTGTTCTGTGCCAATTAGCATGTCACAAGAACTTCATCGGTAGTAGTTAAAACTAAGTTTTGACATCATATTCAGCTTCTCCTCGCTCAAACCTTCCTAGTGATTGTGAATTTGAAGAAATCCAAATACCCTAGTTCCATTAGTGGATTTCGGTCAAAATTCACTTATAGACCTAGACAGCTCTGATTGCATCCATTTCAAATCTTATGAGTTTCTGGTGGTGTGAGGACTCCAATGGTGCTATCTATTACTTATTTAAAGCTCTTCAGAGGTACTCCAACGTAACAATAAATTTTAGTCTAATTATGAACCTGATATGATCCCATATTAGGCCCACTTTGGGCCTTATATGAAATGATATTAGGCCTAACATGGGCTTAATATCATTTATATCAGGCCCAACATTGGGCCTTATATGTAATTCAAACTTTGAAACACAGAAATGTAGTTAAAATTTTTTACAACCATTCAACTAAAATTTGATACAACATAATCTACATTAAACAAACAGTATATCATTACAAGAACATCATATTATACTTATTTTTAATTATAAATATACAATTTATAATTTAAATTATTCTTTTATAGTCTATATATTATATAATCAAACTTTCCCATTCCAATTTTTGTCAGTCATTATTTTATGTCCAACCCTAAATCTATAAGCTTTCATTTTAGCTTGTATAAAGTGTGTTGATATCTGAAACATTAAACTCTCTGTATAGCGCATCATAAAAAAAACACAATCTAACCTACAAGAAAATAATATTTAACTTGTAAGAGTCTATTTTCATGTAAAGATGAGAGAACATAAACAAATACTTACAATTTTCTTTGTGAGGGACCATGTACTTGAATCGATTTAAAGTCTCTCCTGAAGAAAATTGCTAAGCCACAAAGCCATATGTGATAGTATGACTAGTTTAACTCCTTAAAAACGACACCTAACATAAATGACACTAGTAATCAATACATATCCAACGCTTATTGTATTTATATATATATAGAACTTAATATTTACAGTTTTATCAAAAATAACAGTGTAGTTTTCTATGACACTGAGAGAGTTATAATGAATTATATGACCTTCCTCCAGTCTATAACCATTAAATGTCAATGATCATTTTCATTATTTAGAGGACAGAAAATAATCTAATGGGCTTATCTTTATTAGTTTTAGCAATTTGTTTCAATGCGTCCACGTGCATCATTCCAAACATTTCTTATGTAAACAAGATAAAATTTTAGTGGACTACATCCAATATATATAAAAATAAGATTAGGTGCTCAAATACTTACTTCAAATCCAACTCCACAAAATATGGATGGGTAGTATGGTGAGTTAGAGGTTTTGGCTTCATTAGCTAGAATTGTCCAATAAGCATTTATGCAATCCCTATTGGTGTATTGACTCCAATCCAAAAGTATTATTAAACCATATTGGAAGCACCGTAACCCTACATAATCAACCAAAAATAAAAAAAAAGAAGTTAGCACTATTAATTATTATTCAACTCCAATAATCATCATTGTTTACATGATTATGCAACTACGCTACCAACTAACTTAATTTAACTGACTTAACTTCAATAATGCATCTACTATCACACCATCTTTATTTTTCTTAAAAAAAATATCTTCACTTGCTGAATAAATTCATATACAAATATGTCATTAAGGATTACAAAAGAACGAATTACCTACAATCAATCCTACCTTCTGTTGGATGCAATCTTGAGGGTCCGTGTGACCATGTATTTTGATGTTTGGGAAAAAGGTTTAAGTTAAGTTTACCTTTATATTTGATATGTGTATTTAAATTATACAGATTTGCAGGATACACATATGACTTAGCTTGATGACTTTGGGTTCAGTGAAGGATGGAGCATCCGAGGGACTGTGGGTAAGACAACAAGGGCAAGTGTCGAGGGAAGCACACTTTGAGGTATATACGAAGGATGGTATTGGGACAAGCCGCGGGCTTGAATGCATCCGAGGGATGAGAGCCAAAGGAAGTATTCTTGAAGGCAAGAGGTCAAGACTGCAAAGAAGAGTCAAGTGAGTTGTGAGGGTCCGAGTGTTGAGAGAAATGTACTCGGGATGGGAAACCCTAGGTTTTATGGTTTACCAGCCGACTGGTGCCAACAGGGGAGCAAAAAAAATGCCTCTGTTCACTCAGCCAGTGTGGAACAGTCGAGTGGTAGCTATACCAGTCGACTAATATCAAGCCGTTGGATTGTAACTGTCATATTTCCACAGAGAGTAGTCGACTGGTATTGTGACCAGTCGACTGGTGGTGGGAAACACAGCTAAGTGTTTCCTCCTGAGCTCTATTTAAGAGAGCTCGGGGTGCTTGACAAAGGTTGATGAAATAGAGGTGGTTAACCCATATTAGTAGTCTTCCAAGTGCCCTATCTTCTCAAGAGTTCTTGTGAGAGTTGTGGTGAGATTTCTCCACCCTCAAGGAGCTACATGAGCTAGTTGGAGTTTACCGGGGAGTCATCCACCGACGGATTAGGATTGTCCATCTTACGGACAACCGTGGAGTAGGAGTTTTATCTCCGAATCACGTTAAATGACATGTGATGGTTTGCTTGTTTCTTCTTGTATTTAGCTTAGCTTTCATATTCATGTTTGTATTCTTTGTATTCCGCTGTACTAACGAATACGTAGAAAAGTGATTTAGGGTCAACGTCTATTCGACCCCCCTTAGCCGGCTACAAGATCACCAACACCTTTAATATTTAGGTCTTGAGCTTCTTAAGCTCAACACATTTTATTTCAATATTTGATGAACATGTGTTTTCAGTCTTTGATGGGGCAGGTGCTTCTGGATCTATATCATGAACAATCTATTTGCCTTTCTTTTTATATTCAGATATTTGTTTTCTCTGAGTTCTCTTTCTTTGAGGCCTAGTCCAAAATTTGTTAGTAGTTTGTGCAGATTAGGTTCTATGCCCTCTTTATCCGCGGTAGGGGATGCTTATGGCACTTCTGAGACCTTGCTTTGCGGCACTTTTTAGAGCTCTTTGATTTTATTTTTGGCATCGAATATGATTTTATCTTTTACAATTAAAATTCTGTTGTCCACCTCAACATTGCTAGTGTCAGTAATTTTGGCACTCCTATCCCGTATCATGAAGTTCACTTATTTGAAGATCTTTTTCTTTAAGCATCCAATCCATCTCAGCAATTAAAATATCCTTTGCTATTAAGAGACTACCCATTTCATTTATGATTGTTGTCATGTTCCTATTAGCATCCTCCAAACTTTTAACAGCTCTATATAATTGTTGCTTTAAAAACTTAATTTGTTCTCCCTTTTCCTTGTACGCATTGTAGTCTACCATCTCTGGGCACTGTAGTATACCTTCTTCAGCTTGATGTGAAGATCCTTGGCTAACCAACTCATGGCCTTGAGTTGGAGGAGCCAGTGGTGTACCAAATCCAATTTTGACTTTGCCAAAATTAAATCAACAACTATTTTATCTGCAGTCACACAGTCTATAAACTTTTTGACTGTGTCAACATGATAGTTAGGCTAACTCTACCGTGTAATTCTAAGAAATTGTTCAGGATAGTCTGGATTAATAATACTAATGTGCTCACACATCCATACCTACAATGTGATTATAAAAATAATAATTTTCATAACAAATATTGTGAGATAAATATAATCTAACTTACAGCCAAAATATTTGGAAATCCCTTGAACATTGAATCAGCAACAAGTGGTTTTGGTCTAAATGTTAGCTCTAAACCAATGGCTTCCAATTGAAGAGCCATAAAACTGTATACCGATTGCACCTATTAAACCTAGCTAAGTTGTCAAAATCATCTACGTAGTTAATTAGGGATAATACAGGTATTCTAAGAATGCTGCTACTGTAGTACACCTAGTTAATTTTGATGTTGTCAACTTAGTTAAGCTAGGTCATGTGTGTATTTGATCCTTGTGTCTAAGTGTGCAGGAACTTAGGAACACAAGAAGTCAAGCAGAAGACACAGCTAGCGCGAAGGATGACACGGGAACAGAGTCGACAGACTCGGTGCTGCAGAGGAGTACATCGGCTGATAAGAAGGATGTGTGTGGTGGTCCGAGAGATGAGAACTTGGGGAGGAAGGCTGCTCGAGGAGAAGGCCAGAATTAGGTTCGGTTGAGCTTAATTCCGGATGCCCGGAGCATCACCCAAGCGAGTAGAGCGAAAAATTGTTAACAAGGGAAGTTAACCATTTTCGAATGAACAGTGTCGAAGGCGCCTTTAAATGCTTGGAAGGTGCCTTCCATTAACAGTACCGAAGGCGCCTTCCAAGCCTTGGAAGACACCTTCCATGAATAGTGTCGAGGCGCCTTCAGTGAACAGTACCAACCTCAAATGATCATTTGTTGCCATTGAGTTATGGATAAAATTTTATCCACTTGAAGGTGCCTTGAACCCTTTTGAAGGCGCCTTCCATCTACGGATAGGATCTCCCAGGAGCTATAAAAAGACCTCTAAAGTTAGGAAATATTCAACAACTCCTGTATTCATTTTCTAGCATATTTTTGAGTATTCAACAAGTGTAAGAGGCTTCTTCGCCTTCAACGAAGGAGACTTTTTAGTGCTTTCATCTGCCTTGGATTAACAACCACCTAGGTTGTAAACAAGTAATTTTCCTCCTCTTTTTATTTTATTAATTGTTCATTTAATTTATTATAATTATGCTACTAATCTAAGTTGAAATATCGAGTAATTCACCCCCTCTTGCCAGCCGCACTGGGACCAACAAGTGGTATTAAAGTCAGAATGCCTCAGAAGGACTAATCTCTGACTGAAACACTGAAACGATGGCCGAATTGAGCATCTATCCATCGAAGTTCGAGGGGGATTTCTCAACATGGGAAAAATACATGGAGGTATTTTTAAAAATAGATTTTGAATTACTCTTAATAATTAAATATTATTTTTTAACCCCCAAGGACCAACAATGAATCGAAAAAGAAGAGTAACATTGGACCAAAAAAGATCAAGCCGACTTCGTAGTGAATGGACGAGTCAAGTTCCACCTACTAAGTGTACTTCCACCCCAAGAAGTCAATCAAATTGGAGATTATGAATTAGAAAAGGAACTTTGGGAGAAGTTCCTGAAGCTACACAAAGGAACGCCCGAAGTAAAGCTTACGAGATAGGATATGCTCCAGAACCAACTGACGAACCTCCAGATGGAAGAAGGCAAAACAGTCATACATCTACACTCGAGGATTCAAGAACTAATCACCGAACTCACCAATCTCGGAGAAAAGATAACAAATTGAGACTCATTAAGGTACACACTGAATACATTTCCAAGAACTGCTGAATGGACATCAATTGTATACGCCTTCTATATATCCAAGGAGCTATAGGTAAGTAGTTTAGAAAATTTATTTTCTACCTTTGAATTACAAGAATCTAGATGTGTAAGGATCAGAAAGAACAAAGAGCCAAACAACAACATTTTACTGAACACAAGAGGGGTTAAGTCAGATACTGACACTTCTTTCGACGAAGACGAAAAGGCTTATATGGTAAGAAAATTCTTGAAAATTTTTAAAACTAATAAATTCAATAAGTGTCAGGCTAAGAAGTATACACAGAATAAAAGACGAGTTCGATGCTATAGCTGCAATGAAGAAGAACACATCAAGGATGATTGCCCAAAGCTGAAAACGAAGGAGAAGAAGAAAGAGCCAACCAAATCAAGGCACAATAACTTAAAGGCAACAAAGGACGAGTCATCATCAGAGTCTGAAATTAAAGAGTATGTCAGACTAGCACTGATGGCAAGTCACCAAGAGAAGAGTATCAATGAAGGGGGAGTCACTTCAAAAGAAAGCACCAGTGAAGGGGGAGAGTCAAACTTCAAAACTGACATGATAAGTGAGGTACGCTTACTTTCTCCAAATCAACTTTATGAAGGTATTAAATTCATGTCTAAATCATTTTACAAATTAAAATAAAAATAATAATAATTTCAAAAAGGAAATTTTAGACTTGAAAGTAATTTTAGTACACTTATGTCCATTAGAGATGTATGAAAAATTAAAGAATGAAAATGAAAAATTGAAGGATCGAATTGAAAAAATTTCTGCATGTGTTAATCCAAATAATTCAAGAAATTATGAAAACCTAAATTGATACTTTAAATTTTATAAGAGTCAAATTAGAAAAGCATCACAAAAATATGTACCCAAGAAATTTCTTATTAACCTAGTAGGTAAAAATTTATTTTGGGTTCCTAAATTTTGCTAATAAATGACTAAGCATGTATTTTAATTTTTCTTACTTAATTTCCATAATTTTTGCTAAATTTTTTTTCGTATTGCAAGAATACATAATCTATTCATAAAAAAATATTTGGAATTTTTAATCGATTAAATAATTTTCTTTTAATTCTTGATTAAAAAAATCTTAATTTAAAATTCAAAATATTTTCAGAGAATTATCTTGAAAAACCTAATTTTTTTTATACTTATAGTTACATTTTGAACATATATAAAAATTAGCCAGATTTTTAGAATAGGAATACTATTTTTGAATATTCATTTTTAAAAATAAATGTTATCTTCTTAAAATATTTTTCATGCAAGTTTTCCTCAGAATTTCTTATTCAATTTTTTTGGTAATAAAAAAGTTGGTTCTCTATCTATTAAATTATTATTGAAATTTATTGATAAATAATAAATTTTCTATAGATTATTTAACTAAAAACTTATTTTAAAACAAAAAATTCTCAAAAACTTATCTTTTGAAAATTTAATTTTTTCCCTTTTGTTATTTTCAATACTTAGAAAAATTTGAAAGAATTTTTTGGACAAAAATCTATTTTTAAAATTTATTTTATAAAAATTATGTTTCTGTACAAAATATTTTATTTATGTTAAAATTCTTAAAATATTTTTTGTGAAAATTTTTTCTTCTTATTCATATATGATTGTTGAATTTTAAGAAAATTTGTCAACATTTTTTGAAGTATTAAAATTATTTTTTTTAAATTTAAACAAATATGATTATTAAATCTTAAAAATTCAGACTTTTGGAAAAATCTTTTGTAAATTTATTTTCTCTGAATTCTGTTTCCTTAGCCCTTAGAAATATTTCAAAATTTTATCTAACTATTATATTTTCTTTGTCAGACTTTATTTTGATATGATCAAAGGGGGAGAATTTGGAGCTTAAGTTTAGGAGGAGGGGTATTTTTGTATTTTTATTCTTAACAAAATTTATGTCTTCTTAAATTTGGAGCTTAAGTTTTTTTGTCTTGTTAAATCTTTTGTTTTGTCTTTCCCTAACTCTAACTTGGGTTGATGCACATCAAAAAGAAGGAGATTGTAAGTACCCCGAAGTAGTTTTGATGCGGCCAACCGAGTTAAGTTAGGTTTTGTGTGTATTTGATCTTTATGTCTAAGTGTATAGGAACTCAGGGAAATAAGAAATCGAGCGAAAGATGCAACTGGAGAGAAGGATGACACGGGAAGGGAGTTGATGGGCTTGGTGCATCCGAAGAACGAAGTGATGCCGAAGAGTACATCGGCGGACGAGAAGGGCGCGCATGACGGTCCGAGGAACGAGAAGCCGGAGAGGAATGCTGCTCGAGGAGAAGGCTGGAGTTGAGTTCGGGTGAGCTGAGCAAAGCAAAAAATGGTTAACAAGTGAAGTTAACTATTTTCGAATGAACAATGTCGAAGGCACCTTCAAAGGCTTGGAAGGTGCCTTCTATGAACAATACCGAAGGCGCCTTCCAAGATTTGGAAACCGTCTTCCATGAACAGTGCTGAGGCGCCTTTAATGGCTTGAAAAATGCCTTCAGTGAATAGTATCAGCCTCAAATGACTGTTTATTGCCGTTAAGTTATGGATAAAATTTTATCCACTTGAAGGCACCTTGAATCTTTTTTAAGGCGCCTTCCACCCATAGATAGGATCTCCCAGGGGCTTTAAAAAGACCCCTGGAGTTAAAAAATATTTAACAACTCCTATATTTATTTTCTAGCATATTTCTAAGCGTTTAACGAGTGTAAGAGACTTCTCCGCCTTCAACGAATGAGACTTTTTAGTACTTTCATTTGTCTTGGATTAATAACCACGTAGGTTGTAACCAAGTAATTTTTTTGTCTCTTTTTATTTTATCAGTTGTTTATTTAATTTATTATAATTGTGCTACTAATCTGACTTGAAAAATTAGGAAAGGATAAATTTTATGTTTGTAAGTAATTCACCTCCTCTTGTCGGCCGCACCGGGACCAACAACTACTACCACAAAATAGAACAGTTGCAAAAAAATACAAGATATACAGCTGACAGTATAGCTTGTCATTTGATCTTGACTTCCTTATGAGTTCCCTAAATATTTGGTAGAACAATCAGACTCTTGGAAAAACTCCATGTACAGTGGGTTAGAGGCCTTATTTAAATCGAGACAAACTATCTCTCCATTGTCGGGTAGGCCTAGAATCAATGCAACATCTACCTTTGTAAATTTTAATTTTTTTCCCCATGGAAGATGAAGCTTTGTTCATCCTAATCCCAATTATCAAATATATTCTGGACCTGAGCTCTTACAAAGGAACTAATAGGGAGGTCGAGGATCCACGAAAAGGGTGTACCTCGAATCATTTGTTCTTGTTCTGTGGTCGGTTGAATAGAAGAAATAACTTTCCTAAAATGACAAAGGGTACGTTTCCAGTTCATTCTTTTAGTTCTTCCTCTAGTGATATAACTTGGATAATTGGGTTGAGTGGCACCTCCACTTGTCGATGCTTCTTTTGTAGCTATTCTAAACTTACCAACCATAAATCAACAATCATAGACAGGAAAAACTCTTAGATTCCATAAAAATGGGTGTGATCTAATTCGAACATGCCCTTAACACTAACACAAACCCTAGGTGAAATCATTATAGAAATAAACACTAAACAAGCAATGGAACTATGTATAAAACTAATGGTTGGATGGCGATGATGTTAGAGACATGTCTTGAATGGAGCTACGTAGGTTACCTTCAAGAAGTTGATGGCGGCCAAAGCAGGAGAGTGTGAGCTTGTGCTATGATTCAAATATTGACATGATATTCTCCAATATCATGCCCAACATCGAAAAATTATATATTTTTAAAATTTTTTTTACTTTTAAGTTATTTATTTTCTATTTAATCTATTTAATTTATTCTATATATTACTCTTTTTTATATTATAAAAATACTTTTATAAGTTATAGATATATTTCATTTCATTATGATCTTTTAATTTATATACTCCATTTTTTTCTTTATTATATTTTTAATCTTATATATATATATATAAAGTCAAGGCGATCAACACGTAGATAGTATCAGCCGGTCGAGCGAAGCATGCCCCGATTCGCCGCCGCCTTCGACGCGGGGTTAAACGACCGATGCTCAATGGATTATTGAACGTCAGACGGAGGAAGCGACGAGGTGTAGAAGCTAGATCAAGTGATTACCTCGCTCGGCCAGACAACAGAGCTTGATAGGGACAGAATTCAACTTCGGCCAAGCGGCTACCCCGCTCGGCCTGGCAGCAGGTCTCGACAGTGGTAGAGTGGATCTTCGGTTGAGCGAACACACACACGGGAGTAGCAAGGTTTTAGCTGACTGGACAGGACACCAGAGTGGCAAAACTCCGGTAGAGCAGCCCACCCGCTTGGCCTAGCAGTGCACTCTCTGTGATATCCATCAACATCCTTTTGGGAGTTGATGCCACTAACACCGGGCATGGGCAACCAGAAGATCGTACGGTGGAAGCTTCCACTGTCACTTCAGAGATATGCTCGGTCCGTTGTGGCACTGTGTCAGGGACACTTTACTGATATGTCTTTTCAGGAAAAACTTTAGGAAGCTTGCTCACCTTGGGGGACGTGCATGCGCGCTACAAGAGCTCTATATAAAGGGGGTCCAAGAATCAGTAGAGGTATGTGATATTCACTATTTGCGCTACAGTCTTCTTGTTGCTCTGCCTTATACTTCATCACCGGTGACTGACTTGACCATCGGAGGGCCAACGCCGTGGATCCCTTCCCTGGATCGGCACTGACGTAGCTTATGTTGCAGGTCCGAGCAGAGTCTACAAGTGGTCAGCAGGAGCGCCACATCCCCGGCTTTCCATCTCTTCGACTTTCGGACAAGATCATATTTGGCGTCGTCTGTGGGAACGTAACTTTCATCCGAGCTGAGAAGATGGAGGACGTTGGACGACTCACCACTGTGACTCTCACCCAGGAAGGGCTCGACATGCTCGTGCAAGCCCGAGCGTCAAAGATGATCGAGTAGCAGTAACAGCAGGCGTTAGCCGATCGACAAGCGCCGCAACTTGCAACATCGGCGGTCGGGAGACGAGGGGGGCAGAAAGACCGAGCAGAGCAAATCCCCATATAGGGGCAAAATAGAAGGTCGACCGACGCGCAGGAGGAAGCACCGCTCGCGCCAATCCCCTTTCATCGCGCCTTGTTCCAAACCCCCCTCAGAAATAGCCCAAGCAAATCAAGAATGGGGATCATCTTCAAATGATGCTCCTGTTCAAGACGCATGAAAAGGCAAGGCGCCCCAAAGCAACGCATCACCCGAATGGATCAATCAGCAGTTCTCCGAGGAGATTTTACAAGACCCTCCGCCCAGACACTATACTCCGCTGGCGATCGGGACATACAACGAATCGACCGATCCAGATGATCATCTGGATAGGTTCGATAATGAAGCCACGCTGCACCAGTATACAGATGGAGTGAAGTTCAGAGTCTTTCTCACTACCCTCTCCAGATCGGCGCAACGCTGGTTCAGAAGATTACCGGATGGATGTATACGAAACTTCAAGGACTTTCGAACGACATTCTTACATCACTTCGCCTGCAGCTAATGCTATCAAAAGAAAAGCGTCAGCCTCTTCTTCCTGAAGCAAGGATCGAAAGAAGCATTCTGGGCCAGTGTTTCAACCAAGTAGTCATGGACATCCCCTCGTCTCATCCGAGATGATGATGAATGCCTTCACTCAGGAGCTTGTCGAGGGAGATTTCTTCCGATCACTCATTCGGAAGCCGCCCAAGGACTTCGACCACATGCTCAAGAAGGGCAACGAATATATAAATGTGGAAGAAGCCCAAGCAGTCAGAAGAAAATAGGCGCTGACCGAGCACTGACCATCAAGAAGCCATCAGCCACCCAAAGGACCGAGGGTCGAAGGAGCACAACCGCACCAAGAGCCCAGGACCTATGCCGTGCAACAAGTGGCTTCCGGTGGGCAGAAGGCAACAAAAGGCAAGGTATGGATGCCGATGTTCTATTCTTTCCACCAGTCAGCGACCCACAACACGCGTGATTGTCGCGGTCTGACACCAATCGTCAGCCGACTAGCTCTAAGAGGATACCGCCGCTGATCTCCTTCACCTGATCGGCGATAAAGACATCGATCTACTAGGTGGCGGGAGGAGAAAAGAAGGGCGCCCGAGCGGCACCATCAACATCAGCAGAGGGATGACACTAATCCCTCCCGAGTCCCAGCCGAGCAAAATAGACCCTCCACTAGGGAAGAGGAAAATAGAAGCAACACATCCCGAGGAGAAATAGGCATGATCGCCAGAGGATCGACTGACGGCGATTCCAACAGAGCCAAGAAGTCGTACGCTCTGCGGCTAGAGATCCACGCAATGGAATGCAGTAAGGAGAAGGCCAAAGAGCCTGAGATCAGCTTCGGCCCCAGCGACTTGGAGGGAGTGGAGATCCCTCACGACGACGCGCTGATCATCCAAGTAGTAATCGTTAATTACACTATTCATCGAACTTTTGTTGATACAGGGAGTTCGGTGAACATCATCTTCAAGAAGGCGTTCGATCAATTACAAATTGATCGGAATGAGTTGCTGCCCATGACGACCCCACTCTACGGCTTTACGGGCAACGAGGTACTGCCGCTCGGATAGGCCCAACTGGCCATCTTACTTGGGGAAGAGCCACTGAGGAGAACCAGGACCACCAACTTCATTGTGGTGGACGCACCCTACAATGTTATCTTGGGTCGGTCGTCCCTCAACGAGTTCCAGGTGGTAGTATCTACTTACTGCCAAAAGATTAAGTTCCCGGTAGATGACCAGGTGGGCGAGGTCAAGGGCGATCAGTTAGTCGCTCGGTGATGCTACGTCGAGATGGTCAAATCCGAGGTGAGAATCGCTTGAAAGAATCCGCTCCTGGAGGTGAACGCAATCACTGAAAAGCCTCCTACACTGGTGTATGAAGAAAATGAGGAGGTTCAGATCCACCCTAGTCAACCGGAAGCAACCACTTTCATTGCCACCGACCTGGAGGTGGAGAAGAAGGCGGAGTTGATCGCCTGCCTTAGACAAAATCATGATATGTTTGCTTGGTCGACACATGAGCTTCCCGGTATCTCCCCGAGTGTGACTCAGCATGAGCTTCATGTCCGACCAGACGTTCGGTCGGTGAAGCAAAGAAAGAGGGACTTTAGCGCGGAGCAAAATCTAATCATCCGGGCGGAGATAGAAAAGTTGCTGGAGGCCGGCTATATTAGGGAAGTTCAATTCTCGAGCTGGCTAGCCAACGTCATGCTAGTCTCCAAGTCGGGCAATAAATGGTGGGTCTGTATCGACTTCCGTGATTTGAACAAGGCATGCCCAAAAGACTTCTATCCGTTACCTAGGATAGACCAGATGGTGGACTCAACGGCGGGCTGCAAGCTGATCTACATGCTCGATGCATACCAAGGGTACCACCAAGTGTCACTCGCATGCGAGGACCAGGAGAAGGTCAGCTTCATTACAGCCGACGGAACGTACTGCTACAACGTCATGTCGTTCAGATTCAATAATGTCAGAGCCACTTACCAAAGGCTGATGAATAAGGTGTTCCGATAGCATATCAGTCGTAATATGGAAATATATATTGACGACATATTAATAAAATCCCTTCGAGCTACTGACCTATGCGCATATATCGAGGAGACCTGCTAAACGCTGAGGGCTTATGGGATAAAGCTGAACCCTAGAAAGTGTTTGTTCGGTGCAAAGAATGGCTGCTTCCTTGGTTACATCATCACCGAGCGGGGCATTGAAGCTAATCCAAGCAAAGTCAAAGCGTTGCAAGACATGCCGCCACCTCGGAACTTGAAGGAAACTCAATGGTTGATCGATCAGATCACAACGCTGTCCAGATTCATATCCAAGTCGTCCGATCGGAGCCTTACATTCTTCAAAGTGCTTCACCGAGCTACCAAATTCCAGTGGGACGCCGAGTGCGATCGGGCATTGGAAGAGCTTAAGGAATATCTTAATTCCTTGCCTGTGTTAGCCAAGCCAATTGTGGGTGAGCTGCTCTGGATCTATTTATCATCCAGCGAGTACGCAGTTGAGTCGGCTCTAGTTAGGCAGAACGGCCAAGAGCAACAGCCTGTATACTTTTTAAGCCATATATTGAAGGATGTAGAGTCTCGCTACATCGATCTCAAAAAATTAGTATATGCTTTGATTCTTGCTGCTCGGAGGTTTCGTCCGTACTTCCTAGCGCACATAATCATTGTACTAACTAACAACGCCTTAGGACGAGTCCTTCTCAACCCCGAAGCATTAGGAAGGCTAATCAAATGGGTGACCGAGCTAAGAGAATTCGACATTCAATATCAACCCCGAGTAGCAATCAAGACTTAGGCCTTGGCGTATTTCATCATAGAGGTCCAGAATGTCGAGCCGGAGGCAACATGGAAGATATATGTTGACGGCTCGTCCACTCAACAAGGCAGCGAAATCGGCATACTGCTTATCTCACCACGGGAAGATTGGATGCAGCTCTCCGTTCGGTTGGACTATAAAGCCACTAACAACGAAGTAGAGTACGAGGCACTGATAGTGGACCTACAGGCAGCTCGGCATGTGGGAGCCGTCAAAGTCCTCATTCACTCATACTTCCAACTTGCCGCTCAACAACTATCCGGAACATTCGAGATAAGCAATGCCTGACTCAGGCTCTACTCGGAGGCCTTCGAGAAGATGAAGACCAACTTTCAAGAGGTCATTATACAAAAAAAAATCCCCCGATTGGAGAACTAGGTGGCAGATGAGTTGGCAAAATTTGTTGGTGCAATTTCCAGTAGGTCAAGGTTGACCTAGTTGACCAAGCGTAAACCTTGGTCATGGTTTCGATGTTTGACAATACAGAAAGACATGTAGACATGGACAATGCAGGTGCAGTTGTCCATGCGAGAGATACTGATCAAGGTCTGATCAGGTTGAATGAAGAAGAGTCAAGTAGGTCAAGGTTGACCAGATACTTGACTGGGAAGTCCTAACTGGGATGTTAGGCAGAGTGAAAATCCTAGTGAGTGAAGCTAGGTGAAAGTGAAAGTCCTGGTGAGTGAAGCCAGGCAATGGGAAAGTCCTGGTGAGTGAAGCCAGGCAGTTCGGAAAGTCCTGGTGAGTGAAGCCAGGCAGTTCGGAAAGTCCTAGTGAGTGAAGCCAGGTGAAAACCCTAGTGAGTGAAGCTAGGTGAAAGTCCTGGTGAGTGAAGCCGGGCAAGGGAAAATCCAGATGGATCAAGGGTGATCGGACATCTGGTGGTGAGAAGGTCAAGTAGGTCAAGGGAGTGACCGGATACTTGACACGAAGAGAAAAGTCCAAGTGGGTCAAAGGGATTGACCGGACACTTGGTGGGGAGTCTTAGCAGGTCAAGGGAGTGACCGGATGCTAAGCATGATGTACCAACAGGTCAAGGTTGACCGGATGTTGGTTTGGAAGGTTTGGAACTTGGTTTGGGCAAAAATCAAGCTCTGGATCGATCAGTGGATCGATCCAGTGATACACTGGATATCTGAATCGGTCTGGTGACCGATCAGTAACCAAACAGTAGCCTACTGAGTGTTATCTGATCGGTCTGTAGACCGATCAGGAAACAACGATCAGAAGGCAAGAAGTTCGGGAGAAAAGGAAGGGAATGCATGCTGATCGGTCCCTGGACCGATCAAGCTTCAGCCTGATCGGTCCAGAACTATCCGTTGTGAGCCAACGGTCTTCTGTCTTCTTTTGTCTTCTGGCTTCTTCTTCGTAGGTATAAGAGGGCAGAGGGCTTCTACAGTGCAGGAACTCTCTCACTCTTCTTCTGGTCCGAAGCTTCTGCTTTTTCACTGCTGTGCTCTTGAGCTTTGCTGAGCTCCGAAGCTTCGGGTGAGCTTCTTCGACCGAGTTGCTTGTTGGCATTCGTCCGTGAAGTTGGTGCTTCATCCGGGACTTCAGTCGACAAGAAGGCAAGCGAGTATTTGTACATTCATTGTGTATTTTGTTCTTGCTCTTCTTTGTATTTCCATATTGCTGTTGTAAGTTATTGTGGCGAGATTTCTCCACCCACAAGGAGTACTTATTAGCCGGTTCTCCGGGGACTCATCCACCGACGGATTGATAGGGCTCGTCCACCTTACGGACACGCCGAGGAGGAGTATATCTCCGAACCTCGTTACATCCATCGAGTTTGAGGTTTGCTATTCTCCGTTGTCGTTTCTATTGTTTATTTCCGCTGCGCTAACCTTGATTTATAGAAAGAAACTAAGAATTTGGCGCGGCTATTCACACCCCCCTCTCTAGCCGAGTACATCGATCCTAACAAGTGGTATCAGAGCGAGGTCGCTCTTCGTCGGATCAACACCCGGGAGAGCACGAGCTAGAGAATGGATCAACTCAGAGAAGACATCATCATTCCACCTTTCTATGACCGCGACGACTTCGCGTATTGGAAGGTAAGAATGAGGTATTTTCTTATGACTAACCTTGAAAATTGGAGTTGTGTTCAATTATGTTTCAAGCCTCCAATGGATAAGGAAGGATAACCACTCGAGAAGAAGAAGTGGACAAGGGAACAAATCCACCATTCCACAATCAACGATGAGGTAATGAAAGTATTCGAATTCTCATTACCTAATGACATTCTATGTAAGATAGGTGGATACAACAATACCAAGGAGTTGTGGAACAACTTGGCTAAGTTCCATGAGGGGAACTCCACTTCAAGCCATGAAGAGGAGTCAAGTGAGCCAAGGAGTTCACTTCATGGTGGAATGGATTTAGAAGTTGAGGGCCACTCAACATCTAAAGAAGAAGAGGAGGAGAGTTCTTCTTCAAGTTCGGAGCAAGAAGAAGAAGCTTCTACCTCCGGAAGGGATGAAGGAGAGAGCGTTCATCCATCCTCAACCCTAGGTAACTCAAGCCATTTAATTTCAAATAAATTACACATAATGTGCTTTGAGTGTAGGGAATTTGGGCATTACAAGAGTAAGTGTCCAAAGAGGGTTAGGAAGACTCCACCGGCGCCAAAGGTCAAGGAAGCCGGAGTCCCGACACGCAAAGGCAAGGAGCACGTGGTGTGCTTCCAATGCAAGCGAAAGAGACACTATAGGAGTCAATGTCCGAGGGGGAGGCAATCTCACAAGGACAAGAGATCGAGCACATGTATAGGGGGAGCTAGGGCAAACCCTAAGGTAATCTCTAAGGCACATTCTTGCAATTCTAGTAGGATGCATGCTAGTAGCCTTATTGCTATTGTTAAGAATGATAAGCATGTTAACTTTAGGAACCAATACATGAGCTTAGGAGCCAAACATGTTAACTTAGATAAGGATAATACTAGAAATGTCAACCCTAGAATTAACCCATCTAAGGCTAAGGAAAATCTAGGTAGAAATCCCAAATCATATAGACATATGCCTAGGAATACCTCAAAGAAAAATGATAAATTAAAGCTTGAGGTATTAGAGAAAGAAAATCAAGTCTTGAGGTCAAGACTTGACTCTCTAGAAAAGGCTCTTGAGGATTTGACTCTAGGGTCTAGGGGTCAAAAACCCAAGTCCAAGGACAAGAAAGGTTTGAGTCACAAACCTAAGTCCCAAGTGGTCAAGCCCACTTACCATGATGTTCCATTCGATTATGGAACAAAACCTAGGACTAGGAAGACCATCACCAAGGTCACAAGGGGAGTCACCCCTAGAGTTGATCTTGATGAGTCCCAAATGACCAAGGCTTCAAAGCCTAGGAGGGTCATTAGGAGGGTTGCTAGGGAAGTCATCCCTAGTGAATATTTAGTGAACACAATGAGCTCAAATAGGTATTGGGTTCCTAGGAGCGTGATTCCATCACACTAGATGGTTTAGGGTGTGCCAACCTTACTTGAATAGGTAGTTAACCTAATCATGGCAAAAGGTGGCACCTTAGGAATTTTCAAGGTCTAATCAAGCCTTGAAAATGAAAGTGAAAATTATTCCTAAGATAATTAGGATGTGCCAACCACATTTGAGGAATTTTCTAGAATCAATCTAGTTGGCACATAGTGATCTAAAAGTCTTGAGGATATTATTTTAGGTCTATTACACTTAGGAATATAGAATTTATGGCAAAATGATCAAAATTATCAAAAATGGCAACTAAGGCTAGAATTAGGTATTTTCTATACCTTTATGTGCTATTTGCCATATATTGTTTGTCATATGCCATGTCATGACATCATATTTATTTTATGATCATTTAAAATGTCATGATAATGCTTAGGTTGTTTAAATGTCATGCTTTATTTAAGTTTCATACTTTATGCCATGACATCATGACACTGGCACATGTTATTATGTATGATATCATTTTATGCCATGCCATCTTCTCTTGCATTTATAATCAATGAAATTGATTTAAGGTTAAAAAACACAATTTGATATGGAGATCAAATTGATGTTTAGAAAATGCATGAGACCTTAGCCTAAGATAACCTAAACCCATATCTCACATCAAAATTGACTTGGATGTGTTTGATACACCTTAGATGTGTGTGAGATATTAGGATGATGAGTTAGGAACAAGGTGCATAGTTCTTGTACCTAGATGAGCCTAATTCAAAATTGGGGATCATAGGGAAGGCTTATGTACAAGTCATGTACATTTAGCCCAAAGATTGTGGTCCTAAATTAAATGGTTTAAAATCATTTCAAAATTGATTTGAAAAACCTTGATGAAGCTTTTCTAGTGATAGCATTCATCATTGAGCAAAGTGATACAAAATGAGTTAACTTTGAGCTATTTCAAAGACTTGTGAACTTTGTATCAAGATTTGAAAATGGAAGTTATTTTCATAGAAAACTATTTTTCCTTGATAGTATATGTTATGAGGAATGTATCCTCAAAATTTCACAATTTTTGAAATTTTTTGTGATTTTCTAGAGGTTTCTGAATTTCGGGAGAAGAAAAATTCAGAAATAAGAAATCAGAGGTCGTGGACCGATCAGGAGGTTCCCTGATCGGTCCAGGTCTGTGTGGATCGGTCACTAGGACCGATCCAGGAGAGTTTGGATCGGTCTGGTGACCGATCCAGAAAACGATCAGGGCGTGCCAACCTGCTGAATTTCGACTGTTTGTCTGAAATTGCAGCTATGGAAGTGGTGTTTTAGAGTTCTAAAGGTTTGAAACTCTCCAAGACATTGTTGGTGCAATGGTCAAGGGGGAGTTGACCTTTAGGGGGAGTTTTACCTATTAGTCAAGGAGGAGTTGACTTTTAGGGGGAGTGTTTACTCGTCGAAACTTTTGAGGATGAGTGATATGGGATTATTACTAAGTTGATTGTTGAATTTAGTATCAAGGGGGAAATTAAGGGTTTCAATGAAAGGTATGGGACTTTCATTAGGAAGAAACTCTTGACCTTGATTTACTCCTTTTGATGTGTATCAAAAAGGGGGAAGAATGTCTAGAGAATGTTCAAGGAAGAACATTGGAGTTAGTGAGAGAGTTTGTTGATCACGACGAGTGAAGTTGAGAACAACGATAACTTACTCTTCAGGGGAGAGTTTGTTGATGTGTGCCAATAGGGGGAGAATGAAGGGTTTAAGTTAGGCCTTCATTATCTAAGAAGGAGGTTGCCTTCTTAGAAGGAGAATGTAAGGTTGTAACTTATGTTTCATTACCTAGTGGCATGAGGAAAGTTGAGACTATTGGATTAGCCTAACTTAAAGGTATTGTCAAACATCAAAAAGGGGGAGATTGTTGGTGCAATTTCCAGTAGGTCAAGGTTGACCTAGTTGACCAAGCGTAAACCTTGGTCATGGTTTCGATGTTTGACAATACAGAAAGACATGTAGACATGGACAATGCAGGTGCAGTTGTCCATGCGGAGAGATACTGATCAAGGTCTGATCAGGTTGAATGAAGAAGAGTCAAGTAGGTCAAGGTTGACCAGATACTTGACTGGGAAGTCCTAACTGGGATGTTAGGCAGAGTGAAAATCCTAGTGAGTGAAGCTAGGTGAAAGTGAAAGTCCTGGTGAGTGAAGCCAGACAATGGGAAAGTCCTAGTGAGTGAAGCCAGGCAGTTGGAAAAGTCCTGGTGAGTGAAGCCAGGCAGTTCGGAAAGTCCTGGTGAGTGAAGCCAGGCAGTTGGGAAATCCTGGTGAGTGAAGCCAGGTGAAAACCCTAGTGAGTGAAGCTAGGTGAAAGTCCTGGTGAGTGAAGCCGGGCAAGGGAAAATCCAGATGGATCAAGGTGATCGGACATCTGGTGGTGAGAAGGTCAAGTAGGTCAAGGGAGTGACCGGATACTTGACACGAAGAGAAAAGTCCAAGTGGGTCAAAGGGATTGACCGGACACTTGGTGGGGAGTCTTAGCAGGTCAAGGGAGTGACCGGATGCTAAGCATGATGTACCAACAGGTCAAGGTTGACCGGATGTTGGTTTGGAAGGTTTGGAACTTGGTTTGGGCAAAAACCAAGCTCTGGATCGATCAGTGGATCGATCCAGTGATACACTGGATATCTGGATCGGTCTGGTGACCGATCAGTAACCAAACAGTAGCCTACTGAGTGTTATCTGATCGGTCTGTAGACCGATCAGGAAACAACGATCAGAAGGCAAGAAGTTCGGGAGAAAAGGAAGGGAATGCATGCTGATCGGTCCCTGGACCGATCAGAGGAAGCTCTGATCGGTCCAGAACTATCTGTTGTGAGCCAACGGTCTTCTGTCTTCTTTTGTCTTCTGGCTTCTTCTTCGCAGGTATAAGAGGGCAGAGGGCTTCTACAGTGCAGGAACTCTCTCACTCTTCTTCTGGTCCGAAGCTTCTGCTTCTTCACTGCTATGCTCTTGAGCTTTGCTGAGCTCCGAAGCTTCGGGTGAGCTTCTTCGACCGAGTTGCTTATTGGCATTCGTCCGTGAAGTTGGTGCTTCATCCGGGACTTCAGTCGACGAGAAGGCAAGCGAGTATTTGTACATTCATTGTGTATTTTGTTCTTGCTCTTCTTTGTATTTCCATATTGCTGTTGCAAGTTATTGTGGCGAGGTTTCTCCACCCACAAGGAGTACTTATTAGCCGGTTCTCCGGGGACTCATCCACCGACGGATTGATAGGGCTCGTCCACCTTACGGACACGCCGAGGAGTAGGAGTATATCTTCGAACCTCGTTACATCCATCGAGTTTGAGGTTTGCTATTCTCCGTTGTCGTTTCTATTGTTTATTTCCGCTGCGCTAACCTTGATTTGTAGAAAGAAACTAAGAATTTGGGGCGGCTATTCACACCCCCCTCTCTAGCCGAGTACATCGATCCTAACAAAATTAGCCAGATCGTTATCGCCGATTGTCATAGGGCAACTGATCAAACAGATCTCGCTTGTGGCGCATATCGACTGAAAGGAATAACCTTCCCCAATGATTGAAGACCAACCTTGATAGAGTTCTTGCGGTCGGGAGCCGCACTTGTCGATAAGGAAGAAGCTCGCCTACTGAAGAAGAGGGTCGGACGGTTCACCTTGATTGGGGGCCAGCTTTATAAGAGGGCCTTCTCCATGCCCCTACTCAAGTGCGTCGGATTGGAAGATGCTGAATACATTCTGTGGGAGGTGCACCAAGGTTCCTGCGGAGGTCACCCGAGCGACTGTGTGTTAGCTCGAAAGATACTCCTGGTCGGATATTTTTGGCCAACTCTCCAAGAAGATGCCGATTAGACGATGGCCACCTGCTTGTCTTTCTAAAAGTATCACAACCCTTCGCACCGACTGACCAAGGAAATGAAGGCGTCCATGGTATCTTGCCCATTCGACTAATGGGGCATGGATATCGTTGGGTCATTCCCCATGGCGACCGGTCAGTAGAAATTTTTCCACGTCGCAGTGGACTACTTCTCGAAGTGGGGTGGAAGCTGATCCACTTGCAAGAATAATCGAGCAGATGGTCATTAAATTTGTTTGGCAGAACATCATCAAACGGTTCAGCATCCCACGCCGACTTGTATTAGACAATGGGTGGCAATTCGCCTATCAGGGGCTCAGAGAGTGGTGCGAGGGCTATGGCATCCAATAGGCCTTCACCTTTGTGACCTACCCCCAGGGCAACGGACAAGCCGAAGTTGCCAATTGGGAGATCCTCAGAGTTTTATGCGCTCAGCTCAACCACGTTGGAGGCAGTTGGGTCGACGAGCTCCCTTGTGTGTTGTGGGCCCTTCGTACACCCCCGAAGGAGGTGATCGACGTAACCCCCTTTCATTTGTTATATGACAGCGAAGCAGTCGCCCCCGTGGAGGTCGGAGTAGAATCCGATCGAGTGCAGTACTACGATGAAGGAAACGCCGAACGGATGCTCATGGAGCTCGACTTCATGGATGAAACGCGGGCGAGAGTAGTTGTTTGACTCACGGTGTACCAACAATGGATGAAACAGAACTATAATCGGAGGGTGATCTCGAGGTCCTTCCAGGTCGGCGATCTCGTCTAGAAGAAAGTGAAGCTGGTCGGCAATGTCACCAAGCTCGAAGCTCCAAGGGCTGGACCCTTCAAGATTATGCAAAAGCTCTGTTCGAGCACCTACTACTTGGAGGATGAAGAGGGAAGACATCTCGAGAGGACATAGAGCACGAATTATCTGCAACCCTACAGGGCCGGATGAGAGGTGCGTGAGTGAATACCTGTATTTTTGTATGTTTCCCGAACGCAAGGCAAAACATGAATAAAAAGTGAAGGTTTCTTGAGATGTGTCTCCCTCAACGGTCGAGTGTCGACCTTAAACTCTTGTCTCCATCAACGGTCGAGTGGCGACCTTAAACTCTTGTCTCCATCAACGGTCGAGTGGCGACCTTAAACTCTTGTCTCCATCAACAGTCGAACGACGACCTTAAACTCTTGTCTCAATCAACAGTCGAGCGGCGACCTTAAACTCTTGTCTCCATCAACGGTCGAGCGACGACCTTAAATCTCGGTCTACATCAACGATCGAGCGACGACCTTAAACTCTTGTCATCATCAACGGTCGAGCAGTGACCTTAAACCTTGGTCTATATCAACGGTTGAGCGGCAACCTTAAACCTTTGTCTCCATCTACAGTCGAGCGGCGACTATAAACCCTTGAGTTAGAAACTCCCGTGTCGATCAGTCGAGTTTGAGTTATATTAGAGCCATCGGCTCTAGAAGTCAAGCGGCGACAATAAACCCCTATCTATGCCATCTCTACTGGTCTCGGACCAATATATTGGATTCCTTATCTCCCCCGTTCGGGGTCGAGGAGTCTTCAAAAGCTCAATGAGCAGGCAAGCGTCGATGAATAGCCGACCGTGAACCCGGGCTACTCAAAAGTTGAAGTCTTCAAAATATGGTGACCGCTCGGGACTATTCTTCAAAATACTCCTAGGGTCGATTGAAAGGTCGCAGAATCATAAGAACTCTGAAGACAAAGAGGATCGATCGGGTGGATAGACTAATCGTAGACGATCGGAGGAGTCACGAGGTCATGAGTTGAAAAAACAAATACAAGGAGATCAAGCTTGGTCGAACGAATACGCATTCATTAAAACTTTTAAAAAATTTTACAAAAACTCTTGACCTCACTCAAGGTAATCTAAAGCGTCATCAGTCAGCGACGCGGTAAGTTTGTACCGGCTGATGATGTTGCTAGTCAGAGCTGTCAACAAGTATCCACCCTCTCTAAGCTGTCGATCGTCCCGTTGATCGCTAGATCGAACAGGCGGAGGGCTCGACCGGCAACTTTGTCATTAAAAGCATCCGAGCGAATATAATTCTTCTTCATCGCCTCGAATTGGCCAGCCTCAGCATCTTGGTAAGTCTTCAAAGCCGCTCGGGAGGCCTCTAGCTTGTCCTTCGCGGTGGCCAGCGCATTATCTTTGGCGATGAGTTGGCCGTGAAGGGCAATTTCTTCGGCTGATCGACTGTTCCACTCAGCGATCAGGAAATCCTCAGCTTCCTTGAGTTTCTGGGCGAGAGCCCGGGCCTCCTTATTCTTTAGTTCGAGGTCTTCGATGGCTCGAAGCTTCCTCGCATTGAGCGACTCAATCTTGTTGTCGAAGGTGCTGACCTACTTGTTGAGACGAGCCAGTAGAGTGGCCTGCCCTGAACTCTTGTCTCGTTTAGCCTCGAGTAGTTTGGTGCTCTTCTCCAGATCGGCCCACAGTTTAGCTACCTCGACGTTCGTCTGCTCTTGAGCGGCGGAGGATTGGCCACTCGATGCCTTCATCTTCTTCACTTCCTCCTCTAAAAATGTGAGCCTTTGGCATATGGTTAGACCCTCCACCCAGTACTGCAAGCAACAGAGAGAATACAAGTGCCAAGCGAAAATTTATTAAAAAGAATATGAACACTTACCCCAATAGACATCTGAGTGTGGTTGTTCGCAAGCGCCCTAGGAGGCATCATCGCCGCACGGGCTCGGGCGCCCGCCATATTTGGGTGAGCAGCCCTTAGATGACGATTTGGTGCTCGGGGGCTTAGGATACAGCTCCTACCGACTCGCGCTACTCTTCGATCAGCAGGTAAAGAATCGCCGTAATATGACATTGGCCACTCGGGGCTGATTGTACAGAAGTAGCACGTCCGGACGGCCGGGATGAAGATGTCGGACGGATGCCAGACTTCTTGGCCTTCAATTTTGGTGGCAGGAAGGCCACTGGCGGCGCAGACGATTCCTTGAGGCAAACCGGAGACGGAAGGAGTATGATCTGACGACTCAGGAGCAATGGACTCTTTGATGGGAGCGGGGGTCGATGTCTCGACCCGTTTGGCGGACCTCACCCCCGAAGTGGCAGAGCGTTATGAAGGCTCCGCCCGATGCCTCTTGTGCTTGATCAGTGGCTTGACTGAGGAGGATGAGCCCGAAGCCCCCTCAACCTCGATGACCGGCTACCGTTCGGAAGGAGGTTGTGAGCCACCAGTCGCTCCACCACTCGCCAGGGCTGGAGCCGCTTCGCTCTCATCTTGGGGGTCTTCTTGGGAGCCGACCGGCTACAGGCCACGACTCTCCAGCTCCTCCGTAGGAACCGCATTGATCGTGACATCCGCAAGCTTCACCTTGCCGGCCAAACGTGCACGTAGCATGACTTCGGCTGTAAAAGAGGAAGAAAAATCAGTTAGAATCAAAAGAAGGATTGAAGAAGTTACATACCTAGGCTGGACGGAAGCTAGGTGCAGATCGGACTCAAGCCGAAGATGTAGAGGACACCCTCCAACAATAATTTATGGATGTCATACTTCTAACCGACCAGCATGGAAGTGGTGTTGAGATAGTTCGATCAACTCTTGTACTATTTCAAGGGAGGCTGAGGCACCACTTCGAGCTGCCAGTGGGTCGGAAAGTCTAACCACTCAGGAAGGCGTACAAAAAAGAAATATTCCCTCCAATGCTTGTTGGAGGTCGGCATTTTGTCAAAGAAAACCAAGCCCACTCGAGCTTGGAAAGGAAAGTCCCCGGCTCGGATAATTTTGGATAATAAAAATAGTGGAAGATCTAGGGGATAAGAGGAATGTTGTGTAGCCGAAAAAGAACGATGACCTTGCACAGCAGCCGAAAGGAGTTCGACACTAATTGGTGAAGGGAGATGCGAAAGTATTTACAAACAGCGGGAAAACAATGGATGAATGGGGAACCGTAGACCGGTGGTAAATTGATCTCGAAAGAAGGTAAGACGGCCAAGCGGTGGAGAATTTGGCCGATCGGAAGGAGAGGGAAGAAAGACTTGATAATCAGGCGGAAACTCGAATGCGACTGTTAAACTCTCAGCATCGCCAGCATCAAACTGAGACTCGGTAGAGGTGTACCAGAGCCTAGGGATGCCAGCGGGAGGCTGTGAGGAACTCGCCATCGCAAGAATCACAGTGAAAGGATACAAAGGAGAAGATTACTAGCAGAGTATCGTCGGAACACAGAAACGTCGAAAAACTCGACGACAAAGTTGATTGGAAGGAAGCTTACTGGAAAAAGGTCGCCGAAGGAGCAGGAAAAGAGGAGTATCGCCGGAGCACATAGATGAAATCACCTGAAGAATAGAGATGGAGTCATCAGAGCCCGAAGTTGAGAGTGCGCAAAGGCGGCGACAAGCCCAGGTTTATAAACCTGAAGGTCGGCTGACCAGAGCCATCTGATCTAGGTCACAGAAATCTAGGTCGAGATCTGACCGTTGAATTTGAACATCCAAGCGTCACATCACCAGCGGATATCCGCTTGTCACATCAGGTGTGCGGCGATAGTGGGCAGGACACGTGGCACATCACCACGGGTCGACATTTAATGAGGGCACGGGGGTGTGCTTAGCCTTAATGCGAAGAGATTTGCATGATTTCCTATAAATTTGGGTGATGTAAGTCTAGCTCATGCTCGTCCAACACAGCCCAAGGAAAGATTTCACAAGTATAAACCTTCATTGTATCGATCGGATTGAGGGAGCATACCTACAGCCGAACGACAAGCTTCAACAGACCAACCGACAGGGAGCGGTCGTGTCCTAATCAGAAACCAAGTAGTGTCAGAGGCCGATTGGATAGAAAATTGCTCAGACAATTGTCCAGTCAATCGGACTTGCAGCCTCCTTCGACTAGACTTGAGGGGGAGGCATGTGATGCGGTGATGAGCCCCACCCCGTGGCCATGGTGGAGGTCAAAATCAAGGCGGTCAGCGCGCAGATAGCATCAGCCAGTCGAGCGAAGCATGCCTCGACCGGGGGAGAAGGCCCCGATCCGTCGCCACCTTCAACACGGGGTTAAATGACTGACACTCAATGGATTATTGAACGTCGAACGGAGGAAGCGACGAGGTGTAGAAGCTGGATCGAGCGGCTACCCCGCTCGGCCAGACAGTAGAGCTTGATAGGGACAGAGTTCAACTTCGGCTGAGCGGCTACCCCGCTCGGCTTGGCAACAGGTCTCGGTAGTGGCAGAGTGGAACTTCGGTCGAGCGGACACACACACGGGAGTAACAAGGTTCTAGGCGACCAGACGGGATACCAGAGTAGCGAAACTCTGACCGAGCGGCCCACCCGCTCGACCTAGCAGTGCACTCTCTCTGATATCCATTGACATCCTTTTGGGAGTTGGTGCTGCCGACACCGGGCATAGGCAGCCATAAGATCGTACGGCGGAAGCTTCCACTATCACTTCAGGGATATGCTCGGCCCATTGCAGTATTGTGTCAGGGACACTTTACTAACATGTCTTTTCAGGGAAAACTTTGGGAAGCATACTCGCCTCAGGGGGTGTGCACGCACGCTACAAGAGCTCTATATAAAGGGGGTCTAAACATCAGCGAAGGTATGTGATATTTACTGTTTGTGCTACAGTCTTCTTGTTGCTCTGCCTTATACTTCATCGTTGGTGACTGACTTGAGCGTCGGAGGGCCAACGTCGAGGACCCATTCCCTGGCTCGGCACTGACGTAGTTTGTGTTGCAGGTCCGAGCGAACTCTACAAGCGATCAGCGGGAGCGTCACATTCCCGACTTTCTATCTCTTCGACTTTCGGACAAGATCAATATCTATATATATATTTGTATTTTTATTAAATTTGTTATTTTAAGTATTTATTTTCTATTTAATCTATTTATTTTATCTATATATTAATTTTTTATATTAGATTTTTTTATATATTTTATAGATATATTTCATTTATTTTTTTAATCTATATACTCTATTTTTTATTTTATTTTTATTCTATATATATATGTATAAATTTATTTACTTTATTTTTATTTTTTATTTCAATAATATATTTGTATTTGTATTTTATTTTCTATTTAATCTATTTATTTCACTGTTGGACTTAGCCTATTTGAATTTCTAAACTAATTCACAATCCCTAGCAAGTTTTTAGTTTATAGAATAGAGATATGATCTCAAGTTTTACATTTCGTGATCAAAAACTTAGTAGTGATCGGTTGAACAAAACGACCAAGGTCTGAACCTATCAGGCCCATGTTGGGCTTAATATGAGATAATATCAGGCCCAATGTGGGCCTGAAATAAGATCATATCAAGCCCAACATGGGCTTGATTTGGGATCATATCAAGCCCACATTGGGCCCGATATTATCTTATATTAGACCCACATTTATGCTGAAATTTATTGTAACATTCGAGCACCTCTAGAGACATTTAAATAAGTAATGGATAACATCGTTGTAGTCCTTGCAAGACAAAAAATTCACAAGACTTGAAATGGGTGCAACCGAACCTATCTAGGTCCATCAGTGGGTTTTGACAGAAACTCACTTGTTGGAACCCCAAGGTTGTTTTGGTGTGATCAACAAGTTAAGTTAGGTCCTATGTATTTCTAATCTTGTGTCTAACTGTGCAGGAGCTTAGGAGTATAGGTAGTCGAGCGGAAGACGTAGTTAGCGAGAAGGACAGCACGCGGTGCATTCGAGGGACGAGGCGCTACGGAAGAGTACACTGGCGGACGAGAAGGAAGCGTGCGGTGGTACCGAGGGACGAGAAGTCGGAGCGAAAGATTGCTCGAGGAGCAAGAGACGTAGCTAGTGAGAAGGTCGACACGGGGTGTGACTGAGGGACGATGACTACGGATGAGTACGCTGGCGGACGAGAAGGAACCACGCGGCAATTCCGAGGGACGAGAAGCCGGAGCAGAAGTCTGCTCGAGAGACCGGAAGTTGTGTTTGGGTGAGCCCTATTCCGGATGGCAGAGATCACCCAAGCGAACGAAAGACTCGGTCTAAAGCGAACGGAATCGGAGCAGAAGACCCGGGCTAAAAAATGTCAACGGGGTTGATTTTCCCGCCCAGGGCGCCCGGAGCGTACCGAGGCGCCCGGAGTTGACTTTTCACAAGATTAAGTTTTGACTCGATCTGAACATTGGGGGATAAAATTTATCCCCCCCCCCCCCTAAGGGTGCCCGGAACCCTCAGGGTGCCCCGACCAAGGCTATAAATATAGCCTTGGTCAAGAAGCTTTTTAACAACTCAGAAATTGTGTAATCCAACACTTGTACACTCCATTTCTAGAATAGCTTCTATTTTTCTACGCTTCATTGTTGTAAGAGGCTTTTCCGCCTGAAGGAGATAGTAGTGCGATCATCTTCCTTGGATTAACAACCTCTCCAGTTGTAACCAAGTCAAATTCGGTGTGCCTCGTCTTTTCTGATTTACTTTCTGCTTTCATTATTTTACAAGTGTTAGTTTAAGAGTTCGAGAAGGGTTGTGTTTTATTTTTTCAGGCTATTCAACCCCCCTTCTAGACGGCCACAACGGTCCTACAAGTGGTATCAGAGCCAAGGCACCTCAGAAGGACTAACAGCTGACTGAAGCAACAAGATGGTCGGAATGAACATCTACCCACCAACGTTCAAGGGGGAGTTCGCTTTTTGGAAGCGACGAATGCAGGTTTACTTTAAAACTAATTTTAATATGTTATTACTAATGGAATTTGGTTATAAAGCTCCAAAGGACGCAAAAGGAGAAGAACTTGAGAAGCATCAATAGACTGACGAGCAGCGCAACGAATTCATGGCAAACGGTAAGGCTGAGTCCAGTCTTTTGAGCGTGTTATCTACCAAGGATCTCGACAGAGTCGGAACGTACAAAAGCGCAAAAGAACTTTGGGAAAAGTTCTTAAGGCTTTACGAAAAACCACTTGAAGTCGAATCTAACTCCTCGATGGACACCGAGTCGTCGACAGAAGAGTCCGAGATCGAGGAAATTGCCGAAACAACAATCATAGCTGAAGATCCACCTAAAGATGAAGAAACCTCATCCGAGATGAGCATCTATAAAGGGGGAGTGTCTTCAGAAGAAAACTAATCAACAGGGGGAGAATCAACAGCCAAAAAGGTAAGTCAGGTATGACCTCCATCTCTTGACCAGTTGATTAATCCAATCAAGACATTATCGAAATTTTTTTTTTGAAATAGAAGTTATATTATCAAAAGATTTTTTCGAATCAAAAAATTTATTGTCAAAAGATTTCTGCAAATCAAAATTTATGTTGTCAAAATATTCTTGTGAATTAGAAATTCAAAATAAAACAAAGAATATTGAAATAAAATAAACTCCAACAATAGCTTGTCGATTAAAGGATTTAGATAAGCTAAAAATAGAAAATGACATATTAAAGGAACAAATGCAGATTATACAATTTTTTGTATGCTTAATATTTCTTGTTTCAAATTTGAAAAATTGTGATTTGAGAAATTATGATAAACTAAAGTGGAAATTTAAATATCACAATGTAAAAAGTAGAGATTTTGATCTAAATTAAAACTTTAGACTTAGCGCTTTCAGCGAGAAAATTAAATGTTAAATTTCTTTATAAGGCTTTCTCTAAGGAAGTGATTGTTGCTCCAATAACCAAGAAGACCTAGTGCCTCGCCACGACCTAGAAGTCAAAATATGGAAATAAAATGTTTAATTAACTTTCTGGTAAAACATTAAAATTTAATAAATGTTTTAAAAAGTTTTTAACATTTATTTTGGAAATCTTTCTAAAATATTTTTATACTTAGAAAAAAAATTTTGTGAGCAAAATTTTTTTTTGGAAAATTCAAAAATTTAAGTTAGAATTTTTTAATATTTTCCCTTGCAAATTCTCTAACTTAGAATTTATTTAACTTAGAAATTTTTTTTGGGACTGCATTTGCTGGAAATTATTGCAAATTCTCTAACTTAGAATTTGCTCAACTTAAAAATTTTTTTAAGAAAGTTAGAAATTTTTTTTAACCCTTAGATTTTTTTTGGGAACCCCAATTTTTTTATGTGATCAAATGGGGAGAAGGAAAAGTATAAGTCTAGGGGGAGGTAGACAATTTTTTTTTATCTTTTTGCACCTTATTGCAAAATTAGTTATTTTATTTTTATGTCTATTTTACCCTAGCTTAACTTGGGTTGCTCACATCAAAAAGGGGGAGATTGTTGGAAACCCAAGGTTGTTTTGGTGTGATCTACATGTTAAGTTAGGTCCTGTATTTTTCTAACCTTGTGTCTAAGTGTGTAGGAGTTTAGGAGCACAAGTAGTCGAGCGGAAGATGCAGCTAGCGAGAAGGACGGCACGCGGTGCGCCCGAGGGACGAGGCGCTGCGGAAGAGTACACTGGCGGACGGGAAGGAAGCGTGTGGTGGTTCCGAGGGACGAGAAGCCAGAGCAGAAGAAGGCTCGAGGAGCAAGAGACGCAGCTAGTGAGAAGGTCGGCACGTGGTTCGACTGAGGGATGAAGACTGCGGATGAGTATGTTGGCGGACGAGAAGGAACCACACGGTGATTCCGAGGGACGAGAAGCAGAAGCAGAAGCCTGCTCGAGAAGACCGGAAGTTGGGTTCGGGTGAGCCCTATTCTGGATGGCAGAGATCACCCAAGCGAGAGAAAGACTCGGTCTGAGGCAAACGGAACCAGAGCAGAAGACTCGGACTAGAAAAAGTCAATGGGGTTGACTTTCCCGCCCAGGGCGCCCTGAGCGTACCGGGGCGCCCGGAGCGTACCGGGGCGCCCGAAGCGTACCGGGGCGCCCGGAGCATATCGAGGCGCCCGGAGTTGACTTTTCACAAGATCGAGTTTTTTATTCGATCTGAATGTTGGGGGATAAAATTTATCCCCCCAGAGTGCCCGGAACCCTCAAGGTGCCCCGACCAAGGCTATAAATATAGCCTTGGTCCAGAAGCTTTTCAACAACTCAGAAATTGTGTAATCCAACACTTGTACGGTCCATTTCTAGAATAGCTTCTATTTTTCCGCGCTTCATTGCTGTAAGAGGCTTCTCCGCCTGAAGGAGATAGTAGTGTGATCATCTTCCTTGGATTAACAACCTCCTCGGTTGTAACCAAGTCAAATCTGGTGTGCCTCGTCTTTTCTAATTTACTTTCTACTTTCATTATTTTACAAGTGTTAGTTTAAGAGTTCGAGAAGGGTTGTGTTTTATTTTTTCAGGCTATTCAACCCCCCTTCTAGCCGGCCGCAATGGTCCTACACCACTGATGGCCCTAGGGTATTTCGATTTCTTCAAATTCACATTCACTAGAAACGTTTGAGAGAGGAGAAGCTAGATATGGTGTTAAAACTTAGTTATAACCACTACAACTGAAGTTCTTGCCTGTGCTAGTTGGCACGAAACATGTGAACCTGATGAATTTTAATGAACAATACATCCTGTCGAATTTTAATTTATAAAAACAACAACCACCAATTTATTTTTAAGTTATAACTTAGTTAGACATTAAAGTTAAATTACAATACTATTAGAAATTTCCAATCACACGCTGTAGACTTCAAATTCACTGTTGGACCTAGTCTATTTGAATTTATAAACTAATTCATAATCTCTAGTAAGTTTTTAGTTTATAGAACAGAGATATGATCTCAAGTTTTAGATATCAGAATCATAAACTTGGTAGTGATTGGTTGAACAAAGCAAGGCCCCAACCTATTAGGGCCACGTTGGGTCTGAAATGGGATAGTATCAGGCCTAGTGTGGGCTATCAGGCTCACGTTGTGCCTGATATTATCTCATATCAGGTCCACATTCATGCTGAAATTTATCATAACATCCAAACACCTCTAGAGAGCTTTAAATAAGTAATGGATAGTACCATTGGAGTCCTTGCAAGACCAAAAACTCACAAGACTTGAAATGAGTGCAATCAGACCTATATAGGTCCATTAGTGGATTATAATCGAAACCCACTGATGGCCCTAGGGTATTTGGATTTCTTCAAATTCACGTTCATTAGGAAGGTTTGAGAGAGAAGAAGCTAGATATGGAGTCAAAACTTAGTTATAACCACCACAAATGAAGTTCTTGCTATGTGCTAGTTGACACAGAACATGTGAACCTAATGGATTTTAATGAACAACATACCCTGTTGAATTTTAATTTACAAAAACAACAACTACCAATTTATTTTTAAGTCATAACTTAGTTAGAGATTAAACCTAAATTACAATACTATTTGAAATTTCCAATCACATGCTGTAGTTTTCAAATTCACTGTTGGACCTAGCCCATTTGAATTTCTAAACTAATTCATAATCTCTAGCAAGTTTTTAGTTTATAGAATGAAGATATGGTGTCAAGTTTTAGATATCAGGATCAAAAACTTGGTAGTGATTAGTTAAACAAAGCGGCCAAGGTCCCAACCTATCAGGCCCACGTTAGTCCTGATATAGGATAATATCAGGCCTAACGTGGACCTGAAATGGGATCATATCAGGCCCAACATAGGCTTAATATGGGATCATATCAAGCTCATGTTGGGCTTGATATTATCTTATATTAGACCCACATTTATGCTAAAATTTATTATAACATTTGAGCACCTCTAGAGAGCTTTAAATAAGTAATGGACAACATCGTTGGAGTTCTTGCAAGATCAGAAACTCACAAGAGTTGAAATGAGTGCAATTGGACCTATCTTATGACCAAAACCGATTAATGGCCCTAGGGTATTTAGATTTCTTCAAATTCATATTCACTAGGAGGGTTTGAGAGAGAGAAGAAGCTAGATATGGTGTCAAAACTTAGTTATAACTACTACAAATGAAGTTTTTACTCCGTGCTAGTTGGCACATAACATGTAAACTTAATGGATTTTAATAAACAACACACCCTGTCGAATTTTAATTTACAAAACAATAACCACCAATTTATTTTTAAGTCATAACTTAGTTACAGATTAAAGCTAAATTACAATACTATTAGAAATTTCTAATCACACGCTGTAGACTTCAAATCCACTGTTATACCTAGCTTATTTGAATTTCTAAACTAATTCATAATCCCTAGAAAGTTTTTAGTTTATAGAACAGAGATATAATCTCAAGTTTTAGATATCGGGATCAAAAACTTAGTAGTGATCGGTTGAATAAAGCAGCCAATGTCCTAACCTATCAGACCTACGTTGGGCCTAATATAGGATAATATCAGGTCCAATGTAGGCATGAAATGAGATTATATCATGCCCAATGTCGATATGATATGAGTTCATATCAGTTCTAACGTAGACCTAATATGAGATTATATCAGGCCCACATTCATATTGAAATTTATTATAACGTTCAAGCACCTCTAGAGAGCTTTAAATAAGTAATGGATAGCACCGTTGGAGTCCTTACATGACTAGAAACTCACGAGACTTGAACTAGGTGCAATCAGACCTATCTAGATCTATCAGTGGATTTTGACCGAAACCCACTGATAACCCTAGGGTATTTAGATTTCTTTAAATTCACGTTCACTAGGAAGGTTTGAGAGAGGAGAATCCAGATATGGTATCAAAATTTAGTTGCAACCACTACAAATGAAGTTCTTGCTCCGTGCCAGTTAGCACGGAACATGTGAACCTGATTTTCATTCAATGAATAATAGACCCTATCAAATTTTAAATTACAGGGATAGCAATCATTTGTTTAACTCATAACTTAGTTACTATTGGGTTCCCAAATTACAAGTATAATTTAAATTTCCAAGCAGACCTTATAGTCTTGAAACCTAGTGTTGGACCTAGCCTACTTGGATTTCTGAAAAATCCCAACCATTACCAAGTTTTTAGTTTTCAGAATAGAGATATGGTGTGAAGTATTAGTTATATCTCTTTTCTCTAATCAACACCACCGTGACAATTTGGATATTGTGATTTTTATTTTACTACGCAATAGTATTGTTATTCCTGTGATAATTTAGTATACACTTTTCATATCATACATGTTGGACCGGGTCGGTCGGCTGGAGAGGGTTGAGTTGCCTGAAATACTAAAATAAACCTTTCTAGTCTTTCGACTTAGATTAGCAAAGTAATTAAAATAAAATAGAAATAACAACTTAAATAAAATCAGTAAAAGGCCAAGAATTACTTGGTTACAACCTAAATGGTTGTTAATCCAAGGCAGTAGAAAGCTCACTAAGAACCTCCTTAACTGAAGGCGGAGAAGCCTTTTACACACAATGAAAACTCAGAAAAGACTAGAAAAGTGAATACATAAGTTGTTGTCTATTTCCTAGGTCTAAGGGTCTTTTTATAGCCCTTAGAAAATCTTATTCGTAACTTGAGGGTGCCTCTAAAGGGCTTGGAGGGCGCCTCCAGCGAGGCGCGGTGGATAAGACTTTATCTAATGTGAACAGTTATTTTGACTGGCCGAGGGCACCTTCCATGCTTATGGAGGGCGCCCTCCATGCTTATGGAGGGTGCCTTCCGCCTGTACGTGGAGGAGGTGCGAGCGTGCCTCGGAGGCACCTTCAACCCTTGTTAAGGGCGCCTCCAGTAGTCTTCATCAGCTTCTTTCACTCTTCGGCTACTCCGATCGCCTGGATGATTGCGGCCAACCGAAATAGGGCTCACCCGAACCCAATTTCTGGCCTTCTCCTCGAGCAGGCTTCTGCTCTGGTTTCTCATCCCTCGAACGTCGCGCACTTCCTTCTTGTCCACCAGTGTACTCTTCCGCAGCATCTCGTCCCTCGAACACACCGAGCCCGTTGGCTCTCTCCCGTGTCGTTCTTCTCACTAGCCGAGTCTTCCACTCGACTTCCTGTGCTCTTAAGCTCCTGCACCTTAGACACAGTGATCAAATCAAAACAAGACCTAACCTAACTTGGTTGATCACACCAAAAATAATCTTGGGGTTCCAACAATACATACCATTATATTAAACAACAAATACTACATACAAAGTTATAAAACTTGTTGGAGTGTATACTGAAAGTCTAAGCTTTGTAAACATTCATTATGAATAAAGAATCACATTTGGTCAAATTGTCTACATTTAGTTGTAGTTGTTCAATTAATTTATACTGTAGATAACATAGTATGTGGTGTCACATGCAGAAGATGATGTTGTCAGTACCTTATAAATTATAAACAGTAACTCACGACCAAAATGGAAAGGAACAAACCATTAGAAGGTCGTAGTGTAATTAGGTATCAGTTTATCTTGACTGTATAATTATACTAGTACACTTAGAGTGTATTGAGTAGGATCATTTGAGGTCGTTTCTTTTATACTGACTTTATAAAGAAACAAAGACCTCGGTTATTATGGAAGTGTGTGCTCTTAATCCTGATATAATAACAAGCACATATATTTGATATTTATTTCTTTAATTTATCAATGGGTGAGATTTAGTTCGATGAATCAATAAGCCCGATAAGTTGAGAAATGGTATCACTTATAGTGTGTGTTGTTGATTATAGAAGGAAACTGTGTCCTATAGATACTAAGTTGATAATGTCCCCAAGAGGAGCTCATAAGGATTGTCATGTTAAACCCTGCAGGTGGACTTAGTCCGACATGACGATAAGGTTGAGTGGTACTACTCTTGAACTAAGATATTAATTAAATGAGTTGTCAGTAACTCACTTAATTAGTGGACATTCGATATCTTAAACACAGGGAGACTAACACACTCATAATAAGAAGGAGCCCAAAAATGTAATTTGGGATTGGTGCGGTAGTTCAATAATAGTTCTCTAGTGGAATGAATTATTATTGATAAAATTAAGTTGTGTGTTCGAGGCGAACACGGATGCTTAATTTTATCGGGAGACCAAAACCAATTCCTCCTCTCGGTCCCTATCGTAGCCTCTTATTTATAAGTACTATACCCACCTATACCCATCTTCTATACCCACCAATAGGGGGCGGCCAAGCTAGCTTGGGAACCAAGCTAGGGCCGGTCTACAATAGGTGGTCGGCCTAGCTTGAACCCAAGCTAGTGGGGGCCAAATAAATTAAAAGGATTTTAATTTTAATTTTTATTATGTGGAAGAAATAATTTATTAAAGATAATTAAAATTAAAATATCTCTCTTGTAAAAGATCTACAAAAGATTAAAGAAAGAGATTAGATCTCTTTCCTTATTTATAGATTGATGAGATATTTTATTTTCTCTTTAAAATTATCCACATGTTGATAAAATTAAAATTATAGAAATTTCCTTTTATCAACCATGAAGAGATTTTTAAAGAGAAATTTTATTTTTAAAATTTCCGGAAACAAATTAGGAAGTTTTAATTGTTGATTAAAACTTGTCTAATTTTTCCTTCATTGATGTGGCCGGCCATTAGAGTTTAATTGGGAAATTTTATTTTATTTTTCTCAATTAAATCATGTCAAGGAAATTGAGGAAATTTTATTGTAATTAAATTTCCTAATTTGCCTAGGCCAAGGAATATAAAAGAAGGGGTGAGGGTGCCTTCATGGAATAACCTCTATTATTTTCTCTCCCTCTTTTCCTTGGTGTTGTGGCCGGCCATCATCCTCTCCCTCTCTTCTTCTTGTGGTGGCCGAATACTTCATCCCTCTTGGAGTTCTTGTGGTGGCCGGATACTACTTGGAGAAGAAGAAGAAGAAGGAGAGAAAGCTAGCATCTCTTGGAGCTTGGTTGATGTTTTGATCTTCTTCCTTGGTGAAGCTTCCTTATTGTTGGCCGAACCTAGCTAGGAGGAGAAGAAGGTGGTTGGTGATTTCTCATCTCGGAAGATCGTTGCCCACACAACGTCCGAGGTTAGAAGAGGAATACGGTAGAAGATCAAGAGGTCTTTCTAAAAGGTATAACTAGTAATTTTTCTTTCCGCATCATACTAGTTATTTATGGAAATAATACCAAATACAAGAGGCTTACGTTCTAGTATTTCGAATATGTTTTTCGATGTTGTGTTCTTTTGTTTTATTTATCCTTGTGATTTGATTGTTCTTTTCGGTTAACCTAAAGTTATTTTAGGAAATTAAATATTAGCTTTCTATAAAAGGTTTTGTCTAGTCGGTGGTGGTTGCTCCCATATCTAAGAAGGCCATGTACCTCGCCACGTCAGTACTGGGAACCAATTATGGAAATTAATATTTAATGGAATTAATAACTTAAGGTGATTTGGGTCGAACGTGTTAAGTTCCGCAGGAGACCCAAGTCAAAACCTAAAAGAACAAATAGATTAAGTTTTGGATCAAACGTGTTAAGTTCCGCAGGCGATCCAAAATTTAATTTAAAAGAACACATGGTAGCTAGGAAAAGGTTCAGACCTTTGTACAAAATTTTTGTACAGTAGAACCTCTAAGCTTTCCGAGTAGCAACCAACAATTGGTATCAGAGCTAGGGTTTTGCCTCTGTGTATTTGGTATTAGTTTAATTATGCACATGTCATACATAATTTAGGCAGGTTAATAGTAGGATGTGCTAACTTTGTGGATGCAGGATCCAACTATTATGGCTTTTAGTTATTATGTGTGTGATTGGACCCTTGGACATGTCAAGGGCATTTATATGTGTATTAAAATACAGCAGGAGCTGTATTTAGTTTTATTAGGATTTTATTTTTGATCTAGATACATGTACATTCCTTTTATGGAATATAGGATCAAAATGTAAAATTCTATTTATGTCGCGGATCGAATCTTGCGAGGCGCAGCGGAACTAGGAGCAAGATGGATGCGACAGCTAGACCCGGTGGCGGTGGCCAAATATGGCAGCAGCTTGGGATGACAACACACGGAGGACAACTAGAGATAAAAGCCATAATAGTTGAAAATTAGATTTTCTATTGCTTTTATATTGTGCTGTGTGTATGTGTTAGTTTACATGCTTAGTAGGCTAGCATAGTTAAAATTCCTCATTTATAAATAACTAAGTGGGAGAGGGATTTTTAAATAAATCCCATGGTCTCCATTACTGGTTTGTAAGTGATGCAAACAAGCTTGCGCGTTGGCTCTGAGTGCCTTCCTCCATAACGGATGAGCTTGTTTACGGATCACTAGAACAAACTTCCATTATTGGATGACTATAGGAAGTTAATTAAGAGCGTGTGATCTTCCCCAACGGAAGGGGCATAATCTTATTAATGGACTTAGTGTCAAGTAATGGTATACACTTAGACACATCTAATAGTATCCTCCCCAACGGAGTCACTGCTATTATTTGTGTGACCAAAAGATACCAACTATTAATTTTATTTGTCAAAAAGTTAGGTTGACAAAATAATAAAATTAATGGGTTAAAACCCTCCTTTTACAAATGTTGAATTTGTATACGCCCACACTAACGTGACATACAAAATTCACGGTGTTTTGAGGTGTTGGTTAATTTAAAATAGTATTGTTTGAGGAATCAATATTATTCTAAATTTAAAGAGTTCTGACCAAAAGTTATTTGTGATTCTTAGGATGACTTTCAACCCACTGTCCATCATACTTCAACAGAATAGACTTACTGGACCAAACTACATAGATTGGAAAAGAAACCTAGACATTGTTCTTCTTTGAAAGCTATAAATTTATCTTGGTGAGCAATGCCACAAGCACCTCTTGGTGAATCTACTCACGAGGAGATTGAATATCATAGGAAATGGGTAAAAGGAGATGAGATAGCGGTGTTACATTTGGCTTCAATGTCAAATGTATTGCAACATCGACATCGAGATACAGCCCATGATATTATGAACAATCTCAAGGAACTCTTTGGTCATCGGGATAGGGCTTCTAGGCAAGAAGCCATGAGAAAGATAATGACAACCACCATGCAAGAGGGTACTCTGTGAGGATCATATCCTAAAGATGATGGCTTATCGAACGAGATAGAGATCCTTGGAGGAGAAATTGATGGGAAACCCGGATCGATATGATCCTCCAAGCTACCTAGAAGTTTTGAGCGATTCCTTTGAACTATAATATGAATAAGAGGATTTATTCATTAGGGGAACTACTGATAGAACTTCAAGCCAGAAGGATTATTCGTCACAATTCTCAAATTCACTATGTTGAAAATGGTTCTACTTCTAAGAGAGGAAAGAAGAAGAAGAAACAAGTGGGTACCAAAGAAAGTGAATAAATCTCAGTGTAACGATTTAAAGTTGGAATGAAGAAGCCGAAGGGCAAGTGCTTCATCTATAAGCAGGCAAGGCGGACCGTCCTCGTAGGAACCAAAACAAAGGTATATCTCATACTCTAGTTGTTGAAACATGTTTAGCGGTGTTATCTACCAGCACTTGGTGTGTAGATACAGGAGCCACTGAGGGGTTCCAGGAAACCCGACGACTATCTGAAGGAGAGATTACCGTCTACATGGGTAATGCTACTAAGGTGGCAGCTGTTGCAGTGGGAGACGTCTACTTATCTTTTAGTAGAAATAGAAATTTGATTTTAAGAAATTGTCTTTATGTACCCAGTTTTAGAAAGAATTTAATTTCAGTTTCTAAACTGTTTTTAGATGGATATTCAGTTTCTTTCAGTAACGATGTAGTTATTAAAAGAAATAAAGTGATTATCTGTTCTGGTACATTAGTTGGCAATTTGTATACTTTAAATCCAATTTCTTCCACAAAGCAAAACATGGAAATTTATAACTCATCTTCTAACTTTAATAAGAGAAAAGAACCTTCGGAAATGAACCAAGCATATCTTTGGCATCTAAGGCTTGGTTATATTAACTTAAGTAGGATTCAGAGGCTTATAGCCGATGGACTTTTGAGTTCATTTGAGTTGGAAAATTTTCCAATTTGTGAATCTTGCTTGGAAGGTAAAATGACCAAGAGGCCGTTCAAGGCCAAGGGGTATAGAGCCAAAGAAGTGTTAGAGTTGGTTCACTCTGATTTGTGTGGTCCTATGTCTGTCCAGGCAAGAGGAAGTTTTGAATATTTTGTCTCTTTCATAGACGATTATTCAAGATATGGATACATTTACCTAATGCGCCGCAAGTCCGAGTGCTTTGATAAGTTCAAAGAATACAAGGCTGATGTGGAGAAACGACTAGGTAAAAGTATCAAGACACTACGGTCAGATCGTGGTGGCGAATACCTCTTAGGAAAGTTTAGGAATTACTTATCAGAGGCCGGGATTCAATCCCAATTGTCTGCACCTGGACTCTTATGGAGATGGTTAGATCAATGATGAGTTATTCAGAATTACCAAATTCGTTTTGGGGATATGCTCTGGAAACAGCAGTATACGTTCTGAACTTAGTACCTTCTAAATCAGTTTCTTCTACTCCCATAGAATTGTGGAATGGGCGAAAGCCCAGTCTAAGACATATTCGGATTTGGGGTAGTCCAGCACATGTGTTGAAACCAGATGCTGATAAGTTAGAATCCCGTACAGAAGTTCGCGTGTTTGTAGGATATCCCAAAGGAACGAAAGGTGGTTTATTTTATAGTCCTAAAGACCAGAAGGTCATTGTTAGCACCAATGCCCAGTTTTTAGAAGAAGACTATATAATGGATCACAAGCCCGATGTAAAGTTGTTTTAGAAGAACTTAGAGAGGACATGTCTACTTCCAACAGTGCAAGATGAAGTACCACAAGAGACTGCAACACGTGTCACATGATACACAACCACGGTGCCTCGTCGTAGTGGGAGGGTTGTAAAGCGACTGAAAGATTCATGTTTTGGGAGAGTCTTGGACTTGATCCGGGTAAACATGAACCCGATCCACGAACATCTGACGAAGCACTCCAAGATATAGATGCAGCATCTTGGCAAAGGCAATGAATTCGAAATAGAGTCTATGTACTCTAATAAGGTCTGGGAGCTTGTAGAACCACCGATGGTGTAAAAGCCGTTGGATGCAAGTGGATCTACAAAAGGAAAAGAAGGACGGAAGGGAGAGAGACCTTCAAAGCTAGGCTTGTTGCGAAAGGGTACACTCGGAAAGAGGGAATCGATTATGAGGAGACCTTTTCACGGTAGCCATGCTTAAGTTTATCAGGATACTCTTATCCATGGTGCTCATATGGATTATGAGATTTGGCAAATGGATGTCAAGACTTTCCTTAATAGAAGTCTTGAAGAGAACATTCATATGAATCAACCGAGGTTCATTGAAAAGGCAAAGAGCATCTAGTGTGCAAGCTCAATCGGTCCATTTATGGATCAAGCAAGCTTCAGGTCTTGGAACATCGGTTTAATGAAGTGATCCATCGTATGGATTTATTCATAGTCCGGATGAGTCTTGTGTATACAAAAGTGTAGCAACGTGGTGGTATTTCTTGTACTATACGTAGATGATATTTTGTTAATTGACAACAATGTCAAGGTATTATCAGACGTAAGGGTATGGTTGTCCAAACAATTTGATATAAAGGACTTAGGAGAGTGTGCACACATTCTTGGGATCAAAGTGATAAGGGATCGCAAGAAAAGAATGTTGTGTCTGTCCCAAGCTTCATATATAGATACAATCCTTGCTCGTTTTAGTATGCAGGATTCCAAGAAAGGTTTCTTACCTTTTAGGCATGGAATAACTCTATCTAAAGAGATGTCTCCGAAGACATCAAAGGAGATAGAAGACATGAAAGTAGTTCCTTATGCTTCGGCTGTAGAAAGCCTTATGTATGCAATGCTATGTACGAGACCTGATATTTGTTTTGCCGTGGGCATGGTCAGCAGATATCAGAGTAACCCTGGACAAGGACATTGGACTACGGTAAAGCATATATTAAAGTACCTCAGAAGGACTAGAGATTATATGCTAATTTACCAAGCAGACGACCTGTGGGTTACACGGATTCAGATTTCCAATCAGATAGGGACAATAGTAAGTCTACATCAGGCTATGTGTTTACTTTAGGAGGTGGAGCCATTTCATGGAGGAGTGTTAAGCAGAAATGCGTATCGGACTCAACCATGGAAGCTGAGTATGTAGCAGCCTCTGAACTAAAGAAGCAGTATGGCTCGGGAACTTTCTAATGGACTTAGATGTGATTCTGGTTTGCCCAAAATTATCACAATTTATTGTGATAATAGCGGTGATTGCAAACTCGAAGGAACCACGAGCTCATAAGGCAAGTAAACATATAGGCTACCACTAGATACGAGATATCATGAAGCGAGGAGAAGTTGTCATCGCCAAGATTGCATCGGTAGATAACCTGGCGGATCCTTTCACTAAGGCCCTTCCTAAAGCTTTTGATCGGCATGTGGAGGAATGGGAATCAGATGTATGGTAGAAGATATGGCAGCTTAGTCATTAGTATAAGTGGGAGATTGTTGGAGTGTATACTGAAAGCCTAAGCTTTGTAAACATTCATTATGAATAAAGAATCACATTTGGTCAAATTGTCTACATTTAGTTGTAGTTGTTCAATTAATTTATATTCTAGATAACATAGTATGTGGTGTCACATGCAGAAGATAATGTTATCAGTACCTTATAAATTATAAACAGTAGCTCACGACCAAAATGGAAAGGAACAAACCATTAGAAGGTCGTAGTGTAATTAGGTATCAGTTTATCTTGACTGTATAATTATACTAGTACACTTAGAGTGTATTGAGTAGGATCATTTGAGGTCGTTTCTTTTATACTGACTTTATAAAGAAACAAAGACCTCGGTTATTATGGAAGTGTGTGCTCTTAATCCTAATATAATAACAAGCACATATATTTGATATTTATTTCTTTAATTTATCAATGGGTGAGATTTAGTTCGATGAATCAATAAGCCCGATAAGTTGAGAAATGGTATCACTTATAGTGTGTGTTGTTGATTATAGAAGGAAACTGTGTCCTATAGATACTAAGTTGATAATGTCCCCAAGAGGAGCTCATAAGGATTGTCATGTTAAACCCTGCAGGTGGACTTAGTCCGACATGACGATAAGGTTGAGTGGTACTACTCTTGAACTAAGATATTAATTAAATGAGTTGTCAGTAACTCACTTAATTAGTGGACATTCGATATCTTAAACACAGGGAGACTAACACACTCATAATAAGAAGGAGCCCAAAAATGTAATTTGGGATTGGTGCGGTAGTTCAATAATAGTTCTCTAGTGGAATGAATTATTATTGATAAAATTAAGTTGTGTGTTCGAGGCGAACACGGGATGCTTAATTTTATCGGGAGACCAAAACCAATTCCTCCTCTCGGTCCCTATCATAGCCTCTTATTTATAGAGTACTATACCCACCTATACCCATCTTCTATACCCACCAATAGGGGGCCGGCCAAGCTAGCTTGGGAACCAAGCTAGGGCCGGCCTAGGTATAACATTGGGTGGCCGGCCCTAGCTTGAACCCAAGCTAGTGGGGGCCGACCAAATTAAATTAAAAGGGATTTTAATTTTAATTTTTATTATGTGGAAGAAATAATTTATTAAAGATAATTAAAATTAAAATATCTCTCTTGTAAAAGATCTACAAAAGATTAAAGAAAGAGATTAGATCTCTTTCCTTATTTATAGATTGATGAGATATTTTATTTTCTCTTTAAAATTATCCACATGTTGATAAAATTAAAATTATAAAAATTTCCTTTTATCAACCATGAAGAGATTTTTAAAGAGAAATTTTATTTTTAAAATTTCCGGAAACAAATTAGGAAGTTTTAATTATTGATTAAAACTTGTCTAATTTTTCCTTCATTGATGTGGCCGGCCATTAGAGTTTAATTGGGAAATTTTATTTTATTTTTCTCAATTAAATCATGTCAAGGAAATTGAGGAAATTTTATTGTAATTAAATTTCCTAATTTGCCTAGGCCAAGGAATATAAAAGAAGGGGTGAGGGTGCCTTCATGGAATAACCTCTATTATTTTCTCTCCCTCTTTTCCTTGGTGTTGTGGCCGGCCATCATCCTCTCCCTCTCTTCTTCTTGTGGTGGCCGAATACTTCATCCCTCTTGGAGTTCTTGTGGTGGCCGGATACTACTTGGAGAAGAAGAAGAAGAAGGAGAGAAAGCTAGCATCTCTTGGAGCTTGGTTGATGTTTTGATCTTCTTCCTTGGTGAAGCTTCCTTATTGTTGGCCGAACCTAGCTAGGAGGAGAAGAAGGTGGTTGGTGATTTCTCATCTCGGAAGATCGTTGCCCACACAACGTCCGAGGTTAGAAGAGGAATATGGTAGAAGATCAAGAGGTCTTTCTAAAAGGTATAACTAGTAATTTTTCTTTCCGCATCATACTAGTTATTTATGGAAATAATACCAAATACAAGAGGCTTACGTTCTAGTATTTCGAATATGTTTTTCGATGTTGTGTTCTTTTGTTTTATTTATCCTTGTGATTTGATTGTTCTTTTCGGTTAACCTAAAGTTATTTTAGGAAATTAAATATTAGCTTTCTATAAAAGGTTTTGTCTAGTCGGTGGTGGTTGCTCCCATATCCAAGAAGGCCATGTGCCTCGCCACGTCAGTACTGGGAACCAATTATGGAAATTAATATTTAATGGAATTAATAACTTAAGGTGATTTGGGTCGAACGTGTTAAGTTCCGCAGGAGACCCAAGTCAAAACCTAAAAGAACAAATAGATTAAGTTTTGGATCAAACGTGTTAAGTTCCGCAGGCGATCCAAAATTTAATTTAAAAGAACACATGGTAGCTAGGAAAAGGTTCAGACCTTTGTACAAAATTTTTGTACAGTGAAACCTCTAGGTTTTCCGAGTAGCAACCAACAAAACTAACACCGGTATATAATTGTACCTTTACATTCCCTACCCAACTATTTTGCTTACAACAATATAGATAATTAATCTGATGTTTTACATAACTTGTCCCTCAAAATTGATACAGTTATATTAATTCTATTTTTTTCATATCTCCTTGTTTGAAGTCCATCTTCAGATCATATAGAAGACATCGAATGTATTGCATTACAAAGAAGTCACATTCAGCATTGTAAATAACATCAATAAGTTAATATTCGATATTTTTTATCAATATTTTTTATTCACACTATTTGATCTTGACTTACCTAGTTTCTTATTGTGGACATTCTATTGTGAGAGACACCCATTGGTTGAAGGAATGATGCCTTTCAAAATTTAGATCAATAGCATCAAGGTGCTCATGACTATATTGTTTTAAATTTGATACTTGTAAGATTGAATAGAAAATTAAAATTTTACATTAGGTAGCATTTATACTACATTACTATCATATGCATGAATATTGGATGCTCACCGCTACCTTCAAATTCATATTTGGATTTACTTCCACTTGCTAGAGAATTGTAATGATTGAACATCATTGATTTGATATCCATCATCAACAAGTGGAAGTGTGCATTATCACTGGACAAAGGTATAAAAATATACCTAAACTTTTCATCTTCTGTATCTGTCTTTATCACTTGTTGCAAGCCAAACTTGCTTGAGGATTTTATTGATGACTACAAATATGCAATGGCATACATACTTAACCAAATAATAAAATTTATTCAAATATTATATATTCTCAAATCATTTAGATTTCTTACTGGGAAGAAGGTTGAACAATATATAGACTTATTGTAGGACCTACTAGACGAGGATGCCCCCCTAAACAGAATTTTAAAATATATGTCAATTACCTCCCATTTTGTAAAATCTCTTCATTCACACCAGATAAGAAAGAAAGCACATTTAAACCAAAGGGTAGTTCCTCCCAAACTAATTCACTTGTAAACTTGCAAAGTAAATCAATAACTACAAATCATGTAATTAAATTAGAGAAGCATATAATTATCTAAATTAGAGAACCATATAATTATCTTGACTTATCACTTAATTAAATCAACTATGTATTTAACATACTTTAGGTTCTCCAATTGTTTTAATAAGTAGGCCATATCTTTGTCTTATTTTTTCTTTTTCGAAGTCTTAAATTGCTTCTTCACAAAATATGCCCATAAATATGAAACTCATTTAATTAATGAATTAAATCAAATGAAATACTATTTTATATGCAAATACAGACTTACAACAATTACTTATTTCCTCATTTTGTTATGTTGGGCAATCCTACCTGCATCCTTCTCTCTGCCTCTTCTTCAGAATTGCCTTTCATTATTGTGATGATGTCTCTTTTTTCTTCCATATCATCCACATTAAATTTTTTTCCTTTCCCCTTCTCCACAATATCAGGTTTTTTTACAAATTTTTTATCCTCTACTTCTGCTAAAATGTTCTCCACAGGCTCGGACATTTATATATTTTTCCATTTCCCCTTAGGTAAAATTTGGAGCCACAATATACTATCAATTGGAGTATCTCTATAATCATAGTGACTTCTGTCACGCCCTCTCCTACTCCTTGTACCAAAGCTACTGGTTCACATTGAGGATCGATTACAAGATCGCTTGATTAAGATTGCATGCTTTTATTTTCTATTATTTCGAGTAATTTTTTCACCCTATCATTCAAATGCATGTTCTCCATTATTATCTCCTCAATTCAGTTTGCTTGAATAATGCAGTTACAACATTCCTTATTATTTTGGCTTCCTGCTTTGTTTCCTTCAAATTATGATGTCTCCATTAGATGTGGAATGTCCATAACGAAATCAAGGTTCTCAATTAATGATTTTTCATATTGGGTAGGGATTAGGTCAATCATAACTTGTCAAATTATAAAAGCACATGTTAAAAAAAACATATTATCCTAACTTAAGTGGCAGTATTCAATATTTACCTCTTCAGATGAGACTCAGTCGAACAAATCCCTCACCTTACAATATGAGAAGGAATATTCCTCCACTTATTTATTCATGCTCCTTTAATTTTGTATGATTTTTGAATGAGAACATGCTCAAAAAATCATGCCTAATTCATCATCACAAGTGTTAGATATTCATACATGTCCGTAAAATATTGTCAAATTTAACATCAAAAATAAATCATTGCCAAAAGACCAGCAAAGTCCTTTAGGTAAGGGAAGTTAGTGTTGGAATGTATTATCTGAGTTGATAAAAATATGTCCCCAATCTTATGTAATTGTGGAGTCATAAATTCATGGATGGATTCAACCTAGTTGAATCTAACAAGATTCTCAAAATCATCTACTATATCTATAAGACATAAAGGGACCTTATATGTACTAGAAGAAAATAAGACACAAATAAATATATACAAAATATAGAATTTACAAAATAATAAAACATCATCATCTTCTTCAACACGATTGACATAAAATTTAAGCAACTTCTCAATTCTTGATCTAGTAATTTCTTTTTTATTTGAGAAGTTAGAAAGAGGTGACCCGATATTTTAGTTGAATTGATTGGAACCAAAGTACCTCAGTCTACAATACCAAACAACAAAGAAATGTCTCTTCTTGTGAAGGCAATCGGTACACCTGAAAAACTTAAATGATTAGTTAACTTCTACGAACCGATAAATAAGTATTAGACTCATGTTGGGCCTGATATAATCACATATCAGGCTCACGTTGGGCCTGATATGGGATCGTATCAGACCCACATTAGACCTGATATGGGATCGTATTAGGTCTACGTTGAACCTGATATGAGATCATATCAGACCATCATTTGCCATGATACCCCACTACCAAGGCCATTAACTGACTAAAATATTAACTTTTTCAAAGTATTTTATTTTGCTAAACAACCACTTCATGATTAAACTTCACAATTATAAGTTGTACCTAAGTTTGAGAAGTTGAATCCCAATTTTGAAGTATGCTGGCCAATATACTATGGATATGCTACCTATCTTATATGTCCAAGAAAATACTAAAGGGTGATTGTTTAATCATCGTTATGTGTTGATCATGTAAAATGACAAATCCATGATGTCTTCCTTTCTTTGTGGATGCTTGAAAATTTTTTTTAAAGTGACCTAAGATACTGTTCCAATGAAATTTTTGCCCATCATCAACTAAACCCTATAATTTAAAAAAATTTAAATTATTAACCAAACTGGTTGAGCTTTTTAAAATCAGAAAGTTTCTAAGGTGAAACCTTTCTAGATAATTGAATAGCAAAAGATGATACACCCAACCCACTTTCTTGCGTCATTATGAAAGGAGATTATTGCCTGAAACCCCAAAACCCTTCACTGCAGAGTCGCAATCAGTGTGAATTTTTGTCAGAAATGTTTGATGCGATCTGAGGGACACATGAAGACACTTACGTAAGATTTCAATGGGGGGATGATTTCGCCACTAACATAGAGCTGCAATCGGAGAGTTACGAAAAGCGACGAGACATGCACGAGCTGAGAGAAGGAAGGAGAAAAAAATATTGACTCCATTACCATCTGAATCATCACTATTATTTTTAAATTAAAATGATTTAAAATGTGATTCGGATATCTGAAAAATGACAATTAAAAAGAGGAGGTTAGCAGAAAGGGTAAAATAGAAATTCGACATATACTTCTATTCCTTTTGATAAATATAAAAGTATGATTCACTTTTTGATAATTTTTACATTCCACGTACGACATTTGTTAAATTACCCTAAAACATATTAAAAATACTAATTTTGAAAGAAAAAATATCCTTTAAAAAATAGCTTTTCTATTTAATTTCTGGTCAACTAATAATTGGAGAAGGTTGAGCGTCATTTGGAGACATTTATCATTTTTTTAAGAAAAATTAAATATCCAATAAAATATTTTGTATCCATTAAAAATTAATTATAAAATTGATTAAAATAACTACCCACGTAAACACATCAAACTCAAGAGAGGAATTACTGCAAAGAGACATGCCCTTTTTGTACAGGAGTTAAATTCATCATATTTGTGAGCACATTGACAGTTGTATTTTGCATATCCTTTCCGAATTTCAGCTTCTAGAAATATTCCGGCTAATTCATATTACAAGTTACTTTTCAAAGTTTATTTAAAAGAGATTTCTTTAAATAATTTAACAAAGGCATAGTTGCAATCATTTTAGGTATTCATTAAGATCCAAAGTATACACATTTTTTTGATGCATTAAAATATTTTATTTTATAAAAAATATATTTCACTACGAATTAATTTATTTTTATATTTGTAAATATATAAAAATTAACTTTTATTTTATATAAAAAAAACTGTTAGTCTCCTACTAATTATTGTAACCGTATATCATATTCAAAATTACAAGATATTTTGAATAAAAAAATTATCAAAACAAAAATCCCAATAAGTTATCCAAAGTACCCATAAAAAATAAGTCGATTTTGATAATATCGATAAAAAAATCCTCTTTTAATTTGTTTGCCATCTATTTCCTTGCACATCTGCACTATATTGAAAACGTATAAACTCAAACTCCTCCTGATAATTAGGCTATAAATGCTATCCAAATTAGTATATACGATATACATGTACAGGCCACACCAGCTGTTCCATGCACTCCACACATCTGCATTAATAGCCTCGGTTTCCAATAGAAGTCAGTGTAGGGATCGGCAGTTCATTTCTTTAGCAAAAAGGAGTAGTAGAACATGGAGTCGCACCCACACACTGTAATAGTCCAGCGATTGGACACTACAACTACTGTTTCTTTCAGCTCCTCTGATCCTAAATATGCAAAGAAAAGTGTTGAAGAACATCAGCTAGCCAAAGGAGTTTATGTTCTCTGGCACACGGTACTGCAGTTCCTGCATTACACTATTTATAAGGTTTTAAAGTTCTCGATCAACAATTAATACTGACAAAAACCATGATAATAATCGAAGCATTTTTTGGGTTTAAATCTTCATATATATATACCTGCATGAGTTATGATATAGTGAGAAGCTGCAGCTCGTGACTCGATAAATAATAGCTAGCCATTTGACTGCCAATGCAGCATCATCAAGATTCTCAAAACTACAAGCAATATTATCAGAACGCACTGCATCTTGTGAATCTTGATGATACCGCACCAGCAAACAACGACTGCATGCATGATTGCGCGCCCTGAGGCAATCTCTCTCGTGCAAGCTAACAAGAAACAAGAATGAAGAGAAGGAAGTTGAGGAGGAGGAGGAGGATGAGGGTCTCATATATAGCCCGAAGGCAAGGGGTGAGCATGAGGCACGAGGTGCTGCGGATTCATTAATCCACACACGGACAGAGACACATGAGAGAGAGAGAGAGAGAGAGAGAGAGAGAGAGAGAGAGAGAGAGGGGCAACAGTTATACATCGCAATCCGAGCGCCTCAAAAAACCAAGAGCTTTACTGCCTTCTGATGTGTATATATAAATATGTGACTTTATTACTGGCGATCGCAGAGAATGGAAGGAGAAAGAGAGGGAGGGGAGGGGCAGCAGAGAACCTTGCCCTGAAAGGGAAGATAGCGGAGCCCAAGGCGAGGAAGAAATGGCAAAGGGGAAAGTGGAAAGGACTCCAGCTGCCTGCCTGCCTCCCGTCGCCTTTGTGGAGGTTCAGAGGATCTGTTGCGTTTCCTACAAGCATTCTCGCTAAGGATCGAAGGAAGAATTGACAGCCCCAATCCAAATTGAACCCCACCAAAGCTTTATTAATTTTCACTGCTTAATTGTTCTTCAAGATCCTAAAGATTACAAGAAAAGGAAATATTTAAGAGAGTCAGTGAATTAAGAGAAGAGATCTAGGCAGCAATTAACGTTGCAAGCAGGGACGATGCCTCAACATGGTCCTCTGCCTCACGCGTTCATTCCGATTGGCGTCCTTCTTCCCGGTCGTTAATTTCCCTCGGCACATCACAAAGCTTCTGTATACGTAGTTCGGAATGAGCGCCGCGACCACGCAAGAATCGTCCTCGGTTGGCTCATTCGTCCCAGAGCTCAGATCAGCTGCGCGTGACCAACGGTGGCCCTAAAAGCATTGCGGTCATGGGAATCGTGACATCTGAAAGATGGATGGATGGCCGGAGGAGGAGTTCAATCGAAAGATCCGTGCGAGGTCAGCCAATCCCCTTGGCAATCTTCTTGAAGCTTGGTGATTTCCATATCCGAGTGAATTGATATTCATGTCTGTGAGGAGGACGAGAATGGCATGATTATTCTTTCGTTCAAAAAATTCTGTTGCTAATTCTGATTGAGATGACTCCGGCGAGACAACTTTTTTTTTCTTCCCTAAAACAAAATCTTTCAAGCGATATTAAAATCTGAAGAATAAAGCATCAAGTCATCCATCGTAATAACTCACCACGTTGAGGCATCAGATCTTTGAGTTATAATTAATCCGGTTCGAAATCAAGAAAGATGATACGTTGACTAGGTGACATTAAAGTTGACTATCAAAAGACTCCGAGTAAGAGGGACCTGGTGTCCCGATAGAACCTGTGTGTCAAAGAGAAGAATTAGAAGAGGAAAATGTCAGTATTCATACCAGGGAGAGAGCCCAGTGTAGGCACTTTGATATTAAAGTCAGACATAGGACAGATGAAGAAATGAAGAACAGAGATGATAAATAATAAACTCTGATAGTGAAGTTTGCTTGCCCTTATAGGTTGAGACCCCTTATATACTATTATTTTCTCTCTGCACAAATATCAATGCATTTTCAAATAAGACCAATTAATCTGACACACCACGGTTGTTCTTGGACAGGATCGGGTCGACTAAGGAATAACGACCATCTTCAGGGCTTGACCTCTTTGAGGACTCGACATCCGCTCAGACAAGGAGTTATGCCAAGTTGTTTGTCTAGTATGTTTAGTTAGACTGACAAGACTTTATTCTGAATTGAACTAGGACAGCTCGGGATTCCATTGAGTCGGGGGGACTCGAGATCTGATCGGACAAAAGGTCTAATCGGTTAACTGTTCGGCTGAGACACGTGACTATGCTAGCCCTGAGTGTTGGCCACTCCTTGACTTTGACTGCCACATCAGCCAACTTTCTTGACTTCCACCCCAACTTTGGGGACCCTATCTTATTCGCTGTATTACAAGTCACCCCTTCAAATCTAGTCAAAGGAGGCTGCAAGCTCAACTGACTAAATATTTGTGTCTTTTTGTGTTTCTCGCTTCTCGATCGAACGCTCGGTCCCTGATCAATCACTCAACTCAAGCTGACGTCATTCTCTCATTGCCATACTTGTACCTCGAAAGCAAGGTACGTCACTCATAATTAATGCTTAATGTAGCAAGTATGTCTTTTAACCATAATAATGATTTTTGTCTTCCATCCTTAATAAATGTAGATTATATCTTTCTGCCACATAGCGAGTACTTGTGGAAAGAATATCTGAAGTGACAGGTTGTTGTTAGGGTTTTATACGACAAGCGGTCATTCGAATTCAACGACCCCGATTCTTCCTCTCTCTCTTGGCTCCTATAATCGGACGACCTTGGTAGAGCATTACTAGGGTTTTTAAGGTTTTGAACATTCCCTTCGACCCTATTTGTTTTTTATTCTCCTTCGCAACTTCTTCTTCAACCCTTCTCGTTGTCGCTTGTAATTGCTTAGGGTTTCCTCTCTCCATCGTAAGTTTATTTTTCACACCTCCTCTGTTTCCTTTTTTTCGCTTTTCATTGTTGTCGTTCCCCCTTCTGCCATCCCCAACCTTTGGTATACTTCGACCATCTCAGACTTTAATGGCAGAGAGGTGGATCAGATTCTCCTTACCTATCAACTCCCCGATGACTACCACATCATTATACCCTCAAATCACGATCGTCCCAACCTTCCTCCAGCACATTATCATTTTTAAAGATCATTTTTTGGCCGATCTTCATTTTCCGTTGCACCCATTCTTTTCTGAAGTTTCTCGCAACTTTCAAATTCTCCTCCAACAGTTAGCCACCAACTCCATTAGATTATTGTACGGGGTCATGATTCTCTTCCAACTAAACTGTATCCCCTTGATCCCTTCCATCTTTCACTATTTTTATTATCCCAATAAATCTAAACCTGATATTTTTATTCATCAAGCCCGAACAGGTTCCATCTTTTTTAATTAAATGTCTTCTTCCAACAAAGGTTAGAAGTCTCATTACTTCTATCTCAAATCCGTCCCTCCTGTATCATTTTCGGTATGCTAGCAGATGAAATTGCCTCCTGTGCCAGAGATGGATGAATTTCGATGTGAGCCCACGTATACAACCTCCTTGCGGATTCTATCTAGTTTAAAGTTCAGCATCCACAAGTTGCTCCTAGAAGACATCTTATACATCTTCGGGCTCAGTCCCATTTGAGCCAAACTGTCCTACAACTTTGGTAAGAAATTCAACCCCCTCTTGATGTTATATCTAACTGATTTTCTTTTATTGTTTTGCAGTTGGAACCATGTTGAAGGTGTGTGTGGCTGAGTTCACAAAACTAGACGAAGATCGTCGATCAGCTCAATCGAGGAGCCAACCAACAAGGATGGTGTCATACGGCGACCAATACTGAAGAATTGCCAACCCTTGGCCTTCCATGGTACTTGAACAAGTTCCTTTCGACTCCACCACGTATAACGTGCCTCTGCGTTTTCGTTGCAAGAGACGCCGATCGGCTATGTCTGCACCCCCAACTTCAACGTCAGCACTTCCACCTCGTCCACCCTTCGAGCAAGGGGATGTTAGGATCCTTTGTACGAGGCTAGAGAGGGGGGTGTGAATAGCCGACCCCAATTTCTCGTTTTTCTTCCTACAATTCGTTAGCGCAGCGGAAAAACAAACAAGGAAACGAAAACAAGAAGATCAAACCTCAACGCGTCGATGTAACGAGGTTCGGAGATTAGGGCTCCTACTCCTCGGCGTGTCCGTAAGGTGGACGAGTCCAGTCAATCCGTCGGTGGATGAGTCCCCGGAGAACCGGCTAATACAATATACTCCTTGTGGGTGGAGAAACCTCGCCACAATATTCTTGCAACAGCAAGAAAGGAATACAACAAGAAATACAAGAAGACAAGAACAATGAATGTAAAAACACAGGTTTTCTTGCCTCCTCGCCGACTGGATTTCGTTGAAGCACCTCGTAACACCTAACAGGGATATCCCGAGAAGCTCACGCGAAGCTTGCAAAGAAGAGCTCAACAAAGCTCAAGCACCAGCGGAACTCAGAAGAGAAGAGGAAGAAGTTATCGCGCAGCAGCCCTCGACCCCTTTATACTGCGAAGAAGACAGTGAAGAAACTAGCCGTTGCGTCGCAGCGGAACCCGATCGGTCTACGGACCGATCAGGCCTGATCGGTCCCCGCATCGACGTTAGTGCACGTAACCTACATGCGTACTCGATCGATCGTGGACGATCGGATCGGTCCACGCACCGATCCGCTTCCATCGTCTCTGATCGGTCCCCCGATCGGGACATCTGATCGATGCGTGGACCGATCGGCTGCTTCTTTTCGCCTCTGTCTGGCGATCGGTCACTAGACCGATCGATATCGATCGAGAGTTTCTGATCGATCGGTCACCGATCGATCGAGCAAACAGGTACTGAGCTCGGTCGGTGGCGATCCGAGCTTGGTTTTGCCCAAACCAAGTTCCAAGACTTCCAAACCAATATCCGGTCAACCTTGACCTATTGGTACTTCATCCCAAGCATCCGGTCACTCCTTGACCTGCTAAATTTCACCAAGTGTCGGTCAATCCCTTTGACCTACTTGGACTTTCCAACACCAAGTCTCATCCTCCATCTGGATTTTTCCTTGCTCGGATTCACTCACCGGGACTTTCCACACCGCCTAACATCCCGTTAGGACTTTCTCATTGCCTAACATCCCGCTTAGGACTTTTCCACCGCCTGGCTTCACTCACGGGACTTTCCAACCGCCTAACATCCCGTTAGGACTTTCCCACCGCCTGGCTTCACTCACCAGGACTTTCCAACCGCCTAACATCCAGTTAGGACTTTCTCACCGCCTGGCTTCACTCACCGGGACTTTTCCCGTGCCAAGTCTCTATACTTGGACTTTTCGTGCCAAGCTCCCTGCTTGGACTTTTCCATGCCAAGTCTCCATACTTGGACTTTTCCAATGCCAAGCTCCCTGCTGGACTTTTCGCGTGCCAAGCTCCCTGCTTGGACTTTTCCCGAATCAGGTCAACCAGATCAACCTTGACCTAATGTTGCACCTACAATCTCCCGAACACCTATTCTTGTCAAACATCAAGAATACAACTCTCTTCTCGTCAAACATCGTCAAACATCAAAACACAACTCGAGTCAGTCAACTCGAGTCAGGTCAACCAAGTCAACCTTGACCTAAGGTTGCACCAACAATCTCCCCCTTTTTGATGTTTGACAAAATCCAAAATCAAGTTAGGTTAACCCGATAACCTAACTTAGGTTTTCCAACCATCTTCCAATGTCCAATGTTCTTTTCTTGAACATTCTCTGGACATTCTCCCCTTACGTTAACCCGATAACCTAACTTGGGTTCTCCAATAATTCTCCCCCTTTTTGACACACATCAAAAAGTATTCCAATGTTCTTCCTTGAACATTCTTTCCCTAGCTTAGGTTAACCCGATAACCTAACTTGGGTTCTCCAATAATTCTCCAATGAACACTCTCCCCTTTTTGACACACATCAAAGAGAAAAAGGAGGGTATCAAGGTCAAGAGTTTCTTCCTAATGAAAGTCCCATACCTTTCATTTGAAACTCTTAATTTCCCCCTTGATACTAAACTCAACAATCAACTTAGTGATAATCCCATATCACTAATCCTTAAAAGTCTTTTGGAGTAAAAATTCCCCTTAAAAGTCAACTTCCCCTTGACAATTAGGTAAAACTTCCCCTAAAGGTCAACTCCCCCTTGACCATTGCACCAACAATGTCTTGGCGAGTTTCAAACCTTTAGAAATCCACAAAACCCAACTTCCAGCTGAAATTTCAGACCAACAGCTGAAAATCAGAAACTGGCACGCACTGATCGGTCCCCAGATCCCCTAGACCGATCCACGCTTCACTGATCGCACTGGATCGTCACTGATCGGTCACCAGACCGATCAGAACTTCCCTGGATCGGTCCGGTGACCGATCCACACTCTGAAATCAGAGATTTCTGATTTCCCTTCCCGGAAATTCAGAAACTCCTAATAAATTCCAGAAAATTCCAAAAATCATAAAATTTTTGAGGATACACTCCTCATACCATATACTATCACGGAAAAATAATTTTCTATGAAAATAGTTTCCATTTTTCAATCTTGATACAAAGTTCAAAAACTTTGAAATAGTTCAAGTTTAAGTCATCTTTGTATCATCTTGCTCAATGAAGAATGCTATCACTAGGAAAGCTTCATCAAGGTTTTTCAAATCAATTTTAAAATGTTTTTTAAAACCATTTGAATTTAGGACCATAATCTTAGGGCTAGATGTACATGACTTGTACACAAGCTTTCCCTATGATCCTTAATTTCTTGAATTAGGGTCATCTAGGTACAATGACTATGCACCTTGATCCTAACTCATGATCCTAATATCTCACACACATCTAAGGTGCATCAAACCACATTCAAGTCAATTTGATGTGAGATATGGGTTAAGGTCAACTTAGGCTAAGGTCTCATGCATTTTCTAAACACAAATTTGATCTCAATATCAAGATGTGTTCTTCATCCTTAAATCAATTCAATTGATTATTAATGCAAGAGATGATGACATGGCATAAATGATATCATAAATGGAAAACATGTGCCAATGTCATGATGTCATGGCATAAAGTATGAAAACTTAAATAGAGCATGACATATAAACTAGCCTAAGCACTATCATGACATTTCAAATGATGATAAAACTAAACATGATGTCATGACATGTCATATGGCAAACAACCATGGTAAGTTAACACAAATAAAATACCTAGATTACCTATCTAAGTATCCTTAATCACTTAGTTAACTTAAATTCTAATCCTAGATTGCCCAAAGTGCTCCAAGAAAATGTCAAAACCCAAATTGGCATTTCTTGATCTCTTGTTTGATTTATACCATTTTAAAAATTTTACAAGAGTAGCACTTCTAAATTAAGGCCCGGATTGCCTTGATTACCTAAGAGAATATCAAAATCCCAATTTGATATTTCTCTAGGTTTTTCCACATTGTGTCAATTTAAAGTAAGATTAATATATTCTCACTTTGGCACACTTTACTCTTCCAAGGAGTGAATGATAAAGATTATTCCATTTCATTTTCAAAGGTTCCCAAAAACCTTGAAAATGCTCCTTGAGTGTCAATTTCCTCAAAGTTGGGTTAACTACCCTTCTTATTGGAGTTGACACTCTCTAACCCATCTATGGGGTAGAAAATGCTCCTAGGAACCCAATACCTACTTGAGCTCATTGGGTTCACTAAAAATTCACTAGGGATGACTTCCTAGCACCCCTCCTAATGACCCTCTTAGGCTTTAAAGCCTTGGTCATTTGGGTCTCATCAAGGTCAACTATAGGGGTGACTCCCCTTGTGACCTTGGTAATGGTCTTTCTAGCCTTAGGTTTTGTTCCATAATCGAATGGAACATTATGATAGGTGGGCTTGACCATTTGGGACTTAGGTTTGTGACCCAAACCCTTTTTGTCCTTGGACATTGGTTTTTGACCCTTAAACCCTAGAGATGACTTCTCCAAGTTTTTAAGAGTCTTTTCCAAAGTATCAAGTCTTGACCTCAAGACTTGATTCTCCTTCTCTAATACCTCAATTTTTGATTTGTCATTCTTCTTTGAGGCATTCCTAGGCATGTGTCTAGTTGATTTGGGGTTTCTACCTAGGTTTTCCTTAACCTTAGAAGTGTTAATCCTAGGGTTAGCATTCCTAGTAGTATCCCTATCTAGGTTGACATGTTTAGCACCTAAGCACATGTATTGATTTCTAGTGTTAACATGCTTATCATTATTGACTAATGCAATAAAATTACTAGCATGTATCCTACTAGACTTGCACGAATGAGCCTTAAAAGATACCTTAGGGTTTGCCTTAGCTCCCCCTATCGATGTGCCCGGTCTCTTGCCCTTGTGAGGTTGCCTCCCCCTCGGACAATGGCTCCTATAGTGTCCCCGTTGCTTGCATTGAAAGCACACCACGTGCTTCTTGCCTTTGCGTGTTGGGACTCCGGCTACCTTGACCTTTGGCGCCGGTGGAGTCTTCCTAACTCTCTTTGGACATTTGCTCTTGTAATGTCCATACTCCCTACACTCAAAGCATAATATATGTAATTTATTTGAAACTAAAATGCTTGAGTTACCTAGGGTTTGGGATGGATGACTCTCTCCTTCATCCCTTCCGGAGGTAGAATCTTCTTCTTGCTCTGATCTTGAACAAGAGGAACTCTCCTCCTCTTCTTCCTTGGATGTTGAGTAGCCCTCAACTCCCAATTCGCTCCCTCCATGATGTGAGCTACTTGGCTCACTAGGCTCCTCTTCATGGCTTGAAGTGGAGCTCTCCTCATGGTACTTGGCCAAGTTATCCCATAATTCCTTGGCATTGTTGTAACCTATCTTACACAAGATGTTAGTAGGCAATGAAAATTCAATTATTCTCGTTACCTCTTCGTTGATTTCGGATTTGTGAATTTGTTCTCTTGTCCACTCCTCCTTCTCAAGTGGTTTTCCTTCCTTATCCACCGGAGGAGTAAAACCTTCTTGTACACAAAACCAATTCATTATGTTAGTCATAAGAAAGTACTTCATCCTTACCTTCCAATACGCGAAGTCGCCGCATTCGTAGAAGGGTGGAATGGTGATGTCTTCTCCATAGAGATCCATCTCTAGCCCGTGCTCCCCCGGGTGTTGATCCGTCGAAGAGCGGCCTCGCTCTGATACCACTTGTTAGGATCCTTTGTACGAGGCTAGAGAGGGGGGTGTGAATAGCTGACCCCAATTTCTCGTTTTTCTTCCTACAATTCGTTAGCGCAGCGGAAAAACAAACAAGGAAACGAAAACAAGAAGATCAAACCTCAACGCGTCGATGTAACGAGGTTCGGAGATTAGGGCTCCTACTCCTCGGCGTGTCCGTAAGGTGGACGAGTCCAGTCAATCCGTCGGTGGATGAGTCCCCGGAGAACCGGCTAATACAATATACTCCTTGTGGGTGGAGAAACCTCGCCACAATATTCTTGCAACAGCAAGAAAGGAATACAACAAGAAATACAAGAAGACAAGAACAATGAATGTAAAAACACAGGTTTTCTTGCCTCCTCGCCGACTGGATTTCGTTGAAGCAGCAGCTCCTCAGAACACCTACAACAGCAGGATATCCCAGTCGAGAAGCTCACGCGAAGCTTGCAAAGAAGAGCTCAACAAAGCTCAAGCACCAGAACAGCAGCTCTGTAGCAGAAGAGAAGAGGAAGAAGTTGTCGCGCAGCAGCAGCCCTCGACCCCTTTATACCTGCGAAGAAGACAGCGAAGAAACTAGCCGTTGCGTCGCAACGACACCGATCGGTCTACGGACCGATCGGGCCTGATCGGTCCCGACCGATCGGTTAGTGCACGTAACCTTCGTGCGTACTCGATCGATGCGTGGACGATCGACTGATCGGTCCACCGATCCGCTTCCGACATCGTCTCTGATCGGTCCCGGACCGATCAGAGGTAGCCTGATCGTCCGTGGACCGATCACCGCCTCTTTTCGCCTCTGTTAACTCCGATCGGTCACTAGACCGATCGATACCGATCGAGAGTTTATTGATATCGATCGGTCACGGGCCGATCGAGCAAACAGGTATCCGGATCGGTGCGGTGACCGATCCGAGCTTTTTTGCCCAAACCAAGTTCCAAGACTTCCAAACCAATATCCGGTCAACCTTGACCTATTGGTACTTCATCCCAAGCATCCGGTCACTCCTTGACCTGCTAGAATTCTCCGCCAAGTGTCCGGTCAATCCTTTGACCTACTTGGACTTTCCAACACCGAAGTCCGATCATCCCCGATCCATCTGGATTTTCCTTGCTGGATTCACTCACCAGGACTTTCCACACCGCCTAACATCCCGATTAGGACTTTCTCATTGCCTAACATCCCAGTTAGGACTTCACTTCCTGGCTTCACTCACGGGACTTTCCAACCGCCTAACATCCCAGTTAGGACTTTCCCAGCTTCACTCACCAGGACTTTCCAACCGCCTAACATCCCAGCTAGGACTTTCTCCTTGCTTCACTCACTGGACTTTTCCCGTGCCAAGTCTCTATACTTGGACTTTTCGCGTGCCAAGCTCCCTGCTTGGACTTTTCCAGTGCCAAGTCTCCATACTTGGACTTTTCCAATGCCAAGCTCCCTGCTCGGACTTTTCGCGTGCCAAGCTCCCTGCTTGGACTTTTCCCGAATCAGGTCAACCAGGTCAACCTTGACCTAATGTTGCACCTACAATCTCCCGAACACCTATTCTTGTCAAACATCAAGAATACAACTCTCTTCTCGTCAAACATCGTCAAACATCAAAACACAACTCGAGTCAGGTCAACTCGAGTCAGGTCAACCAAGTCAACCTTGACCTAAGGTTGCACCAACAGGGGAGAGCTTGAATCTTGTTCTCGCTGGACATAGGACCAACTTTCAGGGTCTCGTCCCCTCCAACCGAACACCAGCTAATCCCTCCATGCCTACCAGTCTCGTCACGGCACCTCTGATCTCTTCTCTACCCCCTCACGAGAAAGGCCCCACGTCCAAACTTACCTCTAATTTCAAGCCAACAACCAAGTCAACCTCGCAAGGGCCCAGGCCTCATAAAGTTAGCGCCACACTGAGGTTGTCCTCTTGGAGCTAGCTATGCACCAACTCCTTTGAGTCCTTCTCACCTCAACATGCAATCAAGATAAAGGGTCGGCTAGCTCCAGTCTAGGCGGACTGCATGGCAGACACAACCAAGCACACTCCAGAGGAAGTGGCTGACCACTTCTCTCAAGACATCACAGGGGTGAGCTTTCTCTATCACATAGATACCACATAGATTTTTCCATTATTTTCACCTCGTTTCAACTTCTTCCTTTGGTCAATTTTGGGTAACAGGCTTGTCCATTGCCAAAAGATGGTAGAGGCAAGTCATGCTTACCAGACCCTAAAGGGTTCTATGGGAGAAGTAGGGACTTCCCGAGCTCCTTTTGAGCAACTTCAAGAAGAAGTGGCTTATTTGAAGAAAGGGTTGGAGTGCCAAAATGAGCTGCTGCTAAGGGTCGAGAATATCCTTACTGAAGAAAAGGAAAGAAGACTTTCTCAGGCGATCTCCATGGAAAAACTTCAAAAGCCACTACAACAAAAACCCTCATAGACATCGGTTTTCCATCGCTGTCTATTACATTTTCGACCGATGTCTATGAAGGCGATGTAAAGGTCTGTCATTTTAGACATCGGGTTAAAACCGGTGTAGTATCACTTAACAACATCGGGTGTAAAACCGATGTAATATTATATGTTAATAACACCAGTTTTGGCAGCGGTATACAACCGATGTAATATTAGTTAATGACACCAGTTTTACAGCGGTGGAAAACCGATGTAATATCAGTATTATTTAGCGACACAAATTCGATTTCCGAAATAGTGAAAAACCGACAGTATCCAAGAAAATACACAAATATTCACAAATTACAAAAATATTCTTCTTCCAACAGTATTCATAAAATACACAAATATTCACAAATTACATAAATATTCTTCTTACAACAGTATCCATAAAATACACAAATATTCTTTTTACATCAAAAGCTAATAGATATTGTACACATCAAGGTAGAACATCGATTAAGTTGCACAAACTACAAGCTCAAATACAAGCTCATTCGATTAACACTAATAGATATCGTTTCGAATAAGATGAGCTTGTATTGGCAAAGGCAGAGGTTGGACCATGACTAGAAACTGTATTTTCCCAAACTACAAGCTCATTCCCAGATAGATGATTTGATGTTTGTTCCTCTTCTTGATGTTCATACAACATAGGCTGCTTACCCTTTCCATCTGCAAAATAAAAAAAAGTATAAATACATGAAAACAATAAAATGATTTGGAAATCCGTGTTTTTTCCTGCAACAGGTGTATAGCAAGAAAAGAATTAGAACTTATAGCACAAAATTTTTGGACATCAACTAGAGAACAAAAGAAGCATTACCTGAAGTTGAGACACGAACCACTTCATTTGTATCTTGTAGAGCGAATGATGATTCGTGAGAAGTGGCAATTGAGGGTAGAATTTCTACAAGAATATATTCTGTTGGTGCGGGAAGCATCCGACGATCGAACCGTAGTTTTGATAATGGCAAAGGATTCAAAGTTAAGTTAGTGTGTGATCTAACATGTTTGAATGAGTGTTTCAGGAAAGTCCTAGCTGCGGTTAGGCAGGTGAAAAACCCTAAGGGGTGGTAACCTTAGGTCCTAGGGGACGGTAACCCTAGGTGGAGGAAAACCCTAAGGGGCGGTAACCTTAGGTCCTAGGGGGCGGTAACCCTAGGTGGAGAAAAACCCTAGGGGGCGGTAACCCTAGGTCCTAGGGGGTGGTAACCCTAGGCGGAAAGTCCAGTCGGTCTGGAGGACCGGACTGGCATCAGGTAATCTCTCCTGAGGGGAGTAGGTGAGGACGCGTTCCCCGTAGAGGGAACAGTAGGCGTCGGGTCGACCTAGGGTTTCCGGTTGGGAATTCGAAGTCAGACTCGGACAGTCCGAAGACTGTCAGTTCTTCTTTACTATGTTTTATCAGATTCTAACACTGTCTTGCAGGGTATTTTGCTCGGACTAACCTTGTTTTGCAGGAGAGGAACCTGCTGGAAAAAGGTGGTCCGGGCGCCCGGGACCAAATTTTATCCCTGCCGCGACTTCGCCACGTGGAGCATCCTGGTTGGTTGGCCACGTCACACTCCAGGCGCCCGAAAGGGATCCAGGCGCCCGGAAGGTCATATAAAAAGAGGGTCGAGGGAGCAGCTGAGAGAAGAACACATTCTAAGCTTTCTTCTGTGAAGTGCTGCCAACGAGAAGACCTTGAAGTGCTACTACTCGACGTCGACAACCCGAAGCTCAGACTCTTCGATATTTTGTTGTCGGTATTAGTTTACTTATTGCATTAATTGTAATTCAAATTGTAATCTTTCCGATATATAGTTGTTGCCCACCGAAAGTGGTCAAGGACCGCGGGCCTTCGAGTAGGAGTCGCCATAGGCTCCGAACGAAGTAAAACACCTGCGTCTCTGTGTGTTTGATTCTACTTTCCGCTGCATTTCTATTCTGTGTTTTAAATTGTTAAAATAGTCACGAGCGCTATTCACACCCCCTCTAGCGCTTTCGATCCATCAATTGGTATCAGAGCGGGGTCATTTTGAATCGGTGCAACCACCATTCAAAATATTTTTTCGTGGTATTTTTTTTTGGAGTCGATTAGAATTTAGCCTCATAGCTATATTCTAATTCTTTTTCCCTCGTATCGGTTTTTCTCGGAATTGGTGCAACACCACCCGAGTTCGTGATCCATTTTTTTTCTACCGTACTACTAAGCCAGGACCAAGTCCTGGGACATTTTTTTGGTTGTTTTTTGCTTTAGGTAAAACTGAAATGGCCCTTCAAGAAGGCTACAATACTGGCCGCCCTCCGCTATTCACTGGAGATGACTTCGGGTACTGGAAGGGTCGGATGGAGGCATATCTCCAGACTCACTTTGAAGTCTGGATGATTGTCAAAATCGGATTCAAACTACCATCTGACAGTGCCGGCAAACCACTACCGTACGAGGACTGGGATGCAACTCTGATCAAGAAAGTGGAAGCTAATGCCAAGGCAACCTGCACCCTCCAGTGTGGCCTATCAAAAGAAGAACTCAACCGCGTCGGCCCCTTCAACAGTGCCAAAGAGTTGTGGGAGAAACTAATTGAACTTCACAAAGGGACATCCGACACCAAAGTAAGTAAAAGAGACCTAATTTTTAATAAATTATTTAACATCAAATTGCAGGAAGGTGAAGCAGCTGCTCAACTCCATGCCCGGATTCAAGATCTGCTCAATGGTCTTCATGCAATTGGACAGAAGGTAGACAACCGAGACATTATAAGGTATTTTCTAAACGCCTTTCCAAGGAACACCCTGTGGGCATCCATGGTAGATGCCTACAACGTCTCCAAGGACTTATCTACCATTGAATTAGATGAACTTTTTGCAGAATTCGAACTTCACGAACAGACTAATGCACGCCCGACCGAGAAAGGGTTGGCTTTGGTTGCAGGAACAGGGAGATCGCGTGAGTCAAAAATCAAGCGGAGAACTGAACCTGAGTCAGAAGAAGAACCAGATTCAGAAGACGACGATGAACTCACAATCGAAATAGTCAGCTTAGTAAAGAAGCTCTGCAAAAAGAAGAGCTTCAACAAAAAGGATCTCAGAAAGGCCATTCAGTCTAAAGAAGCTCAACCCAGCTCGAAGGTTAAATTCGAAGTGACCTGCTATGGGTGCAATCAGAAGGGTCACATCAAGGCAAATTGCCCGAACCAGAAGGATTCAAAGAAACCCAAAAGAAAGAAGGCATTGAAGGCAACATGGGACGAGTCTTCTTCCGAGGAATCCGACGACGAAGAATTGGAACAGACGAACTTTCTCGCCTTGACAGCCAGGGACTACACCAACGGATCCGGAAGTGAGGACGAATCGGAAGCCGAGTCCGAGAGAAGCCACGGATCCGCATCCGTTTCCGAAGGGCCGAACCCCTCTGTAAGTAAAAGTCGCTTATATAGTTTAATTAATTATTTAATGCATAAAGTAGCTAAGTCCAAGATTCGAATCAAAGCGCTTCTAAAAGAGGTAACACTCCTTAAAGAAACGCCTAACAACGAATCCTTAACTGATAAAGTTCAGACTGGAACCTCAACTCAAGTTCAAAAACTTGAGGAAGAGAATTCCAATCTGAAAAGTCAAGTCAAGGATTTGAAAACAACCCTAGAGCGATTTTCCTTGGGATCCAAGAATCTTGACTTGATTCTTGGAACTCAAAGGGCAATCTACAATCGAACTGGACTAGGATATAAAAAGAAATATAAATCTTACCTATCCTTAATAAACAAACCAAATAGTAAATCAGTCCAAGCTTGGGTTGCCAAGTCCAATCCGATCAATCAAGTAGGACTTGGACATTACTGGATTCCTAAGGATCAAATACATTACCTCGATAAACCTTATCGAGGCTATGATCCAGGGGGAGTTAGCAGAAAAACAATTAAAATTAATAATTAAAATTCAAACTCAAAATTCATAATTAATAATTAAAATTTAAAATTCAAAATTCAAACTTCGTAATTAATAATTAAAAATTCAAACTCAAACTTCGTAATTAATAATTAAAAATTCAAACTCAAACTTCGTAATTAATTCAAACTCAAAATTCGTAATTAAAATTTAAAATTCAAATTCAAAATTCGTAATTAAAATTTAAAATTCAAATTCAAACCTCGTAATTAAAATTTAAAATTCAAATTCAAAATTCGTAATTAAAATTTAAAATTCAAATTCAAATTCAAAATTCGTAATTAAAATTTAAAATTCAAATTCAAAATTCGTAATTAAAATTAAAATTCAAAATTTGTAATTAAAATTTAAAATTCAAATTCAAAATTCATAATTAAAATTTAAAATTCAAATTCAAAATTCGTAATTAAAACTTAAAATTCAAATTCAAAATTCAAAATTAATCTAAAACTCAAAATTCAAAATTCGTAATTGAAATTTTAAAATTTAAAACTAAATAGAAGGAGGGTCCAGAATAGCTGGAAACTCCGAAATCTATTTACCCGACAGGGTAACCGAACTTAATCTACCCGAAATGGGTAAACAAGAGTAGATTACCCGGATGGGTAAATAAGGATAGATTAAAAAGGGTTAAATTTTAACTTGAAGCACAGTACTGGTGAAGTTTTTGGATGATAGTACGTTGGAAAAACTTGGGCATCGCATGTCTAGGAAGATATGGCTTCGACCTGGTGCATTTGGCCAAGTGGAACTAACCGAAGCTACCCTTAAATGGATCCTAACTAGTTAGACCAAGGTTTAGTATTAAGTTCAATGGGTAGGACTATTTGGAAAACCTCAAAGGCTTGGTTACTTTAATGAGCTCCTTGTGACTCACCATAGCCCAGAAGTTTATCCAAAGAATGCTTACTTGTTTAACCCAAAGCTAAACCTGAATCTAACATAAAGTTAAACTAAGCCCTAAAAATTAAACTAATTCATCTCACAGAATAATAGGATACCCTGATTGAAAATATAGATCGGGTGAGATGACTAGGCAAACTAAATTTTACTTAAGTTAAGTTAAACATTTTCAAAATTAAATTAACTTAAGTATTTTCAATATTAAAATTAACTTAAACATTTTTCAAAATTGAATTAAATATTTCTCAATTAAACAACAAATCACCAAACAAACCCCCATAGAATTAACTCAGATTAGGTAAGATGCAAAATTAGGGACTTACTTCAATCAAACTGTCTTTTGATCCATCAACTACTTTATGTGTAGGAATTGGATCAATGGATGTTGGACAGTGGATGTTCCAGACATATGACTGGAGATCTGTTGAAGTTCACTAAGTTAAAACTAAAGGACCTAGGATCAGTTGCATTCGGCAACGATGGAAAACTGAAAGTAATCGGAAAAGGTAATATCGAACTTAGTTCTGATTTTATTATTCGAAAAGTACTATTAGTTGAAAACTTTAATTTCAATTTATTAAGTATAAGTCAACTATGCGATACTGGTTATTCAGTCAATTTTACCAAGTCTGAATGTATAGTCAAACATGTCGATAATCCAAAAATCATACTTAAGGGCACTAGAAAAGATAATGTCTACACCGTCTATCTACCATCATCCTCAATAAAGTGTTTTCTAACACAACAAGAGGAAACTGAGTTATGACACAGAAGACTCGGTCACACACACACAAGACTCATCTAAAAAATGAGTCAAAATGGACTAGTTAGAGGATTGCCCAAATTAAAAGTTATTGAAAACTCAATCTGTAATGCATGTCAACAAGGAAAACAAACCAAGTCCACCCACAAGTCAACCAATACGGTTAGAACTACTCATCTACTTGAGCTCCTTCACCTAGATCTATTTGATTCACATGGAGCCAAGTCACTAAGCAAGAACCAGTATTGCTTAGTTATAATTGATGACTACTCCAGGTTCACCTGGGTAAAATTTCTAAAAACAAAAGATGAAACCTTTGAAAAATTTAGTAATTTTTGCAAATTAACAGAAAATGAAAAAGATACTAAAATTAAAAGGATAAGGAGTGATCATGGAGGAGAATTTGATAATCACAACTTCACTGAATTTTGTGAGATAAATGGGTACAAACATGAATACTCCTGCCCTAGAACCCCCCAACAAAATGGATTAGTAGAACGTAAAAACAGAACCTTACAAGAAGCTGCTAGAACCATGTTAAACGAATATAATCTATCTAATCAATTTTGGGTTGAAGCAATTAGTACAGCATGCTACATTCAAAATAGGATCTTAATTAACAAATTTCAAAATAAAACCCCCTATGAAATTTATTATAATAAAATTCCTAACTTAAACTATTTAAAAGTATTTGGGTGTAAAGTCTTTATTTTAAACACTAAAGACTACTTAGGAAAATTTACATCAAAAACAACCCCAGGAATATTCTTAGGGTACTCAACCACTAGTAGAGTATATAACAAGAATACCCTAAAAGTAGAAGAAACAACAAATATAAAATTTGATGAAGACACTATAGATGAAACTGAAGATATAGAAAATGCTAATCCAATAAACAGAGAAGATGACGAAACTCAACCTGAACCTATTGAATCTGAAGAACAAATCACTAATTCAAATGACATACGACCAACCAGAACAAGCACAAATCACCCATCTGACCAAATCTTGGGTGATCCAACTGTAGGAGTAAGAACTAGGTCATCCTATAGAAACCAGAGTCAAATAGCCCTAATTTCAAAAATTGAACCCAAAACCATAGAAGAAGCCCTACCAGACCCAGATTGGACTATAGCAATGCAAGAAGAATTGACCCAATTTGAAAGAAATCAGGTATGAGAATTAGTGCCTAAACCCATTAACAAAACCATCATTGACACTAAATGGGTTTTTAGAAACAAATTAAATGATCAAGGTGAAATAGTAAGAAATAAAGCCAGGTTAGTAGCCAAAGGGTTCAATCAAATAGAAGGTCTAGACTATGATGAGACCTATGCTCCTGTAGCAAGACTTGAATCCATCAGGATGCTGTTGGCCTATGCAGCACACAAAGGATTCAAGCTATTTCAAATGGATGTAAAATCCGCATTCTTAAACGGATTCATAAAAGAAGAAGTATACGTAGGCCAACCCCCAGGATTTGAAGACATAGAACATCCAAATTATATCTTCAGATTAAAAAAGGCCCTATACGGACTAAAACAAGCACCTAGAGCCTGGTATGAATGACTATCCAACTATCTAATATCAAAAGGGTTCAACCAAGGTCAAATAGATCCAACCCTTTTTGTAAAAACCTTTGAAAACGACATCTTTATAGCCCAAATTTACGTTGACGATATTATTTTTGGATCAACCAACTCAAAATTTCTAAAAGAATTTACCAAACTAATGGAAAATGAATTTGAAATGAGTCTAGTGGGTGAACTTAATTTCTTTTTAGGGTTACAAATTAAGCAAACCAAAGATGGAATTTATATTTATCAAACTAAATATGCTAAGGAATTAATTAGTAAATTTGGAATGGAAAACTAAAAAATCATTAATACACCAATGGCTACTAATGTTAAAATTGACTCAGACTTAGAAGGTAAACCAGTAGACTTGAAATACTATCGAAGTGCGATAGGAAGTCTACTGTACCTAACTTCAAGTCGACCAGACATCATCTTTGCAGTAGGTATGTGCACAAGATACCAATCTTGTGCAAAAGAGTCTCACTTAACCCTAGTAAAAAGAATCCTTAGGTATGTTAAGGGAACCCTAAACGTAGGACTTTGGTACCCTAGATCTTGCACCCTTGATCTAACCGGCTACTCTGACTCTGACTATGCCGGGTGCAAGCTAGATAGAAAAAGCACAAGTGGCAGTTGTCAATTTTTAGGGCACTGCCTAGTAAGTTGGTCAAGTAGGAAGCAACACTGTGTTGCCTTATCTACCATTGAAGCTGAATATATAGCACTAGGTGAATGCACATCTCAATTACTATGGATGATGCATACCCTTAAAGACTATCAACTTGAATATCAAAAAACAAAAATTTTGATCGATAACATAAGTACAATAAATCTAACAAAAAACCCAATTCATCACTCAAGGACTAAACATATAGAAGTAAAACACCACTTTGTAAGGGATCATGTATCTAAGGGTGACATTGTACTCAACTATGTTGAGTCAAAATCAAACTTAGCTGACATCTTTACAAAACTCTTACCTGAACTTGAGTTCAGTACACTTAGAAGACAAATAGAAATGTGCTGGGTAGAATAGATACTTTCAATTTAGTCCTTTTAATGTTTTGTTTTTATAACTTCTAGGCAAAACTGATTTTTCAAAATCCCTACTTTACTAGACCTTCAAAAGTTGGATTTAGCCTAGGATTTCCCCCTAGAAATCATGTTCCCCCAGGACTTAGCCAGAGCATCTCACAAACACCTAGGTATACCTTGATTGTGTTTGTAAAACATAGAACAGTGTGAGATGCATAGGGTACAGCCTGGACTCAAGAATGCTTATTTCTGTGCATCAATATGAGTCTGGGCATTAAATACGTGATTAAAAGTAATCAAATCAAGTCTTCCAGCCTTGGTCAAATCTAACTGGATAAATTGACTTGACTTGACTAACCAAGTGAACACTGTTGCCCTCTAGGCAATCAGCAAGTAGCTAAACGGTTAGACAATTGGTGAAGGAAATAATAAGTTTAAGCATGTCTGTACTTAAGGGATCTGATACCTGATCAAAACAAATCTTCACTCATGCTTGGACTTTAGGGCTCTGATACCTTACTAAAACAAAATGACAAGCTATTAAAAAAAATAAGGTTATCGCTTCTCCTTTCAAAACAGCTTTTTCAAAAACTTTCAAGTGTCCTCTATTCTAAAAATCTTTTTTAAATCTTGTTAGAAAGTTAATTAAGCTGAAATTTTTTCGAAAATTCGTTAAGTTAAATTTTTTAAAAAACTTTGAAAATTTTTTAAAAAAGCTTTGAAAATTTTTTAAGTTGAAAATCTTCCTTTGAAATTTTCTTAAAACCTGAATATTTTTTTCAGAAAATTTCTAAAGTTGAAAATTTTGTTAGAAAATTTCTGAAGTTGAAAATTTTGTTTGAAAATTTCTGAAGTTGAAAATTGTGTTTTGAAAATTTCCCTGTGAAAATTTTGGAAACTCCTCAAAATACACTAAGTTAAAAAGAGCTCCTTTTTGCTATATCTCTTCAAGCAAAATCAATTTTAAGGTGTTGCCTTTCACTTGCTCCTTGCCTAAGGTAAAATGTTTTCTGCAAAATTCTGTCTTGAAAAGTTAAGTTTTTCAAAACTAGCTCATTTTTGATATATGGCAAAGGGGGAGAGTAGAGAAATTTAAAAAGAAAATATTTTAAAGGGAGCTTGTATTAAGGGGGAGCTATGGCTATTTAGTAAAAAATTCAAAGAGAATAACTTATATTAAGGGGGAGCTATGTTTATGCTTATCTTGCTATCACGTTTATCTTGTTTCTTGTGCTTATACATAACTGCATATTTGTTACTTAACATTGAATTTCTGTTGCCATTATCAAAAAGGGGGAGATTGTTGGTGCAGGAAGCATCCGACGATCGAACCGTAGTTTTGATAATGGCAAAGGATTCAAAGTTAAGTTAGTGTGTGATCTAACATGTTTGAATGAGTGTTTCAGGAAAGTCCTAGCTGCGGTTAGGCAGGTGAAAAACTCTAAGGGGTGGTAACCTTAGGTCCTAGGGGCGGTAACCCTAGGTGGAGGAAAACCCTAAGGGGCGGTAACCTTAGGTCCTAGGGGGCGGTAACCCTAGGTGGAGAAAAACCCTAAGGGGCGGTAACCTTAGGTCCTAGGGGGCGGTAACCCTAGGTGGAGAAAAACCCTAGGGGGCGGTAACCCTAGGTCCTAGGGGGTGGTAACCCTAGGCGGAAAGTCCAGTCGGTCTGGAGGACCGGACTGACATCAGGTAATCTCTCCTGAGGGGAGTAGGTGAGGACGCGTTCCCCGTAGAGGGAACAGTAGGCGTCGGGTCGACCTAGGGTTTCCGGTTGGGAATCCGAAGTCAGACTCGGACAGTCCGAAGACTGTCAGTTCTTCTTTACTATGTTTTATCAGATTCTAACACTGTCTTGCAGGGTATTTTGCTCGGACTAACCTTATTTTGCAGGAGAGGAACCTGCTGGAAAAAGGTGGTCCGGGCGCCCGGGACCAAATTTTATCCCTGCCGCGACTTCGCCACGTGGGGCATCCTGGTTGGTTGGCCACGTCACACTCCAGGCGCCCGGAAGGGATCCAGGCGCCCGGAAGGTCATATAAAAAGAGGGTCGAGGGAGCAGCTGAGAGAAGAACACATTCTAAGCTTTCTTCTGTGAAGTGCTGCCAACGAGACGACCTTGAAGTGCTACTACTCGACATCGACAACCCGAAGCTCGGACTCTTCGATCTTTTGTTGTCGGTATTAGTTTACTTATTGCATTAATTGTAATTCAAATTGTAATCTTTCCGATATATAGTTGTTTCCCACCGAAAGCGGTCAAGGACCGCGGGCCTTCGAGTAGGAGTCGCCATAGGCTCCGAACGAAGTAAAACACCTGCGTCTCTGTGTGTTTGATTCTACTTTCCGCTGCGTTTCTATTCTGTGTTTTAAATTGTTAAAATAGCCACGAGCGCTATTCACCCCCCCTCTCTAGCGCTTTCGATCCATCAGATTCCGCTGCAGCATCAATATCATTAGGATGCCCAAGAGCGACAACCTTCAATATTCGCAGATCAATCTGTAAGGACATTAACAAAAGCGACGAAATCTTATGCTAGTGTAGGAACACTAACTAACATTTAAAACCAAATTTCAAAATATAAATTGCTCAAAGTTATTGAAGATTAGAGGCAATAAATAAATTTAAAATACAATAACGTTCAAAATAATTTAACTAATTACAAAAATAAACTCATTCCAGCTTCAAGTGCATTTGATCAATAACTTAAAAACATATCTGCAAAATATTTTTCAACAAGTACAAGCATGACATTTCTTATACATTTACAAGGGTGGAGGCATATGAAGGGTTGTGGGTTCAATTGACCTCACAAAAACTTCAATTTCAATATATTTTACCAAGTAAATTATTTTTTGAACTTACACAAATTACCTTGAAATCATTCATTAGTTATTTAGAAAATATTCTCCCTTAGCAACTTTCTTCATAGCATTATCAAATTAGCCGTTAACTTAATGATGAAATCCAAAACTTTAAAGCATGATAAGATCAATTGGGTTCAATATACACAACCACATCAGCTTAATGGAAATTAAATAAAAAAAGACTAATACAATCTAAAATTTCATCTTGATATTGTGCACATCAAGAAGACTGGCATAAGATGTTGCACTTGCCTGAACTTAAGGATCGATTGAACAGGACTGAAGATCTCATCTTGTGCTATTTTCATTTCATCCTATAAATTTCAAATATCACAACTGTCATCACAAATGCAGATTGAAAGTTTACCAAACGTTTATAGATTTAAGGACTAAGCCATACTTGTACATCAGAGAAGATGGTCGGCTGAATGTAATAACCTTTGTTTCCAATTCGATCTCCACCTGTTACTAGCGTAGCACCACTGTTGATTCCCGATTTGATGTAACGTAAGATCTTGCTAAACTGCTCCTCATCAATCTGAGATATGTGTGAAGAACGAAAGTACTCAATATAGACAGGTTTCAGAACTTCTTTGTTAAGAAGCTAGACGACTTTTTCATACATGTTTTATACGAGTTATGCATGATCAAACAGCAATCGAATGAGATGAAAATTAGTATGAGCACATAAATTAAGACACAAACAAATACGGTAGTTTCTACCTTTCAGAGAGAACAAAGACAGAAAAAGGAGGATACCTGAGGACCTTGTTCAACACCCTTTTTAAAGGGGTCTCCAACAATGCGTTTTAAGGCACGAGCTTTTTCTTTCTCTACAAACTCATCGTATATACACTCCTGAACAATTTCAAGATCCTGAAGATCACATAAATGGAAACTTTCATGACAAAACATTCTCAAAGTAAATAATGTTCATAAAACCTTGTATGTTAAAAGTAAGTAAACCTTATAACCATCTTTAGCTGGACTTCTAGAACATGCTTTGCAATCACAACAGTCACGACAGACAAGACAAGCAATCTTTACCTCATTTTTAAGCATACCAGAGTACCTTGACAATACAAACTAAATCAGATAAACAGAAGTAGTTTTTTTTTATGTATAAGATCCTATATCACTGATATCAAGATGTTCAAGTCTAAAAAGGATATGTGATTCACATCTTGTTTTCACAATATCAAAAAGCTAAAAGAGAAAAATAAATCAAAAGCATTTTGCCAATATGGTTCAATTCTCTTCCTGTAGACAATGCATGCCATTTGAAATTTAATCACAAACAAGGTGGATATACAAACAAGATCACAATTCAAGCCATTGGATGTGAATATAGTAATAGCAATATAGCTCAACCACAATGAAACTTCACCAAAATAACAAAAGCAATCTAGCTCAACTCGCAGTGAAACTTATACTCATAAGACAAAAAGGTAATTTAATAATATCAAAATCAAACCAAATCATGAGAAAAAGGCTCAAATAAGATTAAAGCACAATTAAGATTAACTCAAACCTAAAATTAACTTGGATTCATCCTACAATAAATCAAAATTGATCTAAAAATCTCTACTGAAAGTCCTAATCCAAGTGTGCCTTGAGTGACCCTCCATAATGATAATCCATTCAAATCGAAGCTTCTCATACTAAGGAATATAACAGAACCTGCAAACTCCGGGTAGATTAATATAATCGATGCTTTTTTGTTCGTACTTTGGTGACAAATCATTGATATAATTGTTTTGGCGAGGTTGAATCTAGTCTGAATCTTCTTTCCTCGGGCGGCCTTCTTTTACATTTTGAAACACATATTTTCATTTATGCCTGATGAAATTAATTTCAGATTCTAATTTCTCATCATAATCATCGTCAAGCCATATTTTTTCAGCTATTTAGCATCATCTATTTAGATCTTTTCTCTCCATCTGCAGGCTATATTAAGAGTAATATACGGTTCAAATATAATATATTTTTTGTTACAAGTTAGAGTTTTATTTGGCCTCCTATACTCTACAATCGTGTCTAATAGAATTAACTTGTTTAACTATAGCAGCTATTGGTTTTCTTGTACATGTTCGTACGATATCAACTTTTTTTTCATCATTTTATTATCTATTGCAGCTACAAGCCTACAACTAATTGCTCTGATATAAAGTTTATTACACACATCCATCTCTCATTCCTTGATTTCCTCTGTATGCTCCCTTTTTTAATCACTAATATTCTAATTTGTGAGGCGTGGTGAGCCCTTTCCTAATAGCTGATATTCTAATTCATGAAACATGGTGAGTCATACCATAGTCTTGTAATTTCATTTTCTTTTAGCCTAAGGAGCACATGATGATCACACAATACTCTAAATTTCTTTCTTCAGTTTGCCATTACCCTTTATCCTATTAATGAAAATGTGTTCATTAATATCTCCTTAATGGCTTACAGATCTAAGACATCTTAACTTCTATAATTCAAGTTTTGACTATAATCTATTTATGTTATCACCAATTAGCATTGTATGAGTGGATTTATCTTGCATTTAGTATGTGGATTCATCTTGTATTAATGTGAAAAGATAAGGTCTTTGAGTTGACTTTTGTTGTACCTACAATTATATGAATGGTAAGTTGAATATAACCGTCGTTGTTGTACCTACTAAGGAACTTGCCTCAGCTAGGCCTTTAGGGCCAAACACCAACAGAGCTACCACTCTAATAACCAATGCTTCAGGAGCACCCACTCCAAATAAAGAAGCACGAACAACTTTACCATGAAATTTCACCTTTTTCTCTGCCAAACAAGTAAAAGAACATCAAACATATTTTCCAAGTAGATTAGACATCCGTGGAAGTCTATGAAAACAAGAAAGTAAACCCAGCAGCAGGAATGAATCAGCTACAAGTAGGTAAGCAATTTATACATAAAAGCAAAAGATGCTTAATTTAACTATTTAATAAGAAGAAGAAGAAGAAGAAGAAGAAGACCGGAATGAAGCTTAGTATTAGTGATGGGTTCCGGAAATAAATGCATCAACATGACCAAACCCCTAATCTTCCCAGAATTAGGTATGCACACACAACTCTCAAGCAAAGAACTCGTTTTTCAAGAAGACCAAAATCTAATGGAGGACAAGGAGTTACCTTTGCGCGCAAAGTTTCCAAAAGAAAGAGGCCTCACCAGCGGCTTGAGGTCGTCCCATAGCGGGGGTCGAGGCAGGTGGAGTGCAGAAAAGAATCTGCGGAGATGGGACGAAGGTGGGATTTTGGGAGAAGCCCTAGAGGGCGGATGGGAAGAGATGAGGAGGGCCACCTTCATCGAGTGGGAAGAGGAGGAGAGGGAGAGGGAGCAGTAGCAGAGTGATGCGAGGACCGTTGCAGAGCCCATCGCGGCGGAGAGACTGTTTTTGTTTTTTCCTTCTTCTTCTTCTTCTTTCAAACAGGTAAAGGAAAGTGCAGCAAAATCTAAACTCGAGAGCAAAGAAGCATACGTAGAAAGCAACCACCACTCCAGCCACGTAATCGGAGGGCAGTTTAATGGAGGCACTAAAGAATCCATGGAGGTAGAGATTTTGCGACGCAAATGCAACACCTGATCACAGAACAAGGTAGGTTCAAAGATGTCCCTTTCTTTTTTTAAAAAAATCTTTTAACAGAACCTATTCGCTGGTCGAGGGAGAGGTGGACAGTCCGGCTGTCACCGTGAAGCATGAGGTTGGAGTCTCCAAACAGTTGGGTGTAGCCTTCCTCAAAGGAGATGGTGGCGAGGTTGGGCAACTCCGGGAGGAAAGCAGCCTCATGGGAAGGGAGCAGAACCAAACACAAAAACAGGAGGAAGTAGAATGGAAAAGATAAAGTATGGACTACCGGAATGCGAAGAAGGTCTCCTCTTCTCACCCAAAGGGAGGAGTTGGAGGAGATGCGATGTGGTTGGACGGAGAAGCAAGGGCATCATGTCTTGATCCTGATTGGGAGAGGAAGGGGTGTCGATCTAGGAAGGGGAAGAGGGAGATGAGATTGAGAGAGATGGTCGGAGGTTTAGGTTTAGGTGTAGGCTGAGAGAGATGGTCGGAGGAAGGGGCGCGATATAGGTTTAGGTTTGGAGGGAACTTCACAGTGTTGCAAATTTTGACTTGTGGGGAAATTTAAATATTTTATTTTGGCTCATTAACACCGGGTTTTAAAAACCTCTGTTCAAATCGGTGTCTATTAACGAAAAAAAGGCGCTCAAAGACATCGTCTAAAAAATCGATGTCTATGAGCGAAAAACTGCGCTCATAGACACCGGTTTTTGAAAAAAACGGTGTAAAATACTTAAAGACATCGGTTTTTGCTTAAAACCATTGTTGTTCCACCGATGTCTATGAGGGTTTTTGTTGTAGTGAGCGACTCCAGACCGTTGAGTGCCCCTCCAATTTGAGAATGCTCGGGAAGTAAGGTCCATATCGGACCTAGACCAAAAGAGTGTTGAAGCCGGAGCCCTCTCTTCAAGTTAAAAGAAGCAGAGATGACTCATGCCTCTGAGATGGCCGTCAAAGCAGTCGAGCTAACCGTGAAGGGCTTACAGCTTGGGAAAAAGTAGCAAGCCCTAGATAATAAAGATGTTGAACTGGAGGCGCACTAAAGGCTGAGCTGGCTAACTATAAGGCGGGAGAAGTCGAGCAGCTTGAGGCCTACAAGGTGAATTATTTGTGCTCCCGGGAATTCAATCTTCTCCTCGGTCGGCAGATTTAAAAAATGTTTGGTTATGAGATGGAGGGGGCATGAAGCAACTCAGAGAAGCTGGTCATCTCATCATAGACCTTTCCCCAAATTTTATCAGCCGCCAAAAGATCTTAGAGGATGTTCTGGATGATGCCTTCTCGGACTTTGCTTAGACTATGTTTAGTGGTCTCAGAAAAACTTTTCCTTTTGGGGTTCTATTCCATAAGCACTGTAAAAACTTATGTTGTTTTGTTGTAAATATTTTTTATTGCCTTTTGGCTCTTGTATTCTTCTGTTTATGTTGTGTCGAGCTATATATATTAATTTATGCAAGTAACACTTAAACAGATGCTACACGACTAAGCATCGCCCCGATTGATTGAAAAACTTTTGTTTTAGCTGATACGTGCAACTCTTGGCTAGGCGGCTATTCACTGACTTTGTCTCTAAGGCCTTACTAGAGGCTCATTGATGAAATACCTTCGACAGGATGTTCTAAGGGAATGAGAAAATTTGCTTGTAACTCAGCTCAGATGCACGAGAGTCTGGAATTGAACTTCTGATCGAATAATTGAAGGGCGTGGAAAATCTGCTTATAATTCGACGCAGAGGTACGAGAGTTTAGAAATAAACCTTCGACCGATTGGTCAAAAGGCACCAGGAAACTCACTTATAACTTGGCGCTAAGGCTCGAGAGTCTGGAATTAAACTTCTGACTAGATGGTCGAATGACATGGGAAAATCTGCTTATAACTCGGCGCTAAGGCTCTAAAGTTTGAAATTGAACCTCTAACCGGATGGTGGAAGGATATAGGAAAATCCGCTTATAACTTAGCGCTAAGGCTCTAGAGTCTGAAATCTAACTTCCGACCGGATGGTCGAAAGGCACGGAAAATCTCACTTATAACTTGGTATCCCAACCCTGTTAGAGCGTATACTAAAAGCTTAGCTTTTGTAACATTTATTTTTGAAATAAAAGAATCACATTGGTCAAATATCTACATTGTATTTGTTAAGTGTAGTTATTCAATTAATTTATATTGTAGATAACATGGTGTGTAGTGTCACACACAGAAGATCATGTTATCAGTTCTTTATAAATTATAAACAGTTGCTCACGACTAAGATGGAAAGGAACAAATCATTGGAATAGTCATAGTGTAATTAGGTATTAGTTTGTTTTGACTAATAAATTACACTAGTACACTCTGTGTGTATTGAGTAGGACTATTTTAGGTAAGTTCTTTTTATACTGACTTAATAAAAGAACTAGACCTTAGTTATTATGGAAGTGTGTGCTCTTAATCCTAATATAATAACAAGCATATATATTTAGTAGTTATTTCTTTAACTTATCAAAGGGTGAGATTTAGCTTGATAAATCAATAGGCCCGATAAGTTGGGAAATGATATTACTTATAGTGTGTTGTTGATTATAGAAGGAAACTGTGTCCTAGTTATCTAGGTTGAGAATGTCCCCAAGAGGAGCTCATAAGGATTGTTATGTTAAACCCTGCAAGTGGACTTAGTCCGACATGACAATGAAGTTGAGTGGTACTACTCTTGGAGCTAGATATTAATTAAGTGAGTTGTCAGTAACTTACTTAATTAGTGGACATTCGTTATCTTAAACACAGGGAGACTAACACACTCATAATAAGAAGGAGCCCATAATGTAATTTGGGATTGGTGCGGTAGTGCGATAATAACTCTATAGTGGAATGAGTTATTATCGATGAACTTGAGTTGTGTGTTCAGGGCGAACACGGGATACTCAAGCTCATCGGAAGGCCAAAACCAATTTCTCCTCTAGGTTCCTGTCGTAGCCTCATTAAAGCCTCAAGTCCATCCAAATAAAAGCCCTTCTTGGTGTCCAAGAAGGAGGCCGACCCAAGGCTTGGTGACCAAGCAAGGGCCAGCCACCATCTCCTCTTAAGGGGATGACCCTTTGCTTGGTGTCCAAGCAATGAAGGGTCGGCCACAATTTGTCAAATAAGGAGGGGTGTTTTGAATTTTTAAAATCTTCTCTTTGAAGAAAACTATAAGTTTTAAAAGAGAAATTTTAAAATATAAAACTTTCCTTATTTGAATTAGGTCACATGGTTTAATAGAGAGTTTTAAAAATTTTAAAACTTTCCTTTTTTAATCATCCTCATGGTTTTAGAAAAAAAGGAAGAGAAGTTTTAAAATTAAAATTTTCTATTTTTGTAACCATGTTAAAAAAGGAAATTTTTAGAAGAGAAGTTTTAAATTTTAAAACATGTTTTTAATTTTTAAAACTTTTCTTTTTTAGCATCCACTTTAGGAAAGAGAGCTTGTAAAATTTTATAAGAGGATTTCTTCTTTTATAAAATTTTATAAAAAATTTTCTTCCCCTTGATGATGTGGCCTGCCACCCTTGCTTGGTGCCCAAGCAAGGGGCCGGTCAAATTAAATCTCCAATCAATCCATGATTGGTGATTGATTCAATCAAGAGGAAAAAAAAGAAAAAATAAAAGGGGAAAAGAAAAACAAGAGGAAGATTTTAATTTTTATAAAAAGTCTTTCTTTATTTGCCTTGGGCAAGTATTATAAAAGAAGGGGAGGAGAGGCCACATGAGATAAAAATTCTTATTCTCTTGCTTGGTGATCCTCTTGTGGTCGGCCCTCTCTCCCTCTCTTTTCCCCTTGCTCTCTTTTGCTCCTTGGTGATGGTGGTGGCCGAATTCTAGAGGAGGAGGAAGAAGGCTTTGGGTGGTGTTCATCTTGGAGGATCGTCGCCCACACGACGCCCAAGGCGAGGCGAGGAATACGGCAGAAGATCTCGAGGTTATTAGCATACAAAGAGAAGGTATAATTAGCAATTGTTTTCCGCATCATGCTAGTTATTTTTCTTTGTAAGAATTCCAAACACAAGAGGCATTAGATTCTAGTTTTTCAGATTTATTTCAAAGTTGTGTTTTCTTTGTTTTGTTTTTTGAATTTATGATTCGATTGTTCATTTTGGTTAAACCTAGAGTTATATAAGGAAATTAAATATTAGCTTTCCTTAAAAGGCTTTGCCTAGGCGGTGGTGGATGCTCTCATACCCAAGAAGGTCATGTGCCTTGCCATGCAGTCCTAGAAGCCAATTTTGGAAATTAATATTTAATGGAATTTATAACATAAGTGGATTTGGATCAATAGTGTTAAGTTCCGCTTGCGATCCAAATCTAAACCATTAAGAACAGATAAGTTAAATTTGGAATCAATGATGTTAAGTTCCATCTGCGATTCCTAATTTAACTTCTAAAGAACACAATAGGTTGTTTAGGAAAGGTTCGACACATGTACAAAATTTTTGTACAATGGAACCGGTACGATCTTCCTAGGACCAACCAATAAACCCAAGAGTCTAGAATTAAACCTCCAACTGGATGGTCAAGGGGCACAAGGAAATCTGCTTATAATATGGCATGAAGGCACGAGAGTCTAGAATTTAACCTTTGACTGGATGGTTGAAGGGCACTGGGAAATCCGTTATAACTCAGTGCTAAGGCTCGAGAGTCTGGAATTCAACCTCTGACAGGATGGTTGAAGGGCATGAGAAAACTCGCTAATAACTTGGCACTCAGGTCCAAGAGTTTGGAATTAAACCTCCAACCAAATGGTCGAAGGATACGGAGAAATCCATTTATAATTTGGCGCTAAGGTTCCAGAGTCTGGAATTAAACCTCTGACCGGATGGTTGAAGAGAACGGAAAACCCCACTTATAACTTGGCGCCCAGGCCCAAGAGTCTGGAATTAAACCTCCGACAGGATGGTCGAAGGATATGGGGAACCCGCTTATAATTTGGCGCCCAGGCCCAAGAGTATGTAATTAAACCTCCGACCGGATGGTCGAAGGGCACGGGAAAACTTTCTTATAACTTAACACCCAAACCCAAGAGTCTAGAATTAAACCTCAGACCAGATGGTCGAAGGGCACGGAGAAATCCGCTTATAAATTAGCGCTAAGGCTCAAGAGTCTAAAATTTAACCTTCAACCAAATGGTCAAAGGGCACAGGAAAATCTGCTTATATATTGGTGTCTAGGCCCAAGAGTTTGAAAATAAACCTCCGACTGGATGGTCGAAGGGCATGGGAAAATTTGCTTATACCTTGGCACCCAAACCCAAGTGTCTAAAATTAAACCTTCAATTGGATGGTCGAAGGACATGGGAAAACTCGCTTATAAATCAGCGCTAAGGCGCGAGAATCTAAAATGAAACCTCTTTAGCTGAGTTTGTCGACATTCATTAAGCGCGAATATCTAGCAGGATATATAAACGCATTACAAGTGTAGTCTTTGGCCCGATAGGGCCGAAGATGATTTATACTCTACGCCCGATCCAAATTTTTCCTTTTAGCGTCTTTAAGATAGTAGGAACCCGAGGTGAGCTTCTGTACTACCTTATATGGTCTCCCCATGGTGGCTCTAGCTTACTAACATCCCCCACTGGCTTGATCCATCTCGGCGCTAGGTCCTCCACTTGAAAGAATCTTGGGATGACCATCCGATTGTAATTTTACTTCACTCATAAATAGTATGCCATCAGTCGAGTTGTTGCTTTGTCTCTGGTCTCATCTATTAGATTAAGTTCCATGAGGCACCAATCGGAATTGTCTTCATCATACAACTATCACCGATCGGACTCCCTGCCAACTTTGATTGACATAACTGATTCTCCACCATAAATAAGGTGAAAAAGGGTTATACCTATGCTCTCCCAAGGGGTAGTGCGGTAAGCCCACAACACACTAGGCAGTTCATCTACCCAACTTCCTCCAACATGATCCAGTTTAGTTTTGAGGCCTCTAATGATCTCCCTATTTGTGACTTCCATTTGGTCATTACTTTGAGAATATGCCACAGAAGTAAAATCTTGCAAGATACCATAACTCAAGCACCACTCCTACATTTTACGACCTTAGAATTGCCTTCCATTGTCCTACACAAGCTTGTGAGGAATTTTGTATCGGTGTATGATGTTATGCCACCAAAACTTGATGACCATCCATTCAGTTATCTTTGCCAGAGCCTCGGTTTCCACCCACTTAAAAAAAATAATCCATGACCACCAATAGGAATCTTTTCTGAGTGGGTGCCATTGGAAAGGACCTTGTAATATCCATCCCCCATCAGTTGAGCATGACACTATCGGGTACTACTTGGAATTCCGTTCTATTTCCCTTGTTCAAAAATTATACAAGAAAAGAACTTTTCCTAGCAACCCATATGCTCTACAGAAGTTAAACTTAGATTGCAAACGAAACTTAACATTATTAATCCAAGTTGTTCTTCAGAAGTTAAACTTGGATTGGAAACAGAACTTAACATTTTTACTCTAAGTTCAACCCATGTGTTCTTCAGAAGTTAAACTATATTACAGAAGTTGATTAAATATCTATTTCAAAGATTGGCTTTCAGGTTAAACATGGTGAGGCACTCAACTTTCTTGGGTATGAGATCATCCACCACTTCTTAGACAAAGCCTTTCAAAGAAATTGAATATTTAAACTTCTTACAGTAACCTTAGGTTTAACTATAGAGACCACAATAGAAACACAAAATCGCTAGCCTCTTGTGTTGGTATTTCAGGATCCATACAAAGAACACAAACTAATTATGCAGCGGAAACAAATAATTACTTATACCTTTCTTTGTATCTTAAAGACCTCTTGATCTTCTGCTGTATTCCTCTCCTCCTCTTGAATGTCGTGTGGACGACGATCTACCAAGATAAAATCCACCCGAGCCTTTCTTCTTTGCCTACAAGTTTCGGCCACCCAAGGAATGCCAAAATAGGAAACTTCCTTCTCTTCTTCTTCCCCTCCAAGCAAACCGGCCACAAGAAGATGGAGCTTAATGTGTTGCTGGCCTCAAGAGAAGAAAACAAAGGGAGAAGAGGAAGAGAAGGGCCAGCCACCAAGGAAAAGAGAAGAGGGAACTTTAGGTTGTGTTGTGTTCCATAAGGCGCCATCTACCTCTCTTTTATAATCCTTGGTGAATGCAAAAAAGAAAAGTTTTAAACATAATTAAAACTTCCTTTTAATTCCAATCATGGAAAAAAAGGAAATTTTAATAATAATTAAAATCTCTCTCTTTTAAATTTCCTATTATGATGGCTACAAAAGGAAAGTTTAAAATTAAACTTCTCTTTTAAATCATGGTTACAAAAAAAGAAAAGTTTTATCAAAATTAAAATCTATCTTTTTAAACCAATATAGGTGGCAATAAAAAAGGAAAAATTTTAAAATTTAAAACTCTCTTTTAAAACTATGTGGATGACTTCAAAAAAGGAAAGATTTTAAAATTAAAATCTCTCTTTTAATCCTTTGTAGATTGCTATAAAAGGAAATATTTTTACAAAAATTAAAATCTCTCTTTTTATTACTTTAGTGGTCGGCCCCTTACTTGACACCAAGCAAGGCTTGGCCGGCCACATCTTGGACACCAAGATGGGCTTGGCCAACCCCTTGCTTGGGTACCAAGCAACGATGTGGTCGGCCCCTAGCTTGGGTAAGAAACTGGGCTTTGGGTGGATAAAAAGGATTTTAATAAGAGGCTACAACAGGGACCTAGAGGAGGAATTGATTTTGACCTCCTAATGGACTTGAGCTTCCTGTGTTCGACTGAACACCCAATTCAAGTTCTTCAATAATAACTCATACCACTAAAGAGTCATTATTTTTACTACTGTACCAATCTCATATTACATTATGGGTTCCTTCTTATCATGAGTGTATTAATTTCTCTGCGTTTAAGATATCGAATGTTCATTAATTAAATGAGTTACTGACAACTCACTTAATTAATATCTAGCTCCAAGAGTAGTACCACTCAACTTCATTGTCATGTCGAACTAAATCCACCTACAGGATTTACATGACAATCCTTATGAGCTCCTCAAGGGGACATCATCAACCTAGATAACTAGAACACAGTTTCCTTCTATAATCAACAACACACCATATAAATAATATTATTTTCCAACTTATCGAGTCTATTGATTTAACGAATAAATCTCACCCATTGATAAGTTAAAGAAATAAATACTAAGTATATGTGCTTATTGTTATATCAGGATTAAGAGTACACACATCCATAATAACAGAGCTTATGTTATTTTATGCAGTCAGTATAAAAAGAAACAACCTCAGATGGTTTGCCCCAATCCATCTTGGTTGTAAGCTACTATTTATAATTTACAAGGAACTGATAACGTGAAATTCTGTGTGACACCACACACCATGTTATCTACAATATAAATTAAATGGACAACTACATTTAACTAAATGTAGACATTTGACAAATATGATTCTCATTTCAAAATAAATGTTCATACAAAAAGCTAGGCTTTTAGTATATATCCTAACAATTACCCACTTATACTAAAAGACTATGCTGCTATATATGCTGTCATACATCTGATTCTCATCCCCTCAACATGGCTATCAAAAGCTCTCGCTGGAAGGGCCTTAGTGAAAGGATCTGCCAGGTTATCTTCTGATGCAATCTTGGCGACAACAACTTCTCCTCACTTTACGATGTCTCGTATCAGGTGGTACTTGCGCTCAATGTGTTTACTAGTCTTATGGGCTCGTGGTTCCTGTTGGTGCAATCGACCCAAGTTTGATCGGTACGATCATGGTTTTGATGTATGTGTCAAAGAGTTTAAGTTAGGTTTTCATATGTGTTTGATATGTGTGTTTGGGTCTTGCAGGACTTGGTGAAACACACATAAGGAGCTTGGTGCAACTAAGCTTGGGAAGCTCATCCTAGGGCTCAGATCCTTGAGTTGGTGAAGGATTGTGTGGAAGGCATCCGAGGGACCGCCGGACGAGGAGAAACGGAGTGGAGCCAAGGGAAGTAGACTTCAAGGCAATGTGAAGGATGGCACGGAGAGGAGCCGCGGGCTAGAGTGCATCTGAGGGACAAAGGCCGAGGAAGAGGACTTCAAGGGTGACTCCGGAGAGGATGAGTGTGAGTGTGTAACAAGGTGTAGTCCAGTCGGTTGCAACTTTTAGCAGTCAACTGCACCAATCGACTGCATGTTTTAGCAGTCGACTGCACCAGTCGACTCCGCAGTCGACTGCACCAGTCGACTCCGCAGTCGACTGGCAGTGAACAGAAGCATTCTGTTCGCTCAGCAAATAGCTACCAGTCGACTGCTAGTTTTAGCAGTCGATTGATAAATGACTGTTGGAGACCGTTGGTACTGCAAAGTAGTCGTTGGCTACCTCCAACAGTAGCACCAGTCGACTAATGGTTTTGCCAGTCGACTGGTGCCGAGATGAGTTGATACGATGATCAACTCTCTCCTCTTATTTATAGGAAGCTTTGGGGCTTGAAGGAGGTTACTAATTATTGTTGAATCACTCTTTGTCATTGCCCAAAGCTTCCAAGCCTACTCTCTTCCTCCTAAACCTAAGTTCATCTTATAAGAGGAAGAGAACCTTGTGAGAGGTTATACTCCACCGAGAAGGAGTAATCTCTAGCCGAAGATTACTGGGGATTGATCCACCGAAGGATCAAGGGTTCGTCCACCTCAAGGACATGCCGTGGAGTAGGAGCAAGCAATCTTCGAACCACGTAAAGGAATTGTATTAGCGTTTGTGCTCTTACTTGTTTATTTTCATTGCTTTAGTTTTCATATTCCGCTTGCGTAACTAACCTTGTAGAGAAGCATCGAAGTTGGGGGTGGTCTAGCTATCCAACCCCCCTTCTAGTTGGCCACCGATCCCTCACAAGTGGTATCAGAGCAAGGACGCCCTTCAACAGACTAATCGTCGAGAAGAGCACTTCATCAAAATGGTCGGCTCAAACATTCATCCACCCAAATTCGAAGGGGACTTCTCTTGGTGGAAGAAGAGAATGGAGGTATTTTTCGAAACCGATTTTGACATTATGTTAATCATGGAAAATGATTTCGAAGTGCCTAGGGATCAAGACAATAAGATACTTGAGAAAACAAGGTGGAGCAAGAAGCAAAGGGAAAAACATTTAGAGAATTCTAAAGTTATACATCATCTACTAAATGTCCTTCCCTAACAAGAAGTAACAAGGGTTGGAACCTACTCAAGCGTCAAGGAGTTATGGGAAAAGCTAGTGGAGCTTCATGAAGGGACATCGGAAGCGAAATTGGCAAGAAGAGACCTCCTTCGAACTCAACTCACCAATATCAAGCTTGAAAAAGGGGAAAAGGTATCAATTTTACATTCTAGAATTAAGGAAATTTTAAATGGACTAACAAGTGTAGGTGAGACACTTACAAACCGAGACATCATAATGAAAGCCATCAATGCTTTCCCAAGAACCTCAACATGGAGCTCCATTGTAGATTCATTCTACATTTCAAAGGATCTAGAGAAGAGCTCACTAGATGAATTCTTCTCAACTATGGAGCTTCATGAGGCACGAGTTGAAGGGCTAGATGGAGAAAGATCAAAAGGAGTAACCCTTGTGGCAAACAAGGGAAAGTGGAAGAAGAAGAAAGCTCCATCTCCATCATCTTTTGATTCCGAAGAATCAAGCGCTTCAATGGATAGCGACCAAAAGGTATATATGGTAAGAAAAATGAGAAGAGCATTTAAAAAGTTTTCAACTAACAAATCTCATGCTAGGAAAAGCCCAAGAAGCAAAAGTAGAACAAGGAGGATCATTTGCTACAATTTCCAAGGAAAAGGGCACATAAGAGATAATTGTCCTCTTTTGAAAAAGAAGGAAGGAAAGAAGAAGGAAGAGAAAAAGACAAAAGAAAAGGGGAAGAAAGTCACAAATCTAAAGGCTACATGGGATGATGCATCATCATCGGAGGAAGAAGAGCACCATGTAGTCAATTTTGCTCTAATGGGAATTGATGATGTTGTTGGAATGTATACTAAAAGCCTAGCTTTTGTAAATATTTATTTTTGAAATAAAAGAATCACATTGGTTAATATCTACATTTATTTGTTAAATGTAATTGTTCAATTAATTTATATAGTAGATAACATGGCGTGTGGTGTCACACTCAGAAGATCATGTTGTCGGTTCTTTATAAACTATAAATAGTTGCTCGCAACTAAAATGGAAAGGAACAAACCATTAGAATAGTCGTAGTGTAATTAAGTATTAGTTTATCTTGACTAATAAATTACACTGATACACTCCAAGTGTATTGAGTAGAACCATTTTAGGTAAGTTCTTTTTGTACTGACTTTATAAAAGAACTAGACCTTAGTTATTATGGAAGTGTGTGCTCTTAATCCTAATATAATAACAAACACATATATTTAGTATTTATTTCTTTGACTTATCAATGGGTGAGATTTAACTCGATAAGTCAATAAGCCCGATAAATTGGGAAATGATATTACTTATAGTGTGTGTTGTTGATTATAGAAGGAAACTATGTCCTAGTTATCTAGGTTGAGAATGTCCCCAAGAGGAGCTCATAAGGATTGTCATGTTAAACCCTGCAAGTGGACTTAGTCCGACATGACAATGAAGTTGAGTGGTACTACTCTTGGAGCTAGATATTAATTAAGTGAGTTGTCAGTAACTTACTTAATTAGTGGACATTCGTTATCTTAAACACAGGGAGACTAACACACTCATAATAAGAAGGAGCCCATAATGTAATTTGGGATTGGTGCGGTAGTGCGATAATAACTCTATAGTGGAATGAGTTATTATCGATGAACTTGAGTTGTGTGTTCGGCGCGAACACGGGATACTCAAGCTCATCGGAAGGCCAAAACCAATTTCTCCTCTAGGTTCCTATCGTAGCCTCATTAAAGCCTCAAGTCCATCCAAAGAAAGGCCCATCTTGGTGTCCAAGAAGGGGGCCGGTCCATTGCTTGGTGACCAAGCAATGGCCGGCCACATCTCCTCCTAAAGGGTCGGCCCTTTGCTTGGTGCTCAAGCATGTAGGGGCCAGCCACAATAATTCAAACAAGGAGAGGTGTTTTGAATTTTTAAAATCTTCTCTTTGTAGAAAACTACAAGTTTTAAAAGAGAGATTTTAAATTTAAAAACTTTCCTTATTTGAATTAGGCCACATGTTTTAAAAGAAAGTTTAAAAGATTTTAAAACTTTCATTTTTTTAACCATCCTCATGGTTTAAGGAAAAAAAAAGGAAGAGAAGTTTTAAAATTTAAATTTTCTATCACCATGTTAAAAAAGGAAATTTTATAAGAGAAGTTTTAAATTTTAAAACATGGTTTTAATTTTTTAAAACTTTCTTTAACTCCTACTTTAGGAAATTAGAAGAGAGCTTATAAAATTTTATAAGGGATTATAAAATTTTATAAAAAAATATTTTTTCTTCTTGATGAGGTGGCCCCCACCTTGCTTGGTGCACAAGCAAGGGGCTGACCAATAAGATTAAACCAAATTCATGATTTGGTGATTGATTCAATCAAGAGGAAAGAAAAGGAAAATTTAAAAGGGAAAAGGAAAAACTAGAGGAAGATTTTAATTTTTGTAAAAAGTCTTTCCTTATTTATCTTGGGCAAGTAATATAAAAGAAGGGGGGGGGGAGGCCTCATGAGAGAAAAAAAAATTCTTATTCTCTTGGTGGAGTCTCTCTAGGTGGTCGGCCTCCCTCTCCCTTCTTCTTTTCCCTTTTGATCTCTTTGTTGGATCGAAAGCGCTAGAGGGGGGGTGAATAGCGCTCGTGGCTTTCAAAATCGATTTCGTAAAATACGAGTAATAACGTAGCGGAAATAGTAAAATGCACAAACACACAGAAGACACGAGAAGTTACTTCGTTCGGAGCCTATCTCGACTACTACTCGAAGGCCCGCGGTCGTTGATCGCTTTCGGTGGGCAAACTATAGTATCGCAAGAAGAATTACAGTTGTGAAGTACAATTGAAGTGAAAGCAACAGTAAGACTAATTATACCGACGACAAGAACAGTATTTCGGAGCTTCGAGTCGTCGGGATCTTGTAGCAGCACTTCCGGGCATCTTTTGGAGCAGCACGTTGAAGAAAGAAGGCTTGGAAATCGTTGTCTCTAGCTGCTGCTCGAAACACCCTTTTAAACAGTGCTCAAGGTGCCTTGAAACCCCTCCGAGGTGCCTCAAACTCAGCGAGTCAGCCGCACGGATCAGCGCAGACTCCTTCTGTGCTTATCCTCTTCAAGGCGCCTTCAAGCCCTTCTGAGGCGCCTTCAGCATTTCTCGACAGCTGTCTTAGGCTAGCACCCGAGGCGCCTCCAAGCTCCATGGAGGCGCCTCGGACACTGTTCATTCGAGGTTGAGTTCTGAATTTTGGCCCTATAAAACATGTTAGTCCACAAATACAAAACACATCCTGCAAAACCAAGTTAGCACGGAAATAATATGATAAATAAAATTGTCGACAGTCATCGGACTGCCCGGGTCTGACTTTGGATTTCCGACCGGAAACCCTAGGTCGACCCGACGCCTACTGTTCCCTCTACGGGGAACACGTCCTCACCTACTCCACTCAGGAGATTTACCTGTTGTCAGTGCGATCCTCCAGATCGACTGGACTTTTGCTCAGCGTTCGAAGCTTCCGGACTTTCTGCTGGACTTCCACTTCCCGGCTGGTCCAGTCTTTCACCTGGTTCGCGACACCAGGACTTTCCACCTAGGGTTACCCCCCCTAGGACTTTTGCCTGAAGCTCACGACCCACCAAGACTTTCCGCATAGGGTTACCACCCCCTATGACCTAGGGTTTCCACCCCCTAGGGTTTTCCCTTTGCCTAACCACAGCTAGGACTTTCCTGAAACACTCAATCAAGTGCATTAGATCACAAAACAACTTAACTTTGAATTCCTTTGCCATTATCAAAACAATGGTCGATCGTCGGATTCTTCCCGCACCAACAATCTCTCCCTTTTTGATTATGGCAACTGAAATTCAAAGTTAAGTATAATAGATACATAAAGTTTAAGTAAGCAAGCTTAATAGATTTTAAATGCATGCATGGTTAAGCTAAACACTTAAACTTTGTCAAGCTCCCCCTTAATAAAGGCTTTCCTAAAAATTTTACTTTTGAATGTCCCTTTGAATTTCCATACTCTCCCCCTTTGCCATTTATCAAAAAATAAACCAGTTTGAAAAATCTTAACTTTTCAAAAAGGACTACATAAATATAAGGCTTTTTAAAGAAGGGAAAAATAATACTTTTATAACATTTAGCTTTTTATACCCAATTTTCACTGAAAAATTCTTAGCTAAGTGAGATAAAGGTCAAGAGAGATATTTTTCTTTCAACTGAGTTAAAGGAAAAGAAATTGACTTTGAAAGATAATTTTAGATGAGTTGAATTCTTTGAAAATATGTTGTAATATTTGAAAAGCATCTTAAAACATCTTTTAGAATACTTTGAATGTCTTTAAAAAATATGTTAGAGATAGTAAGTTTTAAAAAAAAATTTGAAAAACTTTGTTGATAACTATCAAATTAAAAAAAAAATTTTAAGAAAAGCTAAGGCTAAAAAGACCAAGAGGAAATTTTGGGAAGTGGAAGATCAATTTTAGTTTTTGAACAATTCTTAGCCAAAATTTGAAATGATATTGAAAACACTAATCTAGAAAAGATTTGGAGGAATAATTAATTTTAAAACTTTTTTAAAGGTAGGGGAGGAGCTTAAAACCTTAATGCCCAAGCATGAGTTAAATGTATTGTAAATTAGTTAATTTAGTAAGGTATCAGAGCCCTAATGTCCAAGCATGAGTTGAGTTAGATTGATTGTTAATTAGTTAATTTCGCTTTAAGTAAGGTATCAGAGCTTAATGTTCATGCCAAAAAAAATTTAACAATCAAGCACTTGGGTTCGCGGTCACATGTCTAACCAGTTAGCTACTAGCTGATTACCTAGAGGGCAATAGCTTTCACTTGGTTAGTCAAGTTAAGTCACTAGATCCAGTTAGATTTGACTAGTGCTGGAAGACTTGACTTGATTACTGTTGACTATGTGTTTAACGCCCAGACTCATATTGATACATAGATATAAGCATTCTTGAGTCCAGGCTGTACCCTATGCATCTCACGCCATTCTATGTTTTTCAAACACAAGAAAGGTAAGCCTAGGTGTTTGTGAGATGCTCTGGATGAATTCTAGGGGAGCAAGATTTCTAGGGTAGAGCCTAAGTTAATTCCATATTTTTGAAAGTCTAGTAAAATTGGAATTTTAAAAACAATATTTTCCTAGAATTAAAAAAATGATTTTGAAAACAAGTAAAAATGTAGTAAACCAATATGAATATCAAAGCTATTCTACCCAACACATTCCTATTTGTCTTCTAAGTGAGCTGAACTCAAGTTCAGGTAAGGGCTTTGTGAAGATGTTAGCTAGGTTTGATTTTGACTCAACATAGTTGAGTACAATATCACCCTTAGCTACGTGATCCCTTACAAAATGATGCTTCACTTCTATATGTTTCGTCCTTGAGTGATGAATTGGGTTTTTTGTTAGATTTATTGAACTTATATTATCAATTGAGATTTTTGTTTTATGATATTCCAGTTGATAGTCTTTAAGAGTATGCATCATCCATAGCAACTGAAATGTGAATTCACCTAAGGCTATATATTCAGTTTCAGTGGTAGATAAAGCAACACAGTGTTGCTTTCTGCTTGACCAACTTACTAGGCATTGTCCTAGAAATTGACAACTACCACTCGTGCTTTTTCTATCTAGCTTGCACCCGGCATAGTCTGAGTCAGAGTAGCCGGTTAGGTCAAGGGTGCCAGATCTAGGGTACCATAATCCTACATTTAAGGTTCCCTTAAGATACCTAAGGATTCTTTTGACAAGGGTTAAGTGAGACTCTTTTACACAAGATTGGTATTGTGCACACATACTTACTGCGAAAATAATGTCTGGTCGACTCGCAGTTAGGTACAGTAGACTTCCTATCTCACTTCGATAGTATTTCAAATCTATTGGTTTACCTTCTAAGTCTGAGTCAATTGTTACATTAGTAGCCATTGGTGTATTAATTATTTTTGAGTTCTCCATTCCAAATTTTCTAATTAATTCTTTAGCATATTTAGTTTGATAAATATAAATTCCATCTTTAGTTTGCTTAATTTGTAAACCTAGGAAGAAATTAAGTTCACCTACCAGACTCATTTCAAATTCATTTTTCATTAGTTTGGTGAATTCTTTTAGAAATTTAGAGTTTGTTGAACCGAAAATAATATCGTCGACGTAAATTTGGGCTATGAAAATGTCATTTTCTAAGGTTTTTACGAAGAGGGTTGGATCTATTTGACCTTGGTTAAAGCCCTTGGATATTAGGTAATTAGATAATCGTTCATACCATGCCGTAGGGGCTTGTTTTAGTCCATATAAGACCTTTTTCAGTTTAAATACATGGTTTGGATGATCTAAGTCTTCAAATCCTAGGGGTTGACCTACATAGACCTCTTCCTTAATAAACCCATTAAGGAATGCAGATTTTACATCCATTTGATATAATTTAAATCCTTTATGTGTTGCATAGGCTAACAACATTCTAATGGATTTGAGTCTAGCTACTGGTGCGTAGGTTTCGTCATAGTCTAAGCCCTCAACTTGACTGTACCCTTTGGATACTAGTCTAGCCTTATTTCTTATTATCTCACCCTGATCATTCAACTTGTTTCTAAATACCCATTTAGTGTCTATTACTGATTTATCTATGGGTTTAGGTACAAGTTCCCATACTTGGTTTCTATCAAATTGGGCTAACTCTTCCTGCATAGCAATGATCCAGTCTGGGTCAGGTAGGGCTTCTTCTATGGTTTTGGGTTCGATTTTTGAAATCAGGGCTATCTGGCTCTGGTTTCTATAAGATGACCTAGTTCTGACTCCTAAAGTTGGGTCACCCAAAATTTGGTCAGATGGGTTATTTGTGCTTGTTCTTGTTGGTCGTATACCATTTGAGTTAGTGATTTGTTCTTCAGATTCGATAGGTTCAGGTTCAATTTCGTCATCTTCTCTGTTTCTTGGGTTAATGTCAACATTTTGATCTATATTTGATAGATTATTTTCTTCATCAAATATTACATTAGTTATTTCTTCAACTTTTAGGGTATTTTGATTATAGACTCTATAGGCCCTACTAGTTGTAGAGTACCCTAAAAAGATTCATTGGTTTGATTTGGGTGTAAACTTTCCTAAGTAGTCTTTAGTGTTTAAAATGTGAACTTTACATCCAAATACTTTTAAATAGTTTAAGTTGGGAATTTTATTATAATATATTTCATAAGGGGTTTTATTATGAAGTTTGTTAATTAGAATTCGATTTTGAATATAGTTTGCCGTATTTATTGCTTCAGCCCAAAATTGATGATTTAGATTATATTCGTTTAGCATGATTCTAGCGGCTTCTTGTAGGGTTCTATTTTTCCGTTCTACTAGACCGTTCTGTTGGGGGGTTCTAGGGCATGAAAATTCGTGTTTGTATCCGTTGATTTTACAAAATTGAATAAATCTATGATTTTCAAATCCCCCCCCCCCCCATAATCACTTCTTATCCTTTTAATTTTAGTGTCTTTTTCATTTTCTATTAATTTGTAGAAATTACTAAAGACTTCAAAGGTTTCATCTTTTGTTTTTAGAAACTTTACCCAGGTAAACCTGGAGTAGTCATCAATTATAACTAAGCAATACTGGTTCTTGCTTAGTGACTTGACTCCATGTGAATCGAATAGGTCTAGGTGAAGGAGCTTAAGTAAGGAGTTAGTTCTATCTAGATTGGTTGATTTGTGGGTTGACTTGGTTTGTTTTCCTTGTTGACAAGGATGGCAAATTGTGTTTTCTAGGTTTCTTAATTTGGGCAATCCTCTAACTAAGCCGTTTTGACTCATTTTTGAAATGAGTCTAATATGAGTGTGACCCAGTCTTCTGTGCCACAAATTGGTTTCCTCTTGTTGTGTCAAAAGACACTTTATTGACGGTAGGTCAATTGTATAAATGTTATTTTTCCTAATTCCTTCAAGTCTAATTTTGGGGTTGTTGATGTTTTTAATTAAGCACCCAGAGTTATCAAAGGTGACTAGGTATCCACTATCACATAATTGGCTAATGCTTAATAGATTAAAATTAAAATTTTCAACTAGTAGAACTTTTTGAATGACAAAATTGGAGTTAAGTTCGATATTACCTCTTCTGATTACCTTAAGTTTACCGTTGTTGCCGAACGCAACTGACCCTAGGTTCTTCAGTTTGAGCTTAGTAAACTTCAAGTTATCTTCAGTCATATGTCTGGAGCACCCACTATCTATCATCCATTGGTCCAATTCCTACACATAAGGTATTGGATTCAGTTTTATGGATCAATGGATAGTTTGATTGAATTTAGGATAATTAAATTCTTGAAATAATATTTTAGGAAAAAAAAATAATTTGAGTTAATTAAGTTTTGAAGAAATAGATTAATTTAATTAATTTTGAAAAATAATTTTAGTTAATTCATTTTTGAAAAATAATTTTAAGTTAATTAAGTTTTAAGTTAATTTTTGAAAAATAATTTAAGTTAATTAAATTTTGAAAAATTTAAGTTAATTAAATTTGAAAAAATAATTTAAGTTAATTAAATTTGAAAAAATAATTTTAAGTTAATTTAATTTTGAAAAATATTTTAAGTTAATTTAATTTTAAAAAATATTTTAAGTTAATTAAGTTTTAAGTTAATTTTTGAAAAATAATTTTAAGTTAATTAAGTTTTGAAAAATTTAAGTTATTTAAGTTTTTAAGTTAATTTTTGAAAAATATTTTAAGTTAATTTAATTTTAAAAAATATTTTAAGTTAATTAAGTTTTAAGTTAATTTTTGAAAAATAATTTTAAGTTAATTTAATTTAAAAATATTTTAAGTTAATTTAATTTAAAAATATTTTAAGTTAATTTAATTTAAAAAAATATTTTAAGTTAATTAAGTTTTATGTTAATTTTTGAAAAAAAAAATAATTTAATTTAATTTTGAAAAAATAATTTAAGTTAATTAAATTTGAAAAAATAATTTAAGTTAATTAATTTTTGAAAAAAAATAATTTAAGTTAATTAAATTTGAAAATATAATTTAAGTTAATTAAATTTGAAAAAATAATTTAAGTTAATTAATTTTGAAAAAATAATTTAAGTTAATTTAATTTAAAAAATATTTTAAGTTAATTTAATTTAAAAAATATTTTAAGTTAATTTAATTTAAAAAATATTTTAGGTTAATTTAATTTTAAAAAAATATTTTAAGTTAATTTTAATTCCTTAGTCATCTCACCTGATCTAAATTTTCAATCACTGAATCCTATAATTGTTGTGAGATGAATTGTGGTTCAATTTTAGGGTTTAGTTTAACTTTGTGTTAGATTCAAGTTTAGCTTTGGATTCAACAAGTAGACATTCTTTGGATAAACTTCTGGGCTATGGTGAGTCGCAAGGACATCATTAAAGTAACCATACCTTCGAGGTTTTCCAAATAGTCCTACCCATTGAACTTAGTACAAAACCTTGGTCTAATTAGTTAGGATCCATAAAGGGTAGCTTCGGTCAGTTCCACTTAGCCAAATGCACCAAGTCGAAGCCATATCTTCCTAGACATGCGATGACTAAGTTTTCCCAACGTACTATCATCCAATACTTCACCAGTACTGTGGGTCAAGTTAAACCTAGCCCATTTTAATCTAACCTTAATTACCCGTCCGGGTAGTCTACTCTTGTTTACCCTTATCGGGTGGATTAATTTCGGAGGTGCCAGCTATTCTGGAGCCTTCCTTTGGATTTTGATTTAGTTTGATTTGAGTTTAATTTAAATTTAATTTAATTTGGACTTGAGGTTAATTTAATTTAATTTTTAAATCAATTTGAATTTAGTTTTATTTTTATTATTTTTCTTCTAGCTCCCCCTGGATCATAGCCTCGATATAGTTTTTCGAGGTAATGTATTTGATCATTGGGAACCCAATATTGTCCAAGTCCAACTTAATTGATCAGGTCAGACTTAGCGACCCATGCTTGGACCATTTTTCTATTTGTTCTTTGTATAAGTGATAAATATGATTTATATTTCCTTTTTGATTTGAATCCTAGTCCAATTCTATTGTAGATTGCCCTTTGTGTTCCAAGAAGTAGGTCAAGGTTCTTGGAACCCAAAGAGAATCATTCTAATGTTTTTTCCAGATCCTTGACCTAAGTTTTCAGGCTGGAATTCTCTTTCTCAAGTTTTTGGACTTGAGTTGAGTTTCCAGTCTGAACGGGTTCGATCAAAGATTCGGAGTTAGTCATTTCTTTAAGGACATCTACTTCCTTTAGAAGTGACTTAATTCTTAGATTAGACTTAGCTAGTTTTCGTAATAAGTAATTAACTAGATTGTTTAGTCAAGAGATACTTACAGAGGGGTCAGGTCCTTCGGAAACGGATACGGATCCGTGGCTTCGCTCAGACTCGGCTTCTGACTCGCTCTCACTCTCGGACAGTTCAATCTGGTCCCGGGCCATCAGGGTAAGTAGACTCGTCTGATCGAGTTCATCGTCGATGTCTTCTTCTGAGGATTCTTCCCAGGTCGCTTTGAGTACCTTCCTTTTCCTCTGCTTCTTTGCATCCTTTTCGTTTGGACAGTTGGCCTTAATGTGCCCCTTCTGGTTGCATCCGTAGCAGATCACCTCAAATTTGACCTTTGAGTTCGGTTGAACCTTCCTTGGATTGGACTGCCTTCTTTAGGTCTTTCTTGTTGAAGCCCTTCTTCTTCTTGTAGAGCTTCTTTACCAAATTCACGAGTTCGGTTGTTAGTTCATCATCTTCATCGTCTGAGTCTGGTTCTGGTTCCGACTCTGGCTCGGTTCTTCTTCGTGACCTTGATTCGCGTGTTCTACTTGTACCTGCAAGCAAAGCTACACCTTTCTCGGGTGGCTGTGTATTAGACTGCTCATGAAGTTCAAATTCACAAAATAATTCATCTAATCTAATGGAAGTCAAATCCTTGGAGACTTTGTAGGCATCTACCATTGATGCCCACAATGTGCTCCTCGGAAAAGCATTAAGTGCGTACCTTATGATGTCCCTGTTCTCGACCTTTTGCCCGATCACGTGGAGGGAGTTTAGGATGTCTTGTATTCGAGTGTGAAGTTGACTGGCCATCTTGTCTTCCTGCATTTTTAGATTATACAGTTTATTAAACAATAGATCACGCTTACTTACTTTGGTTTCAAAGGAGCCCTCGTGTAGTTCAATTAATTTCTCCCACAGCTCCTTTGCCGTTGAGAACGGACCAACTCTGTTGAGATCCTCCTTGGTCAGTCCACACTGGAGGGTGCAGGTAGCTCTTGCATTGGCTTCCACCTTCTTGATTAGGGTTGGTTCCCATTTTTCGCAGGGAGTTGGTTCACCATCTTCATTGGTTGGTAGTTGAAGTCCAGTCTTTACGATCATCCAAGTATCGAATTGGATCTTCAAAAAATTCTCCATTCGTCCCTTCCAATATCCAAAATCCTCTCCAGTGAAAAGTGGGGGACGAATGGTGCTATAACCCTCTTGTTGGGCCATTGAAACCTTGTGTGGCAAAAACAAAAACAAACTGTTCCAAGACTAAGTCTTAGATTAGTAGTGCGGAAGAAAAGAGAAAATATTACGAACTCGATTGGTGTTGCACCAGATTTGAGCAAAGCCGATTCGTAAAAAAGAATTAGAATGTAGCTACAAAGCTAATTCTAATTGACTCCGAAAAGATTAAAACGACCACGAAAAATTACTTTGAATGGTGGTTGCACCAATTCAAAACGACCCCACTCTGATACTAATTGTTAGATCGAAAGCGCTAGAGAGGGGGTGAATAGTGCTCGTGGCTTTCACAATCGATTTCATAAAATACGAGTAATAACGCAGCGAAAATAGTAAAATGCACAAACACATAGAAGACACGAGAAGTTACTTCGTTCGGAGCCTATCTCGACTCCTACTCGAAGGCCCGCGGTCGTTGACCGCTTTCGGTGGGCAACAACTATAGTATCGCAAGAAGAATTACAGTTGTGAAGTACAATTGAAGTGAAAGCAACAGTAAGACTAATTATACCGACGACAAGAACAGTATTTCGGAGCTTCGGGTCGTCGGGATCTTGTAGCAGCACTTCCGGGCGTCTTTTGGAGCAGCACGTTGAAGAAAGAAGACTTGGAAATCATTGTCTCTAGCTGCTGCTCGAAACACCCTTTTAAACAGTGCTCAAGGCGCCTTGAAACCCCTCCGAGGCGCCTCAAACTCAGCGAGTCAGCCGCATGGATCAACGTAGACTCCTTCTGCGCTTATCCTCCTCAAGGCGCCTTCAGGCCAGTCCAAGGCACCTTGAACCCCAGCTCCAAGGCGCCTTCAAGCCCTTCTGAGGCGCCTCCAGCATTTCTGGACAGCTGTCTTCGGCTAGCACCCGAGGCGCCTCCAAGCTCCATGGAGGCGCCTCGGACACTGTTCATTCGAGGCTGAGTTCTAAATTTTGGCCCTGCAAAACATGTTAGTCCACAAATACAAAACACATCCTGCAAAACTAAGTTAGCACAGAAATAATATGATAAATGAAATTGTCGACAATCATCGGACTGCCCGGGTCTGACTTCAGAGTTCCGACCGGAAAGCCTAGGTCGACCCGACGCCTACTGTTCCCTCTACGGGGAACATGTCCTCACCTACTCCACTCAGGAGATTTACCTGTTGCCAGTGTGATCCTCCAGATCAACTGGACTTTTGCTCAGCGTTCGAAGCTTCCAGACTTTCTGCTGGACTTCCGCTTCCCGGCTGGTCCAGTCTTTCACCTGGTTCGCGACACCAGGACTTTCCACCTAGGGTTACCCCCCTAGGACTTTTGCCTGAAGCTCACGACCCGCCAAGACTTTCCGTATAGGGTTACCACCCCCTATGACCTAGGGTTTCCACCCCCTAGGGTTTTACCTTTGCCTAACCGCAGCTAAGACTTTCCTGAAACACTTAATCAAGTTCATTATATCACAAAACAACTTAACTTTGAATTCCTTTGCCATTATCAAAACAATGCTCGATCATCGGATAGTTCCCGCACCAACACTCTTTTCCTTGGTGGTGGTGGTGGCCGAATTTTAGAGGAAGAGGAAGAAAGCTTTTGGGTGGTGTTCTTCTTGGAGGATCGTCACCCACACGACGTCCAAGGCGAGGCGAGGAATACGGCAGAAGATCTCAAGGTCATTAGCATACAAAGAGAAGGTATAATTAGCAATTATTTTCCGCATCATGCTAGTTATTTCTCTTTGTAAGAATTCCAAACACAAGAGGCATTAGATCTAGTTTTTCGAATTTATTTTTCGAGTTTGTGTTTTCTTTATTTTTTGAATTTGTGGTTCGATTGTTCTTTTTGGTTAACCTAGAGTTATTTAAGGAAATTAAATATTAGCTTTCCTTAAAAGGCTTTGTCTAGGCGGTGGTGGTTGCTCCCATATCCAAGAAAGTCATGTGCCTCACCATGCAGCCCTGGAAGCCAATTTTGGAAATTAATAACATAGGTGGATTTGGATCAATAGTGTTAAGTTCCGCTTGCGATCCAAATCTAAACCATTAAGAACAGATAAGTTAAATTTGGAATCAATGATGTTAAGTTCCGTCTGCGATTCCTAATTTAACTTCTAAAGAACACAATAGGTTATTTAAGGAAAGGTTCGACACTTGTACAAAAAAATTTTACAGTGGAACCGGTATGATTTTCCTAGGACTAACCAACAATTGGTATCATTGCTAGGGTTTGCCTCTGTGTGTTTTGGTTTTCAAATTAATTATGCACATGTTATACATAATTTAGGTAGGATAATAGTAGGATGTGCTAACTTTGTGGTTGCAGGCTCCAACTATTATGACATTTAGATATTGTGTGTGATTGGACCCTTGGACATGTCAAGGCCATTATTTTGTGTGCATGATTGTATGTATCAAATACAGCAGGAGCTGTATTATTTTTAGAATTTTATTTTTGTTCGATTTAGAATACATGTACATTCCTTTATGGAATATAGGATCGATATATGTAAAATTCTATATTTGTTGCGAATTGTATCTTTGAGAGGCGTGGTGCTTTTGGAGGACCAGAGATGCAGCGGAATAAGAAGCAAGATAGATGCGACAACTCAACCAGATGGCGGTGGCTAAAGATGGCAGCAGCTAGGGTTGGAGCATACTGAAGACAGTGATGGAAAAAGTCATAATAGTTGGAAAATTAATTTCTAAATTTATTACTTTTATTTACTGTGATGTTTATGTGCATGTGATGTATGCTAGCATAGGTTAAAATCCTCATTTTTAAATAACTAAGTGGGAGAGGGATTTTAATAAATTCCACGGTCTCCATTACTGGTTTGTAAGTGATGCAACAAGCTTGCGTGTTGGCTCTGAGTGCCTCCCTCCACAACGGATGGGTTTGTTGCGGATCACTAGATCAAACTTCCTTTATGGATGGTTATAGGAAATTATTTAGGAGCGTGTGATCTTCTCCAACTGAAGGGGCACAATCCTATTTAATGGACTAAGTATCAAGTAATGGTATACACTTAGACGCATTCAATAGTATCCTCCCCAACGGAGTCACTGCTATTGTTTTGCGTGACCAAAGTAAAACCAACTATTAATTTTATTTTTCATAAAGTTAGGATGACAAGATAATAAAATTAATGGGTCACACCCTCCTCTTACAAATGTTGAATTTGTATACGTCCACACTAACGTGGCATGCAATATTCACGGTGATTTGAGGAGTTGGTTAATTTAAAATAGTATTGTTTGATGAATCAATATTATTCTAAATTTAGAGTCTTGACCAAAGTTATTTGTGTGATTTTTAGGATGACTTTCAACTCACTGGCCATTATACTGAAAGAGAACAAACTTACTGGTCCCAACTATATAGATTGGAAAAGGAACCTGGACATTGTTCTTACTGCTGAGAGCTATAAGTTTGTACTGACTGAGGCTTGCCCTGATGCACCTAATGGTGACTCTACCCCTGAGGAGATTGAGTATCATAAGAAATGGGTAAAAGTAGATGAGATGACGCGGTGTTATATTTTGGCTTCAATGTCAAATGTATTGCAACATCAGCATCAAGATTTACCAACGGCTTATGATATAATGAACAATCTCAAAGAACTCTTTGGTCACCAGAGTCGGACTGCTAGCCAAGAGGCAATGAGAAAGTTAACGACAGCTACCATGTCTGAGGGGACACCCGTAAGGGATTATATCCTCAAAATGATGGCTTATCTGAACGAAATACAAGTCCTTGGAGGAGAAATCGATGGGGAAACCTAGGTCGATATAATTCTCCAAACGCTACCCAAAAGTTTTGAGCAGTTTCGCCTGAACTATTGTAACGCCCGAAAATTCTCAAAACTGTTTTAGAAATATAGTATGATTTTTCTGGAATTTTTAGATATTTTTCCGAAATTTTCCGAGTAGCGGAAGTAGCAAAAATAAATATAAACGAAAACGGCCTAGGCGGGAATCGAACCCAAGACCTATGGTTTAAGGGATAATGTTAGTAACCAGTTGAACCCAGCAGGGCCGTGCTGAAAGAGAAGGGAAACATTTATATTTATATTTGAGTTGGGCCTAGTATCCACTTAATATAAATTAAATAACTTAAGTTGGGTTGGTTTAAGTTTTGGTTCGGCACCTCCTCACCCCACGCCACTTTTCTCTTCCAAAACCTCACCGCCGCCTCTCCCTCCTTCTCCTCTTCCTCACGCACGGCACACCAAGGCAAGGGTCCATAGGTTCATCTTCCGGCGACGACTCCAACATGAAAGAGGTTCTTCTCCGCGAGAGGAACGCGAAGACGTGATCGGATCGTCGAGAGGATCACCTCCACCGGAACTCCAGCGAATAGAATCGTAAGAAATTACGATCAAGAGGTAAGAAACCCCTCACCTGCGGTATAATAGCTCCAGTTGGTTTCCTACGCATTAGTTTTAGCTATATGCAGGTTTTTTTCCGGCACATAGGGTATGTTTAAACCCTCCTCGAGGATTTAGGGATCTAGTTGAACCCCTCTAGACGGGCCGGACACGTTGTTCTCCTTTAGTTGGAGATTCTAGACGTTGTCGGGTGCCTAGAGGTGATCTCCCTATTAGAGGAGAGAGTTGGAGCACACCAAGTGTTCGGTAAAATGTTAGTGTAGCTAAATACCACCTCAGTTATGTTAAATAGCTCAGTTAAATGCATTAGAGGCATTTAAACCAGCACATTAATTAAGTTCAGTTTTATGGGACTACGGTCCAATGGGTGGGCTCCCACAGTCGCCTCTAGGTTCAGATAACCTAGCTCTAGGTTCAGATAACCTAGAAACAGCATGTTATATCAGTTAGCTATAGATATCAATATTTTATTTTCAGTGGCACTGTACTGGATTAGATATCCATTTGGGTTGGACTCCCACAGTCGTCCCTAGGTTCAGATAGCCTAGACAACCCTGCTAAATTCGGGACTTGCAACCCCGGGTCTAGTAGGGATGCGCGCACAGCAAGTACAGTTGCCGGGCCCAACAGCATGTTTAGTATTTTCACCTATTATGTATTAGATTTCAAAACTCAAAATCAATTATGCTAGTTGAGTTTGTTTCCAGTTACAGATTTAGTTTCAGTTAGTTTAGCTTATGTTCAGTTCAGTGTTTTATTGCTTGCTACGATATGATTCAGTGCTCATGTCATGCTTATGTGTTATGCTTTATGATTTCAGTATACCATGACTTAGCAAGTTCAGTGCATATTTTCAAATAGCATGCTTTAAAAACCATATTGCACCGAATGCATGTTTTTGTGAGGTAGATGGTTTCTTACTAAGCTTGTTAGCTTACAGATACTACTTTTCTTATACTGCAGATAAAGGTAAAGGAAAAGTGGACTAGCAGTGGAGGCTGGAGGTCAATGCAGATGAGGATGTGTGTGTATGGAACTGGAATCAAAGGTCCTTAGGGGACGTAGCAAATTGAGCATTAGACTCTTTAGCATTTACTTTAGCATTTTATTTATTGGTTTTGGTTTCCATGTTCTAGGCACTTTTAGTTATGTGTTGCCATGAATTCCTAAACTATGCCCTATGTTAAGTCAGATTACTAGTTTATGTCGTTGGAATGTTATTATATGTTGTTAGAATAGTTATGATGCATTAGTTAGGTGTTAAGTGGGGTTTTGGCACGCCAAAGTGCTGAAATCCGAGTCCCCGGGTGAAATCAGACTCTGATCGGTCTCCCGACCGATCAGGGCCTGGCTGTGTCACTGGATCGGTCAGCCGACCGATCCAGCCAGATACAGTATGCCACTGTATCCTCCTGGATCGGTCACCCGACCGATCAGGGCCTGGCTGTGTCACTGGATCGGTCAGCCGACCGATCCAGACATACCTGGATCGGTCCGACCGACCGATCCAGCCACACCTGGATCGGTCTGCCGACCGATCCAGTCGTGAACAGAACGTTCCCTAGCTCCGATCGATCCACGGACCGATCCAACCAAGAGCAATCGATCCAGTCCAGCTCGGATCGATTGGGAAGCTCAGGTTTCGTCCAAGAAACTTATCAGTCCTGCTCCTTGACCGTAGGGGATGTAGGATACACCAGGTATTCCTTAGATCATCTCCCTTAGCACAGGTAGAACCAATAACATGTATTAGGTCAGATATCAGTAGCATAAAAAACTCAAATTAGATCAGTTTTCCGCGCAGCTTAGCACAGTAACCGTAGCGATTCGCCTTACAGCCTAGTAGTGGAAGGTGGGTCGTTACAACTATAACATGAACAAAAGAGAGTATACGTTGGCGGAACTTTTGACAGAACTACAGGCAATAGAAGGAATATTTTGTCACAGTTCTCAGATTCACTATGTTGAAAATGCTTCTACTTGTAAATCAAAAGGCAAGAAGAAGAAGAAACAGGTCTTTTCAGCAAAGAAAGTGAATAAACCTCAGGGTACAAGACAAAAAGCTGGAATGAAGAAGCCAAAGGGCAAGTGCTTCATCTGCAAGCAGTTAGGACATTGGAAGGCAGACTGTCTTCGTAGGAATCAGAACAATAAAGGTATATCTCATACTCTAGTAGTTGAAACATGTTTAGCGGTGTTATCTACCAGCACCTGGTGTGTAGATATGGGAGCCACTGATCATGTCTGCAATTCTTTGCAGGGGTTCCAGGAAATCCGACGACTATTTGAAGGAGAGATAACTGTCTACATGGGCAATGCTACTAAGGTGGCGGCTGTTGCAGTGGGAGACGTCTACTTATCTTTTGATAGGAATAGAAGTTTGATTTTAAGAAATTATCTTTATGTATCCAGTTTTAGAAAGAATTTAATTTCAGTTTCTAAACTGTATTTGGATGGATATTTTGTTTCCTTTAGTAACAATGTCGTTATAAAGAGAAATAAGGTGATTATTTGTTCTGGTGCATTGGTTGGCAATTTATATATTTTAAATCCAATTTCTCCCACAAAGCAAAATATAGAAATTAATAACACATCTTCTAACTCTAATAAGAGAAAAGAACCTTCGAAAATGAACCAAACATATCTTTGGAATCTAAGGCTTGGTCATATTAATTTAAGTAGGATTCAAAGGCTTGTAGCCGATGGACTCTTGGGTTCATTAGAGTTTGAAAACTTTCCAACATGTAAATCCTGCTTGGAAGGTAAAATGATCAAGAGACCTTTTAAGGCCAAGGGGTATAGAGCCAAAGATGCGTTAGAACTGGTTCATTCTGATTTGTGTGGTCCTATGTCTATCCAGGCAAGAGGTGGTTATGAATACTTTATCTCCTTTATAGACGATTATTCAAGATACAGATATATTTACCTGATGCGCCGCAAGTCTGAATGCTTTGACAAGTTCAAAGAATATAAGACTGATGTGGAGAAACGTCTTGGTAAAAGTATCAAGACACTACGGTCTGACCGTGGTGGCGAATACCTCTTTGGAGAGTTTAGGAATTATTTATCAGAAGTCGGGATTCAATCCCAATTGTCTACACCTGGCACACCCCAATAGAATGGTGTGGCAGAACGATGGAATAGGACTCTTATGGAAATGGTTAGATCAATGATGAGTTATTCAGAATTGCCAAATTCGTTTTGGGGATATGCTCTGGAAATAACAGTGTACATTCTGGATATGGTACCTTCTAAAACAGTTCCTTCTACTCCCATGGAATTATGGAATGGGCGTAAGCCTAGTCTGAATCATATCCGGATATGGGGTAGTCCAGCACATGTGCTGAAGGGAGATATTGACAAGTTGGAATCACGTACAGAAGTTTGTCTGTTTGTGGGATATTCTAAGGGAATGAAAGGTGGTTTGTTTTATAATCCTAAAAATCAGAAGATCATTGTTAGCACCAATGCTCGATTTTTAGAAGAAGATTATGTAATGAACCATAAGCCCATGAGTGAAATAGTTCTAGAAGAAATAAGAGAGGGCACGTCTACTTTAGTACCAACAGTACAAGATGAAGTACCACTAGAAATTGCAACACGTGTCACACATGATACACAACCAGAGACAGTGCCTCGTCGTAGTGGGAGGGTTGTAAGGCAACTTGAGAGATTCATGTTTTTGGGAGAGTCTTCAGACTTAATCCCGGGTAAACATGAACCTGATCCCCGAACATATGACGAAGCACTCCAAGATAAAGATGCAGTATCTTGGCAAAAGACAATGAATTCTGAAATAGAATCTATGTATTCTAATAAGGTCTGGGAGCTTATAGAACCACCTGATGGTGTAAAAGCCGTTGGATGCAAGTGGATCTACAAAAGGAAAAGAGGGACAGACGTGAAGGTATAAACTTTCAAGGCAAGGCTTGTTGCGAAAGGGTATACTCAGAAAAAGGGAATCGATTATGAGGAGACTTTTTTGTCGGTAGCTATGCTAAAGTCTATCCGGATACTCTTATCCATTGTTGCTCATATGGATTATGAGATTTGGCAAATGGATGTCAAGACAGCTTTCCTTAATGGAAATCTTGAAGAAAACATCCATATGAAGCAACCAGAAGGGTTCATTGAAAAGGACAAAGAGCATCTAGTGTGCAAGCTCAATCGGTCAATTTATGGACTGAAGCAAGCTTCAAGATCTTGGAACATCTGGTTTAATGAAGTAATCCAGTCATATGAATTTATTCAATGTCCAGATGAGTCTTGTGTATACAAGAAGTGTAACGGAAACATGGTAATATTTCTTGTACTATACGTAAATGATATTTTGTTAATTGGCAACAATGTCAAAGTATTATCGGACGTAAGGGTATGGTTGTCCAAATAATTTGATATGAAGGACTTAGGAGAATGTGCACATATTCTTAGGATCAAAGTTATAAGGGATCGCAAGAAAAGAATGTTGTGTCTATCTCAAGCTTTATATATAGATACAATCCTTGCTCGTTTTAGCATGAAGAACTCCAAGAAAGGTTTCTTACCTTTTAGGCATGGAGTATCCTTATCTAAAGAGATGTCTCTAAAGACATCAAAGGAGATAGAGGACATGAAGGCAGTTCCTTATGCTTCGGCTGTGGGAAGCCTAATGTATGCAATGCTGTGTACGAGACCTGATATATGTTTTGCCATAGGCATGGTTAGCAGATATCAGAGTAACCATGGACAAGGACATTGGACTGCTGTAAAGCATATATTGAAGTACCTGAGAAGGACTAGAGAGTATATGCTAGTTTACCAAACAGATGATTTGCTCCCTGTGGGTTACACGGATTCAAATTTCCAATCAGATAAGGACAACAGTAAGTCTACATCAAGCTATGTGTTTACTTTAGGAGGTGGAGCCATTGCATGGAGGAATGTTAAGCAGAAATGTGTTTCAGACTCAACCATGGAAGCTGAGTATGTGGCAGCCTCTGAGGCAGCCAAAGAAGCATTATGGCTCAGGAATTTCCTAATGGACTTAGATGTGATTCCTGGTTTACCCAAAATCATCACAATTTATTGTGATAATAGCGATGCAGTTGCAAACTCGAAGGAACCACGAGCCCATAAGGCAAGCAAACATATAGAGCGCAAATACCACCTGATATGAGACATTGTCAAGCGAGGAGAAGTTGTCGTCGCCAAGATTGCATCAGCAGGTAACCTGGCAGATCCTTTCACTAAGGCCCTTCCGGTGAAAGCTTTTGATCGACATGTGGGAGGGATGAGAATCAGATGTATGGCAACAGATATGGCAGCTTAGTCTTTTAGTATAAGTGGGAGATTGTTGGAATGTATACTAAAAGCCTAGCTTTTGTAAACATTTATTTTTGAAATAAAAGAATCACATTGGTCAATATCTATATTTATTTGTTAAATGTAATTGTTCAATTAATTTATATAGTAGATAACATGGTGTGTGGTGTCACACTTAGAAGATCATGTTGTTGGTTCTTTATAAATTATAAACAGTTGCTCGTGACTAAGAAGGAAAGGAACAAACCATTAGAATAGTCATAGTGTAATTAAGTATTAGTTTATCTTGACTAATAAATTACACTGGTACACTCTAAGTGTATTGAGTAGGATCATTTTAGGTAAGTTCTTTTTATACTGACTAAATAAAAGAACTAGACCTTAGTTATTATGGAAGTGTGTGCTCTTAATTCTAATATAAAAATAAGCACATATATTTAGTATTTATTTCTTTAACTTATCAAAGGGTGAGATTTAGCTTGATAAATCAATAGGCCCAATAAGTTGGGAAATGATATTACTTATAGTGTGGTTGTTGTTTATAGAAGGAATCTGTGTCCTAGTTATCTAGGTTGAGAATGTCCCTAAGAGGAGCTCATAAGGATTGTTATGTTAAACCCTACAGGTGGACTTAGTCCGACATGACAATGAAGTTGAGTGGTACTGCTCTTGGAGCTAGATATTAATTAAGTGAGTTGTCAGTAACTTACTTAATTAGTGGGCATTCGTTATCTTAAATACAGGGAGACTAACACACTCATATTAAGAAGGAGCCCATAATGTAATTTGGGATTGGTGCGGTAGTGCGATAATAACTCTATAGTGGAATGAGTTATTATCGATGAACTTGAGTTGTGTGTTCGGGGCGAACACGGGATACTCAAACTCATTGGAAGGCCAAAACCAATTTCTCCTCTAGGTTCCTGTCATAGCCTCATTAAAGCCTCAAGTTAATCCAAAGAAAGGCCAATCTTGGTGTCCAAGAAGGGGCCAGTCCATTGCTTGGTGACCAAGCAATGGCCGGCCACATCTCCTCTTAAAGGGTCGGCCCTTTACTTGGTGCTCAAGCATGTAGGGGTCGGCCATAATAATTCAAATAAGGAGGGGTGTTTTGAATTTTTAAAATCTTCTCTTTGTAGAAAACTATAAGTTTTAAAAGAGATATTTTAAATTTAAAAACTTTCCTTATTTGAATTAGGCCACATGTTTTAAAAAAAGTTTAAAAGATTTTAAAACTTTCCTTTTTTAACCATCCTCATGGTTTAAGGAGAAAAAAAGGAAGAGAAGTTTTAAAATTTAAATTTTCTATCATCATGTTAAAAAAGGAAATTTTATAAGAGAAGTTTTAAATTTTAAAATATGGTTTTAATTTTTTAAAACTTTCCTTAACTCCTACTTTAGGAAATTAGAAGAGAGCTTGTAAAATTTTATAAGGGATTATAAAATTTTATAAAAAAATATTTTTTTCTTCTTGATGAGGTGGCTGGCCACCTTGCTTGGTGCCCAAGCAAGGGGTCGGCCAATAGGATTAAACCAAATCCATGATTTGGTGATTGATTCAATCAAGAGGAAAGAAAAGAAAAAATTAAAAGGAAAAAGGAAAAACTAGAGGAAGATTTTAATTTTTGTAAAATATCTTTCCTTATTTGCCTTGGGCAAGTAATATAAAATAAGGGGAGTGGAGGTCTCATGAGAGAAAAAAAAATTCTTATTCTCTTGGTGGAGTCTCTCTAGGTGGTCGGCCTCCCTCTCCCTTCTTCTTTTTCCTTTTGCTCTCTTTTCCTTGGTGGTGGTGGTGGCCGGATTTTAGAGGAAGAGGAAGAAAGCTTTTGGGTGGTGTTCTTCTTGGAGGATCGTCGCCCACACGACTTCCAAGGCGAGGCGAGGAATACGGTAGAAGATCTCGAGGTCATTAGCATACAAAGAGAAGGTATAATTAGCAATTATTTTCTGCATCATGCTAGTTATTTCTCTTTGTAAGAATTCCATACACAAGAGGCATTAGATCTAGTTTTTCGAATTTATTTTTCGAGTTTGTGTTTTCTTTATTTTTCAAATTTGTGGTTCAATTGTTCTTTTTGGTTAACTTAGAGTTATTTAAGGAAATTAAATATTAGCTTTCCTTAAAAGGCTTTATCTAGGCGGTAGTGGTTGCTCCCATATCTAAGAAGGTCATGTGCCTCGCCATGCAGTCCTGGAAGTCAATTTTGAAAATTAATATTTAATGGAATTAATAACATAGGTGGATTTGGATCAATAGTGTTAAGTTTCGCTTGCGATCCAAATCTAAACCATTAAGAACAGATAAGTTAAATTTGGAATCAATGATGTTAAGTTCCGTCTGCGATTCCTAATTTAACTTCTAAAGAACACAATAGGTTATTTAAGGAAAGGTTCGACACTTGTACAAAATTTTTGTATAGTGGAACCGGTACGATTTTCCTAGGACTAACCAACAGATGTAGCCTCCACCTCATCCGAACAAGAAGAAGGAAGGAGCTCAAGTGAAGATGAAGAGGGGAGCTCAAGTGAAGGGGGAGGTCAAACTTCGGATTCGGACTTCTTGGTAAGTGAGGTACATAACCTTCCTCCCCATATTTTAATTAAAATTATTTCAAGTACAAATGATGATTTGTTCAAGGCTAATAGGAAAAATAAGTCTTTGAAACATGATATTAGCATGCTTGAGGAAAAATTAGAATCAATGTGCTCTAAGGACAATAATATGCATGCTTCTTCTAATTCTTCAAATGATTCATGTTTAGAAGAAGAAAATAGGAAATTAAGAGAAAAGGTAGAATACCTTACTAATGCCCTTAGGAAATTTGAAATTGGCTCTAAAACCCTAAATATGATCATTGGGAGCCAAAGGGCAAGTTTTAAGAAAAATGGGTTAGGATACAATAAACCCAACAATGAAAAGACCTACCATTGTCTACTTGCTAGGGGACAATCAAAAACCAAGACCATAGATAGAAAATGGATCCCCAAGGAATATTTGGTTAACCCAATTAGAAAGAATTTCTATTGGGTGTCAAAATCAATCCTCAAGGGTTAGATGATTTTAGGTCAAGTCAATCATAAGAAATAATTATTCAAATACTTGAAAGATGGTTGACTTAAGACCTTAAGGGGGAGCACTTAACCTTGATAGAAAGTCATGATCAAGGGGGGCTAAGTAGAGGTTACCATTATACCTTATCTCACAATGACTTGCATGATTTTCCAACCATAAATGTGAGATAATGGGATGATACTAATAATTCACTTATGCTTATGGCATTTTGATGAGTTATCTGATGTATCAATTTTTAGTGATCATAGGCCAACTATGGGGAAAGCAAATATTTAATTAATAGACATCTTACCCATAGATCGTAGTTGGACATTTCAAATGTTTTGAGAACAATTCTATGTTTTATTTACAGTGGATAGTTATTTTGAAACATATAAATTCAAAACTAGGGTTTAATTTGATACGAACTTAAGTATTTTTCAAGGTGTTTGAGTTTTTATCAAAACTTCAAAAATATGATGAATTTTCATGGAAACATATTTTTCCTTGTTAAAGAACATTATACTAAATATGTGTTCAAAATTTCATGATTTTTTAAATTTTCTAGAATTTTTTATGCATTTCTGATGTTGACTTCGGAAAGCTGAAATTCAACCTAGTAATGTGACAGTCGACTGCAACAGATGGCAGTCGACTGGTACCTATTTTCCAGCACTGTCAAGAGCTGATTTTGGGAAATTTTAAGTCCACATTGATACCTTGGTATGTGTACATGTTTGGTATAATTTTTGATGGTGTCAAAAGGGGAGAAATGGGTAGGTTTAAGTTAGAAACCTAATTGTGTGCAAAACTTGAAAATTAAGGTTGAAAAGCATATGTTAAGGAGGAGCTTGGGAATTATGCTTCATGTTTACATATTGCTTTTAATTTTTCATGTTGGTATTAATGCCTAACTTAAACATATTGCCACACATCAAAAAGGGGGAGATTGTTGGTGCAATCGACCCAAGTTTGATTGGTACGATCATGGTTTTGATGTGTGTGTCAAAGAGTTTAAGTTAGGCTTTCATATGTGTTTGATATGTGTGTTTGGGTCTTGCAGGACTTGGTGAAACACACATGAAGAGCTTGGTACAACTGAGCATGGGAAGCTCATCCTAGGGCTTGGATCCTTGAGTCGGTGAAGGATGGTGTGGAAGGCATCCGAGGGACCACCGGACGAGGAGCAACGGAGTGGAGCCGAGGGAAGTAGACTTCAAAGCAACGTGAAGGATGGCACGGAGAGGAGCCGCGGGCTCGAGTGCATCTGAGGGACGAAGGCCGAGGAAGAGGACTTCAAGGGTGACTCCGGAGAGGATGAGCGTGAGTGTGTAACAAGTTGCAGTACAGTCGGTTGCAACTTTTAGCAGTCAACTGCACCAGTCGACTGTATATTTTAGCAGTCGACTGCACTAGTCGACTGCGCAGTCGACTGACAGCGAACAGAAGCATTCTGTTTGCTCAGCAAATAGCTACCAGTCGACTGCTAGTTTTAGCAGTCGACTGGTAAATGACCGTTGGAGACCGTTGGTGCTGCAAAGTAGCTGTTGACTACCTCAAACAGTATCACCAGTCGACTAATGATTTTGCTAGTCGACTGGTGCTGAGATGAGTTGATATGATGATCAACTCTCTCCTCTTATTTATAGGAAGTTTTGGGGCTTGAAGGAGGTTACTGATTATTGTTGAATCACTCCTTGTCATTGCCCAAAGCTTCCAAACCTACTCTCTTCCTCCTAAACCTAAGTTCATCTTGTAAGAGGAAGAGAACCTTGTGAGAGGTTGTACTCCACCGAGAAGGAGTAAGCTCTAGCCGGAGATTGCCGGGGATTGATCCACCGAAGGATCAAGGGTTCGTCCACCTCAAGGACACGCCGTGGAGTAGGAGCAAGCAATCTCTGAACCACGTGAAGGAATCATGTTAGCGTTTGTGCTCTTACTTGTTTATTTTCATTGCTTTAGTTTTCATATTCCGCTTGCGTAACTAACATTGTAGAGAAGAATCGAATTTGGGGGTGGCCTAGCTATCCAACCCCCCTTCTAGTCGGCCACCGATCCCTCACAGTTCCTTCGAGTTTGCTACTACACCACTATTATCACAATAAATTGTGATAATTTTGGGCAAACCAGGAATCACATCAAAGTCCATTAAAAAGTTTCTGAGCTATACAACTTCTTTGGCTACCTCAGAGGCTGCCACATACTCAGCTTCTATGGTGGAGTCCGAAATGCATTTCTGCTTAACACTCCTTCATGTAATGGCTCCACCTCCCAAAGTAAACACATACCCTGAGGTTGACTTACTATTGTCTCTATCTGATTGGAAATCCGAATCTGTGTAACTCACAGGGAGCAAATCATCTGCCTGGTAAACTAGCATATAATCTCTAGTCCTTCTTAGGTACTTTAATATATGTTTTACGGTAGTCCAATGTTTCTGTCCTGGATTACTTTGATATTTGCTAACCATGCCCATGGTAAAACATATATCTGGTCTCGTATATAGCATTGCATACATTAGGCTTCCTACAGTCGATGCATAAGGAACTGCCTTCATATCCTTTATCTCCTTTGATGTTTTAGGACACATCTCTTTAGATAAAGGTACTCCATGCCGAAAAGGTAGAAAACCTTTCTTGGAGTTATGCATGCTAAAACGAGCTAGGATAGTATCGATGTATAAAGCTTGGGATAAGCACAACATTCTTTTCTTGTGATCCCTTATTACTTTGATCCCAAGAATATGTCCACATTCTCCCAAGTCCTTTATATCAAACTGTTTGGACAATCATACCCTTACGTCAGACAATACTTTGACATTGTTGCCAATGAGCAAAATGTCATCTACGTATAGTACAAGAAATACCACCACATTTTCGTCACTCTTCTTGTATACACAAGACTCATCTGGACACTGAATGAATCCATAAGAATGGATCACTTCATTAAACCAGATGTTCCAAGATCTCGAAGCTTGCTTCAGTCCATAAATAGACCGATTGAGCTTACATACAAGATGCTCTTTGCCCTTTGCAATGAATCCTTCTGATTGCTTCATATGGATGTTTTTTTCAAGACTTCCATTAAGGAAAGCTATCTTGACATCCATTTGCCAAATCTCATAATCCATATGAGCGGCAATAGATAAAAGAATCTGGATAGACTTAAGCATGGCTACCGACGAAAAGGTTTCCCCATAATCGATTCCCTCTTTCTGAGTATACCCTTTTGCAACAAACCTTGCTTTGAAGGTTTCGACCTTCCCATCTGCCCCTCTTTTTCTTTTGTAGACCCATTTACACCCAATGACTTTTACACCATTTGGTGGTTCTACATCTTAGAGTGTATACTAAAAGCCTAGCTTTTGGTATAAATATTTATTATGAATAAAGAATCACATTTGGTCAAATTATCTACATTTGTTTGTAGTTGTTCATTTAATTTATATTGTAGATAACATAGTATGTGGTGTCACATGCAGAAGATGATGTTATCAGTACCTTATAAATTATAAACAGTAGCTCACGACCAAAATGGAAAGGAACAAACCATTAGAAGGTCGTAGTGTAATTAGGTATTAGTTTATCTTGACTATATAATTACACTAGTACACTCAGAGTGTATTGAGTAGGACCATTTGAGGTCGTTTCTTTTATACTGACTTTATAAAGGAACAAAGACCTCGGTTATTATGGAAGTATGTGCTCTTAATCCTAATATAATAACAAGCACATATATTTGATATTTATTTCTTTAATTTATCAATGGGTGAGATTTAGTTCGATGAATCAACAAGCCCGATAAGTTGGGAAATGGTATCACTTATAGTGTGTATTGTTGATTATAGAAGGAAACTGTGTCCTAGAGATACTAGGTTGATAATGTCCTCAAGAGGAGCTCATAAGGATTGTCATGTTAAACCCTACAGGTGGACTTAGTCCGACATGATAATAAGGTTGAGTGGTACTACTCTTGGATTTAGATATTAATTAAATGAGTTGTCAGTAACTCACTTAATTAGTGGACATTCGATATCTTAAACACAGGGAGACTAACACACTCATAATAAGAAGGAGCCCAAAAATGTAATTTGGGATTGGTGCGGTAGTTCAATAATAATTCTCTAGTGGAATGAATTATTATTGATAAAATTAAGTTGTGTGTTCGGGGCAAACACGGGATGCTTAATTTTATCGGGAGACCAAAATCAATTCCTCCTCTCGGTCCCTATCGTAGTCTCTTAATTATAGAGTACTATACCCACCTATACCCACCTTCTTACCCATCCTATAGGGGCCGGCCAAGCTAGCTTGGAGACCAAGCTAGGGCCGGCCATGGGTATGTTCATGGGTGAATTCATGTGGTCGTCCCTATTAAAATAAAAATGAATTTTAATTTTAAAATTTTTCTTATGTGGATAATATAATTTAAAAGAGAGTTTAAAAATTTAAATCCTTCCTTTTATAAGATTCTACAAAAGATTAAGAGAAGAGTTAAAATCTCTTTCCTTATTTGTAGATTAAAAGGTTGATTTTAATTTTGGTAAAAACTTTCCTTTTAATTATATTCATGATTTAAAAGAAAGTTTAAAAATTAAAAATTCTCTTTTATTAGTTTCTACAAAAGATTAAGAAAAGATTTAATATCTTTCCTTATTTGTAGATTGAAAGGAAATTTTAATTTTAGAGATAACTTTCCTTTTGGAAATTATCCACATGTTTAAAAGAAAGATTTTAATTTATAAAATTTCTTTTATTAACCAATCATGAAAGGATTAAAATTATTGGAGAAATTTTTATAAATTTCTAGAAACAAATTAGGAAGTTTTAATTTTGTTTTAATTAAAACTCTCCTTGTTTTGGGGAGAAGAGTGGCCATTATAATTTGAAAAGAGAAAATTATTTTAATTAAATAAATTTTCCTTTTCAATGGCAAAAGAATTAAGGAAGTTTTATTAAATTTTCCTTATTTGCCAAGACCAAGGATTATAAAAGAGGGGTAGAGGAGGCTTCAAGGCTAACGACTCTATTCTATTTTTCCTCTCTTTTCTCTGGTGTGGCCCTTTCTTTCCTCTCCTCTCCTTTGTGTGGCCGAAACCTTCTCATGGTGGAGATAGCTTTGGTGGCGGATCTAAGAAGGAGAAGAAGGAGAGAAAAGAAGCCTCTTTCTAGCATCCCTTGGAGCATGGTGGTGGTGGCCGAACCTCTTCATCCTAGGAGAAGTTTTGATGGCCGAAACTTGTAAGGAAGAAGAAGGTGCTTGGTGGTTCTCATCTCGGAAGATCGTTGCCCACACAACGTCCGAGGTTAGAAGAGGAATACGGTAGAAGATCAAGAGGTCTTTCTAAAAGGTATAACTAGTAATTTTTGTTTCCGCATCATACTAGTTATTTTTGGAAATAATACTAAATACAAGAGGCATACGATTCTAGAGTTTCGAATTTGTTTTCGATATAGTGTTCTTTTGTTTTTCTTTCCCTTGTGATTTGATTGTTCTTTTCGGTTAACCTAAAGTTATTTTAGGAAATTAAATATTAGCTTTCCATAAAAGGTTTTGTCTAGTCGGTGGTGGTTGCTCCCATATCCAAGAAGGCCATGTGCCTCGCCACGTCAGTACTGGGAACCAATTATGGAAATTAATATTTAATGGAATTAATAATTTAAGGTGATTTGGGTCGAACGTGTTAAGTTCCGCAGGAGACCCAAGTCAAAACCTAAAAGAACGAATAGATTAAGTTTTGGATTAAACGTGTTAATTTCCGCAGGCGATCCAAAATTTAATTTAAAAGAACACATGGTAGCTAGGAAAAGGTTCAGACCTTTGTACAAAATTTTTGTACAGTGGAACCTCTAGGTTTTCCGAGTAGCATCCAACACTACAAGCTCCCAGACTTGATTAGAATACATAGATTCTATTTCAAAGTTCATTGCACTTTGTCAAGATGCTGCATCTTTATCTTAGAGTGCTTCATCATATGTATAGGGATCAGGTTCATGTTTACCAGGGATCAAGTCTGAAGACTCTCCCAAAAACATGAATCTATTAGGTTGCTGAACAACCCTCCCACTATGATGTGACACTTCTTGTAATTGTACATCATTTGTGACACGTGTTGTAGTTTCTTGTGGTATCTCATCTTGTACCATTAGTACTAAGGTAGACATGTCTTCTCTTATTTCTTCAAGAATAATTTTACTCATAGGCTTGTGGTTCATTACATAGTCCTCTTCTAAAAATCGGGCATTGGTGCTAACAATGACCTTCTGATCTTTAGGACTATAAACTAAATCGCCTTTTGTTCTTTTAGGATAACCCACAAACAAGCGAACTTCTGTACGTGATTCTAACTTATCAGTGTCTCCCTTCAGCACATGTGTTGGACTACCCCAAATCCGAATATGCTTCAGACTAGGCTTACGCTCATTCCATAATTCTGTGGGAGTAGAGGGTACTGACTTAAAAGGTACCAAGTTTAGAATGTACACTGCCATTTTCAGAGTATATCCCCAAAACGAATTTGATAATTTTGAATAACTCATCATTGATCTAACCATTTCCATAAGTGTCCTATTTCTTTGTTCTGCCACACCATTCTGTTGGAGTGTACCAGGTGTAGATAGTTGGGATTGAATCCCGGCCTCTGATAAGTAACTCCTAAACTCTCCTAAGAGGTACTCGCCACCACGATTAGACCGTAGTGTCTTGATATTTTTACCATGACGTTTCTCCACATCAGCCTTGTACTCTTTGAACTTATCAAAGAACTCAGACTTGCGCCTCATCGAGTAAATGTACCTGTATCTCGAATAGTCGTCTATAAAAGAGGCAAAATATTCGAAACCACCTCTTGCCTGGATAGTCATAGGTCCACACAAATCAGAATGAACCAATTCCAACATATCTTTGGCTCTATATCCTTTGGCCTTAAAAGGTCTCTTGGTCATTTTTCCTTCCAAGCAATATTCGCAGGTTGGAAAATTTTTCACCACTAATGAACCCAAAGGTCCATCAGCTATTAACCTTTGAATTATACTTAAGTTAATATGACCTAACTTTAGATGCCAAAGATATATTTGGTTCATTTCCAAAGGTTGCTTTCTCTTATTAGAATTAGAAGATGTGTTATTAATTTCCATTTGTTGCATCGTGGGAGTTATTGGATTTAGAGTATACAAATTGTCAACCAATGTACCAGAATAGATAACTTCCCTATTTTTTCTTAACAACTACTTTGTCATTAAAAGAAATAGAATATCCATCCATAAAGAGTTTAGAAACTGAAATTAAGTTCTTTCTAAAACTTGGTATATAAAGACAATTTCTCAAAATCAATCTTTTATTCCTATCAAAAGACAAATAAACATCTCCCACTGTAACAGCCGCCACTTTTGAAGCATTGCCCATGTTGATGGTAATCTCCCCTTCATGTAGTCGTTGAGTTTGTCGAGTTTCTTGGAACCCCTACAATGAATTACAGACATGATCAGTGGCTCCCGTATCTACACACCAAGTACCAGTAGATAACACCACTAAACATGTTTCAACTACTAGAGAATAAGATATACCTCTATTGTTCTCCTTTCTACGAGGACTATCCACCTTCCAATGTCCAGGCTGCTTGTATGTGAAGCACTTGCCCTTCGGCTTCTTCACACCTGCTTTCGGTCCAGTCCTTAGAGATCGATTCACTTTCTTTGCTGAACCAACTTGTTTCTTTTTCTTCTTTCTACCTTTCGGTTTAAAAGCAGAAACATTTTCAGCAATGTGAATTTGAGAACTTTGATGAAATAACCCTTCTGTTGCTTGAAGTTCTGTCAGAAGTCCCACCAATGAATAAACCCTTTTGTTTATGTTGTAGTTCAAGTGGAACTGCTCAAAACTTTTAGGCAATGTTTGGAGAATGATATCGACCTGGATTTTCCCATCAATTTCAGCCCCAAGGATTTTTATCTCATTTAAATGAGCCATCATTTTGAGGATATGATCTCTTACAGGTGTCCCCTCAGTCATGGTGGTCGTCATCAAGTTTCTCATAGCCTGTTGCCTAGCAGCCCGATTCTGATGTCCGAAGAGTTCCTTGAGATTGTGCATCATGTCATAAGCAGTAGGCATGGCCTGATATTGATGTTGCAATACATTTGTCATAGAAACCAAAATGTAACACCGCGTCATCTCATCTGCCCTAACCCATTTCTTACGACACTCAATCTCCTCTTCACTAGAAGCACTATTAGGCAAGCTTGGACAGATCTCATAAAGTACGAACTTGTAGCCTTCAGCAGTTAAGATAATGTCCAAGTTTCTCTTCCAATCTATATAATTGGTATAATAAGTTTGTTCTCTTTCAATATAATAGCAAGAGGATTAAAGGCTATTTGAAATCCTAAGAATCAAAATATATTTGGTCAAAACATAAGAATTTAAAATAATATTGATTCCTCAAACAATATCATTTAAATTTACCAACACCTCAAAACACCATGAATTTTGTATGCCACGATAGTGTGGACGTATACAAATTCAAACATTTGTAAGAAGGGATTTTACCCATTAATTTTATTATCTTGTCAACCTAGCTTTATGACAAATAAAATTAATAGTTGGTTTTTCTTCAGCCACACAAATAATAGCAACGCCTCTTTGATGGGGAGGATACTATTAAATACGCCTAAGTGTATACCATTACTTGATATTTAGTCCATTAAATAGGATTGTGCCCCTTCAGATGGAGAAGATCACCCAAACCTAAATAATTTCCTATAATCATTTATAAAGGAAGTTTGATCTAGTGATCCGTAAAACAAACTCATCCGATACGGAAGAAGGCACTCAGAGCCGACGCGCAAGTTTGAATGCATCACTTACAAACCAGTAATGGAGACCATGGAATTTAAATAATTTCTCTCCCACTTAGTTATTTAAAACAAGAAATTTTAACATACATATACACACAGCATATATAGACAGCATAAAAGGCAATAAATATGAAAAATAATTTTCTAACTATTATGGCCTCATCCATAACTGTCCTCGATGTGCCACCAACTCTATCCTCTGCCATCGGGTCATGTCGTCACATCTATCTTGCTTCCTTTTCCGCTGCGCCTCTAGTTCTCAAATAGCACCACGTCTCGCAAGGATACGATCGACGATAAAAATAAAATTTTACATTTAGCGACCCTATATTCCACAAGGGAATGTACATGTAATCTAGATCGAACAAAATGTAAAATCCTAAAACTAATACAGCTCCTGCTGTATTTAATAATTACAATCATGCACACACATAAAATACCCTCGACATGCCCGAGGGTCCAATCACACACAAACACAATAGGGCCATAATAGTTGGAACTATGATGCCTGCAACCACAGAGTTAATCTATTTGTACATCCTACTATTATCCTGCCTAAATTTATGTATGAAAAGTGCATAATTTTACTGAAAACCAAACACACAGAGGCAGAAAACTAGCTCTGATACCAATTGTTGGATGCTATTTGGAATTTCGTTTTGTTTCCCTTGTTCAAAAATTATACAAGAAAAGAATTTTTCCTAACAACCCATGTGCTCTACAGAAATTAAACTTGGATTGCAAACGAAACTTAACATTATTAATCCAAGTTGTTCTTCAGAAGTTAAACTTGGATTGAAAACGGAACTTAACATTTTTACTCCAAGTTCAACCCATGTGTTCTTCAGAAGTTAAACCATATTACAAAAGTTGATTAAATATCTATTTCAAAGATTGGCTTCCAGGTTAAACATGGCGAGGCACTCGGCCTTCTTGGGTATGGGATCATCCACCACTTCTTAGACAAAGTCTTTCAAAGAAATTGAATATTTAAACTTCTTACAGTAACCTTAGGTTTAACTATAGAGACCACAATAGAAATACAAAATCGAAACACAAAATCGCTAGCCTTTTGTGTTAGTATTTCAGAATCCATACAAAGAACACAAACAAATTATGCAGTGGAAACAAGTAATTGGTTATACCTTTCTTTGTATTTTAAAGACCTCTTGATCTTTTGTTGTATTTCTCTCCTCCTCTTGGACGTCGTGTGGGTGACGATCTACCAACATGAAATCCACCCAAGCCTTTCTTCTTTGCCTACAAGTTTCGGCCGCCCAAGGAATACCAAAATAGGAAACTTCCTTCTCTTCTTCTTCCCCTCCAAGCAAACCGGCCACAAGAAGATGGAGCTTGATGTGCCACCGGCCTCAAGAGAAGAAAACAAAGGGAGAAGAGGAAGAGAAGGGTCGGCCACCAAGGAAAAGAGAAGAGGGAACTTTAGGTTATCTTGTTGTTCCATAAGGCACCATCTACCTCTCTTTTATAATCCTTGGTGAATGCAAAAAAGGAAAGTTTTAAACATAATTAAAACTTTCTTTTAATTCCAATCATGGCAAAAAAATAAATTTTAATAATAATTAAAATCTCTCTCTTTTAAGTTTCCTATTGTGATGGCTACAAAAGGAAAGTTTAAAATTAAACTTCTCTTTTAAATCATGGTTACAAAAAAAGGAAAGTTTTATCGAAATTAAAATCTCTCTTTTTAAACCAATATAGGTGGCAACAAAAAAGGAAAGATTTTAAAATTTAAAACTCTCTTTTAAAATCATGTGGATGGCTTCAAAAAAGGAAAGATTTTAAAATTAAAATCTCTCTTTTAATCCTTTATAGATTGCTATAAAAGGAAAGATTTTTACAAAAATTAAAATCTCTCTTTTTATTACTTTAGTTGTCGGCCCCTTGCTTGGTCACCAAGCAAGGCTTGGCCGGCCACATCTTGGACACCAAGATGGGCTTGGCCGGCCACTTGCTTGGGCACCAAGCAAGGATGTGGTTGGCCCCTAGCTTGGATAAGAAGGTGGGCTTTGGGTAGATAAAAAGGCTTTTAATAAGAGGCTACAACAGGGACCTAGAGGAGGAATTAGTTTTGGACTCCTAATGGACTTGACCTTCCTGTGTTCGACCCGAACACTCAACTCAAGTTCATCAATAATAACTCATACCACTAAAGAGTCATTATTGAACTACTGCACCAATCCTATATTACATTATGGGCTCCTTCTTATCATGAGTGTATTAATCTCCTTGCGTTTAAGATATCGAATGTCCATTAATTAAGTGAGTTACTGACAACTCACTTAATTAATATATAGCTTCAAGAGTAGTATCACTCAACTTCATTGTCATGTCGGACTAAATCCACCTGCAGGATTTACATGACAATCCTTATGAGCTCCTCAAGGGGACATCATCAACCTAGATAAATAGGACATAGTTTCCTTCTATAATCAACAACACACCATATAAATAATATTATTTCTCAACTTATCGAGTCTATTGATTTAACGAATAAATCTCACTCATTGATAAATTAAAGAAATAAATACTAAGTGTATGTGCTTGTTATTATATCAGGATTAAGAGTACGCACATCCATAATAACAGAGGTTATGTTATTTTATGTAGTCAGTATAAAAAGAAACAACCCCAAATAGTCCTGCTTAATACACACATAGTGTACTAGTGTAATTTTATAGTCAAGATAAACTAATACCAAATTACACTACAATCATTCCAAGGGTTTGCCCCAATTTATCTTGGTTGTGAGCTACTATTTATAATTTATAAGGAACTGATAACATGATCTTCTGTGTAACACCACACATCATGTTATCTACAATATAAATTAAATGGACAACTGTATTTAACTAAATGCAGACATTTGACCAATGTGATTCTCATTTCAAAATAAATGTTCATAGAAAAAGTTAGGCTTTTAGTATACATCATAACAAACACAATTAAGGCTTTCAGCAGTTCTGTGGGATGATGTAGAATGTTCTAGTTTTTTGACACAATAAACAAGTGGCCACTAGCTGAGATGAGTCAACTTACAAAGTGGGCTAAAAATACTCAGCTAGTAAAATCTTCTGAGCGAGCGACCGACTCCCCGAGTGGCTTCCACAAAAATCCTAATGAACCTCTTATAAAATGTACTAAGCATCATTCGACTCGATGCATTGAGCAAAGGACGAGAGAAAATCCTCTTGTACAAGTGATCACCAACCAATGAAACCATCAAACCCTTTTCTTGATCATACACGCTTATTCTAGGTCAGTGGGTAAACTTCTTTGCTGGAGGTATGAAATTAACGGTGATCTCCAGTCGCTCTATAACTCTAGCTCGGCTTGCCTTTTAATGTGAGTTAATAATGTTTGCTACATAAGCTTGTCCAGAGTCCAAGGGATTAAGGAGTCAGCCAACTTAGCTAACTTGTCTATTTTCTAATTTTCTGCTCGGGGGATTTTCTGTAAGGCCACTTCTTAAAATTCTACTTTTAATTTTTCAAAGGCCTCCGCATACAACCTTAGCCCTTCACTGTTAATCTCAAGTTACCTGATAACTGCTGAGATGTCAATTGGGAATCTGAGTAAATTAGGACTTAGGCGACTCCCACATGCTTTATAGCTTGTAGGCAAGCTATAAGTGCTTCATACTCCGCTTTATTATTAGTGGCTCGATAATCTAATTGAACGGACAACTACAGTCTGTCTTCGTGAGGGTGATATCATATGAATTCTGACCTTGCTTTCTTGTCGAATGAACGATCCATCCATATAGATTGTTCAAGTTTCTTATAGTTCTAGGCTTTGTATCTTAGTCACAAAATCGGCTAAGTCCTGAGCTTTGATAGCCATTTAGGGTTGATACTGCATGTCATATTCGCTCAACTTCGTGGTTCACTTGATCAATCTTTCAGAAGCTTTGGGGTTGATAAGCACTCGGTCCAGGTGTTATTAGTTAATACTATGATTAGATAAGAGAGAAAATAGGGTCGTAACTTCCGAGTAGCTAAGACTAGCCCATAGGCTAACTTCTCAAGAGTGGTGTAGCAGCATTCATCATCTTTCAATAAATGATTTAAGAAATACACTAATTATTGTTCCTTTCCCTCCTGTCGTATTAGCATCTTGAATGTGCCCAACCTCGAGCAATTATCAACTTTAGCTCAGATGATCTTGTTCCGTTCGGCTACAAAATTTCTTTTCCTTTGCTTGACAACCTGAGCCTTCGGGAGGATATGGAACATGTGTTCCATGACGCTTGGTGAGATGCCAGTGATCTCTCGAGGCGTCCAAGCAAATATGTCATTGTTACGTGCCAAACATGCGACTAGAAGCCTTGATCTCTAGAGTCAGATCAGCCGTTATTTGAGTTGTGGCCTCCGATCGACCTGAATGGATCTGCACCTCCTCCTTCTCTTTATAAATTAGCGTTGGGGGTGATTCATGAATGGAGTTGACCTCCCCTCACTGCATCTTTAGAGTTGTGCGAGCTACGGTTTGATCATATCTACGTAGCACTTGCATGCTACCAATTGGTCTTCTCTTACTTCTCCCACCTAATCATCTACTAGAATTTGATCTTTTGACAGAAGGTTGAGATGGCCGCTCAAAACTCATTCAGCACCAATCAACCTAAAATCATGTTGTAGGCAGAGGGTGCGCCCACCACAATGAAGGTCGATCGGCGGGTCTTCATTAGGGGCTCCTCCCCTAGAGATATAACCAATATGATTTGTCCTGTCGGCTGCATTTCATTGTCGGTGAATCCATACAGAGGCGTTGTCATGGGCTACAACTCACTTTTCTTTATCTGCAATTGCTTGAACACCTTTTTGAAGAAGATGTTGACAGAGATTACTATGTCCACAAAGGTACGATATATATTATAGTTAGCTATAACAACCTTGATGATTAAGGCATCATCGTGTGGTACTTCCACGCCTTCTAAGTTCTTAGGACCAAAGCTGATTTCTGGCCCATGCATCTGCTCTCAGCTACACCTGACTGCATAAATTTTCAATCGACGAGCTTGTGACTTCCTGGCTCGATTATAATCTCCATTGGTTAGGCCGCCAACTATCTCATACCTATGTCGCCTCGAGTGGTATTGTCGTGATTTTCTTCTTGTCGGGTCGGTTGGCATGGAGGTGTTGGTATAGTTGACACTAATGATCAAACCTAAATGTTGATAAATGACAAATGAATTAAAATTAGATGTGTTGTGATTTAACTTTGTTACCAAGTGTGCAGGACTTGATGGGTCTGACACCAGGCTAGAATCTAGCTAGATCTAGAGGACCTGATAACTGGTGTATAAGTCTAGATAGGTCAAGGAGTGATCTGATATTTGACGAGAAGTCTGGTTAGATCCGTAGGACTTGACAGCTGGCCGAAGTCCAGTTGAGTCTGCAGACCTAACAACTGATAGAAAGACCTAGTGGATCATAAGGGAGTCAAGCGATTCTGTAAGGTGAGTAATGTAAGTCACTGAAGGAGAGTATTCTAGTGAGGGTGAGTCCCAATTAGGGACTTTAGGCGCATATCTAGTTTAGGTCCATTTTAGAAAAATCGACTGAGACCTTGACTAAATCCTTGTCTTGGATAGACAAGGTATAATTAATAATGATATTTTATTACTGTGCTAACTTAGTTTTACAGGTTAAACTTTAATTTTAGACTAACATGTTTTTGCAAGAGTTAGAAAGCTAATTCAACCTTGGTGAACAGTGCTTAAGGCGTCTCCTGGTCGATTGGAGGTGCCCTTGACAGTGGGGAGGAGAAAGGCATGAAGGGGTCTCCTATGTGATTAGAGGAGCCTTTCACCGATTGAAGGTGCCCTCGAATAGATAGAGATCAAAGCTCGAGGAGGTTATCAAGACCACGGTCTTCGAGATGAGATTTGGGGTTGGAGGCGCCTCCAATGTGCTTAGACGCCCTCAATGCTTAATAAAAGAGACATTCGAGCAGTGCTTCAAATGCAATAATTTTCTAAGTTGCTACAGCTCTTCTACAAACATGTTCTACTATTGTGTGCTACTATTTTGAGATATTCCACCATCGCCGGCAGCTTATCATTAACACACGAGCGCTCCCTACTCTAGCTAAGTTGTTGGTAACTAATAAATTTAAAGTTGTTCACTTACTTAGCATTTTAAAGAAAGTGTAGATTGTTATACTATCATTTATTCTTTTGTACTCGATTTCCTCTTCTAACAATTCTGGAAGAGATCATTAGTGGATTATCGATTGATAGGTCTGCAGGACTTGAGTCTTGGAGTAGGAGTCGTCGAAAGCTCCAAACCAAGTAAAACAGACTGTGTTTTTACTATGTGTTCACTATTGTGTTTTCGCTTCATCCCTTTTTAATCATTTAAAAAGACTCTATTTTTAAAATCATGTGATTCAACCCCCCCCCCCCCTCACGTGCATAACGATCCTATAGGAGGCTTGGCAAGGATTTGTGTCGGGGCTCGGTTGTCTCATTATTGGGGTTCCTGTTGGTTCCGATCAGTATTTCCTAGGCCTTGCCCTTGGGTTCGTTCAATTTTTTATAGCATCTATTATTTGGAGACGGCGATCAATGTCGAAACCCTTGGTTGGATGCTTGGCGCATCCCCTGGTTGTATCTATAACACTCTTGAGTGCTATGAGTCCTCATCCTATGGTAAGTGCAGAAAGGTTGAACCTATTGGTGGCGCTTGACGAACAAGGTCCGGGTGACCTCCACATGTTGAACCGTGTTTGACCTCTGCTCGTGAGGATGCGGCTGGAGACTCGATCGAGCTCCTTTGTGTGGAAGAGGAGGGAGAGGATCTCGGTGTTCTGAGACAAAGACAAGAGCAGGTATAACCACCTCCTTCTTTCGAGCAGACTAAGTTTCCTCCACATTAATGTACTTGGTCACCCTTTCTACCAGGTGAACGAAATCCCTAGGGTGCTTCTTTATCAAGGACCGAAAGAAGTCTCCATCTGTGAGTCTCTGGGAGAAGACACTCACCAATATCTCTAAAGTAGCCGAGGGAACGTCCATCAACACTTAGTTAAACTGTTTGATATACGTCCTCAGCGCCTCCTTGAGCCCTTGATCGAGGGAAAATAAACTTAGCATGGTCTTGTGTATTGGTGACTATTGGTGAAATAGTGGCGGAACGCCTTACGAAAATCCTTAAAGTAACAAATGGAGTCAGCTGGAAGTCGGTTGAATCGTCTCTGTGTCGAGCCTGAGAGAGTAGTCAAGAACATTCTGCATTTGACATCATCCGTGTATTGATGGAGAATCACTGCATTTTTGAACATGAGCAGGTGGTCCTCTAGGTCGGTTGCTCCTCCATACTCTCTAATTGCAAGGGGTCAGAAATGGGGCGGTAGCTTATCCTCCAATACTTCCAGGGAGAATGGTTATACTCAACCGTTCGGGGAGTCATTGGGGACTAGAGCCTTCCCTTTCTGCGAATCCTGAGTGGGTACATCTCCTAAAGATGATCCCTGGGGCTTCTCCGCTCTGCCCATATCATTAAGGGGTGTGCAAAATAATGCCCTGTGGTATGCGATCGGAGATGGGGGCCCGAGAGGAAAACCACTGGGTTATGTTGGTATTTGATTGAAACTGGCCGGAGGAGGAAACGGGGGTCACTCCATCAGTTATTCCACCTTGGTCCTCTGCTCGATGTGAGGTCATGTCACTGAGAATGCTTGGTCATTGCAAAGGGTGTCCAGTAGCTTGTTGTTGTTATGCTATTTTCTATGCTTTGGCGACCATGAACAAATCCAGATCCTCTTGCAAAAAGGTAATTGTTGTGAATAGTCCAACTCCTTCATCTTCGCATTTCAAAAATAGGTGAAGCTTCCCACAGATGGAGCCAAATTTGATTATGTCTGAAATCGGAAAAAATGGCATGTTGGCTAGGTGGTGTCGAAGTTGACAGTGAGAAGACTCCGAGCAGGAGGGACTTAGTGCCCCGATCGAACCTGCATGTCAAAGAGAAGAACTAGAAGAGAAAAATGTTAGTGATCGGACCAGAGAGGGGTCTCCGGCGCAAGCACTCTAACGCTCAAGTCAGACAAAGGACAGAGGAAGAAATGAAGAACAGAGATGATGAATAGTGAACTATGATAGCGAAGCTTATCTACGCATGTAAGTGGAAACCCCTTATAAACTATTGTTTTCTCTCTGTACGAATATCAATGCATTTCTGAAATAAGACCAATCAATCTGACACACTATAGTATTTCCTAAAATAAATCCACTATTTCTGTGCTTTATAGGGTAGAAGCTTCCGATGTACAGATGGCCCAGGGCATACTCCCTTATTTCTCTGACAAGGGTTACACAAAACATCAAAAAGAAATATTAGGTCGTTGGGCTAATGGGTCATTAATATGCTTTGATGGTAGGTCGGTCGAGCCCCCTATAAAGTCTGGTTGGACCTCGTTCTCGGACGGGGTCGGGTCGGCTAAAGAATGATGACCATCTCGAGGACTCGATTTCTTTGAGGACTCAACATCCGCTCGGACAAGGAGTCTTGTCAAGTTGTTCGTCTAGTATGTTCAGTCAGACTAAGAGGACTCGATTCTAAATTGAATTAGGACGGCTTGAGATTCCATTGAGTCGGGGGGACTCAGGATCTGATCGGACAAAAGGTCTGATTTGTTGGACTATTCGGCCGAGCCACATGATCGTGCTAGCTCCAAGTGTTGACATCTTCTTGACTTTGACCGCCACATCAATCAACTTTCTTGACTTCGACCCTAAATTCAGGGACCCTACCTTATTCACGGTATCAAACTCCTTAATAACTTTTGTCATGATTGAATCAAAATCCTACTTGCTTGACATTTTACAACCTCTATTTGGACTACACATAATTTTGGACTCTAAATATTTACAAGAATTTATTCAAAGCTCAATCTCTATATATTGTGCTACCAGAAGTAACTGAAATACATTGGATCACTAAACACATAAATCTCCATGAGGCTCTAAATAAACAAGTCTTTGGTTCTCTTTTACTCATTCCAAATCTCCAACAAATCTCTCTCTATGTTCACTAACCTATGCTTATGCTAGTCCAAATCATCTCTTGATTGCCTTTGTTTATTTGTATTAAAATCCTTCTGGACCTTTAAACAAACCCTCATCCCTTCTCTAATCCTCTCCCTCAATATCTTCCTCTGTTTCCAAGCACACCGCAAGGAGAAGACAATAATAAACACGAAAAATGCTACTAATCTCAAGAAAAGACGCACGCATACATATATGATATTATATTATATTATATTTATTCTATGACAATGATCGGTACATGTCCTCTCAATGAAATTTTATTTAATTATTCCCATGCTCTCTCTCTCTCACTCTCGTGATGAATTCCTGGCAGTTCATGAAAGAAAGAGCATGAGTTTCTGCAGAGGAGTATCGTCGATCAGTTGCAGCCGCAGCAGGCACAGCTGCAGCTGCCGCCGCACTTGCAGTCGGTACAGTCGCAGTTTCCACCTTCAAACCCAGACGCCATCTCGAATCCCTCAACGCTCCTGCAAACAACTCTTATAGTCAGTCAGTTCATCAGGAAATCGATCGAACAACTCAGGTGTCATAAAGAACAGACTTGTGGCTGCTGGCACCAAAGTCTACGACCGCTGCAGTCTCCCCAGCCATGTCCGGGTACATCTTGCACCTGCATTATTCAATTATATATTATCATGATCTCTACAAACATCTACAGAAATTGATAACATCGATCCATACCCTCCACAGCCACTGCCGCAATTGCAGCTGGAGCCGCAGTTGCATTTTCCTCCGCAGCAAGACATCTTCTTGTTATGAGCTAGCAAGTGCTGAGAGAGGTAAATTGATTGCCTTGAGCCATGGTGGAGAAAGGAACACCCTATTTATAGTCGTCTACGTAAGGTCTTCTGAATTGATAAACTGGAGGTGAAGAAGCAGCATGGCCACCACCATGATCACTCTGCTACTGATTGAATAAAGGTACAATTAAAAGCAACAGCATGCTTCAATTCTCACCGCTGATTAATGGAAATAGCTAGCTAGCTAGCTGTAACTGTCATCACCCCCTCCACCATTATTGTCTTTATCATTTCAATAAAAGGAGAGCATATCGATGTAGGACCTTTGAGGCCACACTGGATGGTTGAGTGCGAGCGTGAGAAGAATCTCATGAGCATCAGCATCGTCGTCGCCATCGCAATTTGGTGGCTGATCTGGCTTTAGTTTTCTTTTTGAACTTTTCACTGCAATTTGGTACTGATTCGGTAGACAAAAGCATTTGCTTAAGGTGGAAAGGAATTTGAAATGATTGATGAATTATAGAGGGTAAAATGCAGTTCGTCCATTGATTTGTGCAGTGTAAGAAAGATCACCAAGAACATATGCAGCAAAGATTAATTAGTAGGTCAGAATGTCTAATCAGTGACTACTGACTACTATTTTATTTTAACATGTAACCTACTAACTATTGATGATTCGATTTATAAAGTATAATTAAAAAAATGATGAATTATAATGAATAAATTCTAGTTGAAAAGGAAGATTAAGATAGATTTAACATCTTTATCATTTATTCACTAATCGACTAGCTTTTTTTTTTGTGAATATATAAAATGTGATTGTAAATAACTATATTAATTAGAGATATGGAACATGCTCTCAACATAATTGTCGTTATGAGTAATTAGAGATATTTATACCGATGTAAATAATTTAATCTAGGGTAATGATTCATTTAGAAGAGTGACTGAATAAATTGTAACAATTTTATTAATATTGATCACTCAAAGAGTATCTATGTAAGGTGTAGTCATTTTCTTAGCATCAATCGCTCAGTATAATTGTTATTGCATGAATCATTTTTCCTAATGTATAAAATGTGTTTTTGTATAGTATTTGTGACTTGATTCTTGTATAGTCTTTGTCACTTGATTCTTATATAGTCTTTGTCACTTGAATCTTGTATAGTCTTTGTGACTTAATTCTATTTAGTATTTGTGACTAATTAGCCTTGGTGACTTGATTTGGATGAGTGGAAGATATTAGTAATGGGAACGTACAAATGTGGGATTGCCCACATTTAACTAGGACAAATTACCATACTACCCCTAGTGGATTCTCATTATATAAACATCCAAGTCATTTATCCTAAATTGGAAGAGAGAAGCAAGAAAGAACTATTTAGAGAAAAGGAATACATCTAATTGCAAGAGAGAGATTTGTTTCGTAAATCTGTGAAAAGTTTTCTGATTTTATGATCGTTCTTCCGACAACAAGTATTATTCTTCTTCAGAAGATCGCTTCATAAGATCATTATAAATTTTTATAGTGCTACAGACTTCGTATTTTAATCGAACATACATAGCAATCTTGCTACAGTGATCATTGAAGACCATAATAGATGTCTTATTCTCAGAACTATGTCATCTTAATGTTCGCTTGTTTACTCATTTTCTTTTTTTTTTTTCTTTTTTTTTTTTTTTTTTTTTGAGATTGGGAAGGTGGAAGCTTATTGGCAGATTCTTTCAGAGATTAAAAACAACAATACAATATAAATCAGTATATCTCCATTGATCAAGACAATCAAGCAATCAAGCCTACTACTCTTCATGTAGAAAAATCAACTTCACTCTCGAGTGCGTTTGCTGGTTGTTGGATATTACTTTTAAATTCAAATGACCTATCTTGTTCATATTAATGCAATAAGGGGCATACTTTACCTTGAGGTAACTCGTAATCTTCTGGTCTTAGATCATCATCAGGATTCAAGTCAAGAACAGAAGTTGGGCTTGTTTTAATTGACTCGCCAGTGTAATCTACTTCGATTTCAACATAGCTAGCTATCTTGCATCTGTGGTGAATCCGAAACTTTCTCAGCATCACATTCTTGGATCTCGTGGTTATGCAACTTGATGCAGTCAAAGTTCGTCTCAGATGTACCAAAAACACTGCTCGTTCCATTATCTATGAGTTCATTCGATATAATTGGCATATCCTTGCACCAATTTTCTTACAAAGTATGCTAACTAAAAGGGTAAGATTTGAGAATACATTTGAAATATAATTATTGTTTGTCATTCAACAAAATTTGATGAACCAAGTCCCAATCTTGGCGTGACAAAGTAATTCATCAATCTCATACATAGCATCACCTACAGTATACAACCGGTCTAGTCGCTCACGTCGCGGCTCAACCCTTGGTGCTCTGGAGTTCGCCATGAATCACTCAATTATATATCAAAAGATGTTCAGAAAACACACAAGAGTTTTCTCTAATGTTTAAATTCACAGTGAGGACCTATCATATTGGTCTCTCCACTTACCAGAAGAACAGAACAGAAAAGGTTGCAAGCAGCAGCTAATGATGCATCAGATACCCTAATCATGGCGTATGCTGATGAAATGAGAATTCCACTTCCACAAACAACTGCTTTCCGACCATCAAAATTCGTATGCTTCGCTTTGACGGAGACAATTAAAATACATAACCAAGCCTTTGACCTGTTTGGATATGAGAAGATGCCAAGAGAAACAAGCAATTTAATCTTGAATATGGTTTCTTGCTGATGCAATTTTCTGCATCGACACGGTTAGTGGGCACCAGCACCATCACTGCTTTTGTCAAACTTTTTGACCAACTATAAATCTACAAGACAACAACTGGTATCCTCTCCTTTCTGCACAATTAAGTTGACCTTTGAGACAGCCCATCCCTGTCTTTACTCTTTAGTGGACAACTTCACACGATGAAGCTAACCATATCATTCTCAAGAGGCATCACAAATTCCACTTTCACTTATTTTCTGGACAAACAAAATGATTACATAATAATACTTGTTCCACAACCTAAGCCAAACATCTGAAAAAAAAATGGTAAATGGACTCATTAATATTGCAAAGTAGGCAAGCAGGCTTACAGTTTCAACATGGTAATGGTGTGGGAAAGCTTGCAAAATGGCTCTTCCCCTCTCTCTCTCTCTCTGTATCTCATGATAATTGGTTCTGAATACACACTTTCTTAAAGAACACAATCTTCAATCTTGATAGACTGGCAACACCAATCTGCAGATACTGCATGTTTGATGACTTTAGAGTGAGAATCTACTCAAGGAATGGACTGCATCAGCAAGATTAACTGGAGCTTCCAAAACTGGTAGCTATGGCACTACTGAGACACAATTACATTGGTTTGTCCTCCATATCTTCACTATTCATTATGCGTCCGGAGCTACGTCCCATCTTACTAAATGATCCCATAGACAATGTCAAGCCCTTGAAGCTACTGCTGCTTCCCCCACTGAAATTCCTCAACCTCCTGGATCTCTGCAGCTTAGAGTTGGTGGCCTTCTCTCCCTCGTCTATTGCCTTTGTCTTGGCGACCACTAAGCGAGCAATGTTGCTGCGGCAGAAAGGGCATGTTGGAGAGGGTACGCACAACGTCGTGGGGTTGGGTTTGTTGTGACAGCAAAGAGTCAACATGCAGCGAGCACACATCTGATGCCCACAGTCTTGTACTTCAATGGTGCAGACTTGGTTAAAGCAGATGAAACAAAGATCTGTATCACTCGCCTGCAAGACCATTCTTCTCATCAAACATTGTGTCTTGATGAATGGTGATAAAGCACCAATCAACAATTTATTCAAGTGTACAGCATAAAAGTATCCATCATTGTGCTTTAAACAAGGTTAAAAGCATGCTCAAACTTAGCTCAATCATTATGATCTCTTATCACAATCATGCATTTGTGAACAATGCACCGTTGCCCGTTGTTAGACAGATAAGTTCAACAAGTGAAATAACTATTAAAATGCCGTAAAATTCACCAAAGCCTCTGTGGTGCCACAAGATCTACTTGCCTAAAATCCATTATAAGTTGGAAATCATTAGAAATGCTTAATCAAGGAGATGTTGTAATACCTCAGAAGCATCATCATGAAATGCTTCATCCACATTTGCAGGAGATGATAACAATTTTTTTCTTTCATTCAATATTATTTTCTCGCTTTCCTTGTTAGCGTCCATCAGAGCTACTTCTAGAAGAGCTCTTGCATCTGGATCAAGTTCACTGATGAACTTTAATGGAGAAGGCCAAACAAGAGGTTCTGCTGCTGATGGGTTTAGCAAAGCTGCACAAGCTCCATGATTGTGCTTTATAGCTACAGAATAAGGTATTCGCCTGTGGAATATGGATCAGCATATGTTTAATAACAGTGAAACAAAGACAAAACTTCCATGAACACATAAGTAGAAAATTAAGAGAGAAAGAGACTCCTTAAATTGACTCTCCTGATGTATGAAAAAATTTGATTCATTATAATTCATCTCAACTAAGAAAAGACAGCCAAAATATAAAAAGGCTAAATGCTGCCTAAAAAATTCCTAAAAAGATATTTCATGGTTGTTGGAAGATAAACACCAAAAGGCCAACTAACAAAGAATCTACACTGTCTGTTTGTTCAAGATTTCAATTGTAAAGCTAGCAGTTCCAATTTCTCCAAGAGTACATAGGCAATTTGAAAAGATGAAATATGCCCACCCAGATGAATCCCTCTGGAGCCGATCGGCTCCCCATGCAAGCAATGTGCGAACACAATCCAAACTTCCTCCGCGAGCTGCCAAATGTAGAGGAGTGCTCCCAGAATGACTGAAAAATATGGATTTCGAGCTCAAAACAGAAAATTGACACATAAACATAATGGCAAATGATCGAGTATATAAATCAGTCAAAATACCCATATTCCCTAGTGGAGGAAGAAACAAGACCCCCATGGTCTAAGAGTACACGGACACACTCAGTCCGTCTTTGCCGTGCTGCAAGATGTAGAGGCGTCGCTCCCCTTTCATCCCCAACATTTACAAACCGGGCAAATCCCCTAATAACAGTATACCAAAAGGAAAATTGCAGAGCTAAGTAATTAAAACAAGGCCAAGGACCATCAATCAAAATGAATGAAGGGACTTTAAAAAAACCGCACCAAGAATCAACAACGGCAGTGGATTGGGCAGCAGAGAGGATGGCTTGCAGACAATCTGAATGACCATAGTAGGCAGCATGATGAAGGCAAGTTCTTCCTTTCAACGAATCGAATATCAGAATCTGACCACACAAAACTGAAACATCATCATCCTTCCATCACAATAAAAAAAAAAAAAAAAAAAAATCAAAGTGAACATATCAAGCAAATAAGTGGAAACAACAAATGAGATCATAAAACGCACATTTGCCCCAGCTTCAAGCAACTTTTGCACACATGCTATCTTCCCATGAATCGCAGCGAGCATCAGTGGAGTCTAAAGATTGCATACAGTTCCGGTAAAAAAACATCGTCTTCTAAACACTGGAGACGCCCTAAAAATCTGAATCTATTTTATCCCAGTACCTGTTTATGACGATTAACTATATCCGGATTGGAATACTTCTCCAGGATCATCGACAAGATCTGCAACAATTTCCAAGCACCTTCAAAGATGCTAAAACACACAGCTTTTATGCCAAGAGGAAACGCGGAGAAAGGAGAGGAATATTCGACAGTACCTCGACATGACCATTGGCCGCGGCGATGTGAAGGGCAGAGAGGCGATCGAAGAAGGTCGACCGGAGGAGCAAGGAGGGATCTTCTTGGACGGCGGCGCCCACAGTCTCCAAGTGACCGGCTTGGACGGAAGCGAAGAAACCGCCGAGATCACTGCTCGACCCAGCGCAGCTCAGCGTCTGGCCCATCTCGCACTCCCCCACTTTCTGAGTCCCGGCGGCAGCGACCGCGGAGGCAGCGGAGAGGAGGAAGCCGACAGAGGCAGCAGGAGCTGGCGGAGAACTGCCGCGTTTAATGCGCTAAGCGAGGTCCAGTCGAAGACATTTAAGATCTGCTCACCGTCGGTGACCTTACTGCATCCAATTGAATTCCTTTACCAAATCGCAACAGATTGAAATTTTATAAAATACGAGAATGATTTTAAAAATATTAAAACTTTCGAAATTTCCACCCGGATTTTTTTCTCAACGAGACGGCATGGGATATTTTCAGGTGGAGATTGAAGAGGACAGGGGAAAAAATATCAAAAACGCCCCTTTGTTATCGTTTTTATTAAAAGTATACTTCAATTTTAAAAATATCAAATTAATACCTCATTCTATTTTTTATCAAATTAAAAAATATTTTTGAAATAATATTGCTCTGTATACATAGTACTTTTTATTAAGTAAGAGATTTTTTTATAATAGTGCTAAAATAAAAATATTTTTGGATAAAAAATAACAAACTCGAATGCATTTTTTACAATAACTAAAATAAGGAGTTTTTTTTTAATTTTTATCCATAATTATATTTTACAAAGAACCCCATCTCGCCTAAATTTTTAAATATTTAATTAGAAGCCCACTAAAATGCAAGGGATCAAGTAGCATTAGGGATGGCAATGGGGCGGGGCGGGGGCGGGTTTGCCATTCCCATCCCCGCCCCGTTCTTATTTTTTCGGGTTCGGGGATTCCCCGAACCCGAACCCACGGGTTCGGGGATTCCCCATCCCCGCCCCATGTCATTAGTCGAAACTTGTGTGTTAGAGGTCCAAAGTAATTTTGTCCTAGTTAACAATATATACTCCATCTGACCTTCACTGTGGCCTCCTTCAAGAGGGATATTGTATAACTATAGTTCTTTTCATGAACACACAAGTTTGAAGAAAGTATGTTGACAAGAATTGGCAAAATTACATCATTGTATCTCCCATCATCACAAGTATTCGGGGCGGGTTCGGGGATGGGGATAGTATTCCCATACCCGCCCCAAACCCGCCCCATCCCCGAAAAATCGGGGATTCCCATCCCCATTTCGGGTTTTCCCCGCGGGGCCCCAAACCCGTGGGGAAAATTGCCATCCCTAAGTAGCATATGACATCGCCAGGCCATTTTTTCGCATTTTAAATAAAATTATATCATTATTATTAGGAAAAAATACTTTTAACCCCTCTCATTTTCTATCAAATAGTATTTTATCCTCTTATATTTGAAAAAATAACATTCAACCTCCTTTAATCAAAGTCAAATGTGAAAAAAAAATTTAAAGATAATTATATCCTCCTCTTTTTGATTTTTTTTTTTATAATTTTAAGAAGAAAAGTTTATATTAAATTTATTGATAATTTACATCTACTTCTATTTCTTTTATTGATATTTAATTAATTCTAGATAAGATCCTAATTGATATTTTAAACATGTACATTATTACTGATTTACTAATTACAATCAATAAATTATAAGTAACTTTCAATAATATATAAAGATTAATACTTAATTATATAAATAAAATAAAATTAAGTAGTTTAAAAAATATTTTTTCGTTGTCCCGACCCCGGTTGCATAGCCTTCGAATACAATGTATAATAATTATTTTCTTCACTTTTCCTTAAATTTAAAATTTTAAATTCGTCTCGGTTAACGATTATATAAGGTTTCGCAAAAATAGGTAAAGATATAATTTTCTTCATCTTCTTCGAGCTTTTTTACTTTCTCATGTATGTATGCGAGTCTCACATCTAAGTTCATCACTGACTTGACCTTCAAAGATGATATCATCGACAATGTCAATTCTCAGCTGACAAGCTTTGTTTTGCAAGACACCGAGAGCGGAAACATCGTCAAACAGACATCAACCACAGATCCGAGCGAGTGACGAAGGGCACCATCAATAGATATTTTTATATTTTTGTTCCTTTTATGTATATTTTTCTCCCTGTGTATATGATTGATCCAATTAATCAATAATTAAGAAGCCGACCTAAAGGCACATGTAATTTTTTTCCACATCAACTCAATATATTTTTTTTCCTTTTAATATTATCAAAAATATAAAGACATAGTTATCTTTTATAAATTTTTCAGTTATATTTTAAATATACGGGGATAAAATACTATTTAATAGAAAATATAGAGAGATTAAAGTTATTTTTCCATTATTATTATTATTATTATTATTATTATTATTAACATAATAAAATTGTTGTCGAATTAATTAGAAAAATAGCTTTTTTTTAATAACCTTTTCTTAATTTATTGACGTAAACAAGAACACGTGGACAGTCACATGCCTCCACAGCTAGAAACATAGTTCGGTCATTCCGTGCCGACTAAAAAAAATTAGAAAAAGAGCTTCCTTTTTTTTTTTAATGCCTTTGACATATACACCTGAATGACCTTTTCTTAATTTATTGACGTAAACAAGAACATGTGGACAAGCACATGCCTTGAATCTGGCCTTTCAAACAAAACAAGTGTATGTATTTAATTGCATTCAAAGAAGAAAAGAGAAGCCATTCATGGAAGAAAAGTGTCATGTTTTTTCAGGTAATAAATGAAAGATGGCTAAACTATGTTTCTTTCTTTCTCCCTTGAGGTGATAATTAATTGAAGTATGAAAAATGGAGTCAGATTAACTTGAATTAACACTGAAAATGACTTTTGATGGAGAATCATTCTTAATACTTATGAGGAGTTGTTCATGATCAAACCAAAATAAATCTCTATTTTTTTTTTCATATTTTGTGGTTTAATGAAAGGATTAGGCATGGGTTGACAAAAAAAGGTCTACGCTAATTAATGGTCAGAGCTTTGATCTACTAATGCAACTTTTCTAATTTGAGACTCAAAATACCAATTGAATTTGTGAAGCAAATTTACTAAATAACGTCTTCGATATTTAATTTATTTTTTTTTTAAAATAAATAAATGGCAAGTAGTAATTGAAAGAGTTTTCTCTCAAATTTTGACAAAAAATGAATTTAGGGATGAACTTGCCGGCACAAGGTTGGTAAATGACAAATGACGACTTTGACTCCAACTCCAATTCGCCCCTCCATGTTTACTCTTTAAAGTAAACAAGCATTAGGAAGAAGAATGAAGGGGAAAAAACTTTCTAGAAGCATTATAATTTTGAGTGAATTAAATACGGGAGATTAATTTATATAAAAAAAGAAAGAATATTCCTTGAAAGGACATTTAATAAGAATGTACAACATTGCCGGTCGCATTCCTCTTCCCGAGACGCACGCAGGCAATTATGACGGATCGCTCGCGCAAGCGATTAAGGCGTAACACGTGTCCACTCGCTAGCGTGTCAGATGGATTGCGGTCGGAAAGAGTGTTGCCTGTTTGTTTGCATTTTAACGCGCCTGACAAATAGCTCTACGAGGACTCGAGTCCTGCGGTGTGGGGCATCCCATGTACAATTAGAAAACACAAGAGGTATTATAAGTAATATTTTTTTTAACTAACTGATCCGTCCCATCGAAATTTCTCATCGACAAATTACAAAAATAACTGATCGACCCCTTAAAACTTTTAAAAAATACTCATAATAAATGATCCATCATCTTAGTATTTTTTCAATCTTAAATACATAAGAAATTTAAATGACATTCTACCACTATATCATTATCCCAGAAATAAAATAATAACAATAATAACACTTACAATAACATTCACAGGGGTGTTATGGGATGGGAGGGTATTAAAGCACTCATCCACACACCAACATTCAATAATTTGAACAAGCAAAATTCAAAAAAAAAAAATTATTTAATATAAAATAAAAATAAAGATAAATAAATAGATAGTAAGATCCATAAATAACCATGTTAATATTAAAATAAATATAAAAATATTAATAAAAGAATGATATTAATATAATAGATATATAGCGTGTCCTATATTTTTTTTTTAAAGAGACCATATATTACGTGGATGCCTTACATAGCATGTGGACAATCTTAACATGTCATAATATGATTCAAATTTTAGGCTACCTATGATGATTTTAAGGCCTTATCCATGCATCCAAGATTGACAACCAAACTTTATATCGGTCAACCAAAATTTTATGTTATCGACAACCTAACTTGTAGAATTATAAGTTATATAAACCAAACATTATTTTGGCTGATTAAACTAGTTGAGGTGACCAAAATCCCTTTTATGGAAAATTTGACCGATGAAAGCTCCATTTAGTCAACATGCCCAATCAGAATAAACACCCGCTGTGCAAAGAAAATATCAACCCAGATGAGGCGAACAATTCTTAACTCAAAGCAAGTTAGAGACACTGTTGATCATTAGCAAAAGGGCAATGTTATTCTTACATGAATTTGCCATATCATTAAAAAATTAGAAATAGAGTCGATTAGGGAGGACTTCACAAACAGAGAGAGAGAGAGAGAGAGAGAGAGAGAGAGAGAGAGAGAGAGAGAGAGACTAGCATATAATGATGAGCATTTTCAAAAATAAGGTAGGTATGCGTAGCTAGCTCGGTCATCGGATGTATTCATCCCATTTGCAATTACAACTTTGATCTTCTTATTGCTCTTCTAAGTATACCACTATACCACACCCCCGGGCACTACTAAATACTAATTTCCCCTTAGACTACTACATTCCACAACACAATCACGATAGAAAAAAAACAATCTACTTGTCTAACACAGATCATGTACAAGTAATCAAAGCAATAATATGGTCCTCTAGTCTAAAACAGTGTGCAAACTTAGCAGTCAGAAGAGAGCACAAAAGAAAAAATGACCTAACTTGTACGTTGCTAGCACGATATTTACTGGCATAAGCACGATGTCAGAGAGATAGTGAAACAAAAGAAAGCCACAAGTTTGGAACACCACGCTGAAACATAGAACAGGCTCGTGCATACTGCTTCCTGATATGTAGTGAACTAGACATGCTGATAGTACCTAAATTCTTTGAGTAAAATACTATGAATATGTAGTATAGGAGAAAGCATAGATGCATTTACCAATGGAAATAAAAGATACTGAAAGCATTAAACACAAAAATATAATAAATGATTAGCAAATTAACAATTAGCAACAAAACTCGATTATTTGACTATCAATTATCGACAAATCTAATTGAGATAATAGCAACATTAGTTAATCAGATTAAATCTTACCTTTAACACCTATATCAAATTAGTAATTCTTTACCGCAATATTAAGATCAACTAAAGCTAGAATTTAGAATACCTTTGACTCTGATATTTTGTTCCTTTTGAGCTCACGATTTGCATTCTCCTAAGCCATAGTCTTCCACACTTCTCCTTTATGGCCATAGCTTAGTCCTCTTTGGTTCCTCATCTTTACACCCAATTGCATATTATGAGAAAGGTAAGATCTGATTTGTTGGTCTCTGCACTCTCTCATTCCACTATTTTATCCCCTTCAACATTATTCCAATTCCCAAATCATGCAGACGAGTTGGAATTGCTTACTTGAGCAAGATTTGGATGTATCTCATCAAATTTTCTAACAAATAGATTGGCCCACGCATCTAATTTCATATGCTTTTGATGTCCTTGGACCAAATTTGATATTCTTATGAAGTTTTCCTGGGTTTCTTCTTCAATCATTGTTACCTCAGTCCTCAGCTTCCTCATATGTTCCTCAAATTCAAGTACGAATCTAGACATGGGTTTAGATCTAAGCGTCTAACAAACCTAACAAGGCTCATCATTATTGTCATTATTGTCGAGCCAATTTTTTTGGGTTCAGCTATATATAATTTTCAATGAGCTTCCATTAAGCCAAGCCATACAAGGCTGTATCATTAGATAACTAACCTTAAAAAAATAAGATTAAAATTCAGTCATAGATTTAGATAATTTAACTCAAGCTATCTAAACAGACACAGGTATTTATAATATATTATTGTAAATTAATTATCTAATTGAATTATATATGTTATGGTTAATAACAAATATCATTTTTTTGTCATTATTACACCTACTAATATTAATAGCTGGACATAATACCCAGATTTTCAATCTACATGTCATAGTCCATAACAAATCTGAATTTATTAGTTATTTATTAAGGCATCATATGATATTAGAAATTTTAAAATAAATTAAGCTTTGTTGTGCAACCAGTTTAGATTAGTATGTCAGATCAAGAAGACCTTGAATCCTCGCCCAAATAGGGATCTGCTGCTAACACCCTGAAATGTCCCACTGCAATCCAATTTTTCTGTTACGTCAATGAAGATAACCGCCTTCAGGTGGTCAAGTTAAAGGTCATGTAGCCAAGTAAAATAGCTGCCAACAGGTTTTGGCGTGCAATATAGAAAGGCTATGTTCTAAACAACTATTGGACAACGAATTAATCTATGTTGGCGTCTTGCCAAACAGCACCCATTGGGATTAGTATATTGCATCATGTATAAGGAATACTCCAAATACTTGAAAATGTCCCACACTCCCACTACATTTCAGTATTTCTGAGGTTTTTAACTCCATGAAGTAGTAAACTTAAAGCACATGTATAAAGCAGAATGATGAAGCAGGGCAAGAAAAAATATACAAGCAGCAACAATTGAAGATTAATAGTTACTACCTGTAACAATTGAAGATCAGAAAGGAATTGTATCCATAATTAGGTGAAAATTGTTTTGAGGGAAGATAGTTAAGCAAGGAAGCCTGAAAATTGTGAAGTTACAAATTTAAGGAAGAATACCCTATTTCACTAGTTTAGTGAGAATTACAATGCAATTGGTTTAACGCTTGGCAATCCTATCCTAATATACTTTAAGTTATCATTCCATTTTCCCTCTGGGCCCGCACTTGTGTTTGGGTACTAATCATCAGTTATTGCAATTTAATGTTTCCAAATTATCATCCCCATCCAAACTAATAATGAAACTATAGAGCATCATCAAATCTAGGGAGAAATTGTGACTATGACAAAATAGAATAGCAGCTGATAAAGCATAATCGAAATGTACTTCAAAACTTCACCTTTTACGAGCTTACTCAGAAAGTCATCTTAAAACAACTAGGCAGTGCTGATTTGATGCTGCTGAAGAACTTTACTTATAATCTTCCTTATCCCTGAAAGGATTAGCTGCTTGTGCAATAGCTTCAAAAATGGAGAAAAGTGCACTCAATACAATTAATTAATCTGGAAGACTGGAACTGGAAGCAAAAAAGTGAGTTCAGAAATACCTAAATTTTCAACTGTGGCACAAAAGGAGCCGGACAAGGAGATATTGTATTATCTGGTAATTCATGTATAAAACCATAAGTAGCCTGCAAACAGGCATGAATCATTTTCTTTTCTAGTTTAACTAGCTGAACTGCGACTCGCTTCTTTGGATAGAGGTTGCCATCTGCCAGCTGGTAATCAAATGATGTCAATCTGCTTACTAACACATTTGAATACTATGGCATAAGCACTAAAACTGCAACTTCATTACCATATCTTCATCCTCAATCAATGTTGTAGGGTAGGCAGCCAACCGAGTCTCAAAGTAGTTTACAAGTTGGTCGAGAACAGCTCTCTCCAGACATGGGCTTAGCTGTGTTGTAAGATAATAACCAAATGTTATCCAAACATGAACTCTGGAATAAGTGATACAATAAGAAAACATCCCAAGCAGCATCCATTAGCAGGAAAAAGACTTTGTAAACTTATGTAAGTATACATTCTATCACCTTGACTGAACTAATAAACAAACCAACTTTTACAATGATAACAAACTAAGACAAACTAAACATGGTTGTGCTAGTACTGCAATAATGAACTAATTGAGTTGGAGTTTCAAATTGTCACAACCAAGGATCAAAATAGGTACAAGAAGAGATAACAAAGGCTTCATTCCATGACACAGAATTCAGAAATGGAGCCAAAGAAACTGTTCAACATAAAATCATGCTTTGGCTTAATTTATCTTCATTTCTTTTGGCTGAGAGTTGAAAATCGACATATGAAAGCGTTTAGCATTTTTTGATTTTGGAAGTCTGCCTTATGAGTGCTCCATGCAAAAGTAGGAACATCTCTAGCACTTGGAAATCTCAAATAGACAACAAAGGTTACTGCCTCATAAAATAGCAGGCAAAATTATACTAATTGGCAAAAACTTAACCTTCTTAGTACTTGCTAAGAAAAAAATTCCAACATTTTTGCATGTTTGTAGATAAACAATGATTCAAAGAATGGAAATTTATTCGGTCAAATACAAATATATCTTAAAGGTAAGAAGAAATGACTTCTATTTCACCCTAAGAGACTCAATTCCTTGAAAAGATTGGGGGAAAAAAAACTATTTAATAGTTTGACTCTCAGATTAGGTTTCAACTAGTTGACTCGATCCAGATCACTGGGACCTCTCATTAAGTTATAATCTACCAAACATTTTGACCCAATATACAAAAACAATAAAATGAACATATTAAATGTTTAAACTTTAAAATGCTACTAAATCTCAAAGATGGATGGACTCAAGTCAGCCATGTTAAACCATACTTGGTCCAAGCTAAAAAAAAATACATTCAAAGTTATAAAACATGTAGATGTTGCAAAACTAATAAACATAATTAAACTTAAATAACCAAAAAATAATATACATACAAAATAACATAAAAATTAAACAAGAAATAGCATTTACAGATAATTGATAAATAAAAAGTTCAAAAATATGATAAATTCGGGTTGGCTCAGTTGAAATTATTTTTTTTTTTCAATTCTATATAATCAAAAAAAAAAAAAAATAGAAAACCACTTTCAGAACACACAATTAAATACATATATATTTATAAGTCAACTGTAAAATAAATAAAAATCTAAAACGCACAAGTATAGAAATCTTGATTATGTTATATACACAGATCATAACCTAAATATGTCAGACAGTTTTATTTATTTCATAACTGTAAATGACAGGATGAACAAGGCATATTCAAGTGATTGCTACAGTATCCATGATTTCACAGTTAACAGAAAAGGCAAAATATATGAGAAATCAAAAAATTGAAGTCTTCGAATTTAAAGGAGAGCCAAGTGGATAGACCAATGTACCAGACATGTAGGACCTTGAGAAGAAATAACAGATTGCATATCAGCTGCATCGGATATGTAGCCTAATCTGAGGTATGGTAGCATCTCTAATATGGCTTCCTTTTCTTTACCTACATGGACCTGAAAAAAGAGACAATTTTATACGCACTTGAAAAATTAAGAGAATGAAAGTTCAGTTCTTCGTACCTGGAAAATTTGGACAGCTAGCTTTCCATTTCTCTGAGCAACCATTCTCTTTTCTTGGTATTGAGGATCTTCTGTATTTAAAGATGCCTGGAGTCCATTTATGGAAGAAAGTTATACCAGTTAACAAAGCAAGCGAGATACTACAAAAGAAAGACAAGTCAATGTGAGATTCACCTCAATTAATATACGGTCATAAGGATTGTCTTCATCAACAAAACCATAATTGAGAAGCAACCTAGAGTTTGGTTGTGGTCCACACCTATTCAATAAAGTTGAGATATCTGTTAATGTGATCTTGCAAATATACAAAGACAACAAGGTGTAGATCAATGGCTAGCTGACAATGGCATAACACCTAAAATTAGTTTTAAATAAAAAACCAATTACCATACAACAATAGGCTCTCCAGCTTTGTAAGGACGATCAACTACTAGTTGAACAGCAGTATCAGTAGCAGTTAACATTGCTTTACAGTTGCTCTTGTAAGCCAACAATGGAGGTCCCAAAGGAACTAATGCAAATCTTCTGGCCAAACTTACCTTCTGCTCTTGATGAAATAAACAAACAAGTAAAGACAAGCAAAAGAATTTGAATAATTACCATTCAAGGAAAAAAAATATATAACATGATATTTCTCATGGATTAGATAGTTCTCTAACATAACAGTGGAAGCAACAGGCAATGCCAAGATATTTAGAATGAAAAAGAAAATTAATCAAAAAAAGTTCATGTAATGTTCATGATTTGCACTAATTATTATTGTTGTTTTTATAAATAAAATAAAAGTAATTATGTAATTTTATTCATGATTTTTTATTTAGATTGAGAAAAAGTCAAACTGAGATTCTTTGGAGTAGATGTTGAGGCCTTCAACTAGGGGGCTTAATTAACATTCTTTTGGGCTTTCTTTCAACTCGGAGCCAAATTGAGTGAGATGTGGTTAATGTAAGGTGTAACCATAAACATACATATGCTTTGGGTTAAATTTTGGAGTTGGTTTTCTCTTTGATTTTTTTTTTTTTTTCTTTTTCAACTAGGGGGATCGCACACCTCTTTTCATCTGGCAATATCTTTTCTTCTTCCCAAGTCATGTGCCCCTCCTCCCACCTTGGTGGGCAAGCACTTTGTGGCTTCCTGTGGAAGAGGGAAGCAACTCTAGAAGAATCTTCCTCTTTGATTCAAGGTGAGAAACTATGCAATTTCTATTTCTTTTGGGTTGTATGGAGGCTAGGATGGTCATGTGAGTTTTCTCCTTCAATTATTTGGATAAACCTAGACCTAAATATATTATTAATGAATTTGGTGACATTAATCTTTCCAAGACAATGGAGTACGAGGAATTCACGGCCTTTCCATTGAGAGGAACATGAAATCTTCTTCTAGTAACCCTCCCTACTACTACAATTGATTTTGAGAAGCTTGGAAATGAAGCTTTCTTGTTGACTTTGGCTATTATTTGCAGATTGAAATTTAGTAGAGGTTTAAAGTCATTTTAAAGGATCAAATTGTACCTGTTTAGTAAGGCAAGTGTTTTCCAATGTTGGATTGAATTTTTACGAGGATCTTATGCATGGATCAAAGGTAATTTCAGTCATAAGAATCAAGTTGGTTTTCCCAAATACTAAAAGGAGCCTAAAATTATGCTTTTAAATTCAAAAATGGGAACAATAAAAGCTATGAAGAGGTATTGTTGATTTCATGCTTAATTGGGTTGTTTTCATAAGGTTAAGAATGTATGATGATCTTTATGCCTTTAATTTTTTTATGTATAATCTTGAGATTACAATGGATCCTTCCCCGGGACCCCGCATAGCGGGAGCTTCGTGCACCGGGCTGTCTTTTTTTTTATAATCTTGAGATTGCTTGACCCTCCTAGTGCTCATATTAAAAACCTAGAAAAATTTATTCTCTTGTAGAATGCTTGATATATATATATATATTCTTTATAATACCTTGGCAATTGTACCAAGAAAGAGAAAAGGGTGAGCCAGGGTAGTATATTTAGAGGTGTGAAAAATGGAACAAATATATATGAGATAACCACTAAGGATAGAGGTGAAACTTAACTATGTTTTATAAGTGAGACAAGTCCTTTGATATGCACGTGTTGGTTGGATGATTTCTTACTATTGGTTGCTTGTTTTATTCATGTTGGGTAGATGATGAATGCTTGGTGGATACTTGCCTTGAAATATATTGGGAGTGTGGTTATTTGTTATGCATGTGAAAATATGTATGATGATTACATATTGGGTTGTTCCCCGCGCTGGAGGAGTATCTTCAGATTGGCCTTAGGCTTTTTATTGGTTTCTTATAATGTGAATTAGTCCCCTACTAATATTTCCATTTATAATATTTATACTCCTTGATGTTATTCTTGTGTTGTTGATACTAAACCTGGTATTTAATTTTCTTTCCTTGTTTTAAAACATTAGGATATAATTTATGAATTGATTAGTTGCAAGAAACAATTCTAAATGACAATATTAGTAGTGATTGGAATAATTTCTACTTCAAACAATTGAATAATTTGTAAGATATGATATCAGGTGAGCATGAAACTAATAATAGGTATATCGCATTATTGTTGATTTCAACTTTGCTGGATTCATGTATTTCTTTGTAATTTAGCCTGCTGGATCATTTGTGCTCAAGCCCCATTGTTGCCTTTGGTCTCCAAATTCTCAGGCTAGTCCAGGTCAGTAAATATGGTCGTATTGTATCCCTCAGAGGTGTACCTGTCATGCCTTATTAAATCCGTTTATTTCACATTTTAAGAAGACTTTTAAATATTCTTAAGAGATTTATTTCTGAAATTAAATAACAATAATAAAATTTTAAATGAGAGAACATAGAAATAATATATAACTATAAATAAAGTTTAATCTGCATGTTGATTTATACTTCTTAAACTTTTATTTGAACAACTAAGGCTATGTACCAGAGGTGTTAGCGAATGATAAAATCTCAAGAGAAATTATATGTATTAGAAAAGAGAGGCATTAGCCTAACATATATTGAACTAATTAAGGATATGTACAAGGATGTAACGACTATAGTAAAGACTTCAAATGGAGTAACTGAATCATTTCCAATAAAGATAGGGTTATATCAAAGATTAGCTCTAAGTCCCTATATTTTTACATTAATTATAGACGAATTCGCACACATTCAAGACACAGTACCGTGACACGTGTTATTGGCAGATGATATTGTTTGGCAGATAAAACACGTGAAGGAGTAAATGATAAACTAGAATCTTGACGAGAAATACTAGTAGGAAAATGTTTTAGGTAGAATAAAGACAGAATATATAAAATTTAAGTTTAGCAATATTAAATATAATGAGACAACTGTTAAGATAGGAGATGATGAGTTGTCCGAAACCGAAAACTTTAGATATTTAGGACCATTTTTACATAGAATACAAGCAGGATGGTTGAAATGGAGGTGAACGTCGGGTGTTTTATGTGACCGTAAAGTACCTCTAAAACTTAAAGGAAAATTTTACAAAATCGCAGTTAAACCTGCTACAATATATGGAGCTGAATGTTGTACTATGACTAAAGCACATGAGCGAAAGATGAAAGTTGTAAAGATGAGAATGTTAAGGAACATGTATGAACATATGAGAATGGATAGAATAAAAAATGAGAGCATTAGAGAGAAAGTCGGAATTACATCTATTGAGGGAAAACTGAGAGATACATTTAAGAAGGTACGAACATGTACTTAGATAACCAATAAATGCTCCAGTTAGGCAATGTAAAAGTATGACAAACACGTATATCAAACGAGAAAAAGAAAGATAAAAAAAAGACTTGGTTAACAACAATAAAACAAAATATAATTTATTTAAGTATAGATGATGATATAGTAAGAGATAGAGCTCAATGTCGTAAAAGAATCCATATAGTTGATCCCACCTAGTGGGATAAAACTTGGTTGTTGTACTTGAACAACTAAGGCTCATAAATAGTGTTCAACTATGCTAAATGATAACAAGCTATTTTACATAGAAAATGCTATTATTTAAGGGAAATAGTTACATGAACAAACAGAACCTATGACTACTCAGAAAGGCCTTGGAAACAAATGGATTATTCAAATTATGGTTACTCAACAGACATAAGTTGTAGAAGCTCATTTGTTTAGTTGCTGCCATGTAATTTTCAATGTGTGCTGGTTGTTCAAAAATGCACTTAGATTTGCAATGCATGATCAGCATGATTGTTTCAAATATCCCAATACATGATCATCAGTAACATTAACAAATAAATGTAGTAAACATAACTGTAGATAAAACAATGAGATGTCAAGGAAGTGGCCACCATGAGATTGTGAGAAATTTTGGAAGCTTCACAACTGCAGTGAAAATATGGAGAAAATACCATGTTCCATTAAAACACTCAAAAGGTTATGCCATATATGTTGAGGTAGGCCAAGTTCATAAGTCATAGCTTTGGGTTATTTATCATGGAAGCTTTTATTTAGTATGCATGGTCACCACAGGGTTATCACCTACATATACAAATTATATTTGTCTCAATTATTCTTGTTCCACTTTTTTTCCTCTTGCAGCCACAAAGCCTATTTGGATGGCCACCAAACTCTTGGACACGCTCCCATTTCCAATTTCCAAAAGCAGACCTTCATTGTATCCTATACACTATAATAAGTTGTCACTATGACAAAACTGATACAAAAGCAAAAAGCAAAAAGCAAAAAGATCAAGTAGACTACTTAAGGACCAATATGCTATTTGAATCATCACAAGTTCGTGCACTTAGTCCACACAAACCTCCCCTTAATGATTGATATTAGGGGTGTCAAAAAAATGAATCGACCCGCCAACCTGACCTGAGTCGACCAGCAAAAATTCAGGTTTGGATTGAGGGTTTTCAGGTTCGGATTGGAGGCTTTTGGGTTGGTTTAGTTTCAGGTTAGTTTGGGTTGACCTAAATTTAAGATTTAGGGGTTTTTTAGGTTAAATTAAATTTTATTTTGAAAATTAAGATGTTTAACGTACATAAATAACATAATATATTATAACAATGATGAAATATTGAGATAAAAGTGAAAAATGATAGGGAAATAACAAAAAAAAAGGTTTTTTTTTCAGGTTGAGCAGGTTATTCGGGTTATCCGGGTTCAGGTTAGAATTTTCGAGTATTCGGATCGGGTTGGAATTTTTTTGGTAACCAATCTTCAACCCGACCTGAACCCACCCAACCTACCTGAATTGACACCCCTATTTGATATCTAATACTTCTGCCTACAGGATTGGTGCAGATGTGTTAACTGGAACTAACATGAGCATTGCCAAACCTAATGGTTCTTGTGATAGTATATCAGAATTGTGTGATTGAATATCCCATTCATTCACGTGGGCAGTAGAATCAGTAGATCCAGCACCTGGTTTTCTACCTGAGGCCAATATAACAAGGTAGTAAAAGCATACACAATCGTTTGATAGGATTGTTGAAATTGCAAGTATTAAGAAAAAGTCAAAGAGACAAAAAACTTCATACATATAATGGGATAATAAATGATGTTCAATCATAATAAGAACATATATCGTGGTTTGTTAATTATCAAATTATTAATAGCTTATTATAAATACTAAAAATATAATTAATAAGATTAGTTTAGTCATGGTTATTATCATTATGTCAATAATCAAATTATTATTATTATTATTATTATTATAATACCAAAAAATTTGTTATAATATATTATAATAGATATTAACATCATATTCACTAATATAAAGTTATTAACTAACAGTACATTATTGATAACTAGGCAGGGGCTTTCGAGGCTACTGAGAATGATACTATATTCTATCTCAATGGTCAATAACTTTTCCCAATTGATGTTGAGTGATAAAGATGGATGAGGGGCTTAGTTTAGCTAAGTGGAAAATCTCAAACAATAGTGAGGCTAATCCATTTAAGCTAGAATTCAAGCAAGCCACACAGACTCTTCTCTCTTGTGCGTGTTGTGATTGCTGAAAAATTAGCCAAAACAATTAATAGTTTACCTAAATCTAACTATTTTTTTTTCAGAAAAACAATTGATTCCGTCTTTTTTCACTCACAATTTGACAACAAAAACCAGTGTGCAAAAGCACAGCAAATATTACTTTTGAGTCAATTATCAAAATATTGAAACATTTGGATTGCTGGATATCATGTTAACATGGGCAAAAGAACTAGTAGGACAAGCACATTTATTTCTACCCCATGCGCATGAATGACAGTGCAACAAGCCTACATGGTAAATGAACATAATAAAACAAGTGCCTAGCCAACCAGTCAGAATATCATTGATAACGAGAAAAATGCTTTAATGGCAAGTGAATGATCAATATCAACAAAATACAGAAGAATTTACCTGCAAATGAACAACACAAGATTGTACAGCAACAAATGCCTGCTTAAAAATCTCAAATGAAAAAGCCTCTGTAGGGATGTCAAATGGATATTGCTGTATCACACTAAAATTTGTGAGAAAATGAAAATTCATCAATCAGTTTTATAAAACTAATTAGGACACGGCAGATTTGTCTGATTATTAAAATAAGACCTGAAAAAGTGATCCAGCCATGAACCAAACTGTGTCAAGCTCATTATACTCTCGCTTTATTCCTTCTTCTCTTTCAAGAACTTCAGCCTGAATGGTTAATTATCATGAGAATCTATGCTACAAAAATATTCATTTAGCCACAACAGGATTCTAACCACATTCCCAACTTAAAAGCAACACATGTAGAATTTTTGTCCATGGGCTGAATAGTAAATACCTTTGTGTGACTGCCATCTAAGTAGGCTAATTCAGATTCAGACCAAAGAAGAGGAGATTCCACAGCTAGCTGGCCTCTTCCTCTCTGGCGATCAAGTTCCCTGATAAATGGATACCAGAATGACTTCTTTCCTTGCTTTTTTTCATACATGAGATATAGTGCCAAACAGGCTAATTCAGATAGCTTGTTTGTTGTCAACAGTTCGGCTGCAAAATCCAGAGGATATATACACATGAATATGCATCGTTCGTCAAAGTAATATTACATTTAGGTTCTTGTAATGTATACTATTCAGAATAGAACCCTAACAGGAAATAACAACATTCAGCATGGCTATTTGCTTAACATTTTTTAAAATAGTTAATGAAAGTGTTAAGTAAAATTAGAACAAAGGATAGGATTCTCAAAAAATAAAAACAATAGTAAATTGCTATACAAATGCTTGGAACACTATGGTAAGCCCATTGAGATGAATTCAAATATTTTAGTTTACTCCTTTAATCCCCTTCCACTTAGTTTGTTTTCTTCCAAAATTATGCAACATCCCTTCCACTTGGCTTGTTTACTTCCAAAATAAGGCAACATCAATTACATAGGCTCCTGCTAACATTCTACGTGCTTTTCCAAGTCGGTGTTAAGCGATAAGCAAGTGCCCAAGTGATCAACATTAAAATAGTAATAAAAAGAAAGTATACTGCATCACACATATTGATGTGCATATATATAAATTGTATACTATATATAATTTTCCAGTCATAAATAAGTCATTATTGGAACAAACGGATTAACATTTTGAGCTATACCAGTGTTTCACACTTTGACTAGAATGATATTATTTTGGTACAGAACTGGTGTTTCGATATATATGCGAGAAGTGGGGGGGAAGGAGGAAGGTGATGAAAAATAAGAAAAAGAGAACAAAACTATATATCCAATTATTTACTTAAGTAATATTAAAAACTATATAAAATTATTAAATGGGAATAATTTTAAATAAAGATTATTTAAAACTACACACCGACCCCACCTAGTAGGATAAGACTTGGTTGTTATTGTTATTGTATTATTTAAAACTACATTTGATATTAATTTATTATTCAAAAAACCATTATTTTAAATTACATAATATACATACTAATATGTGCATATAGTATTGATATGAACCATACTAGCATTATATTAGATATATCATTAATTCCATAATTAATAATCTGATAATATAATATAAATTTGTCATTTGGAATCCTTGTTGTTATATCATTCATTAAATAAATTTTGTTTTTGTTTTTATTTTTTCTCAATGATTCCAATCTCACTGATGCTATCGACTCGGTCCATGACTAATACCCAAATTTTTTAATTGTTCAATATCGATACCAGCTAATATTGATAACCATGAATGACACACGAGAGCATACGATGCCAGATCCTTTCAGCATTGACAGCTTTTTAATCTTCTTCATGAAGACCTTGAGTTTTAGCCTGCTCAAATCCATAGTAAGACAGTCATAGAGTATTGATCAACCTCAGCTCATCATTATCATTGCAATTTCTTGAATTCATAGTCACAGTAGTAGGGGAGCAGAGCATAATAAAACTTAAAGGTAGAATAGCTAGATAAGTTGACAAAGTATAAATACAAATAAATGAATTATCACCATACTAATTAGACGGATTTAGATAGTAAAACATATGATCGTTCGAAGTGGTTAACAAGTTTGTTTCCTATAGAAATTTTGTGAAACACTCCTGTATCTATTTTATGTATGACAACTCAAGTTTGGCTCTAATTGAAAATGTCATATTAATCCAACCACTTTATGAATCACGCCCTCCACTTTCAAGATTAATGGAATTATGCATTTCCATACATCAGCATAAAATGACCATATATTTATTAAGAAGCAGATGAGTAGCCTTGGATTTGAAGTGCCGTGACAGAAGTCAGATAGGCCTATACTCCAGTCAATCTTGTTTTACACGAATCAGAATAATAGCCCGCTGAAACATGGACATTGAGAGCTCTACCATTTTCTACATGTATGAGGCAAGAGTTCACAGACTTAAGTGGAAGACAACAGAATTACAATTAGAGTCAGCTTCCCTTTGGTTTTAGGTGAATACCATGACCCTGGAAATGTTTGAGCAGTCGAGTCTTCAGAGGAGTAATTACATAGTTGGAAGAAAATCCAAAGAAAATAAACCCTCTTATGGACTTACCGATGGTTTCGTTTCCTAAAACTCTATCCAGAGTCACAACTAATGAATTCGGTACCGAAAATGCAACGTCTCCCTCCTGCCGGAAAAAAAAAAATCAAATATAAGCTCTATAAACCAGGCAGAGTGATTTTAAAAAAAAAAAAAAAGACGTCAGCGACCCCCAAAATCCTACCTGCAGATCCTCACTGGACACGACGTAATGAATAGGGTGGTGCTTCCCGTCATGCGAAGCCCTCTCCTTGAGGTCAACCTTGCCTGGCGGTAACCCATGCAGGTGCAGCCAAGACTTCAGGTCCGCACCCTCCGCCCTAATCTTGTCGGAGGGGAGGGTCTGCGAGCTCCGTTCCGATCGAGCGACCAGAGTGTCGGCGCCACAGGCGAGGCAGGGTTTCAGCCGACGGCAGGCTACGAAAGAGGCGCGTGACGCGCATCGTCGCCTCTGAACCCGGGAGGCGGGGGAGCGAGAGAGCCGCGGAGGGGACGGAACGGGAGAGCAGGAGGGGTTGAGAAGGAGAGCGGCATCCATGGCGCCGGTCAGATCGGAGAAGTTGATGTTATGGCATCTTGCTTGGAGACCTCTGGTTTGTGAACATGAGGCGAGGCTTTCCCCCTCCTATCCTCATCCTCTATCGCCATTAAAATGCCCTTACCCAGGTTTTACCCATGTCATATAAAATTTCATATAAGCTTCAAAACAAAATTCTAATTTATCTTTTTTAAAATAATACAAATAATAGTAGTAATATAAATTGGATTTTTGGGGTTCTATTTTTTATATGGCGTCTTATCAACCATTTTAGTGAAATATAATTATAACTCATAAATGTTAAAATAGTATTGACAATAATCTTGAAAAATTAAAAAATATAAAATGTGAAGCACTTGTAGCATAATAAAAGTACAGGGAGTATTTTTTTTATTTTTACCTGTAAAGAGGAAGGTAAATGATTTTTGCGGTGGCTTACCAACCTCACAAGAAAACTGGGAAAAAATAATAATAAGGGCTTACAACATTGGAAATGGATAGAGACTGTCCTCCATCTTACAATGTTCGTTTACAATTTAGTGAAGAAAACACAACAGTACGCTATTCTCACGTGCGCCAACAACAGTTGTATCCGTGAAAACTTTCGCTGCTTCTAGTTTGCAATAATAATAGCTGCTATAATGCTAAAAGTCATATCCTTAACCACACACTACCACGAACAAAAACATGACGCAAGAAACTACACATGATTATCATGAAATTTCTTTTAGGGTAAAATGATTCCCAGGACCATGAGAAACTGTTTTATGGCTCTACGACCCCATTGTATGCCATTATCATAGTCAGCTTCTTTAGGAAGATTTTTGTCTCCATTCATCACCCCATCAATATTCTCTACTTGTTCAGTTTCAACATCGTTTGCCTCTTCTTGAATTTGATCTCTATATGACCCCTCCGATTTATCTCCCTCTCCGGAGGACTGATCCATAACACCATGCAACATATGGAAACAGATTTGTAAAGTTAACAAAGTGTTCGACCCACATCCAATGGTGCGAGAAACAAGCAAAATTGTATTTCACATTCTTCGTAGTATTGTTAACTAGAAAGCAGTACATTATTGTTAACTAGAAAGCAGTACATCCGACTCATGAAAATTTATTCGCGGCTAATGAAAAGAGTACAGAGACCTTGGACTTCCATGAAATAGGACATACAGCATTTGCAGTTTCAGAAGTTGAGACAAGAAAGCATAGGCCTCTTTCTCATTATTAAAGCATAGTGTAGATCTACTTCACATCAAACATTTACCTGGGCTGAGTTGCAGTGCTCAGCTTCATCTGATTCGAAAGAAGCATCAGGAACATTTGCCTCAGTTGTTTCCTGTGAGGAACCTGACGCATTCCCAGATTCAGGAATTGGTGCCAAGCCAGGGACTAAAAGATCTCCATCACCTTCAGTGGCTAAAGTCTGGCTAACATTATCCTGAGCCTCAATAGATGGAGCTTGGTCCATTACCACTCGGACGTTACCACCGAAATTGACCTCAACGGATAGCGGTTTGTCGATCAGCGCTTGCTGTTCCTCAGTAACCTTTGCGATAGGAAATACAACATTTGCAATTTCAGAAGATGAGACAAGAAAGCATAGGCCTCTTTCTCATTATTAAAGCATAGTGTAGATTTACTTAATTCTTATCAAACATTTACCTGGGCCAAGTTGCTGTGCTCAGCTTTATCAGCATCAAGAACATTTGCTTCCATTGTTTCCTGTGAGGAAGCTGAAGCACTCCCAGATGCAGGAATTGGCTCCAAGCCAGGGACTAATAGAAGATCTCCATCACTTTCAGTAACTAAAGTCTGGCTAACATCATCCTGAGCCTCAAGAGCTGGAGCCTGGTCCAGTGGTTCGTCGACCATGATGAGTGCTTGCAGTTCCTCGGTAATCTTTTGGTTCTCTGCATTGCCCCAGTCTTCAGAAACAATAATGGTCTTGGTGGTTTCCCATGTTTGAAAGCATCGGTTAGGACCAGGCTGCCAACTGATATCCCCTGCCAGACCTCTGAGTATAAATTTGAACGGAATCATCTTCCCAGCAGGCAAGTTCTGATTTACAAATATGTTTCAGTTTGAGTAAAATCAGAACCATTGTAATTAGGTTCACAAAACAAATTTGCACATCCTTGTCTCACCAGCTCAGTTGTCCATACATGGCCAGTAGACCATTCCAAAGGAACAGCGTTTGTGGGATCCCATAGGCCAAACATAGGGTGATCGCCAACCATGAAAATTTGCTGGCCGAAGGAGCATTCCTTCTGCAGAACAAACCTTACGTGGACGGTTTTGGAGGAATCTAACAAATAGCAATTGTAACAGCAGATTGTTAGCTTGATAAGGTAAATAGAATAAAGAGATTAGAACAAGTGATCAAAGGTTCACCTGTCGTCTCTATAGGAGAATCAGGAGTTATCTTGACTGTTTCCACCTGTGAGAGTCCAACGAGTTCAAATCAAGCATCAAATAACAAACGCAGTAATGTGTTTCATCCTCTAACCGACCTCAGATATTAATTAAAGAAGAAGTTGCCACAAACTATTTAAAAACGAGAGATTCTTAATAGGCGCTCTCCATTACCATGGAATCACAAAGGGCGTCAACTTGTCCTGCTGTTATATGGCTAATTGGAATCCTCTGAAAAATCTAATGAAAAACACAGAGAAAAATAAAAAGAACTAGCAAGAATCAAGAACGAAAAGACGCCAGAGATCTTCCGGAAAGAAGTTGCTAGTTCCGAATAAGACGACCAAAAGCAGAGAACAATCTCAAAAGAGCACCCCAAAAATAGCAGACGAAAACCAGCGAAAAGGTAAAAAGCTACGAAGCCCAAAAGAACCACGAAACTTAAATAAGAAAAAGCCAACGAAGGACCTCAGAAGATCTTGCATCGGAAGGAAAAGTCGAGGAAGAAACGCCTTGAAGGATCACGGACGGTCTCCGAAGGGTCGCAGAAAAGCCGCCGCCGAGCTTTTGCGTGCGAAAGGGAATCCAAATGCTGCTCCTGCTCCTCGACGGTGGAGAAGCGAGATGAGGTGCGAACCTGCCGTCGACGAGAAAGCCCGTGATGCATTGGCGCTCCAGAGCATCCATGGACCGATATCGCCGATCCTCCTCGAACTTTTCGCTTCCCCTCTCTCTCTCTCTCTCTCTCTCTCTCTCTCTCGCTTCACAGCCTCCCAGGTGTGGGCTTGCGCCGAGATAAGGAGTTAACTTAAAAAGGAGGTGGGGACAGTGACACTTCAGTGGACGGGGATTAGTTGGCCGAGACCGTGACGCAGAAATCGACGGCACAGATGGAGAGGGCAGGCGAGGGGACTGCGGTTGGCGGTCGAGATTCGCCGACTGAGATTCTCAAAACGGAAATCAAAGTGATAAGAGCGCTGGACGACACCTGTGAGTTTGTTTATTTCGGGGAAAACTGGGACCCACCGTAACGTGACAACCTCAGCCGGTAACCGTGCGCTACGTGTATTTAATGCTAAGCAAGATTTTCATTGAAGAAAACTGCTGATTTGAATGAACCATCGAAGACAAGTTTGTCAACCTCCTCTACTTCCCAACAAAGGCTGAGGGATTCACTGAGACAGTAGTGTTTCGCGTGGCAAAAGAATCCAAAGGGTTCGTCGGAATGAAGCGATAAAGAATCCATCACTTTATGCATCGTGCCAATGATGCTCTCGCTGCGGACAAATAGGGTGAAATCCTAAGAGAAGGACAAGGCTTCAAACTCAATACAGAGGATAAGCTTGAGAAATACTCGAAGCTAACAAGATTCTAATGAGGAAGGCAAAGCCAGCAGGAGATGAGTTTTTCATCCATTCAAATTATTGTTTCATTCTGAGATCGTGATCTAGTCGGCAAGAAGTAATTACCGTGGAGAAGGTAGTAGATGAGATGATGAGGTGGCTCACGATATTCATATAAATAATCAACGAGTGATAAGAATGGACGTCGAGGTTGTATTCGGCATGGGCTAGGAGCAGTAGAAGAGCATATGATTGTGTGCTCATATTTACGCCTGTGGAGGTGGACGACTATATATAAGATTACCTTTGTGCCTTTACATTTCCCACATTTTCACAAGATAAATGGATATGTTGTTCATGTATCCCGGGAGAAACGGCTATGTTTTATTCATATTCTTTGGGGAAAATGATGCAACTATCCATGTAGAATGTAGATTCCAATAGAATGCGTGGATGATTGAACTAAAGGAATCTGATGACTGATTTAAAGAGTCAAGTGACTGAACCAAAGGAGTCGAGTAACCTAAGTTATAGGAGTCGTCGAGCGACCTAAGCGGATGGAGTCGAGCGACTGAGATGAATGAGTCGAATGATTAAGCTGAAAGAGTTAGATGACCCGAGTTAAGGAGTTGAATGATCTAAGTTGGAGAAGTAAAGCGACTGAACGGAAAGAATCGAATGATTAAATTTAAAGAATTAGAGGAGTCAGTGACCACTTTGACCTCCACCAAGATCTTTAACTGGTGACATATGAATTCTCATATCCTCACGTATCATCTGAAAGTTTCATGACACTAAATTCAACTAATAGTAGAGTCGTTCTCTGACTTCTAATCTGGTAACTTTTAAGTTTGGTCGGTTATTACTACTTATTTCAAGTAGAAGTAGAGGGTCATAATAGTCGGACGCAATTTTTATCGATACAGAACAGTACATTTAACTTACAAAATATTGAACAACTCATCTAATTTTTATATTGATAAATCTAAAAGATCGTAATTTGATCGACTAGAAAATGAATCTTAAAGATTTAATCAATGGATACCATTTTAGAAATACAATTAACCATTAGTATATATATAGAAAGATAATTTTTAAAAAAAATAAATATGAGAATATATGAGAAAATATTATTGACGGTAAAATATGATATTACTTAATACCCTTATTAACCTTAAAAATAAGAAAATAAAATATTCTAGCCATCTAGCACTTCTTTTTATATTTATATAAAGGTATATATATATATATATATATATATATTTTTTTTACAAAATAATATTCAACTTTGGTAAAAGATAGTTACTCCTGTAATCAAATTTACATGAACTTGATAAAGTTCAATACATATCAAAAGTAAACACATCAATGCCACCAAGCATTTTACAACATGAGCTTTAACTATTACGTAAACACTAAAGACCAGGATAGAATGCAGCAAGCAACCCATTCCACAGTGCAAGGGACCACCTTAACTTGAAAATTTAAATTAAAAGCAAAAATCTATTGTGGCTATAATCTACAAGCAGCGAAAACATTATTCTCAAACATTGGCGCATTGTTCTTTATTTTTTGGTACTGGGACACCTCTTCCCTGTCAAGATGTTTTCAGAAAGATGTTCTGTAAATGCGTTCTGTAAATGCGTAAAGGATTTTCCAGAGCAAAGTAAGATGTTCTGTAAATGCGTACTGGGACACCATGATGAGCGCTTGCTGATCCTCGGGAAGCTTTGAGATAGGAAATACAACATTTGCAGTTTCAGAAGTTGAGACAAGAAAGCATAAGCCTATTTCTCATTATTAAAGCATAGTGTAGCTCTACTTAATTCTCATCAAACATTTACCTGGGCAAAGTTGCAGTGCTCAGATTCACCAGCATCAGGAACATTTGCTTCCATTATTGTTTCCTGTGAGGAACCTGAAGCACTCCCAGATGCAGGAATTGGCTCCGAGCCAGGGACTAAAAGAAGATCTCCATCACCTTCAGTATCCTGAGCCTCATGAGCTGGAGCCTCGAGGGACAGTGGTTTGTCGACCATGATGAGCGCTTGCTGTTCCTCAGTAATCTTCTGGTTATCTGCATTGTCCCAGTCTTCAGCAACAATAATGGTCTCGGTGGTTTCCCATGTTTGCAAGCATCTGTTAGGGCCAAGCTGCCAACTGATACCCCCTGCGAGACCTCTGAGTATAAATTTGAATTGAATCATCTTCCCGGCAGGCAAGTTCTGATTTACAAATATATTTCAGTTTGAGTAAAATCGGAACTATTGTATTTAGGATCACAAAGTAAATTTGCACATCCTTGTCTCACCAGCTCAGTTGTCCATGCATGTCCAGTAGACCACTCCAAAGGAACAGCGTTTGTGGGATCCCATAGTCCAAACACAGGGTGATCGCCAACAATGAAAAATTGCTGGCCGAAGGGGCATTCCTTCTGCAGAACAAACCTTACGCGGACGGTTTTGGAGGAATCTAACAAATAGCAATTGTATGATAAGGTAAATAAAATCAAGAGATTAATTAGAACAAGTGATCAAAGGTTCACCTGTCGTCTCAATAGGAGAATCAGGAGTTATCTCGTCTGCTTCCACCTGCGAGAGTCCAACGAGTTCAAATCAAGCTTCAAATAACAAACTCAGTAATGTGTTTCATCCTCTAACCAGCCTCAGACATTAATTAAACAAGAAGTTGCCGCAAACTAATTAAAAACGAGTGATTATTAATAGGTGCTGTCCATTGCCATGGAATCACAAAGGGGCTCAACTTGTCCTGCTGTTATATGAATAATTGGAATCCTCTGAAAAATCTAATGAAAAACACACAGAAAAATAAAAAGAAGTGTCGAGAATCAAGAACGAAAAGACACCGGAGATCTTCCGGAAAGAAGCTACTAGTTCCGAATAAGACGAGCGAGAGCAGAGAACAATCTCAAAAGAGCACCCCAAAAAATTGAGAAAGATTACAGACAAGAGCCAGCAAAAAGGTAAAAATTACGAAGGCCAAAATTATCACGAAACTCAAAGAAGAAAAAGGCAAAGGGTGACCTCAGAAGATCCTGCATCGGAGGGAAAAGACAAGGAAGAAGCGCCTGGAAGGATCATGGGCGGCAGCCTCCGAAGGGTGACAGAGAAGCCGCCGCCGAGCTTTTGCGTGTGAAAGGGAATCCAAATGCGACCCCTCCCACTCGACGGTGGAGAAGCGAGTTGGGAGGCGAACCTGGCGTCGACGAGGAAGCCCGTGAGGCATTGGCGCTTCAGAGTATCCATGGACCGTTGGCTCTCGCTCTCGCTCTCGCTCTCGCTCGCTCTCTTCCAAGCTGTCGGGTTGAGTCGAGATAAGGAGTAAAAATTAAAAGGTAGGTGGGGCAGTGACACTTCAGTGGACGGTGTGAGGCCGAAACTGGAGAAACATTGTGATGGAGGCGCTGGGCGCCAGCCGAGAGTTTGTTTATTTCATTTGTGGAAAACTGGGGACCACCTTAACGTGACAACCTTAGCCGGTAACCATGCGCTACGTGTATTTGCTAAGCAAGATTTTCATTGAGAAAAAGGTTAATTTGAATGAACCATCAGAGTAGTTTGTCGACCTCCTCTACTTCCAAACAGAGGTTGAGGATTCACTGAGAATGAGGCGATCGAGAATCCATCACTTTATGCCGATCTTATCAATGATGCTCTCGCTGCGGACAAATAGGTGAATTCCAAAGAGAAAGGCACGGCTTCAAACTCAAAGCAGCGGATAAGCTGGGCGAATACTCGAAGCTCATTCTAATGAGAAAGGCAAGGGCAAGAGGAGGTGAGTTTTGCATCATCCAAATAATATCAATTGAAAATAGATATCCGTATATTTCAACAGTAAGATATGAATATCCAAGATTTTTATTCTACCATGTCAAAACTATAAGACCAGTTTGTACTCATAGAATCTTCAGAATTGATAGCATTCCCAGCTTATGACACTCGTAGAGAAGAACAACGTCTGATTTAATTCTTAATGACTCTTCGTGATGACTTTGAATGATTGCGTGGAATAATTTTGCATCGTAATTCTCTCCTTTCCATTGATTTAGTAGTACATGAACTGTTAGCTGAGGAGGTTCGTCTTAAGTCTCAGGTTGATAAGAGGATTGTTGCACCATCTACGCCATCTGTTTTTGCAGTATCACAACGGTCTATGTCGCATAATCAAAGTAGGTCGACTTCGAAGGTTTCTAGTGATGAGTGTGCTTATTGCAAAGAAAAACAACATTGAAAGTCTCAGTGTCCATTATTGTTGAACAAAGGTAAACTACCGCAGTAACAAAAATGACCATCACAACAGCAATATCAGCAACAACGACCTCAACAACCACTATTGCTATATCAGAATGCTTCATAGAAATCTGGTAATCAACTATAATAGTTGTCAAATGGACTATCTCAGTCTAGTAATGCAGTGGTTGCCCCCTCTTTAAATCTACATATGCTTAAGCAGTTTCAATAATTCCTTGCTTCACAACCCTCTGCCATGTCTACTTCTCCTCATATAAGTTTGTCATCCTCTGATATATCAGGTATATCTTCCTCTTTATGAATCTTAGATTATGGAGTCTCTCATCATATGTCATCTAACTTGTTACCTTTTATTTCCTTATCTTTTAATTCATCTTTATCAATTATGACAACTGATGATCTTCGATGTTATTATTAGGTGTTAGTTCTGTTGTTACAATTTACTTGTCTCTTCTTGATATATATTATATTCCTAGTCTAACATTTAATCTTGTTTCTGTTAGTTAATTGTTTGAGTCTAGATATTTAATTTCTTTTTCTTCGTCCAATTGTTATGTGCAGGACTCACGATCTCAGAAGGTGATCATGATAGGTCGTAGGCAAGGGGGACTCTATGTCTTGAATAAGCTTCAAGTACCAGATATTGCAGCTTCTAGTGTCAATTTGTCATATTTTCGATTGAGTTGTTCTTCTGATTTTTTTTATTTATAGCATATTCATCTAGGTCATGTTTCAGCCTTTCATTTATAATTTTTAGCATCGTCTGGAGTATTAGGAACTTTAAAAAGTCATGATATTTCATATTATTGTGGTTGTAAACTGGTAAAATTTTATGCATTACCTTTTTATAAAAGTCTTTCTTTTTCTCCTAATCTTTTTGATCTTGTTCATTCTGATGTGTGGGGGTCTTCTCCTTTTACTACAAAAGGGGGATCAAGATATTATGTTTCTTTTATTAATGATTACACTCGCTATACTTGGGGTTATCTTATGAAACACAGATCTGATTATCTTATCACTACAAGAAAAAAAACCTAACAACAACAGTTTTTCATCGTTGTCGTAACCCTTTAGAACTGTTGTTAAATGTCGTGTTGTTAAAAGGGGTGCTCAAAGACAATGATTTTTAACCGTTATCTTTGAAGGCAAAGACAACAGTTTTACAACAGTGAAAAACTATTGTCTTTTCCTTCAAAGACAATAGTTTTTCACTGTTGTCTTTGAGCGTGTGCGTTTAACAACAGTACATTCAACAACAGATTTAAACTATCTACAACAATGATGAAAAATCATTATCTTTTTTCAGATAAAAATAAAAAAGTATATTAAAATTTAATATACAATTTTCTAATATTCGAAAATAATATTTACAACATTCTGAAAAAAATTCATAAACAATCAATAAAATGATAACTAACGACACTATTAAAACAAAAGCATAGCAACACAACATCATGATCTTGCTATCCAGTTTTGAAGAGTTGGATCATTCAAACTACTTTTGCCATGTAATACTAGAAGAGTAACAAAAAACTGCTTCTTAATTCTCCTAATCCTTCATCTTCTTCATCCTTGCCATGTTTGCATTGTATTTGGATCGAAGTTGATCGTTCAAACTCCACCTTTAAGAAGATAAAGAAAGGTCACTTTATATGAATTAAATGACTATGAATAATAAAAAATTTGAAATCTCATAAAGTAGACTTAATTCATTAATAATGCATCATATTGATAATCAAATTACCATAGCAGTTCAATAGGAAATGTACATATTAGTAGATAATCATATACTAGTAGCCAACCATTTATTTATTAGAAATGTAAAGTATGAGGAAAATAACTGAAAATCAAGTAATTGTAGAAAATCATGCAACTGCATACATTCGACCCAAGAAATTGTAGAAAATCATGAGCTTCAAAAACATATGAATTGTAAAGTAAAGATGATCATTTGTCACTAGGAGCAGCCATATGCCTACAGAAATATTAAGCTAGAACACACATGATCTGAACCATATCAAGTGGAAGTCAAGATACCTTGATCACTTCCCATTGTACATGATTTCTTCCTTTCCTTCCTTTGTTCAGAATTAAACAATCTTAACACCCTTCATATATACATTCAACATGGATGATATAAGAGTGTTTTATGACTAAATTAAATACATAACAAAAAGCATATATGAACTCACATTTCCATTAGGGGTGCTGGACCATATGTTGTACTTCATATTTTTGTGAATATCACCCTCACTGTATGATTTTATGATAAAGAACTTTGCATTAGAGTATTTATTAGAGAAGTGTTAGTCCCTTTAGAGGCCGTCAAGAGGGGAGGGGTGAATTGCCCTACAAAAATAAATCTAACATTTCTCGAATTTTCAACTAATTAACAAACATTTGTAATCATAAAAAGAAGAGACTAATTACAGAAATCAGACACAAAGAGTTTACTTGGTTTGCAATCAGAGGATTGCTAATCCAAGGAAAAGACGGTGCATTATCTGATGATCTCCTCTGGGCGGAGTAGCTTCTTACAACGTTGACAGCACAAACAAAGAAGTAAAGCATAGAGAAATTGATTACAAGTTGAATGAATAAGCTGTGCAGATCAGTGCTATATTTATAGCACTGGTCGGGGCGCCCCGAAGGGGTTCCGAGCGCCCTGGGGGATAAAACTTTATCCCCCAATATTCAGATCGAGTTTGACGCGATCTAGTCAACATCTTCGATACGGGCGCCCGGAGCCCTAAAGTCAACAGGAATTGACTTTTTTCCTTCTTCGGTTCAGCTCGTCTCGGTCCGGGTCTTTTCGCTCCGGCTCCGCTAGCTTGGGTGATCTCGACCATCCGGAATAGGGCTCACCTGAACCCAAGTTCCGGCCTTTTCCTCGAGCAGCCTTCCTTCCCGGTTTCTCATCCCTCGAACGTCGCGTACGTTCTTCTCATCCACCGGTATACTCTTCCGCAGTCACCTCGTCCCTCGGATGCACCGAGCCCGTCAGCTCTCTCCCCGTGCCGTCCTTCTCGTTAGTCGTGTCTTCCGCTCGACTTCCTGCGTTCTTAAGCTCCTGCACACTTAGACACAAGGGTTAAACAAAACATGACCTAACTTAACTTGTTTGATCACATCAAAACATCTTAGGGTTCCAACAATCTCCCCCTTTTTAATGTGAACAACCCAAGTTAAACTAGGGTAAACAAATGCAATAAAAACAATTAATTTGCTAATAATAATTGTCAAAAATTATTATACCTCCCCCTACACTTAACATACTTCTCTCTCTTTGATCACATAAAAAATTGGAGTTCCTAAACAAGTCTAAGGTGAAAAAATTTAACTTTGTTAAAAAGTTTCTAAGTAATAAAAGTTTAAACACTTTCCTAACATAAATTTCTAAGTAAGAAATTTCTAAGGATCTGTAAAAAATTTCTAATTAAGACAATTTCGAACTATAAAAAAATGTGCAACAGAATTAACTTTCTAATAGAAATTGAAGTTTTCAAAAAAAATTAGAGAAAAAATTTGAACATTTTTTTTAAAAAGAAATTTAAGTATCTAAAAAAAATTCTAAGTAAGAAAACTTAGAAGTTTTTCTAAGTTAAAAAAAAAAATTTAAAAAAAATTGAACATTTTTTTAAATTTTTTTTAAATTTGTTAAATTTGCAACTGAAAATTTTCCTAACAAATAATTTTCTAAGTTTTTGCAAACATGAATATTTTTGTAAATATTTTCTAAAACAAATTGAATAACCCTTTAAAGCATTATTTTTTGAATTAATGTTTTTTCAGTTAGTCAATTAAATTTTTCATTTCGGTACTTGGCTTCCATTTAGTGGCAAGGTACTAGGCCTTCTTGGTTATTGAAGCAACAACCACTTTCTAGTCAAAGACTCATAAATAAACTATCTGTTTAATTTTTCTCGCTGAAAATGCTAAGTTTTAATTTTGAATTTAAATTAAACAGGTTTTTGGAACCCAATAGAGGTTCCTTCCTACAGGGTTAATCAAGTATTTTCTAGGCACATAGGCTTTTGATATTTTTCTGATTTGACTTTGGTGAAACCTATAGTACCAGTTTAATCCTCTATAATTTTTAAAAGCAGAAATATTTGAATAGGTAGACTTTTTCAAATTTTCTATTTTTTCTTTTAATTTATCATTTTTAGACTTTATTTTATCAAAATCTTCTATTTGACAAGATTTTGCTAAAGTTCTTTTTATTTCTAAGTTTTCATTTTTTAATTTAGTATTTTTACTTTCTAACTTAAACATGGATTTTGCCATAGCCTTAATACCGAAATAAAGTTGATCAGAGGGTAAGAGACATACCTCACTTTACCATATTAGACTTGAAGCCTGAATCTCCTCCTGCTTCACTGCTTTCATCTGAAGTCACTCCCCCTTCATCGATGCTGGGTTCTGATGTACTTTGCCCTTCATAGGTTGCCATCAGTGCTATCCCGACATATTCTTAAATCTCAGACTCAGATGATAAACTATCGTCCCAAGTTGCTTTTAGATTCTTGTGCTTCTTGGGTATCTTGACTTTGTCCTTCTTTAGTTCTGGGCAGTCTTCTTTTAAATGTCCTTCTTTTTGACACTAGTAGCAACGCATCCTTCTTCTATTTCTTGGATTCTTTTTATTCTACATTTCTTTAAATTTATTAGATCTAAAAAACTTTTTAAATTTCTTACCATATATGCTTCCTGATCCTCTTCTGAATCTGACTCAGGTTCATCCTTCTTGGTTGTGTTTAGTGCGATCATCTGACTTGATTCCTTTATTGTCCCTACACACCTGGTTTCATGTAATTCAAGGGTAGAGAACAATTCTTCTAAAGTACTTACCTCCAGGTCTTTTGAAATATAGTAGGCGTCGACGATTGATGTCCATTCTGGAGTTCTAGGAAACACATTGAGCGCGTAGCGTATGGTGTCCCGGTTTGTTACTGTTTCACCGAAGTTCTCGAGACCAGTAATCAATTCCTTTACCTTCGCGTGTAGATCGGCTACCTTCTCACCTTTTTCCAGACAGATGTTCGTCAGTCTGTTCTGGAGGATGTCTCTTTTTGCTAGCTTGGCTTTGGATGTTCCTTCGTGGAGCTCCAGGAACTTCTCCCAGAGTTCTTTGGCCGACCAGTAGCTTTCGATGCGGTTGACTTCTTGAGGCGGTAATACGCTCAGCAAGTGATATTCCACACGGTTGTTCGCTACGGAATCACTCTGCTCCTTCTTTGTCCATTGACTTTCTTCTTTTTCTTCTCCATTCTAATTCGTCGGAGCTATAAAGCCATACTTTATAATTAACCGAATTTCGAAATCAGTTTTCAGGAATACCTCCATACAACGCTTCCAGTGTGCGAAGTCCCCTTCGAATTTTGGTGGAACAATGCTTGGTCCGGCCATCTCGTTGCTTCGATCGACGATTAGTCCTCCTGAAGCGCCTTGCTCTGATACCACTTGATGGTCCCTTTAAAGGCCGACAAGAGGAGAGGGGTGAATTGCCCTACAAAAATAGATCTAACCTTTCTCGGATTTTCAACTAATTAACAAACACTTGTAATCATAAAAAGAAGAGACTAATTACATAAATCAGACACAGAGGGTTTACTTGGTTTGCAATCAGAGGATTGCTAATTCAAGGAAAAGACGACACACTATCTAATGATCTCCTCTGGGTGGAGTAGCCTCTTACAACGTTGACAGCACAAACAGAGAAGTAAAGCACAGAGAAATTGATTACAAGTTGAATGAATAAGCTGTGCAGATCAGTGTTATATTTATAGCACTGGTCGGGGCGCCTTGGGGGGATAAAATTTTATCCCCCAACATTCAGATCGAGTTTGACTCGATCTGGTCAACATCTTCGGTCTGAGCGCCCGGAAGGGTTCTGGGCGCCCAGAGCCCTAAAGTCAACAGGAATTGACTTTTTTCCTTCTCCGGTTCAGCTCATCTCGGTCCGGGTCTTTTCGCTCCGGCTCCGCTAGCTTGGGTGATCTCGACCATTCGGAATAGGGCTCACCCGAACCCAAGTTTCGGCCTTTTCCTCAAGCAGTATTCCTTCCCGATTTCTCGTCCCTCGAACGTCGCGTACATTCTTCTCGTCCACCGGTGTACTCTTCCGCGGCCACCTTGTCCCTTGGACGCACCGAGCCCGTCGGCTCTCTCCCCATGCCATCTTTCTCGTTAGCCGCATCTTCCGCTCGACTTCCTGTGTTCTTAAGCTCCTGCACACTTAATACAAGGGTTAGACAAAACAGGATCTAACTTAACTTGTTTGATCACATCAAAACACCTTGGGGTTCTAACAAGAAGTTTAGCTAGTTGTACCGTTCCTTGTCTAGCGGTACTCTAGGGTTATAATTCCGAAATGAAGATAGGTTCTAAATCTCACTAGAAATCATTGGAACATGCCTAGCAGCCTTCTCATTCTTCGAGCAGACTTTCCTTGGTCCTTTTTTTAATTCACTGAATTCATGATCATTATTATAGCCACAAGGATGATAATTGTCATCCATAAACATACCTGGATGTCTATATCCAAATCCATGCATTCTGCTATTAACCAAAGGCACAGTTGGGCTTATTCTAGATGTTGACCATGGGTCATTCATTCCTTGGGAAATATATGAATAAGCAGTAAATGTCACGGGATACAAGCATTTGTAATGTAATTGTTAACCTTGACCATCAAAGAAATACAACATAAAAATGTAAATACTCTAAAAAGGAGGCATGATAGAGTTCCTTTTTGTGCCGTAAAATGATATCAAAAGAATTTAAGTTCTGAACCTCTTCTAACTATACTAATGCAGTATAGAAATGATTCAAGTCGTCTTTCAACGAATGTAATGATAGGATGATAGTTCTTAGGATTGATTATTGCTTTCGGGGTTTTTGATATGAAAATGGGGAGTTTGAATTTTGAAATCTAATCCTAATTAATGAAAGACAATGCAAGTAAGAAAACCTAGTCTAACTTAAACTATGATTGTAAGGAAATTAAAAAAAACATAAAGTAAGCAAATATTGAAATTAAGCATGGAACGTAATTTAACCTTACTAATGGCAATTAAATGAAGATATAAACATAAGAGAACCATGAAACATTCAATTAACAAAGCATTGCAAGAATCTAAGTTAAGAAAATGCAAAACTAGGATGACAAAGATAGTTGGGTCATTTCAACGAGCACTTGGTGAGCATTAAGCAAACTAAGCAAAGTACGTGCAAATTGAGCATTAAAGATCATCAAGTAATACAACCATTAAACACACAATTGAACACATCAACTCAACTCAAAGAAATAACTAACAATCAGTGCAAAGCATTGAGCAACTAAGCAAAGTACGTGCAAATTGAGCATTAGAGATCATCAAGTAATACAACCATTCAACACACAATTGAAACACATCAACTCAACTCAAAGAAATAACTAACAATCAACGCAAAACAACTCTAAAGAAAGGAAACAACCCAACACATCAGAATGGCTTCGGATGGAGGCTGCTGGGGCGGATCTCCCTCTTCTAACCCGAACAGAAAGATGACTGGACGGAGCAGCAGTGGCTGAAGGCAATGAGAAGATGGCGTCGGGGCTGATGTGAGTCTAAGAGAAGTTATCCGCGTGAGGGCCTCTGTCCGTGAGTTGAGGGATGTGAATGAAACGAAGGTTGTCGATGGGAGAGGAGATGGGGGTTAAGGATGGTCGGATGGCACCGATGGATAGAGTAGAGTTGGCCATCGACCGTTGGTGAAGGAGGAAGGAGAAGGGGAGAAGGCGACAGGTGGGATGTGTCGTTATCCCTAACCTTAGAAGAAGAAACGCAATCCTCTCGAGAGATAGAAGCATTGTACCGTCACGTGAGAGCTTAAGAGAGAATTTTCTCTATTTCAATCTAGTACATCCATACTTGAGATGAATAAACCGAAGATCTGACCGTCCAATCTTAAGATGAATGGTTCGGATCTCTTGAGATTAAATTGAGATTGATTTCCTTTTTAGATATGACGGTCCACATAGTTTCAAATCTAGATGGAGGGTTAGAGATAGCTTAGATCTGAATGAAGGGGGAAAGATCTTTATTGATCTGGATCAACGGTTCATATTGATTTAGCTTGATCTCCTCCGTTTGATCTCTAAATCAAGCAAAATTCGATCTGATCAGGCTGTAATTCATGACTCTTTGAATTTCCTACAAAATAATAAAAAAACATGAGATTAAATTCCATAATTTGTAAAAAATTTATAATTAAGTCCAAAAATAGATCCTACTCACACAACATAATATAAACACAAAATTAAATATGCGAGAAGGTAAAAAAAATGCTAAGTCTAAGAGTCAAAATAATATATCAAAATACTAGTTATCAAGGCACACGATGATATGAAGGTCATCCAATATATGGCTAGCAAACGGTTGCAAGTAAAGCAAACATAGTTTGAAATTACATAAACAACGATTGTCATTTAAGTTGCATATGATGACATGAGGAATAAGTTGTTGTCCTTGGATTCTTATAGATGAGACAACGGAATGGTTTTAAAAAATCGTTATCTTTGGCATACATATGACAACAATTTTTTAAAAACCATTGTCTTTAAAAAAAAGGCCAATAACAATAGTTTTCAATAAAATCATTCTTAAATGAAATAAGACAACAATTTTTTGAAAAACTATTGTCTATTGAGTGTGGTTAAATCTCAAATTTCTTATCGACGCACTAACACTTTACAAGCAAAGCGGGGAGAGCGACGAGGAGTGTCTTTCATGGAGGAGTTGCGAAGGAGGAGTTGGAGCTAGGTTTTTGTTCATGGAAGAGTCTCGGAGAAGTGGGTTTTTGATTTTTGTTTGTAAGTTTTTTTTTTCCGTGAAGTTAAAAAAAATTGTTGTTTTTTGGGATTCAACATCATTCAATAGACAACAGTTTAATAAAATTGTTGTATATTATTATGTAAGCAAAACTAAAAGACAACAGCTTTTTAAAATCGTTGTCTTTGGCATATATTAGACAATAATTTTTTAAAAATCCATTGGCATTTAAAAAAAAATTATGGTGAACAATAACGATTTTCAATAACATTGTTGTTAAATGGCAAAAGATAACAATTTCTCAAAAAACCATTTTCTATTAGGTGTGGTTAAATCCAAAATTTCTTGTAGTGTACTATCTTCAATAACTTTAAAGCTCTTGTTAACAACATTCAACAGTTATCAAGTGTTTTCGTTGTAATTTGGGGGGCAAATACACTTTCAATAATTTTTTTCATTTACTTGCATCAGAAGGTACTATACATCAAACCTCATGTCGAGAAACACCTGAACAGAATGGGGTTGCAAAGAGAAAGTATAGACATCTTGTTGAGATAGCTCATTCATTCTTATTGTCTGCAGATGTTCTTAGTATCTTTTGGGGAGAAGCAATTCTTATTGCTACTCATGTAATTAATAGGATTCCAACTTCTTACAATTCAGGTTTATCTCCTTTTCAAAAACTATATGGTCATGCTCCTGATTATTCCTCTTTATGTGTTTTTGGCTGTACCTGTTTTGTTCTCCGATCACACGTTGAGCGTGATAAGTTGTCCTCTAAGTCTATTTTGTGCGTCTTCCATGGTTATGGTGTTGGTCAAAAGGAATATTGTTGTTTTTATCCAGTCAGTAACAAATTGTATGTCTCTCGTCATGTTATATTTCTTGAGCATAGTCCTTTCTTTTCCATACCTCTTCTACCAAATGACATGACTCATGCAGATCTAAATCGCATTGATCCCTTCAATACTAACACCGACGAAGCCTCCCCCACGACTACTCTTCCACATGACGACTTCACTGAATCTGGCATTCTCGAGACATCTCCTCTACCTCCCCCTCCCGGGACTGTTCCATTGCCTCTAGAGATTGCGGAGAATTCTATTCGTCGGTCTACACATCCTCATAAGTCTACTAAATTACCTGATTTTACTTATTCTTATTATTCTATTTCCTTTACTTCTTTTGTTACCTCTGTTCATTATCTTTCTGAGCCTTTGTCCTATAGAGAAGCTATCGGTGATCCTTTTTGGAAGAATGCTATAGGCGAGAAATTAACTGCTCTGCATCATACTCATACTTGGGATTTGGTACCTCTCGTTGGGTCTATAAGATCAAAACTAAATCTGATGGTTCTGTCGAATGATACAAAGCTCGTCTTGTTGCTAAAGGTTACTCTCAAGAGTATGACATGGATTATGAGGAAACTTTTGCCCCTGTTGCTAAAGTGATCATTGTTTGTCAGTTAGTTACCGTTGTCTCTATTCGTCAATGGAAAATATCTCAGATGAATGTCAAAAATGCTTTCTTGAATAGTGATCTTTAAGAAGAAGTGCATATGGTGCCTCCTCCTGGAGTTGTTCACCGATCTGGTGAAGATGTAGGCTTCGCAAAGCTCTCTATGGACTCAAACAAACACCACGTGCTTGGTTTGCGAAGGTCTCCACAATGATTATCTGCTTGGTTTTCATTTCAGTAATCATGATTCAGCTTTATTTGTCAAGAGTACACGTGCAAGTAGTATACTTTTATCTTTATACGTGGATGACATGATAATTACTTTTGATGGAATTGAGTATTTGAAGTTTGAATTAGCTCGTTGTTTTGCTATGAAAGACTTGGGTTTACTACGCTATTTTCTAGGGATCGAGATCACCTCTTCACCTAAAAGTTATCTCTTGTCTCAGTCAAAGTACATAGCTAATCTATTTGAGTGTGCATGTCTCACTGACAACAAGATAGTTGATACTCCCCTTGAGACTAATGCTAGGTATTCTCCATCAGATGATTCGTCTTTGCAAGATCCTAACCTTTATCGTATAGTTGTGGAAAGCTTCGTTTATCTCACTGTGACTCGTCCTGATATTGCGTATACTGTGCATGTGGTTAGTCAGTTTGTCATTGCATTGACCACAGTTCATTGGGTTGCTGTTCTTCACATTCTTCGGTATCTTTAGGGAACTCAGTTTCAGAGTCTCTTATTCTCTTCTACTTTCTCGTTAGAGCTTTGTACATACTTTGATGCTGATTGGACGGGTGACCTTACGGATCGTAGTCGACCGCCGACTTCTGTATTTTTCTTGGAGATTCTCTTATTTCTTGGAAAACTAAGAAACAAGATGTTATTTCCAGATCCTCCACAGAAACTGAGTATCGTGCCATGACTATCACCACTTGTAAGATTGTTTGGCTACGTTGGTTGCTTGTAGATATGAGAATTTTTCTTCAGAAATCTACTGCTCTTCATTGTGATAATCATAATGCTATTCAGATTGTACGCAATATAATTTTTCATGAGAGAACGAAACATATTGAAATAGATTGTCATTTCACTCGTCATCATCTACAACTTGGCACTATCACACTACCTTTTGTTCCTTCTTCAATGCAGATAGTTGATGCGTTTACCAAGACTCATTCCGCTTTACACTTTCGATTTTTATTCGACAAATTCTCAATGCTTCTAATTATAGCATCGTGAGTTTGAGGGGTATTAGATATATAATTTATTAGAATTATTTATTTATAGTCTTGAGGATAATTTAATCTTTTACTTTTTTATCTTTTCAATTTAGGATTTAATTTCTTTCTTATAATTAATTATATAAGATTTTATGCTTTTTATTTTTTTTAATCACTTTTGAAATTTATCAAAATCAAAATGACTATTTTTCCTTTAACGTCAATTTCTATAATTACCATTTATTTCACCTGAAAATTAGGAGTTATAATAACGGGAGGCATGTTTTATCGGCAACTTGCGGAACAGTAAATTTAACTTATAAAAAATATTCCAATTTTTATATTTATGCGGAACAGTAAATTTAACTTATAAAAAATATTCCAATTTTTATATTTATGGAAAGACGTATTTTTTTTTCTTTTCAAAATAGTATTCTCTTTTAAAAATATTATAAAATCATATAAATACTGACTATAGATATCGGTGTCGAATTGCCGCTAACAGCTGGTATCGGCGGCCACAATGCTTGATCGCAGCCTTCGATTGCAGAATCATGGTCAAGCCACAGTCAACCTCCAGCCGTAAAATCACAGCTAAGTTACAATTACCAGGTCGTAACTGAGTTGATATCTAAGTAGTAAATTTGTATCAATAGCTATGGATTTGAGTCGTGGCTATAATAAATAATTCTTCCACTTAGGGAGCTGCTCAATATTCTCTTCATCTCACCGTGACGTTTGGCATGAGTATTTTCACGTTTTACATTAACAGCTAAGCTACAACCCATCTCATAGTCATGAAACTAAAAGTTAAGTCAGACTCTTGAATGCAATTTTACAGCCGGTAGGTCGATCATAGTTTAATCATAATTTTTGAAATAATGAATCAAATAATATCGAACCGTTTACTTAGTCATAATTTCTTAACTAAGAAGTTGATTGTGGCTTAGTCTTAATTTTGCGGCCCAAGGCCTTGATTGGGCATCCCACGTAACCCATGTGACCGTCAGTAGGCACGGTAGTTGGTGACAATTTTGCATTGATATGGATATAGGTATTTTAGGAAATAGATGTATACTTTGAAAAATATAAAAATTGGGGGTGCTATTTTTCAAAGTTTAAGTACCTTTTATAAATTGCTGAATTTTAAAAGATAGTTGTTCTCTGTTATCAAATTTACGCGAACCTGAAAAAGTTCAATACATATCAAAAGCAAACAAATTAAGGGCAAATTACCTTAAAATCCCCTGTAAAATTTTAACTTTGCCGTCCATCCTTATATAAATAATATTTATTTTAACTCCCTACTCCTTACTAATGCACCTAATTTATCATATGTACATACATTTTAAACGATTGTTACAAAATATAGGTAAAAAAAAAATCTAAAATAAAGTATCATTTGTCTAAAATAAAATATAATTCTTTCTAAATTTAACATCATTTAAACTCAAATTTAATATATTATTTATGCATACAAGTTTTTAGGTACCTAAAAAAATATAGATACAAAAAGTAAGTACGAATATGTAGTATATATAGATACATAATCTACTTTATTAAGTATAAATTATTTAAAATGAGTGTATATATATAGTTTAATTAGGTATAATTATATAAAATTATGTATAGATGGTGAATCAGAGGAATTAGCATAAATTAAGAAATTGAAACAAATATTTTGTGATATATGGACGGAAGATAAAGTTAAAATTTTCCATGGGGAGTTTAGTACAATTAACGGACAAATTAATGCCATAAGCATTTTACAAAATGAGCTTTAATTATTACATCAACAGGTAGAGAGACCATGAGCAAGCAAGCCATTCCACAGTCCAGGGGATAACCTTAACTTGAAAAATTGAATTAAGATAAAAAATCAAGTGTAACTATAATCTACATAACTATTCTCCAATATTGGAACACTGTTCTTTAATTTTTAGGACTGGGACACCCCTTCCATGTTAAGATGGTTTCAGTAAGATGTTCTAGGATTTAGCTTCATCGATGACTAACATGTAATTATAATAGAACGTGCCAGTAAAATCATGCAAATTAAATGATCCACTAATGATGAACAGGTCCATCAGAAGTAAAAACTTTAAAGGATTAAAGTTTATGGTACACTTATTGTGATATTGTTTGACAATGTTGCGAAAGATAATTTTGGTGTTCATATCAAATGAAGACTTTTTATTATCAAAAAAGATGACTCTGAGTGATCCTGCATGTCAAAAAGAACGTTAGCAATTGGGCTAGGAAAGAGATCCTTTGTGCAAGTACTCCGACGCTCAAGTCAACGACTGGATCGAGAGCAATGAACAATAAAGTGAATATGAATAGTAGCTATGAGCATGTAAAATTACGTAACATTGCATACCTGCGCCTGTAGAGGGAGACTCTTTTTTATAACGTTGCTGTTTATACACGAATCTGAAAACATTTCTAAAAAAGAACAGACCTTAAAGATATTCTGACACCCTTCCTAAAATAGATCTGCAATCTCTGCGTTTAGTAGAGAAGAAACTTCTAATGCACATCTTGCATGCAAAATATTCTCTGTCTTCCGTGATATAAGATGTCAAAAAAGAATATTAGGTGGTGGGGTTGAGAGGTTCTATCACACCTTGAGGGTATACTTGTCCTCCAAAATGGACGGTACCCTTAGTGACAATATATGAAATAATTGATATTGAATCATTTAAAGACAACACAACAAGCTAAAAATAATAATGCGCATATGTATGCATGTACATGTGAACACACTCAAAAATCCAGAACAAAAAGAAACTATAACCATAAGCAATAGAAACAATAAACAAAACAACTCAACATAAATCCAACTTAAGCGAGACTGACAATCAGGACATCTAAGTGACACAACACCTCTATCTGCTAATCTGAAAATCAAAGGAAAAGTAAATGGTAGTGAGTACAATAACTCAGTGGGTAAAATAATATAGTACACGAATAATATATCATCAGGAGATCAAAGGATGTAGTCTCAGGTGAAATACTTACTATAACAGTAAGAGAGTCAATATAAACAACCACTAACTAAGCATAACTAACTACATACTCATTTACTAACCTGTGTCTCGAGGTAAGACCGTTAAATCGGGGGTATATATAGATCCAGCACATTATAATCGTGTACACATGCAAGTAACAAAAATCAGTCATCTTACATAGGAGTAATCATTCTACCACAAGAAATACAAATGAGCAAGACAAACTGTGGGAGAAACGCTCTATCACGGATGGTCTCGTGGACAGTCTAAAATATCAGGGTCTTTGTCTGTGAGAGAAACGCTCTACTGTAAATGGATCCCATGAGTAGTCTAGATATATACATCATGATCGCTGCGACTCTCTCAACCATAATGGGAGACAATGGTCGACAGGATATACTAACAGTTGCTGACGTCTCTCTCAACCACTAATGGAAGACAATAGTCTACAATATATACTATTGGTCGCTGACGACTCTTTCAATCACGAATGAGAGATAATGGTCGACAGGATATAACAACCAAAGGTCTAATAGGATACTCAAAATACTACACTAAGGTATAATCTTACTAATATATAGGCATGAGCCAATATAACAAGTAAGAGTCTACTAGGATACTCGGTATTCTATAATACGATATAATCCTACTAATATATAGGTAGAAAATAGACAATCAAGTCCGCAAAATACTAGTCACTCAATCTCATCGAGAGAATACTAGTCATCTAGTATTAATGTCGCAACTAATTCCATGTTATCATCACACATATAATAAACAACAAAGTCAAGATCAAGTAATCCTAGGGGTTGATCCGAAGGGAAAAGTCTAAAGGAATATGCTACCTCTCTACTAGGGAGTGATTTCCATCAAGTATAGGTCAACACAATCTCACTAATATATATACCCTCATAAGTATACAACTATACTACATATAATATCAATACCCTATAGGCACAAACCTAAGTATATAACTATGTTATAAATGCACGAACATAAACTTACAACTAGAGTATGGTCAGACAATATCATGCATATATATATATATATATAAACTCAATCATGAATAACAACTAAGATGGTATAGCTATCAATAATAGATTAAAATATAATGATAAATAATAAGGTATCAAACTCAAGGGTAATATAGAACAAGGTAAGCGAGTAACTGTGACCTAATTAGAATATGACAGTAATCAATCATGTACTATAATCAAAGCTCTCAAAAAGACAAATAGGATCTACCCACCTGATATGTAGATCGTGCTGACTATCTTCAACTCAAGGTGGGGATTTGTCTCAAACTTGAATCTACATATAAAGTTACAAAGAATATCTAAGTGTCTCTAACATGTTAATCATTTCTATTAATTAATTAATCAACCTATTACTTAATTTATTAATCAATATAATCATTTAATCCCTCTTAACTAATTAAATAATCTATTAATTAAAATAATAACCCAAATAAATTAATTAGCGGTAATGACCAAATCAATTAATCAACATTCATCAACCTAATCCATCCACAATTAATCAATCCATTAAACTTAATTGATGATCAAATCAAGTTAATAATTTAATTAACCCATTAATCAAATAATTACAACCTAAATCAATTAAACTTACTATTGTGTACCCCTACGGTAGCAAGCGTCGCGCAGAGGACGGCATGGCCGGTGACATGGCAGTTGTTGAAGTCGGGGAGATGCGGCATCAGCGGAGGTGCGCGTCACCAACGTTCTCACACAGCGGCTCACCTTCGGAAATTAGAGCAACCGACCGAGAAGGTGGTTCGTGGCGGGGAAGAGGAATGTAGGCGCTAGGAAAGAGATCGTCTTATTATTGGCGTGACGAGGGCAGCGGCGACAAGCCTCGGCCGTAGGCGACTCTCGGTTGTCGAGAGAAGCACGATTGTTGGCCCGCTAGGAGGGAGAAGGAGTGAGAGTGTGGCTATTGGAGGTCGACCATAGGACAGTGGAGGTTGTTGTTGATCGGCATGATGGCGACGACGACAGCAGTCGAGTGTATGACGTCACGAGCCCACATGCACGTGTGAGAGGAAGGCCGCCCGATGCTTTAATTAAACCTATTGTTTAATAACCAAAAACCTAGATTTTAATCATTTAAAGATTTAATTGATTTTAGAAATTCAACATTTGCTCCTTTAAATAGAGTATTAAAAATAGGCTTTCCTTCTATTTCATTCATCCCGTAAAATCTAAAACGATTCATTTAAAATCTAAAAAAATTTATATAAACTTATTTCCGAATTAATTATCTACTTTTGTGTTATTATTTTTCCTAAATACATTTATTTAGTTTAAATTTTTAATCATTTTACTATATATATATATATATATAGGTATATTACTGGCCCACAATATATCTAGCTAATAATTTGTTCAAGCCTCCCAAGTGTCTTGATTGGCCACTACTAGTAGGTCGCCTCAAGGCGGATTAGAGAACTGTAGCAAGAGACTCGACCTTCGCTTGACTCCTTCATCGGGCCAGAGAGCTCGGACAATCTAAGTATCCATTTAGTCCGATTGGACGTTTGGTCCGATCGACTAGATCACTCTATCAAGTTAGCTAACTGTGCTATTTCTGAACCAAGAATAAGATTGGTGATGTGGATATGGTTTAGGGACAGAGAAGGAATTAGGGAAAAGAGGAGGGGTAATTTGGTAAAATCACTATGTAGGGTTTTAAGAGAGAGGGGGCACTATTGAGAGGGGGGCCTTCTTCTTTGTGGAATTTTTCTCCGCCGCCACATTGAAGAGGAGATCACCTCTACCGGCACCGTCTCCCTCGTTGTCGGCGAGCCACCTCCCTTTTCTTCTACTCTCCCCCTCCTATGGCCAACACGCGCTTCCGGTCACTATCTCCTCTCCTCCTTCAACACCGATGACTCCTTCCCTTCTCCCTCTTCATGTCACGCCCCCAGAGGAGTTCCTACCAGATGAAAATCCGGCAGCATCTCCCCTGTACCGATAACAATCTGAAGCATAATACATACAAAATACATCAGCCACATACGGCTGGAATATGTTCACAACAATGGAATCAACCACACAGTTAATATACTCAGCCTACCCGACTGGACAAAAATGAACAAACACAACCACGCAGTTTATATACTCAGCCTACCCGGCTTGACAAAAATGGACAAACACAACCACACAGTTTATAACAGCCCACATGACTGGAAGTAAACACAGCGAAAAAATCACAAAATAATATGAATGTAAAACCAACAAAGTCACTAATTAAAATACCTGCAACCACCACACTAGACTCCAAAATCCACATCGACTTATTGGAAAGCAAAATGCACAAAATTAATATACCACCGAACAGAAACAAGACTGAAAAGAAATCCGTCCTCGAGAGTGTAGTGGGACTGGCAGCTAGGACTCTGCAAGCATCCTTGATTCATCTACCTGCTACCTGGCGAAAGATAAACCAATTTGTGGGGGTGGTAAGTATTGGAACTCAGCGGGTAAAAGGAAGATAGTGCATGAACATAATATACAAATACAGAGTGCCAACAGTATACAGTCTCATAAGAGAAATAGCAGATACTAAAATAAAATCACAATAAATGTTCGTACTTGTAACTATATCCTAGGCTAGTAAAATCAGGAGTATGACAACTCTATTACAGAGCTACTCATAACTACAAGGGTAATATGTGAGCTATATACATATTACAAATAGGCCAGTCAGTCTAAACACACACAACAGATATATATCTCAACATATGTAAGCATATAAGCATAAGTAAGCAACAACAACATCAGCCCGTATAATAATAACAACATATGCACGGATAGTCACTCCCGCCCACCCCTCTGCACCATGACCCCTGTATGATCGAGAGGCCGGGTCAATGACAAACTGTACAATACTCCAGCTACCACTCTCTTGAGTGGCCGAGTGGACAGTTGCATAGTAGCTAACTAGCTACATCTGCGATGGGGGCCCCTGTTGCTCGTAACTCCAGTTACCACTACCCATGAGTGGTCGAATATAACACGACAGGACAAGCGACATCTGCTCCAGCTACCACTCTCTCGAGTGGCCGAGCGTGCGACCCTGGTCAATGACTCTCTTGACCACAAGGGAGAATTTGTCGTTGACATGCATGGAATGATATGATGCGCAAGATGCAATAATCATCATACAAAGATAAGCAGAAATTAGGTATGCTACATGAAGTCAGCATGCTCAATATGGTACATAAATAAACACAATCAAAATATACAAATATGGTATCTAGTATCTGCTATGTATCATGGATATCAACGAGAGACTGTATAGATATGGAAACGAATATCTCAAAGATCGAGTGGAAGTATCAAGCGCAGGAAAAATGAGAGTGGAGTCAAGGTAAAACAATTTCTATCCAAAGATAGCTCATGCACTAAGTTCAAAGAACTACATAATCAAGGTAAGAAGTACCCGCATTTATACGTAGACCGTGTCCAAATAAACCCCGAGTCGAAATGTCCATCTCAAATCAGAATCCTGTAAATCATATACTAAACAATTTAACTATTCACATACGCAACGACTAGCTAACCAAATCTCAAACTAATTAGGGGAAACCTTAATCGAACATAATCTTTGATTAACCTCCCTTACTCAATGTTTAGGTCTTACTAATACGATTCACCACTTAAACTAGAGTTAAATCAGCTCAACGCCAATCGATCCATCATCCTTTGATAACAATTCCAATTTCTAGAACTAGAATTAATCCGATGCAACCAAACCAAATTCTTCTCTGCATTAAACCAATATTCACTGTAGCTTACCCTTACTATGAGGTCTCCCCTGTTAGCCCACCACTGGGAAGAGTGGCGGTTGAAAAACACTCGCTAATTGTCTGAGTTAGCTCCTGCTAAAGATCTGGGGTTGGTGCTACCGTGAAGTTACTGCAAAAACAACCAGCAATTAGCACAATATTCCTTACTAGGATCTGAACCCCAAATCACTACCAACCTTGAACCCCAAAACCGAAATGCCTTACCAAATCTTTGTCCACAGCTTCCTCTCCGCTAGGAACTGGGTCTAGCGGCTGTGGAGACTAGCAATGGCTGTGGAGACTAGTGATGACGGGATCGACAGTGGTGTTTTGATATCAAGGCGCAAGGGGGAAGGAGCAACCGGATGGAGAGTCGTTCACCCCCAACCTAGGGTTCGGTTGACACCGGGATGAGCAACACCGACGCAATCGGGTGTTGAGACGACTGTGGTGCTGGCGTGAGGGGAAGGAGAGTCGGCGGTGGTAGTAGAGAAACTAGGGTACATAAGAGAGATCGCCGCCATGGATACCAGTGTCAGGGGAAGAAGAGGCCAAGGCCGTAGTCCGGAGAAGGAAACAGGCGGAGCTTCGAATCTCGACTCCCCGCACCACTGCGGGGAATTACATAACACTTAGGGCACGGAACAGGGCAACACAAGAGAAGAGGGGATGTGCGGCGGTGAGAGGAGGACATGCTGTGCTGGTGATGGAGCTTAACGGCAGTCGACGTTGGTGACAGATCATGCGACCATCGCCCGGTGGTAGCCGACGACGACAATGAATCACGCGAGACTGCGCCACACGGGAGAGGTGAAAGGGATCGGGTGGTGTTCGACGCATAAGAGGGAGAGGAGAGGAATACAAATAAAAAGAAAATGAAGCTAGGTTTTGCTTAATCAAACCTGAAGTACACTCCTCAATCAACTCCCATTTTTGGATGTTTCCAAACAGTCTTTTCTCGAGCCCATAAGTGCATCCCCACTAAATACACCGCACGAGCTCTGATTAATTCTAGAAAAATTTATAAAAATTCCATTAAGACTATTTGCCTATTAAACCTTATTATTTAATTACTATTTTGTTCAATATTTTATACTTCACGCCACAACCGCCGCACCACTGCCCTCCTCGCCGACGCCTCCTTCTCCCCTCTCAACCCCAACGTCGGAGTCGTTGCCTCCTTTCTTCTCCACGACGATGCTGTCGGAGAGCATCGCCGTCGCCCCAGGAGGCCTTTGGTGTCACTTGTAGTGTCCTTTGCTTGAGCTCGCCAGCACGCCAACAACCCATTGCCCTCCTCTTCCTCTCTTTCCGCTGCCACCGTAGCTGTCGGAGCCGCTGTCGGCACTACAGTCCATCACCACAACCGCTTTTCCCTCTTTTTCGCACGCCTCCTCCATTCTTTTTTAGTCGTTGCCACCCTTATCGCCGGTTAGGCATGCCATGGACCATCCCTTCTTTTTCTGGCATCGTCACCCACTCCACAGCCCACAGCGAGTAGTTCTTAGTCGTCGGTGCCGCTGCCGACACCTTAGATCCGTCGGTCTGGTTCTCCGACGCTCGATTCACAGTGTTGTATGCCTCCGATGTCGATCGGTCCCCGAGCCCTCGTTGTCATTATGTTCTGACCAGACTTGTGTGATGTTTTTATGTTCCGACCTTCATGTCGCCATTGTATCTCGGCCTGTGTGCCGATCTCATATCCCGGCCTGCGTGCCACTATTACCTCCCGACCTGCATGCCGCTATTATCACCCGACCTGCAGCTCGTTTTCCAGCTCCATGTCGCGTCCTGCTCTGCTTCATCGGATCCAGTCCTTCATCCAGCTCAAAGCCATCTATTCTCTCTTCCGGGTCACAATAGCTCGAGCAACGTCCCATCCGAGGGCGCCCATGGGCCAGGGTACATTACAGTACTCACTCTACATTCATTTGATTATTATAGTATTAGTATGTTACTTATATATTCGTTGGATTTGCCTTGAGCCTTGGGGTACCAGGGACTGGGGTAACCCGGTCGCTGGCTGCAGGTAGCGTTGACCAGAGGACTTTTTAAGACTTGGTCAACATAGAAGCCATCTCAGCATATCCCCCCTCCAGGACATCACAATTCGGTCAACATTCCATCCACCTCACTCGGTGGTCCATCTGACTCAGTTTCCGGACAAGATCAATTTGGCGTCATCTGTGGGAATCTTCTCCACCTGTTCTGGAACGTGAAGACGGACGACTTTGGGAGGTTCTCCACTATTATCGCAGTCCCAGAAGATTTCTACGAACTTATTATCTTCTCTCCTCACTCCACGGGTATTCGGGAGCCGAGGGATTAAGTTGAAGCTTCAATTGGCTGACAGGTTAGTTTTTCTATTATATTTTTTTCCTGACTTCACGGGTATTCGGGAGTCAAGGGATCAAGACAAAACATCAGTTGGTTGGCATGGCTCCTCGATTAGGTACGTTTTGGACTCTTCTATCTTTTTACGGTTATAGGATCTGCTATAGCTCCCTTTAGAGGATTTGCTATAACTCCCTAATAAGAGAGTAAGATTCTAATTCCTTGATCAAAGACTAGGGCCCTAGATCTTCGATCGGACACTAGGGGCCCAGCTCCCTGATCAAACATTAGGGGCACCACTCCCTGATCAGACACTAGGGACACAACCTCCCGATCAGTGACTTGCAGTACAGCTTCTTGATCAGGATTTAGGGGTCTTGCTCTTTGATTACAGGCTAGGGGCTTTACTCTCTAATCAGGGATTAGGGGTCCATCTCCCCAATCAGGTGTGTTATAAGCTCTGTGTTGGTGCAGGAAGCATCCGACGATCAAACCTGTGTTTTGATTATGTCAAAGGGTTCAAAGTTAAGTTATTTTGTTATCTAAAATGCTTGAATGAGTTTGCAGAAAAGTTATAAATATACTTAGGTAAAAGTCTTAGCTGTGGTTAGACAAGTGGAAGATCCTAGGGGGTGGTAACCCTAGGTCCTAGGGGCTGGTAACCCTAGGTGAAGAAAAGTCCTAGCTGTGGTTTGGCAAAGGGAAAACCCTAAGGAGCGATAACCCGAGGTTCTAGGGGGTGGTAACCCTAGGTCCTAGGGGTTGGTAACCCTAGGTTGAAAATTGAAATCCTGGTGTTGCGAACCAGGTGGAAGACTGGACGGGTCATGGAGCGGACGCCCAGCATAAAGACCAGAAGCATCGGGCGTTGAGTAAAAGTCTAGTCGGTCTGGAGGACTGAACTAGCAAAAGGTAACTTCTCTTGAGATGAGTAAGTGAGGACACGTTCCCCGGAAGAGGGAGCAGTAGGCGTCGGTTTGACCTAGGATTTTCGGTCGGAAATTTGAAGTCAGAACTGGACAGTCCGGTGACTGTTAGATATTCATATTTATGTTATTATTATGTGCTAACTTTGTGTTGCAGGGTATGCTTGGTATTTTGGGACTAACATATTTTGCAGGGACAAAATAGCATGATTTACCTCGGATGAATAGTACCCGAGGCACCCTCCATGGAGCTTGGAGGTGCCTCAGGTGCAAGAGCTGAGGAGTGCACGCAGTAGAGCTAGAGGTGCCCTCATGGAGTGTTGAGGCACCTCGGATGGCCTTGGAGGCGCCTTCAAGGGCATCAGAGGCACCCTCAGGTGGATAGGCTGTGAAGGAGTCAAAGCTCATCCACGTTGCGAATCCGCCAGTAATGGAGGCGCCCTCAAGGGGCTTGAAGGCACCCTCAACGGCTTATATAAGCCTGTCTCGACCAGCAGGTTGAAAACAACACAGTTTTGGCAATCCTTCTTCAGTGCACTACTAACGAGACGATCCGACTGAGCTACAATAAGACCCCGATGACCCGAAGCTGCGAAGTTTCAATTCCTTGTTGTCGGTATAGCTTTTTCAATACAATTTTGTAATAATCTCTTGTAACATTTTGTGCGATTATAGTTGTTGCCCAAAGTAAATGCTCAACGAGCGTAGGCCTTGGAGTAGGAGTCGTCACAGGCTCCGAACCAAGTAAATCCCTGTGTTTGCTGGTGTCCTTCTGTGCATTGTTTCTTTATTATTCCGCTGCGTTATTCGTTAAGTGTTAAACCGAAAAGTGAAAGCCACGAGCGCTATTCACCCCCCTCTAGCGCGTCTCGATCCAACAATTGGTATCAAAGCGGGGTCGCTTCCATTTGGTGTAACCACCAGTCAAGCAAAATTTCTTTTCTTTCGTGGTGATTTTCAATTTTTTCAGAGTTGATCGGAATCGGTATTATTGCCGCCTTCCGATCTATTTCTTTTTCGTAATCAAATTTTTTCCTCGAAGTTGGTGTAACACCACTCGAGTTTGCGTGTTTATTCTTTCTTTATCTTGCACTACTAATCCAAGACTAAGTCTTGGAACAAGTCTTTTTTCCGTGTGTGCTAGATTTTTGTTGTGCAAGTTTTTATGGCTCTCCAAGAAGGCTATAGCACCGCCCGCCCACCGCTCTTCACCTGAGAAGACTTTGGTTACTGGAAGGGCCGAATGGAGTTGTACCTTTAGACTCATTTCGAGGTCTGGATAATCGTCAAAACTGGCCTTGAACTCCCAACTGACGACAACGACAAACTGATATCGTACAGGAACTGGGATGCAACTCTGATAAAGAAGGTAGAAGAAAATGCCAAAGCAACTTGTACACTTCAGTGCGACCTAACCAAGGAGGAGCTGAATCAAGTCGACCCCTTCTTAAGTGCAAAGGAATTGTGGTAAAAACTGATCGAGCTACACGAGGGTACATCAGACACAAAGGTAGGTAAGATGGATCTCATTTTTAACAAGTTATATAAAATAAAATTACAGGATGGTGAAACGGCAAGCCAATTGCATGCCCATATACAAGATCTGGTCAACGAACTCCAAGCAATCGGGCAGAAAGTGGAGAACCACGATGTTATAAGGTACGCCCTAAATCCCTTACCGAGGAATACCTTATGGGCATCCATGATAGATGCTTACAAGGTATCTAAGGATCTATCTTTAATTAAACTAGATGAATTATTTTCTGAATTTGAATTGCATGAACAAATTAACGCTCGATCGATCGAGAAGGGTATAACTTTGATTACAGGTACAAGCAGAGAGCGCGAACCAAAAGCAAGTCGCAGAACCGAACCGGAGTCAGAAGAAGAACCAGACTCAGACGATGATGATGATGAAATTACCACCGAGCTCATGAAACTGGTCCAGAAGATGTGCAAGAAAAAGAAAAAGGTGACTCAAATGAACATGAAGGTTAAGACTAAAGTTACTTGCTACAGCTGTAACCAGAAGGGGCACTACAAGTCGGGTTGTCCAAACCAAAGGCAACGAAGAAGGAAGGTGTTGAAGGCAACATGGTCCGAGTCATCAGACGAATCCGAATCCGATGAAGAAGAACAAGCATGCTTTCTCGCTCTACCGGTACAAGCAAATATTGTCGAAATCGAGTTCGAGTTCTAGTCCGAAACCGAGAGCGAATTAGAAACCGAGTCCAAGCGAAGCCACGGATCCATATCCGTTTCCGAAGGACCTAACCCCACTGTAAGCTCTCTTATTTCTAGTATTAATTTAGAAAATTTAGTTTCTTATTCGTTAAAGAAATTAGCTAAATCCAACGTCCGGGTCAAGTCACTCCAAAAGGAGGTAACAACCCTTAAGGAAGCAACTAACTCGAGTCCTTTGACTGAGTCTGTTCAAATTGGAAGTTCAACTCAAGTCCAACAACTTGAGGAAGAAAATTCCAATCTGAGAACTCAAGTTAAAGAACTTAAAGACACATTGGAATGGTTCACGTTGGGTTCCAAAAATCTTGATCTGATTCTTGGAAAACAAAGAGCCGTTTACAATAAATCCGGACTTGGATTTAAATGTAAACATAAATTTAAATCATATTTGTCAATTGTAAATAGATCAAATAGAAACATAGTCCAAGCATGAGTCCCCAAGTCTAACATAGTCAATCAAGTTGGACTAGGTCTATGTTGGGTCCCTAAGGATCAAGTCTATTACCTTGATAGACCATATCGAAACTATGATCCAGGGGAGCTATTAGAAAGACTATTTTTAAAATTGGTTGATGATTGCTTTTACTGTTTTTATATAAATGCTTAGATTATGCTAGATTAAGGACCTAGACGCAATTTACACTTGACTGGTTAGTCCTAGGAATTTCAAAAGGAAAATTAAATATATAATTTCTTTGAAAGGCTTTGTTTAGAAGTGGTGGATGATCCCATACCCAAGAAGGCCTAGTGCCTCGCCATAGCCTGGAAGCCAATCTGGTGTATTTAATTCTCTAATTGAAAAACCTAAGTCTAACCAAAATGTAAATTAATCCTTAGACAAAATCTAAATTAAAGATTAAAATTAATCATCTCACAAAAATCTATAAGTCTCCCTACTTGATAATTTAGAAAAGGGTGAGATGAACTTAGGCAAAATTTAGATTATTCAATTCAACTTATTTAATTTAAATCAATTCTTCTTAATCAAATTAATTAATTCAATTAAGCCAACCTAATTAATTTTAAAATGTTAATCTTAAGTTTAAAATGTTAATTATTTTTAAAATCATAATTAAATTATTTTTAAATTATGATTAATTTCAAAAACATTATTTTTAAAATTATAATTTCAAAATCATAATTAATAAAATTATTTGATTATTAATCTTTAAATTAAAATTAAGTTTCAAATAATTAATTATTAAATTTTCATTTTCAAAATCTTAACTATTCCTTAATAATAATTAATTTTCAAATCATATTTAATCTAAATGATAATTATTTTTCATAATCTAAATGACAATTAATTTTCAAATCATATTCAATTTTCAAAATCTAAATCCTAATTAATTTCAAAATCATATTGAAATTCAAAAATCCTAGTCATTTAATTATTAGATTTTCAAAATCTTAATTATTTCTAAATGATAATTTATTTTCAAATTATAATTAATTTCAAAGTCTTACTTAATTCCATAAATATTTTTAAAATTATTTTTCAAAAAATGATAATTTCTTTCAAATCATTATAATTATCATAATTAATTTCAAAAAGTCAATTGTTTTCAAGTGATTTACATTTCAAAATCTAAATCATAATTAATTTTCAAATCATATATGCAAGATTATAATTTTAAACTTAATTTTTAATACATTTTCAAAATCGTCAAAAATGTTTACTTATTTGAAATTTAAACTCACTGAAAACTTAAAAACCTATATTTTAAATCTCAATTTTAATATTATTTTTAAATAAAGTTAATTCCGTCTCACACTCACTCATAAGCTGAACATGCTTGATAATCTAGAGTGGGTGAGATGGAAAATTAGGAAAATAGATAATCTTTTTTGTTTTTATGCTTGGACTCTAGGACACAAAAAGTTATTTTGGCATTAATCAAGGGGGAGTGAAAGAAAGGTGAAGGCATTTTTTTTTAAAAAAAAGGTTTTTTTAGGTTGTTAAATAAACCTTATTTGAAAACGCAAGTTCAAATACTTTTGAAAAAGTTTTATGTTTATAAAATACTTAATTATGCTTTTTATCTATTTTTTTTTTCAAAAAAAGGCTAAGTATTTTTCAAAGCTAAGTACTTAACTATGCTTTTATGAAAAACCCTCTTTAAGCTAAGTACTTAACTAAAGCTTTTAGCAAACTTCTTTTAACCAAGTACTTAATTAAGTTTCTTTTGAAAATCCTTTTAATATAAGTACCAAATTTATCAAAGCCTTTTTTAAAACTAAGTTTTTCTTTAACAAAATTGTCTTATTTTTTTTTGAAGTGAAAGTGGGCTTTGCTAAAGTTATACAAATTGATACCATTTAAGCTAAGTACTTTTCAAATTTAACTAAGTAAAATTGTTTTTTGAAACTCTAAAGTGTTTCTTTTTGAAAAATTCTTAGCTAAACTACGTTCCAAACTTAGTTTTTGAGCAAAATTTTTTTTGGGAAAAGATTTCTTAATCTAAATTTAAGTTTTAAAAGCTAAGTATTTTCAAAGAATCTCTAATTTAGCTAAGATCCTAAATTATTATAGTTAAAGCTAAGTATTTTTGCAAGAAACTCCTTTTCAAAACAAAGTGTTTATTAAAATCCTTTTCAGCTAAGTAATTATCAAAGCAAATTTTCTTTTAAACTTAATCAATTTATTTTCCAGACTTAGCTATTTCACATAGTATTTTCTCAACCCAATCATTTTAAAACTAAGTTTAAGCTAAGTTTTTCAACTGAGGACTTTTTCACTAAGTTTTTTTTCTTTACAATTTCTAAGTCCTTCACTATGTAAATCCTTGACAATGTTTAGGGAAGCTACCCTTCAGGGGGAGCTTAAAATTAAACAGAGTAATATTTTTACTATTTTTAGTTATTAAAACAACCTTCTCTCTACTTGTTTTCTTTTTGATTTATGTCAAAGGGGGAGAGAAAAGTCACAGTTAAGTAAAAATTAAGCAAATTAATGCTCATGTTTAAATTTCTTTATTTATTGCTTGTTATATTTTTACTTAACTTTGAACCGTGTTGTCATAATCAAAAAGGGGGAGATTGTTGGTGCGGGAAGCATCCGATGATCAAACTTGTGTTTTGATTATGTCAAAGGGTTCAAAGTTAAGTTGTTTTGTTATCTAAAATGATTGAATAAATTTGCAGGAAAGTCCTAGCCGCGGTTAGGCAGGTGTAAAATCTTAGGGGGTGGTAACCCTAGGTCCTAGGGGGTGGTAACCCTAGGTGAAGAAAAATCCTAGCTACGGTTAGACAAAGAGAAAACCCTAGGAGACGATAACCCTAGGTCCTAGGGGGTGGTAATCTTAGGTGGAAAGTCTTGGCGGGTCGAGAACTTCGGGCAAAATCCTTGGGGGTGGTAACCCTAGGTTGAATTCCTGGTATCGCGAACCAGGTAGAAGACTGGACGAGTCGTGGAGCGGACGCCCAACATAAAGACCGAAAGCATCGGACGCTGAGTAAAAGTCCAATCGGTATGGAGGACCGAACTGGCAAAAGGTAACTTCTCCTAAGAGTAGTAGGTGAGGATGCATTCCCCGGAAGAGGGAACAGTAGGCGTCAGTTCGACCTAGGGTTTCCGGTCGAAAATCTGAAGTCAGAACCAGACAGTCCGGTGACTGTCGGATATTCATATTTATGTTATTATTATGTGCTAACTTTGTGTTGCAGGGTATGCTTGATATTTTGGGACTAACATATCTTGCAGGGACAAAATAACTTGATTTGCCTTGGATGAATAGTACCTGAGGCGCCCTCCATTGAGCTTGGAGGCGCCTCGGGTGCAAGAGCTGGGGAGTCCGCGCATTAGAGCTGGAGGCACCCTCATGGAGTCCTGAGGTGTCTCGGACGACCTTGGAGGTGCCTTCAAGGGCATCGGAGGCACCCTCAGGTGGATAGGCTGCGAAGGAGTCAAAGCTCATCCACGCTACGAATCCGTCGGTAATGGAGGCACCCTCAAGGGGCTTGAAGGCACCGTCAACGGCTTATATAAGCCTGTCTCGACCAGCAGGATGAAAACAACACAGTTTTGGCAATCCTTCTTCAGCACACTACTAACGAGACGATCTGGCTGAGCTACAACAAGACCCCAACGACCCGAAGTTGCGAAGTTTCAATTCCTTGTTGTCGATATAGCTTTTTCAGTATAGTTTTGTAATAATCTCTTGTAACCTTTAGCGCGATTATAGTTGTTGCCTAAAGTAAACGCTCAACGAGCGTGGGCCTTGGAGTAGGAGTCGCCACAGGCTCCGAACCAAGTAAATTCCTGTGTTTGCTGGTGTTTTTCTGTGCATTGTTTCTTTATTATTCTGCTGCTTTATTCGATAAGTGTTAAACCAAAAAGTGAAAGCCACGAGCGCTATTCACCCCCCTCTAGCGCATCTCGGTCCAACACTCTGCACCCTTCACCATGGGACTTTGCATCCTCTTACTGGTATAGGCGCTTCACTTTATTACTACTATATATTCTTTGCATCTTCCACCTGTTTTGCATCCTCTTAAGTATACAGACCTTGCTCCATTCACCCACGGTGCTCTACTTCCTTTTATTGCTACGGACTCTGCTCCCTTATATGGCTATGGGCTTTACTCCCTTCAACAGCAGGGCTCAAATTATTTTCTCCTTGACTTTGTGGACATTTAGGGGGTTAAGGGATCGATACTATTCCTCTCCTCGACTTCACGAGCATTTCAGAGTCAAGGGATCAAGTTAGATCCTCAGTCGGTCGACACCACTTCACTATCAGGTATGATAAAGGTTGTGCTCCCTCATATTGCTACTGCCTATGCTTCAACGGACTTCATGGCTTATCTCCCCCGTTAGGGGTCGAGCAGTTTTCACTGGTCTTGGACCAACTTATTAGATTTCTTATCTCCCTCATTCGGGGTCAAGCGGTCTTCATTGGTCTCGGACCAGCTATCATGTGAGATCTCGGAAAATTTAATTAATAGGGTTATTTCAGAAATAGCCTTATAGAATTTTTCCGGAATTTTTAGAAATTTTTGGGGAATTTTTCGGAGCTCGTACGACAAATTTTGAGGGGATCAATTTTGGGTTCGGATTAAACCTATTTGGGATACCCGTTTAATTGAGGAAATGTTTTATTTATAAAACATTTTCCTTTTATTTTTCTTTCCCCAACTCAACGGCGACCCCAACCCTCTCCTCACCCGAACCCTTGTGATCCCGACCTTTCTTCCTCCCCCGACGCCGAGTTCTTCCTTCTTCTTTCCTCTGGCTCCGATCTCTCTCGGTTTCTCTTGCCTTCATCGCCGAGCCTGAGGAGCTCGTCGCCAGATCTCGACGGTGCTGAGGAAGACAAGCTGGATCTGGCCGAGGGATCTCTATTTCGGTGGCTTCTTGCGCTGATCATCGGCGACTCCTTGGTGGCTAGGGCACGGTAAGGAGCAAGACTCGCATTGTTTCCTAGCCAATCGTCCACCGAAGCTTGGAGAGGTGCTCTGGTCCGGATTTTGTGCCACTCGATCGCCGACGTGGGTAAGCTAGCCTTAACCGAAAACCCCTCTTCCCGAATTGCCTCTTGATTCATCACTGGATCCTTGTATATTCAAGGGTTTAGCTAGATTAGGGCTCTCCTTTTGGAATTAACTATTCTTGTGCTGGATTCTTTCCCGGATCAGATTGGTCATCGTCTTGTGGTTGGTTTTAGGTTTTGGTTGAAGATGATGGGCTCTTGAGCTATCGGGCAGAGGCTAGAAAGTTTTGCTTGATCACTGCTTTCTCCTACTTGAGCCGATTGATCAGTGAAGGTCAGTTCTGTGATGTTCTTGATCCAGTAGCTACTCACCTCACGTCTGGCAGTAAACCATCCAGCAACAACAGCAACTGGGATTGAGGTAAGTGGAGAGGAATCCAGTAGGTGGTTCTGTGAGATTTCTTGCTCTTGGTTTTGTTAACATTCCCACCTGCAATTTCCCCTAGTTCCAGCAGATCACTTTGTATTCCAGCAACACAGCAACAGGAATTGGGAGGGAGGTTTGTTCTGTGCTGTGGGGTTATCCTTGTTCCGGCAGCACTCCTTCCAGCAGCTTCTTTTTGGCTGCGGAACAAGAGCAGTGGTTGAATTGAGGTACGTGTAGAGGTAGTTGATACATGCTGTATTGGATTAGGAATTAATTGGAGATGATATGTTAGTATATTATTAGTTGAATATAGGTAATTGATCTTGGATGTAGATCATATGGATTAGGTTAAGTGTAATTGGTTAGTTGATGGTGATTAGATATAATTGGTTGAATTAATCTAATAGGGTAATTAGGGTTAAGAGTAATTAACCCTAATTAACTGTTAGATTTAATTTAAATGGTGATACGTGTTATGATTAGATATAATTGCTTAGATTTAATCTAATAGAATGATAAGGGTTAAGACAATTAACCCTAGTCTAACTATTGGATTTAAATTAAGTTTATATTTCTAATCTAATTGTTGATTAGGGTTTTGCCCTAATTTAGTTTTGGGAATTTTATTTAGCTATTTCATTTGAATTTAGCTAAATAAAATATATATATTGTTTGACGCAGGATTTTGATTCGAGACAGGCGTCTCGACGTTGACTTCGGATTTGGATTGTACCTTCTACTTGAGGCGGATACCCTTTGACTTATCTCTTGATAGTGTCTTCTGATATGTGCAGTTTATATATACTTGCTAGTCATTGGTAGATTTAGCACTTCCCTGGTTATAGGTTATTCGACACCTGTAGGCGATTATTAGCGATTGGTAGTTAGCATATTCCCTGGTTTAGTTATTTGATACTTGATACCTGTTGCTACGATTAGCATCTATACCTTAGTCTAGCATGCTTTTCTTTCTTGCTGTGCTTATCTGTGTTCATAGAGATGCATATCTATAGTGCTCTACTCTACTGGATTAGTTGCTCTACATGTGTGATACATGCTCTTGGATTCATGATACTTACATCATTGTTATATGTGATGTCTTTGGATATATGCTGTTTATTATCCTTGTTATATATGTGTTTATCTGTTTGGCATCTACACATATGGAGGAGGATATGTTCAGGTATGACATACTGTAGCCGCATGCACCATATCGCATGATTGTATGCTGGGCGATTGACGACTCCATTATTGTTGAGCTCGTCGGCCGACTACATTGACCTGCGCACCACGTGACCACTGCATGGGTAGTGGCACAGCACACAGGGTGTGTAGGTTGCTCGGTGGTGCTCCGCTGGAGGCTCCACTCATGGGTAGTGTGATAGGCAGCGTGGTAGCACACCGGGGTCCCTCCCCGTCATTGTGTACCGGGAGATGAGAGCATGGCGCTCCCTCCTATAGTGAGGTTGGAGGATAGGTGTACTCCGTGCATCCGTCCACTCGGTCACTCTTCGGGTAGTGACGGCAGAGTGCACGTGTCACACCCTACCCACGCGGTCTCACCATTGTGTGTGAGATTCCATCGGGGGTGACCATGTCATTTGCATCATATGCAGTTGCATTAATTATGATTGATGCATTTTGGTGATTGCATATGATTGACATGCATCTGATATATGCTTTTCTCTATCTTTATCTGTATGTTTATGATTGCACAAGCCTCGCAGGTGAGTACAGTTTATTTCAGTATCGCATTTCTTATTATTTGTGCAGTAGACTGTGTTACATGCCTATTGCTGGTTACTACAGTTTATTTCGGCTATGCATATCTGTTATTCTGTTAGGAGACTATACCGTAGGTTGTATGGTTAGAGAACTGTACTCTTGATCCTATGGTTTAGGAGACTGTACCTTAGGATACTACTGGTAGTTATATGTTGCTGTACATATCTATTGGATTACCTGCTGAGTTCTTTGAACTCACCCCGTTGTTACTATTTTTTTTTCAGGTTGAGGCCGTCAGGGGATATTCCAGTCGCTAGCCCCATTATCGCGAGGATTTTCTTTGTCGGATTATATTTTGCTTTTGCATCTTATATACTTGTATTGTGGGTTTGTATTGTGGACTTTACATTGAACATTCGGGTTTGCTACTTTTGTTTTTCGCTGCGGTTGTATTTTCATTACTTCGTGGATTTGTTTTCTTCGTTGTAGTGGAGTAGGCTGTTTACATGTATCTTCGAGGTGCTATATCGTCTTTCCTTATTAAATTGCGTGGATTGATTGCATGTTGAATTATGTGGAATGTTGATATAAACTGCGTGGTTTGTTCTTATGTGTATTGTATCATTCCGGTCGTCTGTGGCCGAGGTATGGAGATATATGTATACTGAGCTTCATATTGTCCGCCGTACAGGGGAGGTGCTGCCGAAATTTCTTCGGACAGGGACTACCTGGGGCGTGACATATCAGATCTGTTATCTCCCCCATTTGGGGTTGAGCTATCACCACTGGTCTCGGACCAGAATATCGGCACCAGTCTCAGACCAGAGTATCGCTACTAGTCTCGGACTGGAGTATTGCCACCGGTCTTGAACTGGAGTATCGCCACTGGTCTCGGACCAGAGTATTGCCACTGGTCTCGGACCGGAATATCGCCACTGGTCTTTGACCAGAATATCGCCATTGGTCTCGGACCAGAGTATTGTCACCGATCTCGGACTAGAGTATCACCAACGACCTCCCGGTCGGGCTCCAGCCTCTCACCCCAGCATGAGTTATAAGTGAGCATGCTCTCACGCCTCCAGACTCTCTCCCTAGTGTGAGTTATATACGAGCATGTTCTCACGCTTCTAGACACTCGCCCCAGTGCGAGTTATAAATGAGCATGCTCTCACGCCTTCAGACTCTCGCCCTAGTGCGAGTTATAAGTGAGCATACTCTCATGCTTTCATACTCTCACTCTAGTGTGAGTTATAAGTGAGCATTCTCTCACACTTCCTTATAAGTGAGCATGCTCTCACACCTCCAGACTCTCGCCCTAGTGCGTGTTATAAGTGAGCATGCTCTCACGCTTCCAAACTCTCGCCCTAGTGCGAGTTATAAGTGAGCATGCTCTCACGCCTCTAGACTTTTTCCCCAGTGTGAGTTATAAGTGAGCATGCTCTCACGCTTCTAGACTCTCTCTCTAGTGCGAGTTATAAGTGAGGATGCTCTCATGCCTCCAGACTCTCGCCCCAGTGCGAGTTATAAGTGAGCATGCTCTCATGATTCCAGACTCTTACCCCAGTGCGAGTTATAAGTGAACATGCTCTCACGCTTCTAGACTCTCGCCCCAGTGCGAGTTATAAGTGAGCATGCTCTCACGCCCAATGACCTCTCAGTTGGGATTCCAGACTCTCGTTCTAGTGCGAGTTATAAGTGAGCATACTCTCATGCCTCCAAACTCTCACTCACGACCAACAACCTCCCAGTCAGGCTCTCACGATCAACTACTAGTCGGTGGGCACTCACCGCTCACTCGCCGCTCTGCTCGACACTCATCATTCGCGACCCACTTGCTGCTCTGCCCATCACTCACCATTAATGTCTCAATCGTCGCTTGGCCTGACACTCACCGCTTTTGCTGCTTGGTCGATACCCGCTTTCCCTGCTTAGCATTCCCATAACTGCCTGATTGTTCGGCTCCCGTTCGTGCTCCATCCACAAGCTCTGCCCACGTTCATGCCCGATCCACAGGCTCTGCTATCGATCGCTTCCAGTCTCTCGGGATCAGCGCCTGACTCGGCTCACATAGCCTTTGCTCCCATTCTCATTTGATCTCATAGGCTCCGTGTCTATCCAGCGCATAGGCTCTGCGCCCACTCGGCATTCTTTCGATCACCCGATCGGCCTTCTCCTAGTCAATCGATCAGTATTGCTTGGACATCTGCTCGGTCGTTCGCTTTGCACCGCTCGACATTCTTGATCACTCGGTCATGATTTACTATCGCTCGGTCGACACTTTCTCAATCGCACGCTCGGCTCTGCTCACCCGCCGTTCGTCTACTCGCTCGGCATTTTCTCGCTTGCCTATTCTATAGCTTTTTGATTGCCCGATCGTGATTTACTATCGCTCGGTTGGCAATTTTCTTGGTCGCACTCACGGGTTTTCTCGTCCATCATTCTCTCTATTGCCCAGCCACCATTGTTCGATTGCTAGGTCGTGATTTACTGTCACTCGGTCGGTATTTTTCTCGATCGCGCTCACGACTTTGTGTTGGATCGAGATCGCGCTAGAGGGGGGGGGTGAATAGCGCTCGTGGCTATTTTATTCGATTATCGGAATCGTAAGAATTATTGGAGTAATTAAGCAGCAGAATAAAACAAAACAAGCACACAGAGACAGGAGGATTTTTACTTCGTTCGAAGCCTTGATCGACTCCTACTCGAAGGCCCGCGATCCTTGATCGCTTCCGGTGGGCAACAACTATAAGCTCGATAAAAGGATTACAAGATGAAGTACAAGTAAATGGAAAAACTAGTTATACCGACGACAAGAGTAGAATTTTAAAGCTTCGGGTCGTCGGAGACTTGTAGCAGCACTTCCGGGCGTCTTTCGGAGCAGCACGTTGAAGAGAGAAGACTTGGAATGCGTTTTTTTGAAGTGCTGGTCGAAACCCCCTTATAAAGGGTGTTCAAGGCGCCTTAAGGGCTGTTCAAGGCGCCTCCATGCTGCCTGGTCTTCCGCGTGGATCAAACCTGACCTGGTCGAATTTCATCCATTCAAGGCGCCTTATATCCCTCTCAAGGCGCCTTCCAAGGCGCCTTCTGCCTGCTTCAAGGCGCCTCCAGTGGTGCTTCGAAGCCAGCTCAGCTTTTGCACCCGAGGCGCCTCCAAGCTCCATGGAGGCGCCTCGGACACTGTTCATCCGAGGGTTTAGGTTGCTCCTTTGCACCTGCAAGATACGTTAGTCCCAAACACTATCCTGCAACACAAAGTTAGCACAATACACATGATAAATGAAGTATAGACAGTCTCCGGACTGTCCGAGTCTGACTTCGGATTTCCATCCGGAAACCCTAGGTCGACCTAACGCCTACTGTTCCCTCTACGGGGAACGCGTCCTCACCTACTCCATTCAGGAGATTTACCTGTTGCCAGTCGATCCTCCAGATCGACTGGACTTTTGCTCAGCACTCGATGCTTCCGGACTTTCTGCTGGACATCCGCTTCCCCGGCTAGTCCAGTCTTTCACCTGGTTCGCGACACCAGGACTTTCCACCTAGGGTTACCACCCCTAGGACTTTTGCCTGAAGTCATCGACCTGCCAAGACTTTCCGCATAGGGTTACCACCCCCTATGACCTAGGGTTACCACCCCCTAGGGTTTTCCCTTTGCCTAACCGCAGCTAGGACTTTTCTCCACCTAGGGTTACCACCCCCTAGGACCTAGGGTTACCACCCCCTAGGGGTTTCACCTGCCTAAATACAGTTAGGACTTTCCTGAAACACTCATTCAACATGTTAGATAACAACACACCCTAACTTTGAATCCTTTGCCATTATCAAAACTCAGGTTCGATCGTCGAATGCTTTCCGCACCAACAATCTCCCCCTTTTTGATTATGGCAACCCAAATTCAAAGTTAAGTAAAACAAATGCATAAGTATATTAAAAAGTTTTAAGTGAGCAAGCTTAAGTATATAAATTCAAATGAACGCCTAACTTAAGCTAACACTTAAACTTTTGTGAAGCTCCCCCTTAATACAGGGTTTCCTTTTTGACTTTTTTTCTTTTTTACTTTTGAATTTCCTACTCTCCCCCTTTGCCATTTATCAAAAAAATAGGCCAGTTAAAAACAATTTTCAATTTTTCTTTTTGAAAAGTAAATTAGGCTAGGAAAAAGAACGGGATAAGTGCTAAGTTGAAAAATAAATTTTCACCTAAAATTTTGAAAGCACTGAGTTAAAATTTTGTAAGCCTATTTGAAAGGTAACTTAGAAAATATCTTATCAAGAATTTATAAAGTTAGGTTTCAAGGTTGGCTAAGTTTGAAAAAAGTTTGAAAGTTGCTCTATGAATCACTTAGCTAAGCTTTTTGCAAACATTGAATTTTTAAAATATAGCTTAAGTGAAAAGGGACTTAGCTTAATTTTGAATAAAATAATACTTATTTTTGAAAAAGAACTTGTTAATTTTTAGGTTGAAGAGAGAGAGTAGCTAATATTTTAATTTAGGTTACTTATTTAGTTGGTCCTTAAGTCCAAGCATGTCTAATTGGTGTTGATCAGGTATCAGAGCCCTAAAGTACAAGTAATCTTAATCTTAATATTTCCATTTCCTTTAGTTTGAGAGATACTTTTAGCTAAGATAAGGTTATTTTTGTCTTTAACAAGTAACTAAGTGATATCACAACACTTTAGATTCTTAGTTTTTAAAGAGAGAGTTTAGCAAAAAATTTGTTCAAGACTCAGTTTAGCTAAGATTTTTACTTTTAAAACACTTTTATCAAAGACTTAGCTAGACTTATAATAGTTTTGTTAAGTATTTAACCTTAAAAAAACTTAGTTTTTCAAAAAAAATGTTTTGATTAAATTTTGAGAATGCTTTGAAAAATACTTAGCATTTTCAGCAAAACTTAGCATTTGAAAACAATTGCTTTGAGAGACACTTAGCTAAATTCCCTTTTTGTTTTTTTTAACTTTTAAAAAATACTTAGCTAAATTTGAAAATACTTAGCTATATATTCAGCTTAAAAATGATTGCCTTGAGAAAACTTCTTGCCAAATAGCTAAGTTTAGAGTATAATCTAACTAAGCTTAGTTAAAGAAGACTTGATTAAGTACTTAGCTTAAAGAGGTTTTACATAAAGGCTTAGCTTTGAAGACATTCTAGAAGAGTTGTAATTTAAAAGTCAGGTCATAAATAATTTTAATCTTAAAGTTAAGTTTAAAATAATCTGAACTTTTGAAAGAAAAAAAAATTAGTTTTTAATTTTGAGGTCAAGTCAAAATTTTATTTCAAAGAAAAACTAATTTTAAAACCAACTCAAAATCACTCCCCCTTAATTAATGCCTTTTAATAAATTCTTTGAGTTCAGGAGTCCAAGCATGAGAGGTTAAAAAAATATTTTCCTATCTTTCCATCTCACTCACTCTAGATTAACAAGCATGTTTAGCATATGAGTGAGTGTGATATGGAGTTGTCTTTGCAGTTGATATAAAACATAAGTTTTAAATTTCAAATAAATTTTTTTTAAAAGATTTATAAAATGGTTTTTTTTTAAAGATTTTAAAATAATTTTGAAATTGAATTTGAAAAATTTTAAAATGATTTTTCAAATAATTTTGAAATTAAGTTTGAAAAGATTTTAAAATGATTTTGACATTAAGTTTTGAAAAGATTTTAAAATAATTTTGAAATTTAGTTTTGAAAAGATTTAAAATGATTTTAAAATTTAGTTTTGAAAAGATTTAAAATGATTTTGAAATGATTTTTCAAATAATTTTGAAATTAAATTTGAAAGATTTTAAAATGATTTTGAAATGATTTTTCAAATAATTTTGAAATTAAGTTTTGAAAAGGTTTTTAAATAATTTTGAAATTAATTTTGAAAATATTTTTAAATAATTTTGAAATTGATTTTGAAAAGGTTTTTAAATAATTTTTAAATTGATTTTGAAAAGTTTTTTTAAAATAATTTTGAAATTGATTTTGAAAAGGTTTTTAAATAATTTTGAAATTGATTTTGAAAAGATTTTTAAATAATTTTGAAATTGATTTTGAAAAGTTTTTTTAAAATAATTTTGAAATTGATTTTGAAAAGATTTTTAAATAATTTTGAAATTAATTTTGAAAGGGTTTTTTAAATAACTTTGAAATTGATTTTGAAAAGATTTTTAAATAATTTTGAAATTGATTTTGAAAAGATTTTTAAATAATTTTGAAATTGAAGTATAAAAAGATTTTTAAAATGATTTTGAAAGATTTTTGAAATGATTTTTAAAATATTTTTGAAATTAAGTTTAAAAAGATTTTTAAATAATTTTGAAATTGATTTTGAAAATATTTTTAAATAATTTTGAAATTGAAGTTTAAAAAGATTTTAAAAATGATTTTGAAAGATTTTTAAAATGATTTTTAAAATATTTTTGAAATTAAGTTTTAAAAGATTTTTGAAATGATTTTTAAAAGATTTTTGAAATGATTTTTAAAATATTTTTGAAATTAAGTTTTAAAAGATTTTTGAAATTAAGTTTTAAAAGATTTTTGAAATGATTTTTAAAATATTTTTGAAATTAAGTTTTAAAAGATTTTTGAAATAATTTTTAAAAGATTTTTGAAATGATTTTTAAAATATTTTTGAAATGAAGTTTCAAAAGATTTTTGATATTAAGTTTTTAAAGATTTTGATTACTTAGTCATCTCACCCGATCTAAATTTTCAATCAGGTACTCCTATAATTGTTGTGAGATGAATTGAGGTTCAATTTAAGGGTTTGGATTAACTTTATGTTAGATTCAGGTTTAGCTTTGGGTTCAACAAGTAAGCATTCTTTGGATAAACTTCTGGGCTATGGTGAGTCACAAGGAACTCATTAAAGTAACCATGCCTTCGAGGTTTTCCAAATAGTCCTACCCATTGAACTTAATACTAAACCTTGGTCTAACTAGTTAGGATCCATTTAAGGGTAGCTTCGGTCAGTTCCATTTGGCCAAATGCACCAGGTCGAAGCCATATCTTCCTAGACATGCGATGCCCAAGCTTCCCCAACGTACTATCATCCAAAAACTTCACCAGTACCGTGAGTCAAGTTAAACCTAGCCCATTTTTTCTAACCTTAATTACCCTGCCGGGTAATCTACTCTTATTTTACCCATTTCGGGTAGATTAAGTTCAGTTACCCTGTCGGGTAGTTCAGTTGGGGGTTCCAGCTATTCTGGATCCTCCTTCTAAATTTTTATTTGATTTACATTGAATTTTTGAATTTTGATTTAAGTTTGATTTTTTAAGTCAATTTTGAATTTAATTTTGAATTTTTAATTGAATATTGAATTTTGAATTTAATTTTGAATTTTGAATTTTTAATTTTTAATTGAATTTTGAATTATGTTCTTAATATTGTTTTTCTATTAGCTCCCCCTAGATCATAGCCTCGATATGGTCTATCAAGGTAATAGACTTGATCCTTGGGGACCCAATAGTGACCAGTTCCAACTTGATTAACCAAGTTGGATTTTGGCACCCATGCTTGGACAATTTTTCTATTATTTCTATTAACTAGCGATAAATATGATTTGTATTTTATTTTAGTTTTAAATCCAAGTCCAGTTTTGTTGTAAACGGCTCGCTGTTTTCCAAGAATCAGATCCAGATTCTTGGAGCCTAATGTGAACCATTCCAACGTGTCCTTGAGTTCTTTAATTTGAGCTTTCAAATTGGAATTTTCTTCCTCAAGTTGTTGGACTTGAGTTGAACTTCCAATTTGAACTGACTCAGTTAAAGAGCTCGAGTCGGTCGCTTCCTTAAGGGCTGTCACCTCCTTTTGGAGTGACTTAACCCGGACGTTGGATTTAGCCAACTTTTTTACTAAGTAAGGTAATAATTCATGCAAGTTATCTAATTGAAATTCTGCGAGTAGTGAACTTACAGTGGGTTTTGGTCCTTCGGAAACGAATGCGGATTCGTGGCTTCGATCAGACTCAGTCTCGGATTCGCTCTCGGTTTCTGACTCATACTCGGACTCAGTTTCCACCACGGTTGCTAGTACTGGTAGAGCGAGGAAGCTCGTCGGTTCTTCTACGTCGGACCCGGATTCATCTGAAGACTCGGACCATTTCTTTTCCTCTGTCTTACTTGTACCTGCAACCATCGTAATACCTTCCTCGGCCGAAGTAGTATTATTCTGCTCATCTAATTCAAATAAATCATTTATTAAGTTATGCTTACTTACTTGAGCGTCGGAAGAGCCCTCGTGTAGTTTCATCAACCTTTGCCACAACTCTTTTGCACTTGAGAAGGGGCCGATGCGGTTCAGTTCTTCATTGGTTAGGCCACATTGTAGCATGCAGGTTGCTTTGGTATCGGCTTCAACTTTTTTCATTGTGCTAGAATCCCAGTTGATGCATGAGATAAGTTCTCCGGTGTTGTCACGTGGAAGTTCGAGTCCGGTCTGGATGATGATCCACATCTCGACTTGCGTCTTGAGGTGGTATTCCATCCGGTTCTTCCAGTATCCAAAGTCCTCGCCAGAAAAGAGCGGTGGTCAGACGGTGCAGAATCCTTCTTGGAATGCCATTTTAAAAGGACTTTGCACACAAAAAATAGCAAACAAAATGTACCAGGACTTGATCCTGGATTAGCAGTGTGGTATGGAAGGATAGAAATAGAAGTTCACCAGTTTCGATAAAAATAATAAAATAATAATAAAATATTATTAAAAAATATTTAAAAAATATTATTTCAAATTTTGCCAAATTCAATATTTTATCAATACTAATAAACCGTGAAAGGATGAAAATGAATTTTTCGAAAATAATTTTGGAGGGAAAAAACGAAAGGCGTAAGGTTTTATTTTTACCCTATACAAACGACAAAGCCACGGAAAATGCTTGAATGGTGGTTGCACCAGTTGAAAGCGACCCCGCTCTGATACCAATTGTTGGATCGAGATCGCGCTAGAGGGGGGGGTGAATAGCGCTCGTGGCTATTTTATTCGATTATCGGAATCGTAAGAATTATCGGAGTAATTAAGCAGCGGAATAAAACAAAACAAGCACACAGAGACAGGAGGATTTTTACTTCGTTCGGAGCCTTGATCGACTCCTACTCGAAGGCCCGCGATCCTTAATCGCTTCCGGTGGGCAACAACTATAAGCTCGATAAAAGGATTATAAGATGAAGTACAAGTAAATGGAAAAACTAGTTATACCGATGACAAGAGTAGAATTTTAAAGCTTCGGGTCGTCGGAGACTTGTAGCAGCACTTTCGGGCGTCTTTCGGAGCAGCACGTTGAAGAGAGAAGACTTGGAATGCGTTTTTTTGAAGTGCTGGTCGAAACCCCCTTATAAAGGGTGTTCAAGGCGCCTTAAGGGCTGTTCAAGGCGCCTCCATGCTGCCTGGTCTTCCGCGTGATCAAACCTGACCTGGTCGAATTTCATCCATTCAAGGCGCCTTATATCCCTCTCAAGGCGCCTCCAGTGGTGCTTCGAAGCCAGCTCAGCTTTTGCACCCGAGGCGCCTCCAAGCTCCATGGAGGTGCCTCGGACACTGTTCATCCGAGGGTTTAGATTGCTCTTTTGCACCTGCAAGATACGTTAGTCCCAAACACTATCCTACAACACAAAGTTAGCACAATACACATGATAAATGAAGTATAGACAGTCTCCGGACTATCCGAGTCTGACTTCGGATTTCCATCCGGAAACCCTAGGTCGACCCAACGCCTACTGTTCCCTCTACGGGGAACGCGTCCTCACCTACTCCACTCAGGAGATTTACCTGTTGCCAGTCGATCCTCCATATCGACTGGACTTTTGCTCAGCACTCGATGCTTCCGGACTTTCTGCTGGACATCCGCTTCCCCGGCTAGTCCAGTCTTTCACCTGGTTCGCGACACCAGGACTTTCCACCTAGGGTTACCACCCCTAGGACTTTTGCCTGAAGCCATCGACCTGCCAAGACTTTCCGCATAGGGTTACCACCCCCTATGACCTAGGGTTACCACCCCCTAGGGTTTTCCCTTTGCCTAACCGCAGCTAGGACTTTTCTCCACCTAGGGTTACCACCCCCTAGGACCTAGGGTTACCACCCCCTAGGGTTTTCACCTGCCTAAACGCAGTTAGGACTTTCCTGAAACACTCATTCAACATGTTAGATAACAACACACCCTAACTTTGAATCCTTTGTCATTATCAAAACTCAGATTCGATCGTCGAATGCTTCCCGCACCAACACTTTGCTCGTCCATCATTCTCTCTATTGCCCAGCAGCCATTGTTCGATTGCTTGGTCGCGATTTACTGTCGCTCAGTCGACATTTTTCTTAGTCGTGCTCCTAGCTCTACTCGTCTATTATTCTCCATATTACCTGGTAGCGATTTACTGCCACTCGGTCGGCACTTTTTCGGTCGCGTCCTTGCAACCCCTCGCTTTTCGTCATTCCACCCATTCGAGGTTCTCCCTATTGCCTGGTCACGGTTTATTGTCACCCGATCGACATTTTTCGGTCGCCCGGTCGTGAGTTACTGTCACTCGATCAACATTTTATCAGTCGCATGCTCGACATCGCTCGCTCCTTCTCATTCCGCCTGATTGGCATTGTCTTTGTTTTATGGTCGATATTTTCTCGGTCACGCGCTCGACATCGCTAGCCCGTTCTTATTCCACCTGATCGACATTGTCTTTATTGCCCGATCGACATTTTTCGATCGCCCGATTGCGATTACTGTCGCTCGGTCTGCATTTTGTCGGTCGCACGAGCGGTTTCGTTCCTTGTTCTCTTTCCACCCACGCGACATTGTCATGACTGCTAGCATCTTTGTAGCCGCCCAATCAGTATCACTCGGCTATTCACTTAACTCAGCATCGCTTGATCATTCGCTCGATATTGCTCAATCTCTTGCTCGGTATGCAACTGATCGTCTGCTTGGTGTACTCAATATTATTTTTCGTTGCTTGGTTGGCACTTGTCTTTCATATCGTTCTGCCAGGCGATCGTCGTTCATCGTTTTTCGTTCAATGCTATACGACAAGCCCAGCGATTTGATAGGAGCAATTCCGCATTACGTTAGACTTGGTCTAGTCACTTGGACTTGCGCCTCCTTCGACTAGACTTGAAGGGAAGACTTGTGATGTGGATATGGTTTAGGGACAGAGAAGGAATTAGGGAAAAAAGGAGGGGTAATTTGGTAAAATCATTGTATAGGGTTTTAAGAGAGAGGGGGCACTGTTGAGAGGGGGCCCTTCTTCTTCGTGAAATTTTTCTCCGCCACCACAGTGAAGAGGAGATCACCTCTGTCGGCATCGTCTCCCTCGTCGCTGGCGAGCCACCACCCTTCTCTTCTACTCTCCCCCTCCTACGACCGACAGGCGCTTCCGGTTACTATCTCCTCTCCTCCTTCAACATCGATGCCGCCTTCCCTTCTCCGTCTTCATGCCACAATCGTCGCACCACTGCCCTCCTCGCCGACGCCTCCTTCTCCCCTCTCAGCCCCAACGCCGGAGTCGTAGCCTCCTTTCTTCTCCACGACGACGCTGCTGGACAGCATCGCCGCCGCCGCAGGAGGCCTTCGGTGTCACTTGTAGTGGCCTTTGCTTGAACTCGCCAGCACGCCGATAGCCCACTATCCTCCTCTTCCTCTCTTTCCACTGCCACTGTAGCTGTTGGAGCCACTGCTGGCACTACAGTCCATCGCCACAACCGCTTTTCCCTCTTTTTCGCACACCTCCTCCATTCTTTCTCAGTCGTTGCCACCCTTATCACCGGTTAGGTACGCCATCGACCATCCCTTCTTTTTCTAGCGTCGTCACCCTCTCCATAGCCCACGACGAGTAGTTCTTAGTTGTCGGCGCCGCTGCCGACACCTCAAATCCGTCGGTCTGGTTCTTTGACTCTCGATTCGAGTGTTATATGCCTCCGATGTCGATCGAGCCCCCGATCCCTCGCTGTCATTATGTTCTGACCGGACTTGTGTGATGTTTTTATGTTCTGGCCCCCGATCCCATATCCCGGCCTGTGTGCCGCTATACCTCTTGGCCTGCGTGCCGCTATTATCTCCTGACCTGCAGCTCGTTTTCTAGCTCTGTGTCGTGTCCTGCTCCGCTTCGTCGGATCCAGTCCTTCATCCGGCTCAAAGTCATCTATTCTCTCTTTCGGGTCACAAAAACTCGAGCAGTGCCCCATCCGAGGGTGCCCCCCTAGGCCAAGGTACGTTACAGTACTCACTCTTCATTCATTTGATTATTCTAGTATTAGTCTATTACTTATATATTCATTGGATTTGCCTTGAACCTCGAGGTACCAGGGACCGGGGTAACCCGGTCGCTAGCTGCAGGTAGCGTTGACCAGAGGACTTCTGACAACTTGGTCAACATAGAAGCCATCTCAGCATACCCCCTTCGGGATGTCGCAATTCGGTAAACATTCCATCCACCTCACTCGGCGATCCATCTAACTCAGTTTTCGGATAAGATCAATTGGCTCTGTCGAATATTGACTTGGCTTAAAGTTTTATTAATGTTGAATGGATCAGCGTCCGACCGACCCCCTAGTCTAGTTGGCTGTCGATCCGGTCGGCTATCTCTCGGCCAAAGTAATCAACTGTATTGGCTTAAAAGATTGAACATTTCTTGACTTTAACTGCCATGTCAGCCGGTCTCCTGGACTTTAACTTGACTCGGAGGGCCCCACTTTATTCACCATACCATACTGGTAAAATATTAAGGGAAACAAATAAGCGAATCCTAATTCGAATCTCAATAGACACAAATATTTTGGATCTCTAAGTTTGAATAAACTGTGCTTCGGGAAAAAAACACTAGATGATAGTTCATGTGACATATCAATCAAATCTTTCAGCTATATCTTTAGGAAACTGATGGTATCTGAGTTATTTTTCAAGTACCCGGTCTCGCTTCTCTACTGGCTAGATTCAATTCCCGAATTTTCACAATCCCCCGAGCACTAAGAATTAACATTCCCGAGTACCAAGCAACCTCGAGCAATAAGGATTGGCATCCCCATGTACAAAGCATCCCAGAGCACTAAAGATTGGCATCCATGAGAAATAAAAGGTTAATCTTGAGATCAATAGTCTCGAGCACTAAGGATTGGCATCTTCGAGTACCAAACATCCTTGAGCATTGAAGATCGGTGTCTCCGAGCACTTAACGATTGTAAGTACTTTGTGATGATTTTGATATGATCAACCAAGTTAGGTTAGGTTCTATTGTGTTTGATCCTTGTGTCTAAGTGTACAAGAGTTTAGGAATATAAGAAGTCGAGTGGAAGACGTAGCTAGTGAGAAGCATGGCACGGGAAGGGAGTCGACAGGCTCGGTGCATCCGAAGGACAAGATGCTGCGGAAGAGTACACCGACGGACGAGAATGACGCGCGTGACGGTCCGAAGGACGAGAAGCCGGGGAGGAAGGCTGCTCGAGGAGAAGGCCGGAGTTGGGTTCGGGTGAGCTCAACTCCGGTTAGCTGGAGAATCACCTACGCGAAGAACTATGTGAAGAGATCAATGTTTAGCTGAGTTGAATAGAATGCACCTTGGACCATCTTGGAGGCGGCTTTAAGCTGTGAATAGAGTTTTCCAGGGGCTAAAAAAAGACCCATGGACCTAGCAAATAGACAACAACTCTAGTATTCATTTCTTAGTTCTTTTCTGAGCGTTCAACGAGTGTAAGAGGCTTCTCCGCCTTTAACGAAGGAGATTTTTAGTACTTTTTCATTTGCCTTAGATTAACAACCATCTATGTTGTAACTAAGTAAATTCTTATGCCTCTTTTATTTTGTAGTTGCTCAATTAACCTGTTATAATTATGCGATTGCTACTAATTTGAGTTGAGAGATCGGGAAAGGTTTATTTTTATATTAGACAGGCAATTTACCCCTCTTGTCGGCCTCGCTACACCAACAATTGGTATCAGAGCTAGAATACCTCAGAAGACTAACCGCCGACTAATGCATCGAGACGATGGCCGGACCAAGTATCTATCTATCGAAGTTCGAGGGAGAATTCATGACATGGAAGAAACACATGGAGATATTCTTTAAAACAGACTTTGAATTGATTTTAATTATTAAATCTGGTTTTGTAGCTTCCAAAGACCCACAAGGAAATGAACAAGAAGAATACCAATGGACCAAGAAGGAGCAAGCATGCTTCGTAGCAAATGGACGAGTTGAATTCCATCTACTGAGCGTGTTACCTCCGCAAGAAGTCAACAGAATCGGGTTGGGTAACCCGACGTGGATGCGTGCTAGAACATGTTTTGTAAACATGCGTAGTAGTAAATAAAAATAAAAATAATTCCTAATTATTACATCACACACACCACACGCATACAAGGATACAACATGCCAAACATGATCACATAATAAAATTTTACGAAAAGTAAATTTACGCCAGGTATACCTGACAGATGGTGCGTAGAAGATTCCATCAGAGGATCAGAGTGAGAAGGAGATCGACCAAGCGACGCTCTGAAGCCTCGCCTCTACTCGTATCCACACCGAGCTATCTTCGAGACGACTTCAATAAGTCCAAGTTGTGTCTTCTCTTAGGTATTAGCCAAAGATGGGAGACAATTAGATCCGAGAGAGGGATCATGGTCCAATTTGTACCCGACAACAATTGCAACCAAACAATACAAATCAACCGACAACTACAACCTTTGTAGTCGCTGTTTGAAGGCTAAAACCTAGCTGCCCTCAAGGGACAGTAGTTCCGGCAGCAGTTCCGGCGCGAGCAAGATTCTGGCAGCAACAATTATTATCCGGAAGAGTGCTTCCGACGACGAATCAAGGGTTGTCTTGTGGCACAACGTGGACAGCAACTTACACTGATGTTCGGCAGTGAATCTTGCTGCTGCCGATGGTGTAGCTGATGGCAAAAGTGTCCGGAGTCAACAGGTGACCACCGAGAGGAAACAAATGGCTAGCGTCAATGCTGGCTAGCAACACAGTGGCAGTGGCACACACGCACAACAACAGTTTGTTGTTGTTCACCCTGGATTGCGGTTGACCGGGGGGCGTCGGATGTCTACCCATCAGATCTGCAAACCAACGATGACGGAAACCCTCGGAACAATAGCAACAGGTGCTACTTGTCGGCATGCGACAGCGATCAGCAAAGAGGCAGCGCCTCTTGCTGTTTGGGTGGTGACGACGACTTTAGCTGGTGTGGGGTGGCTGTTGGCCAGCGTTAGACGCTTGTCGTCAGGGCTGGGCATGCAGGAGTATATATATATATAACAAATTATATATATATAGATTTGGATCAACTCCAAACCGGTATCCTTTAACCCATAATCCATACCAATAGCTTTAAGTTTGGTTCAAAACTAAACCATATTGGTTCAATAACCAAACCTCTTTTAATTAAAGAACCAAACCATATTTAGTTCATTAATTAAACTAAAGAGTGTCCGACTCGTCTTCAAAAGATGTGACTCATCCGCGCTTCCGTCGCGTCACTCTGATTCCATATTTGCCTTTTGTCTAGTTCAACCAAACTCAATCTCTCTTGATCTGATAATCCAATTCTCAAACTTATTTATATCTCTTAGATAAACTCATAGTGCATGTGATCTTATAGGTTCCCAGTTATGTTGACCGTCTAAAATTAACCATCAATTATAGAACGATCATGAGTGGTACTTGGTAGTACATCATGATCCCCAATTAATCAAAAAATTATAGGTTGATCTCGGAACCACTTCCAAACCTTTCAACAGCTATAGTAAGTCATGCCATATTCCTTTCACTCATCTTATAATCACTTGGTTCAGGACATGGTTTATGTGTCAGTCCCCACTAGGCTAACTATGTCACACTTAGTCCAAGTAATATTTTCTCATTCTGCCGATTCAAATTACTCTGACATGTGTCTAAGAGTCTCATACTCTTAACATGTGATGCTTTGACCAAAGACTTTGAGTAATAATCCTAACAAGTGGCCATAGGATATACGTCTCCTCGCAAGGAGCGGTGAATCCTTTATGGGCTATTCAGACACCTTCAGGCACTTTGACTTATACCCAATCATCCTGGGTCCACATCTCCAAGGAGATGCTTGCTTAAGATGTCAAAGTATAAGCCTCCATTATCAAGGTGACTTGTATATCTCAAGACGAAGGAAATTTGCACTCAAGCTGCAGTAAGAGCTTCATTGACATATCTATATATGAAGAGAACCATATGAAGTCTTACAGCAGGTCACTCTAATGAACTAGTTACAATAACTACTATCAATGTTTAACTCTCGACATCCCAATGTCTCTAGCTAGTGAGAAACAACTATTTCATTAGACCAAGGAGTATAACCCATGCTAGTCTATCAGAATCGATGATGTCTGAACTCATCAATTTATCTATTAGGGAATATTTCAATACATTCATAATTATACATGTAGAAATACTCATAAGTTATGATGCACTCACAAGTTCTCTCATGCTATGAATTGTATCGTGGGCATTCAGTACGTGAGTTTAAGATCCAATCATACATATAGAGAATGTACACCCAAATAGTAAATCTATATTTATCAAATAAATAGTAAAAATCATAAGACGATTTCTTTAGAACATCCCTAAAAAACTAACACTCCCTCTTGGCCTAATGCCAATTGTCATGGTGTCCAACACCGTAGGTCTCTACATGACTCTCAAAACTCATTTTGAGATAGAGGTTTCATGAAAGGATCCACTAGGTTCCTTTCAGTGGGAATTTCTCTAAATTTGTATTTCATTCGTATTCATGATCTCTTGATCATATGATAGCAATGAAGCAAATGTTTAGATAATTTCTTGCTTGGAACTTTTCCAATTTATTTCGCTTACATTTTAAGGTGAATACATGTCCATGCTTGGATTTAGAATCATCCTTGTTCATTTAGAAAGTAGTATCAGTATACCTATGGTTAATTATATCATCTCTTCCATATACCAAGATCAAATCCTTAGTTTTTAAGGATTGTCTTGACAGCCACCCAACGATCCATGTCTAGATTCGATTGATATCTGCTCGTGATATTCAGAGCATGCGATATACTGAGCCTCGTACATAACATAACACACATGATTGATCCTATAGCTTGCACCAATGGATCTAATTCATGTGAATCCTTTCGTCATATGTGCTTAGGTATATAGGCTTCGAAAGATGAATCTCGACCTTTCTTGGATTCTGACATGCTAAACCACTTTAGCACTCGGTTTATATATGTAGACTGCAAAAGACTAAGCAACATGTTCGATCTATCTTTATAGATCTAAATCCAAAGGACATATGTTGCTTCTCTAATGTCTTTCATGGAGAATGTCTTGGATAACCAAACTTTAACTGACTGTATAATGGCCATATCATTTCCTATAAGTAATATGTCAACAACATATAATACTAGGAACATGATTACACTTCCACTAACCTTTATATACACTCAAGGTTCATATGGATTTTTGTGAGAAATCAAAGTCTCATCCATGTCAGTTTTTCATCTTAAAAACTTATGTGCACTATACCTTCGGGTGGATGCACCAAGTTACAAACTTGGTTATACATGGAATCCATTTTTCGATTTCATGGTTCTCAACCACAAGTCCCTTTCTGAATCTTTTAGAACTTCTTCATAACTAGTAGGCTCCTCATCCACAATGAGTGATAGGCCTCTCGATTCACTTATGAGAAATCCATATTTCTCGGGAATTAGACATGTCCTACTTGATCTATGAAGTGGCGGTGTATTAACTGATTCAACTGTTACCTTATTCTAATGAGTAATCAATTGTGGGTCTTATTTAGGCATATCTTTTTTATCTATTAGAGTCACTTGAACTACTCTTTGTTCAACCTCACTCCCACTTATTTTCTTGCAAGAGGAATCCTATCTCTAGAAATATAATATGTCTTGAAATGAACATCTTTTGTTTCAAGGGATCTTAGAATTGGTAACTCGTAGTTTCCTTAGGGTAAATAATTAATAGACACTTATCAGACTTAACATTTAGCTTCTCTGATATAGTCCTCTTTACATAAGAAGGATAACCTCATATCTTCAAATAAGATAACTGAGGGTTTAACTAGTCCATATCTCAAATGGATTAGTCAAGACTTCCTTAGTTGTGACTTTGTTTAACAAGTAAACAACTTTCACAAGTACATACCCTAAAAAGGCTTTGGAAAGAATTGCAAGATTTACTATCGACCTAACCATGTCCAACAAGGTTCGGTTTCACTTTCAAATATACTGTCATATGTGGTATATAAGGTGGAGTCCATTGAGACAATATTTCATTCTCTTAGATAATCTTAAAACTCTTGACTTTAGTATTCACCACCTCGATCGAATTGAAGTATTTTAATACTTTTGTCAAGTTGTTTCTCTATTTTATTTCTGAACTCTATGAACTTTTCAAGGCTGAGACTTGTATTTCAATAAATACACATACCTAAATCGTGAGTGATCATCGATGAAGGTGATGAAATAGCTATAACCTCCTTGTGCATTAGTTGACATTAGTCCACATACATCGGTATGTACAAGGCCCAATCCATCATACTCTTGTTCATCCTTTTCAAATAAAAGGTAACTATGTCATCTTGCCTTTTAAGCATGAAGCACACGTATCAAATGAATCTAATTCAAATGATTCCAAAATTACATACTAGTGTAATTCGAATACATGTTTCTTACTTATATGACCAAGGTGACTTTTGCCACGTATAGGAAGTTAATTAATTATCTAATCGTTTACTATTCTTTAGCTCACTTATGTCATTACATATATGTGAGACATATTCGATATCCAATACCTAAGTGTTTAAAGAAATAGTGTGAGATCCAATCTCGAAGATAGGAGATAGGGTATCGGATGCCTTTTTCTCTTCTTCATGGACTCGAGATAATAAATCTTGTTGTTTCTTCTCCAATGTCACATCTTACCATAATGGTAATATGAGTCCTTTGGAGTTAGCTCGGTCAATTTGTTTGTTTCCATAGTCGAGCGCAAATTTAAAGAAAATATTTTAACTCTAATAATCTAGAAATACACCATTGAGCATATTTAAGAAAGATGATTTTATTTCGTAAATGTAAACAATTTGCATATGAATACAAAATCCACTTATCGAATTCAAGAGCCCTTATTATGAATTCGGGAGATGGTAGGTTTTCTCCAAGTGGGTTGATATCCACTATAGATAAGAACAACCTTTACTTTGGCCAACAAGTCATTCTTAGCTATAGCGGTAGGTAACAAGTTTACCGATTGCATATCGCTTATATGCAATTATCACATTATGCTAGTAACTAATTGATATTCGCATAAAAATCGGGTTGTTAACACATTAACAATTATACATCCAATGCATATCATCCAACTTCACCTCTATCCACGTTGATTATGGCTTTGGTACAACAAATCAACGCTTCAAGTTAAAACCAACCCCTTAATCATGAGAATGTATTTCTATGATTTGAACATATTTAATTTTAGGTTGAGCTTGACTTTGGGCAACAACTTAAATAAGAACTTAAATTTTGATTCTTACCATATTAACGGAAGATATAGACTTTAATATTTTGATGCAAGGGACTTAGGTCTCATTATCATCATGCAAATCTACTAACTATATGACATCACATGCATGGTATAAATAATGACATGACACGTCGTACGCATGACATAGTATGACACATCACACATATGACAGGATCTAATCACATCACACGCATGATAAAATCTAATCATGTCATAATTAATGTATCTACATAACATGACATAAATTTACATATGTTATAATTCTATTTTAGAAATAAAAATATGTTATAAATCTGATTTTAATAAATTAAGATTTATCTAATCAAATTAGGAAAATTAATTTTCTAAATTTAATTAACATATCTCATCTAGAATATTTCTGTCAATTAAGAATCTTTAAATATTTTAGAAATAAATTTCTAAATTAATTTCCTAACAATTTAGGAAATAAATAATTAATATTTCTTAATTTATTATAGAATAATTCAAATCTGAATTTTTTTGTGATTTTCAAATATTTACAAATTTAGAATTTTCTAACAATTTAGGAAACTTTCTAAAAATAGAATATTTTAATAAATCCAAAAATTCCAGAAATTAGAATTTCTATAATTTAATTTAGAAGATCTCAAATTTAGATTTTTAAATAATTTCAGAATCTTTCTAAATTTGGTATTACCTAATAAATTAAGAAATTTCTCTAAAAATAGAATATTTCTTAAAATTTTAGAAAATTATGGAAATGCTAATTTCTAAATTAACAAAATAATTCTAAATTTAATTTTCTAAAATTATTTCAGAAACTTTCTAAAAATAGAATTTCCTAACAATTTAGGAAACTTTCAAAAATAAAAAATTCTTAATAATTCCAGAAAATTTTTAAAATTAATTATAACACTAATTACGAACTGTAAAATAATTTTACGATCATGTCGAAGCACAATCAAGCTCTGATACCACTATTGGATAATCCGACGCGGGTATATGCTAGAACACATTTTGTAAACATGCGTAGCAAAAAATAAAAACAATAATTCTTAATTATTATATCACACACACCACACACATACAATGATACAACATCACATACATGATCGCATAATAAAATTTCACGGAAAGTAAATTTATGCTAGGTATATCTGACGGATGATGCATAGAAGATTCCATCAGATGATCCAGAGTGGGAAGGAGATTGATCAAGCAACGCTCTGAAACCTCGCCTCTACTCGTATCCACGTCGAGCTATCTTCGAGACGACTTCAATAAGTCCAAGTTGTGTCTTCGCTTCGGTACTAGCCAAAGGTGGGAGACAATTTGATCCGAGAGAGGGATCACGGTCCAATTTGTACCCGACAATAATTGTAACCAAACGGTACAAATCAACCAGCAACGACAACCTTTGTAGCCGCTATTTGGAGGCTGAAACCTCGCTGCCCCAAGGGACAACAATTTCAGCACCAACAAGATTCTGGCAGCAACTATTGCTGTCCGGAATAGTGCTTCCGGTGGTGAATCAGGGGATGTCTGGCGGAACCGTGTGGACAACAACTTACACTATTGTTTAGTGGTGAATCTCATTGCTGTCGACGGTGTAGCTGGTGGAAAAAGTGTCTCGGGTCAACAGGTGACCACCATGAGGAAATAGATGGCCAGGGTCGATGTTGGCCGCCAACATGGCGGTGGTGGCGCACATGCACAGTAGCAGTTTGCTACTATTTCTGTTGGACGGCGGCTGACCGGCGGACATCGAACGTCTGTCGGTCAGATCTGCTCACTAACGACGACGAAAACCCCCAGAATAGTAGCAGCAGGTGCTGCTCGTCGGCATGCAGTAGCGATCAGCAAAGAGGCAGTGTCTCTTGTTGTTCGGGTGGTGATAGCGACTTCAGCTAGTGTGGGACAACTGTTGGCTGGTGTTGGATGCTTGCCGTCAGGGCTGGGCATGCAGGAGACGAGAAGCCGAAGCTTCTCATGGTCGGTGGCATGAAAATGGAAAGCCCTATTGATGTGGTGATAAAGGGGAGCATACTAAGTGTGGGTCAAAGGACGGAGATAGAGGCCAACGTGGAGGTCAAAGTCAAGGAGGTCAACGCAGAGAACCGGCAAGCACACCCTGAAGGGGCCCAAGTTGATCTCTACTGCAATGGCTGATCGGGAATGAGGCTCCTAACCGGCCATGATCTGGCTCGAGCATAAGGCCCGTGCAACCAAGATTTTTGGATGCTCATCATGAAATAGAGGAACGTTAGGGCGATCGGGGTGTTAGCCCGGTCGGGCGAAGACAAGCTGTCAGGTCGTGTTACCCCATGGAAAAGCGGTCTAGTTAGGCCGAGCGAGGGAGTACTCGGCCGAGCGACTATCCCGCTCGGTCGAGCAAAGGGATCACTGACATATCTCTCAATATCCTTTTGGAGATAGTGTCGCTGACACCAAGTATGGTCAACAGGCAGATCGTACGACAGAAGCTTCCACTATCTCATTAGAGGTTTGCACGCCCCGTTAAGGTGAGGTGTCAAAGATGCTTTACTGACACGTCCTTTCATAGGACAAGTATGGAAACATGCAGGCATCTTGGGACACGTGCCCATACATTTCTACCACCCCATATGCTTGGGGATGCGTAATCGCATGTCACTGCAGCTCTATGTAAAGGGGGGGGGTCCAACCACCAGAGGAGGTACGGGTGTACATATTCTACTGTTGAGAGCTCTCGTCTACTATTCTTGTTCCTCTTTGTTGCTGCTGGTGACTAACTTGAGCATCGGAGGGCCAACACCGGGGACCCCTTCCCCGACTCAGTACTGACGTATCCCCAATTTATCGAAAAATTATAAGTTGATCTCGGAACCACTTCTAAACCTTTCAGCAGCTACAGTAAGTCGTGTCATGTTCCTTTCACTCATCTTATAACCACTTGGTTCAGGACATGGTCTATGTGTCAGTCCACACTAGGCTGACTATGTCACACCTAGCCTAAGTAATACTTTCTTGTTATGCGGATTCAAATTACTCTGACATGTATCTAAAAGTCTCGCACTCTTAACATGTGATATTTTGGCCAAAGGCTGAGTAATAATTCTAACGAGTGGCCATAGAGTATATATCTTCTCGCAAAGAATGGTGAATCCTTTGTGGGCTATTCAAAAACCTTTGGGCACTTCGACTTATACCCAATCATCTCGGGTTCACATCTCCAAGGAGATGCTTGCTTAAGATGCCAAAGTAAAAGCCTCTATTATCAAGGTGACTTGTATATCTCAAGACGAAGGAACTTGCACTCAAGCTGCAGTAAGAGCTTCATTGACATATCTATATATGAAGAGAACCATATGAAGTCTTACAACACGTCACTTCAATGAACCAAGGAGTATAACCCGTGATAGTCTATCAGAATCGATGATGTCCGAACTCATCAATTCCTCGATTAGGGAATATTCCAATACATTCATAATTTCACATGTAGAGATACTCACAAGTTGTGATCCAATCACAAGTTCTCTCATGCTATGAATCGTATTGCGGATGTTCAGTATGTGAGTTTAAGATCCAATCATACACATAGAGAATGTGCACCCAAATAGTGAATATATATTTATCAAATAAATAGTAAAAACCATAAGACGATTACCTTAGGACATCCCTCAAAAACTAACAATCGGTGCCTACGAATCAGCAAAGGAGCTTTGGGAGAAGTTCCTGGAGCTACACAAAGGTATGTCCAAAGCCAAGCTCCTAAAACGAGATATGCTCTAGAACCAACTAACCAACCTCCGGATGAAAGAAGGAGAGTCAGTAGTACAACTGCACGCCAAGATAAAAGAATTAATAACTAGATTTACAAATCTCGGAGAATAGGTAACAAATCGAGATTCGTTAAGGTATGCCTTAAATTCTTTCCCTAGGACACAAGACTGGATGTCTATAATAGATTCTTATTATATTTCAAAAGATCAAGAAGTAAGTACTTTAGAGAATTTATTTTCTACTTTAGAACTTTACGAATCTAGATGTGCAGAGTTGAAAAAGAAGCTCAGTCAGAACATTGTCCTGAAGGCAAGAATAGATGATCAAGACTTTGAAGCATCCATTGAAGAAGATGAAGCAGCGTTAATGGTAAGAAAATTTAGTAAGTTCATTAAATCTAATAAATTTACTAAGTCGCAAGCGAAAAAATACTTTTAGAGCAAAAGGAAGGTCTGATGCTACAACTGCCAAGGAGAAGGGTACATCAAGCATGATTGCCCCAATCTACAGAAGAAGGAAAAGGAAAAGGAAAAAAGACCAACAAGATCGAAGCATAAGAATCTGAAGGTCACATGGGATAAATCGTCGTCCTCCGAGTCTGAGATCGAAGCTTATGCCAGACTAGCCTTGATGGCAGATCACCAGAGGGATGTTGAAAGTTCTTCTGAGATGAGTATCAACGAAGGGGGAGGATCCTCTGAAGAAAGTAATGATGAAAGGGGAGCATTAGAGCACGAGGTAAGTGAGGTACGTGCTTTATCTTCTGAACAATCTTACGAGTTTATCAAAATACTTTCTAAAAATATATGCAAATTAGAAAAAGAAAAGGTGATTTGGAAAGATAATTAGCTAATGTATATCCATTAGAATTATTTGATAATTTAAAATTAAAAAACAAAAAATTGAAAACACAAATAGAAAAATTAAAAGATAAACATGTATGTTTTAACTAGTTTCAAAAATCAAAGTTTAGAAAGTATGGTAGAATTAATTGGGATATTAGAAATCATTAAGGACAAATTAAGAAAATTCTTAAAAATTATGTACCTCCCAAATTTTTAATAAATCCAATAGGTAGGAACCTATATTGGGTTCCATTTTTTTTTAGATTAAACTTAATTTTTTTATTAGGATAGAAATTGTTGCAAATTAGAAAAATATTTTTTTTTTCATATTTCGAATTGAAAATTTGTTTCTATGCTATCTGATGACTTGATCTACAAATAGAAATTTTTTCAAATAGAATTTTTTTAAAATTTTGTTTACTATTGAGTTATTTTTTATAAAATTACTAACAAAAATTATACTTTAAATTTAAATTTATTTCACATATTTAAATTTTGCAAATCTTATTTTATGTGATAAAACATAATATTCTCCATCCTTACAAATATTTTCAAATTTTTTCGAATAATATCTGATTTATTACAAATTACTTTCCGAAAAGATAATTATTAATATTAAAAATACAAGAAAATATAAATTTTGATTTTTTTTTTTGCTATTCAACAATGTGTCTCATACATCTAGAAAAAATAATAGAATTTTTAGAGTGGAAAAATATTTTTAAAATATTTATTTCAAAAATTATTTTTATATTAAAATAATTTATTTCTTTTCAAAAATAAATTATTTCTTTGAGAAAATCTTTTTACTACTCAAACTCATTCTGTTTAGCTTCAACAACTATTTTCAGTATTTTTAAAAACCAATAAGTAATTTTTAACATTATTTATGTCAAAAAGGGAGATTAATTAGTAAAAATAGCATATTTTTTAAAATTATTTCTGAAAAATATTAGCTTATTGATAATCGTTGTTATGAACCCCTATAAAAAATTTTCAAATTTGTCTAATAGTTTACTTTATTTTTTCCAAATTTTTTATGTGATCAAAGGAGGAGAAATAGATAAAAGTTAAAAGGAATTAAGGGGGAGTTAGGACAATTTGTTAATTATCCTTGTACTTATTTATCATGTTTAACTTTATTTATCATGTTATTACTTGCTATTTAACCTTAACTTTAACTTGGGTTGATGCATATCAAAAAGGGAGAGATTGTAAGTACCCCGTGATGGTTTTGATATAGTCAACCAAGTTAAGTTAGGTTGTGTTGTGTTTGATTCTTGTGTCTAAGTGTACAGGAGCTTAGGAACACAAGAAGTCGAGTGGAAGACGTAGCTAGCGAGAAGGATGACACGGGAAGGGAGTCGACTAGCTCGGTGCATCCGAGGACGAGATACTACGGAAGAGTACATCGGCGGGCGAGAAGGATGCGCATGACGGTTTGAGGGACAAGAATATGGGAAGGAAGGCTACTTGAGGAGAAGGTCGGAGTTGGGTTCGGGTGAGCTCAACTCCAGTTAGGTGGAGAATCACCTACGTGAAGAACTACGCAAAGATATCAACGTTTAGCTGAGTTGCGCTATGAAAGGCCCATTCCATGGCTGGAAGGCGCCTTAGATGAACAGTACGAAGGTGCCTTCCATCCTTTGAAGGTGCCTTTCGATAGCCGTTTGCCGTGGATATAGTTTTATCCATTGTGGATAAAACTTATTCGATGGAATGTGCCTTGGACCATCTTGGAGGTGTCTTCAAGCTGCGGATAGAATTTTTCAGGGGCTATAAAAAATCCCTGGACCTCAGAAATAGACAATAACTCTAGTATTCATTTCATAGTTCTTTTCTGAGCATTCAATGAGTGTAAGAGGCTTCTTCGCCTTCAACGAACAAGATTTTTAGTGTTTTTTCATTTACCTTGGATTAACAACAACCTAGGTTATAACCAAGTAAATTCTTTTGCCTCTTTTATTTTGTAGTTGTTCAATTAACCTATTTTAATTGTGTGATTGCTACTAATCTGAGTTAAGAGATCGGGAAAGGTTTCTTTTTATATTAGACAGGCAATTCATCCCTCCTCTTGTCGGTCCCGCTGCACCAACAACATTCACCTAACAATGTGTCACTCGGACTCGAGAAAGCCATTAGGGATTGGTTCCCTAAGTCCTTAAACTCTCACCCAACAATAACCTATATGGGCTCGAGAGATGCATTTGGAAAATGTGTTTGATCAAATTGCCACTCGACTTTGACTCCAGATGATCTGACGAACATTCACCGTCCATGGGAAGGTTCATTAAAACTGTTGTCTCCTCTTGGTCTCCTAACTACCCCTCAAGTGGATAACTGTTGAGTATGTGGCAGTACATGTGGAGATTCCTTCCAACTGTTGTCGCCTAACTGCCCCTCAAGGAGATAGCTATTGAATACATGGCGGTCCCTATAGAGATTCCTTCTAACGGCTATCTCCTAATTACCCCTCAAGGACACTGAGTACATGGCGGTCCACATGCAGATTCCTTTCAACGGGTATTCCCTTATTGCTCCTCAAGGGGATAGCTACCAAGTATGTGGTGGTCCCCGTAGAGATTCCTTCCAATGGTAGTCTCCTAACTATCCATCAAGGAGATATCTACTGAGTACGTGGTAGTCCACATGGAGATTCCTTCTAACAGCTATCCCTTAACTGCACCTCAAGGGGATAGTTGCTTACTACCTAGTGATCTCGTGGAGATTTCTTCCAATGGCTGTCTCGTAACTTCCCCTCAAGGAGATAGTTGCTGAGTACATGGGGTCCACATGGAGATTCCTTCCTATTAGTATAGCTTATTATTATTACCTTTGTTATCTATTTATATATCTCTTTTCTTTGTAAACCCTAAGACTACGTAATACAATTTGCTAACCTCCTTTTGTGGCTATCTCTTTCTCTCCTTCTATTTGTGTTATCTTTTACATTCTATTTGCATTCTTTATTTTATTCACATGTTATCAGAGCAAATCCATCTCATTGCATAACAAGAAAGAAAAAAAAATTTATTTTCAAAATTCTTTGAAGTAGTTGTAGAACAATTATATTTTCTTGAGTTTCAATCGTTGGATCACCTTAAAACTTTGAGGGAATGATCCTCACTTTTAGGGTTACATCTTGAATTGTGAAGATCACATTTTTAGTTATTTAAGTCCACCTAACGATAAAAGAATGTGACTATTGATTCTAGTACGTATATTGCTTTTATTGTTATAATAATTGGAGCAAAAAATGATTCACTTTAGTCTATTAGTGTGCAATTGAATGGGCAAAATTACTCCAATTAGAGTTATGTGATGAGACATTTTTTTGAAAGGCATGCAAATGTGAGAGTATATCTCAGGAACTTTTGTCAAATCTGCAGATAGTGAAAATGAAAAATATGCAAAACAATTAAATGCCTAGGAAGCTTGCAATTCAAAAATTATCACTTGGATCAATAACTCTATGTTGCAATCGATATGCTTCCAACTTGTAATGCATGAAATCGCCTAGGAAGTTTGGGATCACTTAGAGAGATTGTATACTCAATCTAATTTTGCACAGTAATATCAATTGGATATAGATATTTATGCTCTATAACAAAATATTATGAGTGTTCAGAAATTTTACTCTGCAGTGTCTAATCTTTGGGATTAGTTAGCACTTATAGAATTTGTGCAATTGTGATGTTTTGCTCCATATGTTGCTTGTAGGGAAGAACAACACTTGGTTCAGTTTCCAATAGCTCTTTGAGATGATTTTGAGGGCCTTTGTGGAATCATTCTGTATCATAGTCCACTTCCTTGACTTGTAGTCAATGAGTTGCTAGCTAAAGAAATCCGCCCGAAGTCTCAAGGTGAAAAAGTGAGCATAGAAAATAAAATTCTTCCTCTTCCCAATCCTTCTATTTTTGTTGCCTAGCCTAGGCCTCCCTCTAACAATCAAAATATATCTCAAGCAAAGATTGGATATGATGAGTGCAGCTTTTGCAAGCAAAAGGATCATTAGAAGGCGCAATGTCCCAAGTTGCTAAATAGAATTTTACCATGACAACAGTCCTCTCCTTAGAAATCTGGTAGTCAGCCACAACAATGATTCCTTAAACTTGGAGCACCTTGTTGGTGCATGATGCACTAGAATCAAATCTGAATTTTGATATTGTCAAAAGTTTAAGTTAAGTCTTGTTGTGATCTGACAAGTTAACTAAGTGTGAAGGATGTTTACTCAACTGAAAAAGTCTTAGCAGATCATGGAAGGCAGGTAGGAAGTCTAAGTGGGTCGAGAGGACCCAACACTTGGCAAGGAAGCTCGATAGGTCTGGAAGACCTGGTATTGAGAGGAAGCTCTGGTGAGCCAATCTGATGCTAAGCGGTAAAGTCCAAATAGGTATGGAGGACCAATGTTTGGTAGGTAGGTTAAGGTAAGCAACTGGAGTGGAGCGACAGAGAGGTCATGTTCTGGAAAAGAATAACCTTAGATCGTTGATCCAACTGAAGAAATCAGCAAGTTTCTAAGTTGAGATCAAGACAGGTTTACTGTCCATTACTATCCATGCATCTTACTTTACTACTCATGCATCATAAATTACTATGCTAACTTTATTTTGCAAGAGTATTTGTTTAACTATATTTTACAGGAACTAATCTGATTGGTCGACTGAACTCATGGATCAGTCGACCGAACCTAGATGATGTGGTAAAGATGAGATCGCATAGAAGTAAACACGGAAGCCAGACTGGTCGATCGACATTACCCAGGGATACCGAACAATTAATGCATTAATGGTGAATTAATAGCGAATCTTGGCAAAGAGGGGAACTGCTCAAATCGGTCGATCGATAAAGGGGATCAGTCGATCGATAAAGGGGATCAGTCGATCAAACAATAAATGATCATAAATGCGTGAAGATTGGATCTCAGTGAAGAAGGAAAGCAAGGGGAGTCGATCGATAGGAGGATTAGTCAACTGAAAGGTGTTGGTGCGGGAAGCATCCGACGATCGAACTTGTGTTTTGATAATGGCAAAGGATTCAAAGTTAAGGTGTTTTGTTTTCTAACAAGTCTACTTGAGGATTTCAGGAAAGTCCTAGCTGCGGTTAGGCAAAGGGAAAAACCCTAGGGGGTGGTAACTCTAGGTCATAGGGGGTGGTAACTCTATGCGGAAAGTCTTGGTAGGTCGACGTCTTCAGGCAAAAGTCCTAGGGGGTGGTAACCCTAGGTGCAAAGTCCTGGTGTCGCGAACCAGGTGAAAGACTGGACTGGCCGGGAAGCGGATGTCCAGCAGAAAGTCCGGAAGCGTCGAGTGCTGAGCAAAAGTCCAGTCGATCTGGAGGATCGACTGGCAACAGGTAAATCTCCTGAGTGGAGTAGGTGAGGACGCGTTCCCCGTAGAGGGAACAGTAGGCGTCGGGTCGACCTAGGGTTTCCGGTCGAAAATCTGAAGTCAGATCAGGACAGTCCGGAGACTATCGAACTTTCATTCATATTTATGATATTATGTGTGCTAACTTTGTCTTGTAGGATATGTGTGTAGTTTGTAGACTAACACATTGTGCAGGGACAAAAGAGCAACATTAGCCTCAGATGAACAGTGTCCGAGGCGCCTCCATGGAGCTTGGAGGCGCCTCGGGTGCGAAGGTTGGAGTTGGAGGCGCCTTAAAGGGCAGTGAAGGCGCCTTGGACCGCAGCATGGAGGCGCCTTGAAGGCGCGTGAAGGCGCCTTCAGAGGGATAATGCGCGACTTGATTAGCGCTTATCGACGCGTGCAACCCGGGGCTTGGAGCCGACTCGGACAGCCTTGGAGGCGCCTCCAGCACCCTTTATAAGCAGTGTTCGAGCACCTCTTCCACAACAACTCTCTCTGAATAATATCTTGCTACGTGCTGCGAACCTGACGACCCAGAAGTGCTGCGACGCGACACCAACGACCCGGAACTACGCTTCTCCATCTTTAGTTGTCGGTATAAAGTTTATGAGCTGTAAATTCCTATAATTATACAAATTATCGTGCTTATAGTTGTTGCCCACCGAAAGCGATCAAGGATCGCGGGCCTTCGAGTAGGAGTCGATCTAGGCTCCGAACGAAGTAAATAGTTTGCCTCTTTGTGTGATTGTTTTTATTTCCGCTGCATTTACTCGAACGGTTTTACGATTCTGAAAAACGAAATAGCCGCGAGCGCTATTCACCCCCCTCTAGCGCGGTCTCGATCCAACAATTAGTATCAGAGCGGGGTTGTTTTGAATTGGTGCAACCAACATTCAAAATATTTTTTTTCGTGGTATTTTGTTTCGGAGTCAATTAGAAATTAGCTAATTAGCTAAAGTTCTAATTTTTTTAATCAGTGTTGCTCAAAGTTGGTTAATACCACTTGAGCTCGTTATTTTTTCCTCCCGCACTACTAATCCAAGACACAGTCTTGGAATAGATCTTTTTGTTTTTTTTCTTATTTAGGTCTAAAATGACTCAACAAGAGGGATATAGCACTGTTCGTCCCCCACTATTTTCCGGAGAAGACTTCCGATATTGGAAGGGGCGAATAGAGATATATCTGAAGATCCAGTTCGACACCTAGATGATCGTCAAGACAGGACTGCAACTACCAACTGATACGGACGATAAGCCTACATCCTGTGAGAACTGGGAGCCAGCCTTCATCAAAAAGGTGGAAGCCGACGCCAAAGCTACCTGCACCATTCAGTGCGGTCTTACCAAGGAGGAGCTTAACAGAGTCGGCCCCTTTTCAACCGCGAAGGAACTCTGGGAAAAGCTGATCGAACTTCACGAGGGCACCTCGGAAACCAAGGTAAGTAAGCGTGATTTGTTACTTAATAAACTATACAATTTAAAAATGCAGGAAGGCGAGACAGCAAGTTTGTTACACGCTCGAATTCAAGATATTCTGAATTCCCTTCATGGAATCGGGCAGAAGGTAGAAAACAGAGACATAATAAGGTATGCTCTTAACTCGTTTCCAAGGAGTACATTGTGGGCATCAATGGTAGATGCCTACAAGGTCTCCAAAGATTTATCTTCTTTAAAGTTAGACGAGTTATTTTCTGAATTTGAACTTCATGAACAAACTAATGCACAGCCATCCGAGAAGGGTATTGCTTTGGTTGCAGGTACGAGTCGAACACGGGAATCAAGAGTACGGCGAAAAATTGAATCAGAATCAGAAGACGAATCCGACTCAGAAGATTCAGAGGATGAACTGACCAGCGAACTCGTGAACCTTGTGAAGAAGCTCTACAAGAAGAAGAAGGATATAGCACTGTTCGTCCCCAACTCAGTTTCAGAAGTCACTTTGGATACTGGAAGGGGCATATCAAAGCCAACTGTCCCAACCAAAAGGAGGCCAAAAAGCAAAGAAGAAAAAAGGCCCTGAAAGCAACTTGGGACGAATCTTCTTCAGAGGACGACGATGATGAACTTGATCAAACAAGTCTACTCGCACTGATGGCCCGGGACCAGATCATCGAGAGCGAGTCAGAAGCCGAGTCCGAGCAAAGCCACGGATCCGCATCCGTTTCAGAAGGGCCAGAATCCAATGTAAGTATTCCAAGGCTTAACAATTTAGTTAATTACTTACTTCGCAAACTAGCTAAATCAAACCTTAGGATTAAATCACTTCTAAAGGAAGTAGCTGTCCTTAAAGAAGTGCCAAACACTAATTCCTTACTTGATCAAGTTCAAATTGGAAATTCAACTCAAGTTCAAAAACTTGAGGAAGAAAACTCTAGCTTGAAAAATCAGGTAAAAGACTTAAAAAATATGTTAGAACGGTTTTCTCTGGGATCCAAGAATTTGGACCTAATTCTTGGAACACAAAGAGCCGTCTACAACAAAACTGGACTGGGATATAAAAGTAAAAAGAAATATAGATCTTATTTATCCTTAATAAACAAACAAGGTAGTAAACTGATCCAAGCATGGGTCCCCAAGTCTAAATTAATCAATCTAGTTGAACTTGGCCAATACTAGGTTCCGAAGGATCAAATACACTACCTCAATAGACCAAATCGAGGCTATGATCCAGGGAAAGCTAAAAGGAAAACAATCTTAAAAACTTGAAATTAAATTCTAAATTAAAAATCAAAAATTCAAAATTCAAAATTCAAAATCGAAATTCAAAATTCAAAATTCAAAAAATTTGAAATTTGAAATTAAAAATTAAAAATTCAAAAATTCAAATTAAAAATTTGAAATTAAAATTCTAAATTCAAAATTCTAAATTCAAAATTCTAAATTAAATGGTGGATCCAAACTAGCTGGCACCTCCAACTGAACTACCCGACAGGGTAACTGAACCTAATTTACCCGAAATGGGTAAAACAAGAGTATATTACCCGGCAGGGTAATTAAGGCTAGTTTAAAAAGGGCTGAGTTTAACTTGAACCACAGTACCGGTGAAGTTTTTGGATGATGTACGTTAGGGAAACTTGGGCATCGCATGTCTAGGAAGATATGGCTTCGACCTGGTGCATTTGGCCAAGTGGAACTGACCGAAGCTACCCTTAAATGGATCCTAACAAGTTAGACCAAGGATTAGTATTAAGTTCAATGGGTAGGACTATTTGGAAAATCTCGAAGGCATGGTTACTTTAATGAGCTCCGAGTGACTCACAATAGCCCAGAAGTTTATCCAAAGAATGCTTACTTGTTGAACCCAAAGCTAAACTTGAATCTAACACAAAGTTAATCCAGACCCTTAAATTCAACAATAATTCATCTCACAACAATTATAGGATTCCCTGATTGACAATCTAGATCAGGTGAGATGACTAAGAAATTAAAATTAAATTAATTATTTTTTAAAAAAAAAAACTTAAATTTCAAAATTATTTCAAAAACTTAAATTTCAAAAACTTATTTTAAACTTAAATTTCAAAATTATTTTTAAAACTTGTTTCAAAGTTATTTTAAACTTAAATTTCAAAATTATTTTTAAAACTTATTTCAAAGTTATTTTAAACTTAAATTACAAAATTATTTTAAAAACTTATTTCAAAATTATTTCAAAAACTTAAATTTCAAAATTATTTCAAAAACTTAAATTTCAAAATTATTTTAAAAACTTATTTCAAAATTATTTTAAACTTAAATTTCAAAAACTTAAATTTCAAAATTATTTTAAAAACTTATTTCAAAATTACTTTAAACTTAAACTTCAAAAACTTAAATTTCAAAATTATTTTAAAAACTTATTTCAAAATTACTTTAAACTTAAATTCAAACTCAAGTGTTTGCTAAATTACCTTGAATACAATAGAATAGAAAATCAAAAGAGTCTACTTCAATCTTCAAATCCATTAAAAAAAAAATCAATTCAACTACTTCATGTGTAGGAATTGGATCAATGGATGTTGGATAGTGGATGCTCCAGACATATGACTGGAGATAAGTTGAAGTTTACCAAATTCAAGTACAAGAGTCTAGGATCAGTTGCATTAGGCAACAACGGTAAACTTAAAGTAATCGGAAAAGGTAATATTGAACTTAGTTCCGATTTCATTATTAGAAATGTTTTATTGGTTGAAAATTTTAACTTTAATTTACTAAGTATAAGTCAATTGTGTGACAGCGGATACCTAGTCAATTTTGATAAATCTGGATGTCTAGTTAAAAATATTGAAAACCCATAAATTAAACTTAAAGGACTTAGGAAAAATAACATCTACACAATTGACTTATCAATATCCTCAATAAAGTGTCTCCTGACACAACAAGAGGAAACCCAACTGTGGCACAGAAGGTTGGGTCACACTCACACTAGACTCATTTCAAAAATGAGTCAAAATGGTCTAGTTAGAGGTCTGCCCAAATTAAAATTTATTGAAAACTCAATCTGTGATGCATGTCAAAAAGGAAAACAAACCAAGTCCACCCACAAGTCAACCAACCTAGAAAGATCCAACACCATACTTGAGCTCCTTCACCTTGATCTATTTGATTCACATGGAGCCAAATCACTAAGCAAGAACCAATATTGCTTAGTAATAATTGATGACTACTCTAGGTACACTTGGGTAAAATTTCTAAAAACAAAAGATGAAACCTATGAAATATTTAGTAATTTTTGCAACTTAACGAAAAATGGAAAAGATACTAAAATTAAAAGAATAAGAAGTGATCACGGAGGGGAATTCGAAAATCATAGGTTTACTCAATTTTGTAAAATAAATGGATACCAACATGAATTTTCATGTCCTAGAACCCCCCAACAAAATGGACTAGTGGAACGTAAAAATAGAACATTACAAGAAGCAGCTAGGACTATGTTAAACGAATATCACTTAAATCATCAATTTTGGGCTGAAGCAATAAATACTGCAAATTATATTCAAAACAGAATTTTAATTAATAAATTTCACAATAAAACACCATATGAACTCTACTATCATAAAATTCCCAATCTAAACTATCTAAAAGTATTTGGGTGTAAAGTTCACATTTTAAATACTAAAGATTACTTAGGAAAATTTACACCCAAGTCTAACCAAGAAATATTCTTAGGATACTCCTTTACCAGTAGGGCCTTTAGAGTATATAATCAAAATACCTCAAAAGTTGAAGAAACAACTAATGTAATATTTGATGAAGAAAATAGCTTACCTTATATAAATGAAAATATTGACATTAATCCAAGAGCTATAGACGATGATGAAATCCAACCTAATCTTAATGAGTCAGAAGAACCAGTTTCTGACTCACAGATAAGACTAACTAGAGTAAGTACCTCTCACCCACCTGACCAAATTTTGGGTAACCCAAACCTAGGAGTCAGAACTAGATCATCCTATAAAAACCTTAGTCAGATTGCCCTAATTTCTAAAATTGAACCTAAGACTATAGAAGAAGCCCTGCCTGATCCAGACTGGATCATTGCAATGCGGGAAGAATTAGCCCAATTTGAGAGAAACCAAGTCTGGGACCTTGTACCTAAACCCATAGATAAATCAATAATAGACACCAAATGGGTTTTTAGGAACAAGTTGGATGATCAATGATCACGGTGATATAATAAGAAACAAAGCAAGGTTAGTAGCCAAAGGATTTAGTCAAGTCAAAGGCTTAGACTATGATGAAACCTATGCTCCAGTAGCTAGACTCGAGTCCATTAGGATGTTATTAGCCTATGCAGCAAATAAAGGATTCAAATTGTACCAAATGGACGTTAAGTCAGCCTTTTTAAATGGTTTTATCAAGGAAGAGGTCTACGTAAGCCAACCTCCAGGGTTTGAAGACATAGACTACCCTAATCACGTATTTAAATTAAAAAAGGCACTATATGGACTAAAACAAGCCCCTAGAGCATGGTATGAAAGATTATCTAATTACTTAATATCCAAAGAATTTAACCAAGGACAAATCGATCCGACTTTGTTCGTGAAAACTATAGAAAAAGACATCTTTATAGCCCAAATCTATGTTGACGACATAATCTTTGGCTCAACTAATTCAAAATTCTTAAAAGAATTTGTCAAATTAATGGAAAGTGAATTTGAAATGAGTATGGTTGGAGAACTCAATTTCTTCTTAGGCTTACAAATTAAACAAACTAAAGATGGAATCTACATTTATCAAACTAAATATGCTAAAGAGTTAATTAAAAAATTCTGTATGGTAAATTCAAAAATTATAAATACTCCAATGGCAACCAACATAAACATTGACTCTGACCCTGAAGGAAAACCAGTTGACCCAAAATACTATAGGAGTGCCATAGGTAGCTTAATTTACCTAACTGCAAGTCGACCCGACATATTGTTTGCAGTAGGTATGTGCGCAAGATACCAATCCTATGCAAAATAGTCACACCTATCATACGTTAAAAGAATACTTAGGTATATTAAAGGAACTCTAAATGTAGGACTTTGGTATCCAAGAACTTGCACCTTTGACCTTTATGGCTATTCTGATTCAGACTATGCCGGGTGCAAGTTAGACAGAAAAAGTACAAGTGGTAGCTGCCAGATTCTAGGTCAGTGCCTAGTAAGTTGGTCAAGCAGAAAGCAACATTGTGTTGCTCTATCTACCACAGAAGCTGAATACATAGCTCTAGGAGAATGTGCATCTCAACTGCTATGGATGATGCATACGTTAAAAGACTATCAACTAGAGTATAAGCATACACAAATCTTTATTGATAATATCAGCTCAATTAATCTCACGAAGAATCCTATTCACCACTCCAGGACTAAACACATAGAGGTAAAACACCACTTTGTAAGGGATCATGTAGCTAAAGGTGAAATTGCACTCAACCACGTTGAGTCCAAATCAAACCTAGCTGACATCTTTACAAAACCCTTACCTAAACTTGAGTTCAGTGCACTTAGAAGACAAATAGGAATGTGTTGGGTAGAGTAGGTGTCTCATTTTGTTGTCTTGTTCTTCAAATTCTAGAAAAATTAATTTTCAAAATTCCCAATTTCCTAGATTTTTCAGAATTCTGGATTTACTTATCATTTTTCAAATTCTAGAAAAATTAATTTGCAAAATTCCCAATTTCCTAGATTGTTTAAAAAAAATTGAAATAGCCTAGGCTTTCCCCCTAGAAATCATGTTCCCCTAGAATTAAGCCAGAGCATCTCACAAGCACCTAGGTATACCTTGATTGTGATTGAAAAACATAGGACGGCGTGAGATGCATAGGGTATAGCCTGGACTCAAGAATGCTTATATCTGTGCATCAATATGAGTTAAATCAAGTTAAATACGCAATATACATTAATCAAGTTAAGTCCTCCAGCTCTAGTCAAGTCTATCTGGACCAAAGTAACTTAACTTGACTAACCAAGTGAAAGCTATTGTCCTATAGGCAATCAGCAAGTAACTAAAGGTTAGACAGTTGGTAGAGGATACTCAATTTTTTAGTTAAAGATGTTTTGATCTTTAGGGCTCTGATACCTAGTAAATCAATCTAGTGAACATGACTCATGCTTGGACTCAAGGACCAACTGAACTTAAATGAATAACCTTGTCCTAAAACTTAAATATTATTTAAGCTAAGTTCCAATCTTAACTTTCAAACCCTGTTGAACTTAGCTAACCTATTGAACTTAGTAAATTCTTGTACAATTTTTTTTCAAAGACTAACAAACAATTTTTCTGTTAAATAAGAAAGATATAATCACTAACTTTTTAAATCTATCAAAGCGATACACTCCCCAACAGGTTTATAATGTTATTCAAGTGTCTATTATTGCCCATTTTTGATATATGGCAAAGGGGGAGAGTAGCAAATTAAAATTTAAAAATTTAAAAATTCAAATTAATAGTTAAGGGAGAGCAAAAGTTAAGGGGGAGCAAAGGTTAAGGGGGAGCGTATAGGTTACTTTAGCAAATTTGCTTTGGTCATTTTTGTTCATCTATACTTAGCAGATTTGCCTGTGTTAAAAATATTTATCTATTCGTTTGTTTACTTAACTTTGAATTTGAGTTGCCATAATCAAAAAGGGGGAGATTGTTGGTGTGGGAAGCATCCGACGATCGAACTTGTGTTTTGATAATGGCAAAGGATTCAAAGTTAAGGTGTTTTGTTTTCTAACAAGTCTACTTGAGGATTTCAGGAAAGTCCTAGCTGTGGTTAGGCAAAGGGAAAAATCCTAGGGGGTGGTAACTCTAGGTCATAGGGGGTGGTAACCCTATGCGGAAAGTCTTGGTAGGTCGACGTCTTCAGGCAAAAGTCCTAGGGGGTGGTAACCCTAGGTGGAAAGTCCTGGTGTTGCGAACCAGGTGAAAGACTGGACTGGCCGGGAAGCGGATGTCCAGCAGAAAGTCCGGAAGCGTCGAGTGCTGAGCAAAAGTCCAGTCGATCTGGAGGATCGACTGGCAACAGGTAAATCTCCTGAGTGGAGTAGGTGAGGGCGCGTTCCCCGTAGAGGGAACAGTAGGCGTCGGGTCGACCTAGGGTTTCCGGTCGGAAATCCAAAGTCAGACCCGGACAGTCCGGAGACTGTCGAACTTTCATTCATATTTATGATATTATGTGTGCTAACTTTGTCTTGTAGGATATGTGTGTAGTTTGTAGACTAACACATTGTGCAGGGACAAAAGAGCAACATTAGCCTCGGATGAACAGTGTCCGAGGCGCCTCCATGGAGCTTGGAGGCGCCTCGGGTGCGAAGGTGAGCTGGCTGTGTGCTGGAGTTGGAGGCGCCTTAAAGGACAGTGAAGGCGCCTTGGACCGCAGCATGGAGGCGCCTTGAAGGCGCGTGAAGGCGCCTTTAGAGGGATAATGCACGACTTGATCAGCGCTTATCGACGCGTGCAACCCGGGGCTTGGAGGCGCCTCGGACAGCCTTGGAGGCGCCTCCAGCACCCTTTATAAGCAGTGTTCGAGCACCTCTTCCACAACAACTCTCTCTGAATAATCTCTTGCTACGTGCTGCGAACCTGACGACCCAGAAGTGCTGCGGCGCGACACCAATGACCCGGAACTACGCTTCTCCATCTTTAGTTGTCGGTATAAAGTTTATGAGCTGTAAATTCCTATAATTGTACAAATTATCGTGCTTATAGTTGTTGCCCACCGAAAGCGATCAAGGATCGCGGGCTTTCGAGTAGGAGTCGATCTAGGCTCCGAACGAAGTAAATAGTTTGCCTCTTTGTGTGATTGTTTTTATTTCCGCTGCATTTACTCGAACGGTTTTACGATTCCGAAAAATGAAATAGCCGCGAGCGCTATTCACCCCCCCCCCCTTTAGTGCGGTCTCGATCCAACAAAAGGATCATTCGACCGAACGACTTTTTGGTCGACCGAACAAGGCATATAAAGGGGAGCTCGAGGTCTGAGGCAAGGTATCGATTTTCAATTTATCTCTGTGCAAAGTCCCTGTTCGTGCTACTACTCTACTATTCATCTTCATAAGTAAGCTACTGCTCCAAGAAGTGCTGACAAATTGCATTTAATTAAAGCTGACAAATTGCTACTACTCTACTATTCATCGATTTTCTGTTGGTATATTTTAATTAAAGCTTACATTGTATTTAATTTCAAAGAAGATAGTAGTTTGTTACTATCTTCTATTTGCATTCGTATACATTACTTCTTTCCAAAGATTTCAAAAAGAAGAAGTATAGTGGATTGTCCATCGGTGTGGTCAAGGATCATAGTAGTTTGCTACTACCCACTGTTCAAAGGGAAAATTTTCAGCTACTGAAAAAATAGAATGGAGTGCTACTTCAAGTCCGACATCGAGCTCTGGTTCACCATACAAAAAGAATACACACCTCCAATGGAAGATGGAAAACCTTTAGAACCAGAAAACTAGACTCCCCTAATAATTAAGAAGACATAATTGAATTACGAGGTGATTAACACCATCTAGTGCGGGCTGACTATAGAGGAACTGAATCAAGTTGGGCCCTACGAGAATGCAAAAGAACTTTAGGATCACCTAGTAAAACTATACGAGGGAACCGATGAGTCAAAGGTAAATAAGAGAGATCTTTTATTAAATAATTTATTTACTATTAAAATGCTTCCCAGAAAGACGACCACTCAACTGCATGTACGAATCAAAGATATCCTCAACGACCTCCACCTGATTGAACACCACCTAGAGAACCACGACATAATAAGGTACGCTCTAAACGTCTTTCCTCGGAACGCTTTATGGGCATCGATAGTAGATTCTTATAAAGTTTTTAGGGATCTTTCAATTCTTAAATTAGACAAATTATTTTGTAAATTAGAATTACATAAACAGTCTAATTTGAGCCAAGTCGAGAAAGGGATTTCCTTGTATGCAAGACCAAGTAAGGAGACAAAGTCCAGAACCAAGAGTGAACTAGAAAGTGAGTCAGACCCAAACTCAACAAATGAAGAAGAGCTGGTCAACATGGTCTGAAGATTACTGACAAAGAAAAAGTTCAAGAGGAACACCAAGAAGGTATTAGTCAACCAGACTCAACATAAATCAGAAATAATTTGTTACAGATGCAACAAGAAGGGACATTTTAAACACAAATGCCCAAACCGGAAGGAGGAAAAGCCTAAGTCAACAAGAAGGAAGAAAGATCTCCAAGCGACATGGGATGAGTCATATGTAAGTATCCCGTATTGGTTTTGATATGATCAACTAAGCAAAGTTTGGCTCTGCATTATTTGATGTCTTGCATTTGAGTATGTAGAGACATAGGAACATAAGAAGTTGAGCAGAAGATGTAGCAGATGAGAAGAATGGCATGAGAATTGAGTTAATAGGCTCTGTGCATCTGAGGGACAAGAAGTTACGGAAGAGTACATCGATGGAGTGAGAAGAACGTGCACGATGCTTTCGAGAGACGAGAAGTCGGAGAGGAAGTCTGCTCAAGGAGAACACCGGAGTTGGGTTCGAGTGAGCTCAACTTTGGAAGGCTGGAGCATCACCCAAGCGACTAGAGAAGAATGCAGTGACCGGAGGAGGTGCCAGACGGTCGACATGAAGCTGACCAATTGGGGCACCCAAACAAGATGGTTTGGGCTCCCGGACCCCTTTGGTGCCAACCAGGGCGCCTCGTCGAGTGGATCATCACTAGGTCTATGTCAGTAGCTGTTCGAGCGCCCGAGAGTGGATAAAAAGTTATCTTTTTACCGTTGAGATACCGTTGTGTGAAGATAGAGTTTATCATGCTAGGAGGCACCCGGATAGGGTTCGGGTGTCCGGATCATGCCACATCAGCAAATGGTCAGATTCAACCAGCAGACTATAAATATATCCTTGGTCTCAGTAGTTTGGCATAACACTTTCTCTGTACTCAAATTCTTTCCTATTCTTAACTGTTCATGAGCTATCAACATTTTTATGAGGCTTCTCTGCCTCCAACTTGTGTCAAAGAAGGAGTTGAAATATAAAGTTTCATTTTCCTTAGATTAGCAACCTTCTTGGTTGCAAACCAAGTAAATTGTTTATGTCTCATACTTATTTTATGCATTTTAGTTTCTTTTATTAAAGTGTTTGTTTTAATCAAAGTCATAAGTTTCGAGAAGGGTATACTTATTTTTTCAGGGCAATTCACACCCTCTTGCCGGTCGTATAGGACCTACATTATCTTTTGAGGAATTCGAAGTGGAAGAACCAAAGCACTCAAGCCATCTTGCCTTTATGGCAAGAAACGAAAACTCCGAGTCCAAATAAGAGTACATGTCCGAGACTGACATCAAGTCTGAGAGAAGCCACAGATCCATATCATTTTGAAGGTCCCAATATGGTAACTTTTTATTTCAAGTCAAATTTACATAAAGTAGTAAAATGTTTGTTTAAAAATTGACAAAGTTTGAGGAACAAAATAACTTACTATTTAAGGAAATTGACCATCTTAAGAAGCAAGTTAGCTTGAGTCACTCGACTAAGCAAGTTCAAGTTAGAACTTCAACTCAAGTTGCAAAACTTAAGGAAGAAAATATCAACTTGAAAGGTCAAGTGGAGAGACTCAAGAAAATGTTAGAAAAGTTTGAATTGGGATCCAATTGTCTAAATATGATACTTGGATTGCAATGAGCCGTGTACAACAAATCCAGACTTGGCTTTAACCCAAAAAAAATCAATAAACCATATATGACATTAATGAGTCAAAATGTTAGAAATTAAGTCCAAGCATAAGTTCCTAAATCATGCTTAACCAAACCAATTAAACTGAACCAATATTTGATCCCTAAGAGTCAAATTCATTTCTTAGATAGATCATATATAAGCTTTGACTCAGGGGATTAAATAGAAAGATTGTTCAACCTACTTGATTGACTAAATATGCATGTTTTGTTGGTGCGGGAAGCATCCGACGATCGAACTCGTGTTTTGATAATGGCAAAGGATTCAAAGTTAAGGTGTTTTGTTATCTAACAAGTCTGCTTGAGTATTTCAGGAAAGTCCTAGCTACGGTTAGGCAAAGGGAAAACCCTAGAGGCTGGTAACCCTAGGTCATAGGGGGTGGTAACCCTATGCGGAAAGTCTTGGCAGGTCGATGGCTTCAGGCAAAAGTCTTAGGGGGTGGTAACCCTAGGTGGAAAGTCCTGGTGTCGCGAACCAGGTGAAAGACTGGACGAGCCGGGAAGCGGATGTCCAGCAGAAAGTCCGGAGGCGTCGAGTGCTGAGCAAAAGTCCAGTCGATCTGGACGATCACACTGGCAGCAGGTAAATCTCCTGAGTGGAGTAGGTGAGGACGTGTTCCCCGTAGAGGGAACAGTAGGCGTCGGGTCGACCTAGGGTTTCCGGTCGGAAATCTGAAGTCAGACCCGGACAGTCCAGAGACTGTCATTACTCTGTTATCATATTTTTTGTTGTATTGTGCTAACTTTGGTTTGCAGGGTATGTGTTTGGGACTAACATTGTTGCAGGACCAAAGGAGCACAAGTTAACCTTGGATGAACAGTGTCCGAGGCGCCTCCATGGGGCTTGGAGGCGCCTCGGGTGCAAAGCTGGAGCTGGCTGCGAAGCACTCTGGAGGTGCCTTGAAGGAGTCATAAGGCACCTTGGAAGGCGCCTTGAATGAGGCATAAGGCGCCTTGAAGAGATAAAAATCGACCAGTTCAAGCTTGATCCACGCGGGGGACTTGGCTTGTTTAACGCGCCTTGGATGGCTTTCAAGGCGCCTTCAACACCCTTTATAAAGGGGTTTCGAGCAGTACCTTCATACATCAGATTCTAAGTAATCCTCTTATTGCTGCTAAATCGACAACCCGAAAGTGCTACGACTTGACACCGACGACCCGGAGCTCCGAAACTTGTGATTTCTATACTGTTGTCGGTATAACTGTGTTTCTTTTTATTGTATTTATTTGCAATACTTGTACTCTATTCGAACTTATAGTTGTTGCCCACGGAAAGCGATCAAGGATCGTGGGCCTTCGAGTAGGAGTTGTCACAGGCTCCGAACGAAGTAAATTCTCCTGTGTTTGTGTGTTTGTTTTTATTCCGCTGTGTTTTAACTCCGATAGTTTTGCGATTCGAAAAGTGTGAAAGTCGCAAGCGCTATTCACCCCCCCTCTCTAGCGTGTCTCGATCCAACAATTGGTATCAGAGCGGGGTCGTTTTGAATTGGTGCAACCACCATTCAAAATAATTTTTTCGTGGTAATTTCAGATTTTCGGAGTTAATTAGAATTTAGCTTTATAGCTATATTCTAATTCTTTTTCTCGAATCGGTTTTTGCTCGAGGTTGGTGCAACACCACCCGAGTTCGTGTTCTATTTTTAAATACTACCCGCACTACTAATCCAGGACCAAGTCCTGGAATTTTCTTGTCATTTATTTTCTTCGTAGTTAATCTAAAATGGCCCAACAAGAGGGTTATAGTACTGTCCGTCCCCCGCTCTTCACTGGAGAGGACTTTGGTTACTGGAAGGGCAAAATGGAGAACTTCTTGAAGATCCAGTTCGAAACCTGGATGATCGTCAAGACTGGTTTGGATCTGCCAACATATAAAGACGGCAATCCTACACCCTACGAAGATTGGGAGCCTGCATTAATCAAGAAGGTGGAGGCAAACGCCAGATCAACTTGTACCCTCCAGTGCGGACTAACAAAGGAGGAGTTAAACCACGTTGGTCCATTCTCAAGTGCCAAGGAGCTATGGGAGAAGCTGATCGAGCTTCACGAAGGCACCTCTGATACCAAAGTAAGTAAGCGTGATTTACTATTCAATAAATTGTATAACTTAAAAATACAAGAAAATGAGACGGCAAGCCAGCTACACGCGCGAATTCAAGACATCCTTAACTCCCTTCACGGAATCGGGCAGAAGGTAGAAAATAGGGATATAATAAGGTACGCTCTTAACTCGTTTCCAAGGAGTACATTGTGGGCATCAATGGTAGATGCCTACAAAGTCTCCAAGGATTTGTCTTCTTTAAAGTTAGATGAATTATTTAGTGAATTTGAACTTCATGAACAAACTAATACACAGCCAACCGAGAAGGGTATTGCTTTGGTTGCAGGTACTAGTCGAACACGGGAACCAAGATTACGACGAAAAACTGAACCGGAATCAGAAGATGAACCCGACTCAGAAGATGAAGAAGACGAACTGACCAGCGAACTCGTGAACCTCGTGAAGAAGCTCTACAAGAAGAAGAAGGGCTTCAACAAGAAAGACCTGTAGAAGGCGGTACAATCCAAGGAGGCCCAACCAAGTTCTAAGGTAAAATTTGAAGTTACCTGCTACGGGTGCAACCAGAAAGGGCACATCAAGGCCAACTGCCCTAACCAAAAAGAAGTGAAAAAGTAAAGAAGGAAGAAGGCCCTGAAGGCGACGTGGGACGAATCTTCTTCGGAGGACGATGATGACGAACTTGATCAGACGAGTTTACTCACATTGATGGCCCGGGATCAGATCGTCGAATCCGAGAGCGAGAGCGAGTCAGAGGCCGAGTCCGAGCGAAGCCACGGATCCGCATCCATTTCCAAAGGGCCAGACTCCGCTGTAAGTATTCCTAGACTTAATAATTTAGTCAATTATTTATTACGCAAGTTAGCTAAGTCAAACCTTAAGATTAAGTCACTTCTAAAGGAAGTAGCTGTCCTTAAAGAAGTGACTAACTCTAAATCCTTACCTGATCAAATTAAGACTGGAAATTCAACTCAAGTTCAAAAACTTGAGGAAGAAAATTCTAGTTTGAAAAATCATGTCAAGGATTTAAAAAATATCTTAGAACGGTTTTCTTTAGGCTCCAAGAATCTTGACCTAATTCTTGGGACACAAAGAGTCGTTTACAATAGAACAGGGCTAGGATATAAAACTAAAAAGAAATATAAATCTTATTTATCCTTAATAAACAAACCAAATAGAAAGGTAATCCAAGTATGGGTCCCCAAGTCCAAATTGGTCAATCAAATTGGGTTTGGCCAATATTGGGTCCCGAAGGATCAAATACACTACCTCGATAGACCATATCGAGGCTATGATGTAGGGGGAGTAAACACGAAAACAATTCAAATTTTAAATCAAAATTTGAAATTAAATTAAAATTCAAAAACTCAAAATTCAAATTACAAACTCAAAATTTGAAATTAAAATTAAAAAATTCAAAATTCAAAATTCAAATTACAAATTCAAAATTAAAATTACAAATTCAAAATTAAATTAAAATTAAAAAATTCAAAATTCAAATTACAAACTCAAAATTTGAAATTAAATTAAAATTCAAAAATTCAAAATTCAATTTACAAACTCAAAATTCGAAATTAAAATTCAAAAATTCAAATTACAAACTCAAAATTTAAAATTAAAATTCAAAATTCAAATTACAAATTCGAAATTAAATTAAAATTCAAATTACAAACTCAAAATTTGAAATTAAATTAAAATTCAAAAATTCAAAATTCAAATTACAAACTCACAATTCGAAATTAAAATTAAAATTCAAACTTAAATTAAATATTCACTTAAAAATTCAAAATAATTTGAATTCAAATCAAATAAAATATAGATGGAGGATCCAGAATAGCTGGCACCCCCAACTGAACTACCCGATTGGGTAACTGAACGTAATCTACCCAAAATGGGTAAAACAAGAGTAGATTACCCGGCAAGGGTAATTAAGGTTAGGTTAAAATGAGCTAGGTTTAACTTGACCCACAGTACTGGTGAAGTTTTTGGATGATAGTACGTTAGGGAAGCTTGGGCATCGTATGTCTAGGAAGATATGGCTTCGACCTGGTGCTTTTGGCCAAGTGGAACTGACCGAACCTACCTTTAAATGGATCCTAACTAGTTAGACCAAGGTTTAGTATTAAGTTCAATGGGTAGGACTATTTGGGAAACCTCGAAGGTATGGTTACTTTAATGAGTTCCTTGTGACTCACCATAGCCCAGAAGTTTATCTAAAGAATGCTTACTTGTTGAACCCAAAGCTAAACCTAAATCTAATACAAAGTTAAACCTTACCATAAAATTTAACCATAATTCATCTCACAACAATTATAGGGTTTCCTGATTGAAAATTTAGATCGGGTGAGATGACTAAGAAATTAAAACTGACTTAAACTTAAATCAAGTTAATTCAACTAAATTAAACTAATTGAAGTTAATTAACTTAAAATTATTTTCAAAAAATAATTAACTTAAAATTTTTTTTTTTTTAAAAAATTAATTAACTTAAAATTATTTTCAAAAGTTAATTAACTTAAAATTCTTTTTCAAAAATTAATTAACTTAAAATTCTCTTTCAAAATTAACTTAAAATTCTCTTTCAAAATTAACTTAAAATTATTTTCAAAATTAATTAACTTAAAATTCTTTTTTCAAAAATTAATTAACTTAAAATTATTTTCAAAATTAATTATCTTAAAATTATTTTCTTAAAATGATTTTCGAAATTAATTAATTTCAAAATGATTTTAAAACTTAATTCAAAATTATTTAAAAACTTAATTTCAAAATTATTTTAAAACGTAATTTCAAAATCTTTTTAAATAATTACAAAATCATTTTAAATTGTTTAAAACTTATTTCAAAATTAATTAACTTATTTTTCAAAATTAATTTAATTAAAATTATTTTTCACTAATTAACTTAAAATTATTTTTGTCAAAATTTAATTAACCTAAAATATGTGTTAATTTAAAACTAATTAAACCTAATTAAAAAATATATATTAATTAAAAAGGGACACGTGGCGCCTGAATGAAGGCGCCTCCCACACATGGGAGGCGCCCTCAACAGCGGCGGGAAATTTCCCGCCGCCTATCTTAGGCGCCTTAAGGGATCATTAAGGCACCTCCAAAGGCGCCTTCGCTCATCTTTTTGTCACGAACAGAAGCTCTTCCTTTTGTTCGTGTTCTGCTGAAACACAACTTCGTCCGATTCTTCCCAACCAAGGCGCCTTCAACCCATCTCTTCCTCCTTTAATCCTAGCTATGCCTCCGAGGTATAATCTAAACTCTTCTCAATCATCTATTTCCTAGATTTCTTGCTAGTTTTGCAATATTTTTGTATATTGTCAACAATAGGAAGCGTCGTATTGTGGATTCCACACCGGCTAGGGCTCCTTCCACGGACCCGAGATTCCCCTCGGAACAGCATAGGATAGATTTCGCTAGGTTTACCTTTGAGTCTATTAAATCTAGATATATTGGTCGGGAATTTCTATCCCAATACTGTCAACCCGCAATCCAGATGATAAACTACTATCATCTAGATAAACTGGTTGACTGTACCACTACAGTAAACCAAGATCTGTGTGCCCAGTTCTATCACAACCTTGAAAAGGTTAATGATAGTACCTATTCCACCAGAGTTCGTGGTACTGATCTTCAGTTTACTCCCTCCCTACTTCGCACCAGCTTAGAGCTTAGGGAGTCCCAGTGTACATTCTTATGTTATCCGAGTAGGGAGCTACCTTTTGGTGATCCCTACTCACACATTACCTTAGATGACATCTACATGCATTTCTTTGGGGAGGAGAGACCCTTGGGCCTGACCGAGTTCAGATCCACTCTTCTTCGTGTTCAGGATTATGCTATGTACAAAGTCCTGACAGCATGCATCCTACCCATCTCATCTCGAGACGTCTCGAAGATGCGACCATCCCACTCGTTCTTTCTGTACGCCCTCAGCCAACGCCTAGATATAGACATAGCCCTCCATATGTTTCATAACATCATTCTTGCATCTAGTACAGTTACATCTGGAGTGGTTCATATGCCTTACTGCCATATCCTGACCCAGATATTCTCCAGATCTAGGATAGACATCACTAGAGGAGTACTCATCCCACTTACCATTTATAATGAGTTCGGTCAGCGTAGCTTAGATTAGCAGGGGCAGAGGTCACTGCCGAGGGGATTCTGGCCTGGAAAGGCCGACCACCACCAGCTGCTACTCCTGGTGCTCCAAAGGCCGAGGACGTACCAGATGCGGTTGAGGAGTGACCTGATTTCCTGGCAGAGGATTTTTTTCACAGATCCTTCCACCTCTGCCGGACCCTCCACATCAGCCGGGCCTTCTTCTTCGGCGCCACTCTCTGTCGAGGACAGACTCACTCGGCTCGAGATCCAGTCCACTCAGACGCGACGAGATGTGCTAGATAGCCATCACTTCCTTCGATCTATGCGATCCGAGATGGCTGCTGGTTTCACATCTCTCCGAGGCGAGATTCGGCGTCAGGGACCACCTCAGCCGCCACCCGAGCAGCCTCTAGCCGATCCTCCAGCTGACGATCCACCTGCTTGATTCTATCTTTTAGACTGTCTGGACATGTTATTCACTTCTTGGATTTGCCTATCTTACTCATCTTTTGGATTGTATCTTGGAGTTGGTCATCTGATGTTTACTACCTTATATTTAATTGAGTACTTATGTGTTATTTTTTTTAAAAATTGTGAGCATAATTTCAAAAATAACTTTTAAATTGGTTTTAAAAATATAGGAAAAAATAATTTTCAAAATCTTTTTTTCTTAGAAGTTTCAAAAATTGGATTTAACTTAGGTTTTTTCCCTAGAAATCATGTTCTCCTAGACTTAAGTCAGAGCATCTCACAAACACCTAGGTATACCTTCATTGTGTTTTGAAAGACATAGACTGGCGTGAGATGCATAGGGTACAGCCTGGACTCAAGAATGCATCAATATGAGTCTGGGCATTAAACACGTAATATACATCAATCAAGTCAAGTTTTCCAGCTCTAGTCAAATCTATCTGGACCAAATTGGCGTAACTTGACTAACCAAGTGAAAGTTGTTGCCCTCTAGGTAATCAGTAAGTAGCTAAAGGTTAGACAGTTGGTAAAAGGATACTCAGTTTTCAGATTAAGCATGTGTGATCTTTAGGGCTCTGATACCTCTAAAAGTAAAACTGGATAATTTGAAATCTATTGAACTTGACTCATGCTTGGACTTAAGGACCAACTAAATAACCTAAACCAAATTTTTAGCTACTTCACTCCCTCCTTGTCCTAAAATTTAATAAGTATTGTTTAAAATTAAGCTAAGTTTCTTAACCTAAGTTATAGTTTTCAAAATACAATACTTGCAAAGAGCTTAGCTAAGGTCCAATCTTTATTTTCAAAATTTTAAAACTTAGCCCACAAAAATGCTTTATTAAAAATCACTTGGCTCCAAATATTTCACTAACAAATTTTCACTAAATCAAATGACTGTTTTGATTATTTTGATATATGGTAAAGGGGGAGAATAGTAAATTCAAATACTCAAATAATTATCAAATTCAAAAATGAGAGTAGCAAATTCAAATTTAAAATGATGAGCAACAAAATATTAAAGGGGGAGTAACAATTAAGGGGGAGCCTAAACTTAATGCGATGCTTGTTTTAAATGTTTTTACTTGCATCTATTCTTTATTTGTTTACTTAACCTTGAATTTAAGTTGTCATAATAAAAAAGGGGGAGATTGTTGATGCGGGAAGCATCCGACGATCGAACTCGTGTTTTGATAATGGCAAAGGATTCAAAGTTAAGGTGTTTTGTTATCTAACAAGTCTGCTTGAGTATTTCAGGAAAGTCCTAGCTGTAGTTAGGCAAAGGGAAAACCCTAGAGGGTGGTAACCCTAGGTCATAGGGGGTGGTAATCCTATGCGAAAATTCTTGGCAGGTCGATGGCTTCAGGCAAAAGTCTTAGGGGGTGGTAACCCTAGGTGGAAAGTCCTGGTGTCGCGAACCAGGTGAAAGACTAGACTAGCCGGGAAGCCGATGTCCAACAGAAAGTCCGGAAGCGTCGAGTGCTGAGCAAAAGTCCAGTCGATCTGGAGGATCGCACTGGCAGTAGGTAAATCTCCTGAGTGGAGTAGGTGAGGACGCGTTCCCCGTAGAGGGAACAGTAGGCGTCGGGTCGACTAGGGTTTCCGGTCGGAAATCCGAAGTCAGACCCAGACAGCCCGGAGACTGTCATTACTCTGTTATCATATTTTCTGTTGTATTGTGCTAACTTTGGTTTGCAGGGTATGTGTTTGGGACTAACACTGTTGCAGGACCAAAGGAGCACAAGTTAACCTCGGATGAACAGTGTCCGAGGCGCCTCCATGGGGCTTGGAGGCACCTCGGGTGCAAAGTTAGAGCTGGCTACGAAGCACTCTGGAGCCGCCTTGAAGGAGTCATAAGGTGCCTTGGAAGGCGCCTTGAATGAGGCATAAGGCGCCTTGAAGAGATAAAAATCGACTAGTTCAAGCTTGATCCACGTGGGCGACTCGGCTTGTTTAAGGCGCCTTGGATGGCTTTCAAGGCGCCTTGAACACCCTTTATAAAGGGGTTTCGAGCAGCACCTTCATACATCAGATTCTAAGTAATCCTCTTACTGCGTGCTGCTAAATCGACGACCCGGAAGTGCTACGACTTGACACCGACGACCCGGAGCTCCAAAACTTGTGATTTCTATACTGTTGTCGGTATAACTGTGTTTCTTTTTATTGTATTTATTTACAATACTTGTACTCTATTCGAACTTATAGTTGTTGCCCACGGAAAGCGATCAAGGATTGCGGGCCTTCAAGTAGGAGTCGTCACAGGCTCCGAACGAAGTAAATTCCCCTGTGTTTGTGTGTTTGTTTTTATTCCGCTGCGTTTTAACTCTGATAGTTTTGCGATTCGAAAAGTGTGAAAGCCGTGAGCGTTATTCACCCCCCCCCCCTCTAGCGCGTCTCGATCCAACATGTTTAGGTTTATGTTTACTTTTTTGCTTAGTTTAGATCGGTTAAAAAAAAAGGTTTACCAAACCCTAATAACATAGCATCGAAATGAATTGGGATGATAGTACGCTAAGGAAACTTTATCAAAGGCATGTCTATGCTGAATCATGTGTATTCTACCTGGTGCACTAGACCTAGCGGATCTGGTGAAGCTACCCCAATTAAATATGAGCTAATTAGACCAAAACCTAGTATTAAGTTCTTTAGGCAGAACTATTTTAGAAAGTATTTAGAAAGTATTCAGAAAGTGGTCCACCGTTGATACACAAGAAGACTATATGCCTTGCCACTAACTGAAAACTTATTCTTAGGAAACTTGCTTGATTAATCCAAACATAAATTTGAATCTAACATGAGTTGAACAACCTTTTCAAAATTCTTAATAATTTAAATCAAATTTAAACTTAGTTGAATTAATATTAACTAAACTAATTTAAAACTAAAATCAATAATTAAACTTAACTAAAACTTAAAACTTAAATTATTTTAAAGTTAATTAAAAATATTAAAATTTAAAAAATTATTAATTAAAATTAAAATTAAATTAACACTTAATTATCTAAAATGAAACTCAAACTTAATTAAATTTAAAACTAAATTATTAATTAAAACTTAAATAAATTAAAATTAAAACTCAATTAAAATTAAAACTTAATTAAAATCAATTAAAAACTTAAAACTTAATTTAATACTTAAACTAAATTAAAAATTTAAAACTTAAATATTTATTAAAACTTAAACTTAATGTTGGTGCAAATTCTTTAGGTCAATGTTAACCAAGTCGGCTAAGCTCGAATTGGCTGAGCTTGGGTTTCAATGTTTGACAATATGAGAGAAAATAGTCAAATAGGTCACGACTAACCGGATATTTAACGATATGTGTTTTAGAGATTATTGGTGCAACTGTCCATTTGAGGAGATTGTTGATGCAATTCTCTTTTGGTCAAGAGTTGACCAGTTTGATGTGTGGAAGAGTTAAGTAGGTCAAGGTTGACCGGATACTTGACTATAAAGTCCTAACGGGATGTTAGACAAGGGCAAGTCTAACAGGACGGTAGACAAGGGCAAGTCTAACAGGACGGTCGGAAGAAAAAGAAAATCCAGGTAGGTTATTATTGACCAAACACTTAGTGTAGAAAGTTCTGGTGAGTGAAGGTAAGAAAATTGGAAAATCATATTGAGTGAAGTTAGGTGATGAAAAGTCCTAGTGAGTAAAGCTAGGCAAATATGAAAAGTTCTAGTGAGTGAAGACAGGTGAAAAGCCCTAGTGAGTGAAGCTAGGCAGTGAAAAAGTCCTGGTGAGTGAAGCCAGGCAGATTGGAAAGCCCTAATGAGTGAAGCTAGGTAGTAAGAAAGTCCTGGTGAGTGAAGCCAAGTAGATTGGAAAGTCCTAGTGAGTGAAACTAGGCAATGACGAAGTCTTGATGAGTGAAGCCAAGTATGTAGAAATCTATGTGGGTTAAAAGTTGACCAAACACCTGGTGTTTGGAAGTCCAAGTGGGTCATAGAGGACTAGACACTTGGCACGAGATGGGAACTCCAAATGGGTCATGGAGGACCGGACACTTGGCATAAGGAGAAAAGTCCAAGTGGGTCAAAGGATTGATCGAATACTTGGTGGGCAAGTCCCAAAAGGTCATGGTTGATTGGATGTTAGGCAAGAGAACCTTAGACTTGGATGAAGCAAGTTAGGGTTGGGCAATCGATTGGTCCTAATCTAATTGATTGTGTAATTGATTAGAATTGTTTTTGTGAGAACACATAAAGGGGCCCAAATCTATTGGTCAATCGATTGTGCCAAGCCTAATCGATTGATCCAATCTATTAGGGTAGGTTGTGTTGGTGCAATCGACCTCCAAGGTTTTAATGTACGACAAATATGATTAAGTATGTTTAATAGAGCTTGATCATGGGAAGTCCTAGTCATGGCTAGGCAAGGGTGAGAAGTCAACCAAGTGACTAGTCCTAACTGCGATTAGGCATGGAAAGTCCTAGTTGTAGGCTAGGCAAGGGAAATCTTGATATATCATGGAAGTCAGGTAGATTCAATAGGTTTGGAGGACCTAATCCCGGGGTAACTGAATACTGAGGCAAGGGAAATCTCGGTAGACCGTGGAAGCCAGGTGGTTCAATAGGTCTGGAGGACCTGATCCCGGGTAGCCGAATACTGAGTCCTAGTTGTAGGTTAGGAAGAAAAATCTCGGTAGATCGTGGAAGCCAGGTGGATAGGTCTGAAGGACTTGATCCTTGGGAAGCCGAATACTGAGTTTTGGTGAATGAAGCCAGGTGGAGAAAATCCTAAGGGGAGATAACCTTAGGTAGCGAGAAGTCTTGGAGGAGTGAACTCCAAGCAAGATTGATCGGACCAGCGAATCTTAGTGATTCTAAGTGTAGTTTTACCATAGCATTCTGTATTACTATTATTGCTATTGACTAATGTACTATTGCAGGAAAGGCCTTAGTGGATCAGGTGATCATACACTAAGCAGAGAAAGTCCAAACAAGTCTGGAGAACCAATGTTTGGAAGGTAAGTTGAGGTAAGAAACTGGAGGAGCGATAGTGAGGTCGTGCTCCTGAAAGGAATAACCTAAGGTCGCTGATCCAACTGAATAAACCGGGAAGGTTTCCAAGTTGAGATCAAGACAGTTGAACTATCTATTATTACTACTCATGTATTTTATATAACTATGTTAACATCTGGTTTGCAGGATTATATTGCCTAACACTGTTTTGCAGGTTATGTCCTGATCGGTTGACCGAACGCAGTGATCGATCGACCGAACCAGGTTGACTCAGACTAGATCAGAACCAAGCAGAGCATAGTTCGATCTAAGCTTGTTTGGTCGACCGAACAAGTTGATTGGTCGACCGAACGATCAACATTAAAGGCACAATAAATGTGAATCTCGGCAAATCTCGACAAACAGGGAAGGAACCCGTTCGGTCGACCAAACCATTAAAGATCAGTTAATGCTTGAAAATTAGATCTCAGCGAATCTCAACAAAGAAGGAAGGGAGCGGGTTCGGTCGATCGAACCCAGGGATCGGTCGACCGAACCTAGGGATCGATCGACCGAACCTAGGGATCGATCGACTGAACGTTGACGGTTCTTATAAAAGAGAGCTCAAGGTCCAAGACTGAGCAACACTGTTTGGTTCGAAATTAATCACTGTGTAAGATTCTGCTGATCGTGCTACTGCTCTACAACTCACAAGCTGCTCCATTCAGAAGTGCTAACCAAGCTTCGTCTTTTATTATTGTCAGTATATTTATTTAATCTTGCATTGTACTTAAATTCTTACAAGATAGGGTGTTACTATCTTGCATATTGTACGCACTACTTCTTTCCGAGGTTTTTGGAAAGAAGAGTATTAGTGGATTGCCCATCGGTGCGGTCAAGGATCGCGGGCCTTGGAGTAGGAGTCAACCTAGGCTTCGAACCAAGTAACCGAACTGTTCTTTATTTTTCCATTGCACGACTTTGTTTTTAAAGAGTAAAAGAAAAGTTCTAAAAGCACGATATTCCCCCCCCCCCCCCCCCTCTATCGCACTCATTCGATCCAACAGGTTGTTTGTGAGAACAAAAGGTGGAAGAATCGATTGAGCAATATATTCCAACCATGCTAATCAATTGGGTCAATCAATTAGCCAGTGTTTTGTCGCAAAAAGAGTGAATCAATTGAGGTGTTGATTAAGAAGACTTAATCGATTGGGCAAATCGATTAAGGTCTTTTCGCGAGTGAACAGAGAGTTACAGAATTGATTGGGTAATTGATTAAGGCTCTCTAAATCGATTGGGATGACTCACTAATTAAGTAGGGTTCAAAAAGAGTCATTCTGCAGGTGCACAAATGGTCGGATGATGTGACAATCGATTAGAGAAAGCTGAATTGATTAGAGACGTTAAGTGAACCCTAGAAAAGGGTTTTTTGTTGAGACTTTGAAGCCAACGCTAACATGATTTTTCTCCACTACTGTTCACTGGACTTTGATCTTGGAAGACACGTGTTGCTGCACTTTCCAACTGGTCCAAAGGCATCTTTATCAACAAGTTATCAAGCAAGAAAAAGCTAAGGTTTTTATTTTGTATTCGTATATTTACTTCTTGTTTCAAGTTGTATCTTTGTTATTAAGTTGTACGAGGTTCTCCACCTCCGTATTATTTCCGAGAAAGAGTGTTTATATAGTGGAGAGTGTGCTTGAGTGTAGATCCTTGAATTAGTCACCTCTTCTTGATGTGGACACCAAGTAAATCCTTGTATTAGCATTTAAGGAGCTTTCTTCGAGTATTTCCGTTACAAAAGCTTATCTTTGACGAAGCGAGCGAGCTATTCACCCCCCCTAGCTACAAAGTGTCCCAACACTTAACTTAAACTCAAGTAAAATTTTAAACTAAAGCTAAATTAAAAAAAAAACTAAAATTTTAAACTTAAAATTTAAACACTTAAAATTCCAATTAACCAAATTTTTGTCTAACTCCTACGTTATGTGTAGGAATCTAAAACTTTGGACACATAGATTTTAGACAACGACTACTTCAGGTATATGACTGGGGATCAACACAAATTCATAAGTATCAAGTTCAAAAACCTAGGATCAGTTGTCTTTGGAAACAATGTCAAACTAAAAGTAATTGGTACAGGAGAAATTCAATTACAGTCAAATATATCAATTAGGAAAGTATTGCTTGTTGAACATTTTCATTATAACTTGCTTAGTATAAGTCAATTATGCGATTCTGGATTTAAAATAAAATTTCTATCTTCTGAATATCTAATAAGTTACACAACATCAACAAACATATTATTGAAAGAATTTAGAGATAATAATATTTACTTAATAAATTTACCAAAAACCTCACTCAAGTGTCTTTTGACACAACAAGAAGAAACATGATTGTGGCATAAGAGATTAGATCACACCCATGTTAGAAATTTACTAAAATTAAATAAAAATTAGTTTAGTTAGAAGTCTACTTAAATTAGGAATCCCTGAAATAAAATCAACAACCCTTGTCAACAAGGAAAATGAATTAAATTAACACATAAACAAACTAACCAAAATAGAACAAATAAAATACTTGAATTATTACAATTAGACTTATTCGACTCTTATGGAGTTAAATCATTAAATGAAAGTCTTTACTATCTAGTTATAATAGATGATTACTCTAAATATACTTGGATAAAATTCTTAACTCATAAAAATGAAACTTTTGAAATATTTAGTAATTTCTACAAACAAATAGAAAATGGAAAAAATTAAGAAAATTAAAAGTGATAATGGAGGCGAGTTTAAAAATCAAAATTTTACAAACTTATGTCTAGAAAATGGTTACCATCATGAATATTCACGCCCAAAAACCCTACAATAAAATGAACTAGTAGAACATAAAAATAAAACCTTATAAGAAGCTGTAAGAACAATGTTAAATGAATATAATTTACCTAAATATTTTTGGGCTGAAGCCATTAATATGACTTGTTTTGTCCAAAATAGAATTATAATAAATAAATTTCTAAATAAAACCTCATATGAAATTTATTTTAATAAAATCCTAAATATAAAATACTTAAAAGTATTTGGATGCAGTGTACACATTTTAAACCTTAAAGATTACTTAGGAAAATTTGCCTAAAAAATCCAACAAGAAATTTTCCTTAGATATTCATCTACAAGTAGAGCCTATAGGGTTTATAACAAATCCACTCTAAAATTTGAAGAACCAACAAATGTCATTTTTGATAATAATATTAATAACAATTTAAATAACGAAAAAAAATCTTGAGAAAACCAATAATCAATCTAATTTAACAAATCAAGAAGAAGAAGAGCAACTATCATAAAATGAATAAATTGTAAAAACCAATCCAAGAATAATATATCTAAACCCTGATCATCCAATTGAACAAATAATAGGAAATCCTGAGTTAAGAGTTCAAACCCGACCAACCTTTCAGAACTTAGGCCAAATAGCTCTAATATCTAAAATTGAACCCAAAACCATAAATGATGCATTGTCTAAGCCTGACTGGGTAATTGCAATGCCGAAAGAGTCTAGTTAATTTGAAAGAAATCAGGTTTGGGACCTAGTACCTCCACTAAAATGTAAGTCGGTTATTGACACTAAGTGTGTCTTTAGGAATAAATTAGACGACAAAGGAGACATTATTAGGAACAAAGCTTGACTAGTTGTCAAAGGGTTCAGTCAAGTTGAAGGATTCGACTATGATGAGACTTATTCTCCTGTAGCTCAGCTTGAATCCATAAGGATGTTGCTAACCTATGCAGTACACAAAGGATTCAAGTTATATCAAATAGATATTAAATCTGCATTCTTAAATAGGCAAATTAAAGAGGAGGTCTATGTAAGTCAATAGTAAGCCCAGAACTAAATGTCACGAATAGACTCCAAATTAATTAAGTATTGAAAACCCTCAACTTCACAAAAGAAATGATGTAGTATGAGTCCCAAGTCGAATCTCTCGAGCAAAAACTAGTAAGTGAATGTTCATTATTGATTTAAACTTTTTTTGGGGTTTCTATTTGGAAATTAGTTCAACTTTCAAAATGAAGTAATGTAAATCTAATTGAGCTATTTTTAACTAGGAATTCAATCTTACTCATTAAGGGAGATTGCAACTAATTAAAGGAAACTAGAATAACGAAACTACCATTACTATGACATGAAATAACAACCTAAATTAGTGAAATAAACGCAAAAATATATTCTAAGCTTGAACCAATCAAATAGCAAGTATCATCTAACTTTAACTCCTCCTTAACAAACCTAAACTAATGGCACTCAATAAGTAAATTGCATCTCCCCAAGACCGACTCAATCTACACAAGCTAAACTGGAAATGACGTGAACTATCCAGACAACAAGGCTTCCTAGAATTCAAGTAGCAAAACTTCTATGCTAAAATTCAAAGTGCTGAAAACTCTTACCTTAGACAAAATTATGCTAAACAAATGAGCAATGACAAAATGGAACACTAAATTGCATAAACTAAGCTATCTAAAACAAGATCAAGAGCCTAATTGCAGAATCGAAAACGTGTAACCATTAAATTGCAAAATCTTGAATGTTGAAACCAAGGTAGAGTCCTAATTATGATTAATGAAAGTGCAGAATTTGAAAACAATAAGAAAATTGTAGGAGCTGAAACTTAAACACACAATCTAACCAACTCAAATTTCAAAACTGAAAGAGTAAAACATCCATAATCCCTAATCCCTAATTGCTCTTTCAACTTTCCTTCTCTTTGTTGTCACACAAAGAAGTTTAATGAAATATCACTTCAGCAATTCGAGAAGAAGATCTCAGCATCAAACTCAGTCTAGAGGTAGCTCAGCATTCCAGAGAAGACTCTCCGATTAACTTTGCACAATCTGAAATTGTCACACGTGTAAATCATGATTTCTGTGAGGCTGGAATCTCTAAATCTAGAAACTGCTGCTTGATGGTCGAAATAAAGATGAAATGAGCTTGGAAAACCTGAAGGAACTCTGCTGATGTACTTCGATGGAAGATGAACCCACAAATCGAAGCAACGCCTCCGATCTCTGGCGTAAACAGAGAAAACGCAGGATGAAAAAACACGCCGGAGGAATGCCGCCAACGTGCTATTGATGCTTGGACGTGAAACGTCAGATGCAGGAAACCTCATCACCAATGAAGGAAGGTTGATTCGCAGATCTGAGATGAGGATTGGCCATGCATCACGCAGAGCAACATAGCATGATGAATAGTAGCGCAAGCCACTGTTCACCGTGCCAAATTCTGGGGTTTATCCCCGTGGTTCAACTAGTTCACCACATGGCTTGGTTCAGGTCAATCAGTTCCCAATTCTCGAAATGGCTGGACTTGGATTGAACCCAAGTAGAGATTTGGTTACTTCACTTGGTTGCATGAACCCAATCTTCCTTCAAAATGACTTGAATCCTTGTGATCAATGTAACTCATTGGTTACATACAAAGCCAAATTATGTTTATGAGGCACAAACCATAAATAAAAAGAAATAAATGCATCTAATTTAAAACATTCCTCATTATGAAAAAAATCATCTAACAAAATGATTTATCTCAACAATAAGCTCAAAAATCATCAAATAGCAACCATAATGATATGCCCAATAAGCTAGTTATTAGTCAACCACCAGGTTTTAAAAACCTAGAATGCCCAAACCATATTTTTAAACTAAAAAAAGGTAATATAAAGATTAAAACAAGCACATATGGTTTAGTATGAAAGAATGTTTACCTTCCAAAATTCAAAAGGGTTTAAATAAGATCAAATTGACCCTACTTTTTTTATAAAAACTTTTGACTTAGACATATTCATAGCCCAGGTATACGTAGATGCCATAGAATTTGGGTCAACCAACTCAAAATTTTTAAAAGAATTTATAACTTTAATGGAAAATGAATTTGAAATAAGTTTAGTTGGAGAGTTAAACTATTTTCTAAGACTACAAATTAAACAAATTAAAGAAGGAAACTATGTACACCAAAGTAAATACACAAAAGAACTAATTAGAAAATTTGGTATGAAAAACTCTAAAAAACTAAAAACACCTATGACAAGTAACATAAATCTAGATAGTGACCCAAATGGTAACTTGTTGACTTAAAATACTATAGAAGCATGATAGGTATCTTAATATACTTAACTGCAAGCAGACCTGACATATTATTTGTAGTAAGTATGTGTGCTAGATATAAAACATGCACTAAAGAATCCCACCTATCAAATGTTAAAAGAATAATTAGATATCTAAAAGGAACCATAAATGTAGGAATGTGGTATCCGAGAACATCATACTTTGAATTAGTTGGATATTCTGATTCAGATTATGTCGACTATAAGTTAGATAGAAAGAGTACAAATGGAGGATGTCAACTACTAGGATCTTCTTTAGTTAGCTGGTTTAGTAGAAAATAATATTGTGTTGTCTTATGTACTACTGAAGCCGAATACATAGCAAAGGGCGAATGCGTAGCTCAATTGTTATGGATGTCCCATACCTTAAAAGATTTTAATTTAGAATACAAAAATGTGAAAACCTTCATTGATAATATAAGTTCTATAAACCTAACTAAAAATCTAGTACATCACTCTAGAACAAAACATATATAAGTTAAACACCACTTCATTAGGGATTATATCACAAAAAGAAATATAGAATTTAACTATATTGAATCTAAATCTAACTTAGCTGATATATTTACCAAACCTTTATTAAAATAAATTTAGTAACTTAAGAAGATAATTAAGAGTTTTCTTTATAGAGTAGTTTTCTTTATTTTTGAAAAATTATTACTTATTCCAAATATGTTTTCAAATTCCCCTTTCAAAAGTTATTTTCAAAATTTTCTCTTCATGGAATATCCTATGATTTATCGTTGAATTGCATGCTCTTATAGTTTTAGCAATCAGCATCTCACAAGTACAGTAGGATATCTTGCTTGTGTATTATAAAATATAGAATGATGTGAGATGCTTAGGACTTAGCCTAAGATTTTAGATACTTATGGCAGTGCATCACTATAAATCTAGACTTTAAATAAAATATATTTATTAATTTGAGTAAACTACCTAGTAATAAACTAGTTGGAACTAAAATCTCAAATCGACCAACCTGAGTCAACAATTACTATCTTGTGGTAGTCAACTAAGTATAAAGGTTGGATATTTCAAAATAAGAATATTTTTTAGTTTTCAAATCATGCTTGGACTTTTAGGAAAATATCAACTTAAGGGGACCATTCCATCAACGGTTTTTTTTACAAAAAGACTTTCAAAATGTTTTTCTTTTGAAATTTCAAATTTTTAAGATTCTTTAAAAATTAACATTCTTAAATTCTTTTAAATACTTGAAAATTTTCAAGTCAATTTTTTTAAAAATTATTTAATTTACAAAATTTCATAACTTAGAAAATTATCAACTTGTTTAAAAAAAAAATCGCCTTTAAATTTTTTTCAAGACTTAGAAAATTTTTAATAAATTTCAAAAATATTTTTTAAAAAATTCACTGTATAACTAAATTTAATTTTAAATACTTAAGAAACTTTCAAACTTAAATTCTTACTTCGAAAATTTCTCTTTAATCTTAGAAAATTTTCAAAATAATTTTTTCAATAAGTTTTTATCTTTCAAATTTGTTTTTAGTTTACCTTAAAATTTTTACTTAAAAAAGTTTGAAAGAACTTTCAAGACAATTTTTTTAAAATATTAAAACCCTAGAATATTTTAAGCGGTTTTAAAAAAAAAATTCTTCGAACCACTTAGGCTACTTTCTACCTTTAACCTTTTGAGGATGGTGGTTTTGCCCTAATTTTGATATATGTCAAAGGGGGAGAATTATAAAATTTAAAGGAAGAGGAGAGTTAATATAAAATGCTTATTTAACTCTGTATACTTTTAACTTAATTGTGAACCTTGGTTGCCAAACATCAAAATGGGAGAGATTGTTGGTACATGATGCACCAAAATTAAACTTGAATTGTGATGTTGTCAAAGGTTCAAGTTAAGTCTTGTTATGAACTAATAAGTTAACTAAGTGTACAAGATGTTTACTCAACTGGGAAAATCTTAGCAGATAGTGGAAGCTAGACAGGAAGTCCAAGTGGGTCGAGAGGACTTGACACTTGGCAGGGAAGCTCGATAGGTCTGGAACACCTGGTATTAGAGGAAGCCCTGGTGAGTTGATTCGATGCTAAGTGATAAAGTTCAAATAGGTCTGGAAGATAAATGTTTGACAGGTAAGTTGAGGTAAGCAATTGGAGTGGAGCGACGGTGAGGTCATGTTCTAGAAATGAACAATCTTATGCAGCTTATCCAACTGAAAAAACTGATAGATTTCCAAGTTGAGATCAAGACAGGTTTACTATCCATTACTACCTATACATCTTACCTTACTACTTATGCATCATAAATTACTGTGCTAATTTTATTTTGTAGGAGTATTTGTTTAAATCTATTTTGCAGTAACCGATTTGATCGGTCGATCGAACCCATGGATCGATCGACCGAACCTAGATGATGTGGCAAAGATGAGATTGCATAAAAGTAAACATGGAAACCAGGCTAATCGGTCGATCGAATCCAAGGATCAGTCGATCGAACAGTTAATGGATTAATGGTGAATTATTAGCGAATTTTGGCAAAGAGGAAAACTGCTCTGATCGATTGACCGATCAAGGGGATGAATCAATCGAACAATAAATAGTCATAAATGCATGAATATCAAATCTTAGTGAATAAGGAAAGCAAGGGGTTCAGTTGACCGATAGGAGGATCAGTTAACTGAAAGGATCGATCAATCAAAAGGCTTTTTGGTTAACCGAACAAGGCTTATATAAGGGACCTCGAGGTATGAGGCAAGGTATCGATTTTCGGTTCATCTCTGTGCAAAGTCACTGTTCATGCTACTACTCTACTACTCATCTTCATAGGGAAGCTACTACTCCAAGAAGTGCTGACGAGTTACATTCTTATTCTTCTGTCGGTATATTTTAATTAAAGTTTGCATTGTATTTAATTTTAAAGAAGATAGTAGTTTGTTACTATCTCCTATTTGCATTTATACGCATTGCTTCTTTCTAGAGATTTAGGAAAGAACAATTATAGTGGATTGCTCAACAGTGCGATTAAGAATCGCAGGTCTTGGAGTATGAGTTGACATAGGCTCTGAACCAAGTAACTGAACGAGTATATCTTGTTGAGATTTAATTTCCATTGCATTTCGATACTCTTTTAAAAATACAAAAGATTTTTTTAAAAAAAAATTAGCGATTCACCCCTATCCCTTCATTTCGATCCATCACACCCAACATGGTAGTAGTTCCTCCTATAGACTTTGAGGTGACTCAATCATCCAATGCCACAATTGCGATGCTTTTACTGAACAGTTTTAGAAGTTCTTTGCATCTCATCCACATGTCATGTCTGTCGCTTCTCACATTGGTTTGACCTCTAGTAATACCTCAGATATACCTTCATCTATTTGGATCCTTGATTCTAGAGTTTCTTATCATATGTTGCCTAATGTCAATTCTTTTGTATATGTAAATTTATCTTCTTCTATGTCGATCATGATTGCTGATACTACTTCCATACCATTAGCTAATGTTGGCTCTATTTGTACGTCTAATTTATCTTTATTTGATGTATATTATATTCTTATCTTACTTTGAATCTTGTCTCATTTGGTCAATTATGTGGTTCTGATTTCTCAGTTTCTTTTACTTCATCTTCATGTCATATATAGGATCCGCAGTCCCATAAGCAGATTGAGATAGGTCGTAGGCAGGGGAACTGTATGTTTTGGAAGAGCTAAAATTACCAGATATTGCACCTTCTAGTGTTGATTTGTCATCCTTTCGGTTAAGCTCTACTTCTTTTGATTTTTATTTGTGACATTCTCATTTTAGACATGTTTCTTCTTCTAGTTTGAAATACTTAGCTTTTAAGGAAAATTTAGAAAAATTGCAAACCCATGCTATTTTAGATTGTTGTGGTTATAAATTAGCAAAATTCTCTGCTTTACCTTTCTATAGAAGTATCTCTGTTTCTCTTGCACCATTTGAGTTGGTTCATTCTGATATGTGGGGCCCATCTCCTGTTCGTACAAAAGGTGGATCTTATTACTATGTTTCTTTTATCGATGATTGTATTCATTACACATGGGTTTATCTTATGAAATATCATTTTGATTTTCTTAGTATCTATCATATGTTTTGTGTCATGGTAAAAACTCAACATAATATTGTTATTAAATGTTTTCGATGTGATTTAGGTGGTGAATATATATCCAATTTTTTTTTGAGCTACTTGTCTTAGATGGTACGTTTCATCAAAGTTCTTGTACTAAAACTTCAAAACAAAACAGTGTTGTTGGAAAAAAAAAAACATAGATATATTGTTGAAACTGCACATTCTCTCATATTATCTGCATATGTTTCTAGCTAATTCTAGTGGAAACTATTCTTACTGTAGTCTATTCTATCAATATAATTCCATCTTTTATTTTATCCAGTTTGTCTCCTTTTGAAAAATAATATGGTTATGTTCTTGATTATTCTACCTTAAGAGTTTTTAGATCCACATGTGTTGTCCTCTATCCTCATGTTGAGCATAGTAAGCTTAGTTCTCGGTCCCCTCTTTGTGTTTTTCTTAGCTATGACGAGGATCAAAAGAGATACAGATGTTATGATTTAGTTAGTCAAAAACTTTATATCTCGTGTCATGTTATTTTTCTTGAACACATCCCATTCCATTACATTCTCTTTGACACTCCTAATATTTAAAAATCCGATCTCACTCATATTAACCCTTTTGCACCGACTCTGATGATATGTCATCTCATGTTTTCCCATAATTAGACCACCCTAGCACGTCTTCTTCTAATGATGCTGCTTACAGGATTGACACTTATACAGATTCTAGTCATTAACTTATCAATGAACCCCCTGCTCTTATTGCTCCCCATGATGCTCCTGTGATAGCGGATTCTCCTTGTCGTTACCCTCAATCTTGTAAGTCCACTCAATTACTTATTTTGTGTATTCTACTTTCTGGTGCTTTCTTTTCTTTTTTTTTTTGGATTTTATTCACTAATTGTTTAAGCCCTCCTTTTATAGAAAGGTTGTTCTTGATCCTCTTTGGCAGTATGCTTTGACGATTTTTTTTTTTACTTTGTATCAAATAAGTACTTGAGATCTTGTTCCTCTTCCTTTGGGGAAGCATGCGATAGATTCTTGATAGATGTATAAAATCAAAACTAAATCTGATGGGTCAGTTGAGCAGTATAAAGCTCGTTTGGTTGCTAAATTTTTTTCCCAACAGTATGATATGGATTATGATAAAACTTTTGCTCCAGTTTCCAACCTTATTACTATCCATACTCTCATTGCAGTTGTATCAATTTGTCAGTGATCTATTTTTTAGATAGATGTTAAAAACGCTTCCTTAAATAGAGATTTTCAAAAAGAAGCTTACATGGTACCTTCATCAGATGTCACTCACTACCTAGTGAAGTTTGCAAACTGAAGAAGGCTCTTTATAGCCTTAAACAAGCTCCTCGAGCTTGGTTTGACAAATTCTCCATTGTGATTACATCTCTAGGCTTTCTTCCTAGCCAGATGACTCCACTCTTTTTGTTCATTGTACTTCATTAGGTTGCATGTTACTCTCTCTTTATGTTGATGACATGCTTATCATAGAGGACGATATAAATGGAACAACAGAGTTAAAATTGCACTTGGCTCGTGAGTTTGAGATGAAAGATTTGGATCCTTTGAGTTATTTTTCGAGAATTGAAATAACTTATTCTCTTTATGATTATTTTCTTTTGCAATCCATGTATATTGGTGATATTTTGGAACAAACTCATCTATCTGACACTCGAACTGTTGATACTCTGCTTGAGGTTAATGCTCTGTACTCTTCTACTGATGGTGTTCTCTTGCCAAATCCTTCTTTATATCACACTAGATGACAATCTAGTGTATCTCACTATCATTTGTTTGTTACTTCTCCCACTTTAGTATATTGGGGAGCTATGCTTTGCATCCTTCAAGGTATCCAGTTTCATAATCTTCTTTATCTTTCCATTTCTATCTTAGAGCTGCGCACTTACTCATATGCAGATTGGGGTGGTGATTCTACATATTGTAAGTCTACCATCAAATTTTATATGTTTGTGGAAGACTCCGTTATCTCTTGAAAGAGTAAAAAAATAAAATGTTGTTTCTCATTCTGTTGGACCCCGTGGTTGTTTTGATGTGATCAACCAAGTTAAGTTAGGTCCTGTTTGATTTTGATCCCTGTGTCTAAGTGTGCAGGAGCTTTGGAGCATAGGAAGTCTAGCGAAAGATGCAGCTAGTGAGAAGGGTGGCACGAGAAGGGAGCCGACGGGCTCGGCGCGTTCGAAGGATGAAAGAGTTGTGGAAGAGTACACCGGTGGACGAGAAGAACGTGTGTGACGTTCGAGGGACGAGAAGCCGGGGTGGAAGCCTACTCGAGGAGAAGGCCAAAAATTGAGTTCGGGTGAGCCCTATTTCGGTTGGCCGCAATCACCCAAGCGAACGGAACTTTGGAAGCTAAAGTGAAGAAAAAGAAGTGCTAGAAAAGTAGCTGGAGGCGCCCTCAACATTCGTTGGAGGCGCCTCCGCCCTCATCAGCTTGAGGGCGCCCTCAACAGCATTGAGGGCGCCCTCAACAACATTGAGGGCGCCCTCAACAACATTGAGGGCGCCCTCAACAACATTGGGGGTGCCCTCAATGTCCTTGAGGACGCTCTCTACTGGGTCAAACATCCGTTGACGAGCGGATAAAGTTTTATCCGCTTATCCCCTTGGAGGCGCCCTCAACCCCTTTGGAGGCACCCTTAAGACTCGAGATAGGATTTCCCATAGCTATATAAAGGTCCTTGGAGCTAGGAATTATTCAATCAACTCTTGTACTAATTCCCTAGCAACTCTTGAGCTTTCTAAATGTGTAAAAGGCTTCTCCGCCTTCAGAGAAGGAGATTCGTAGTGCGCTTTTTCAACCGCCTTGGATTAACAACCATCTAGGTTGTAACCAAGTCAAATTGTTGTGACTTTTCTCTTACTTTAATTTCTGTTATTTTATTTTATAATTGTCACAAATTTTAGAGTTGAAAGAACGAGGAAGATATTTTCGTATTGCAGACAATTCACCCCTCTCCTCTTGCCGACCCCGCTGTACCATCACATTCTTCTACCGAAGCAAAATATCGTGCTAGACCTCTACTACTGCTGAAATTATTTGGTTGTGTTAGTTACTTACTGATATGAGTGTTTTTCTTTCGGATCATGCCCCTATGCATTGTGACAACTTCTCACAATTCTATCTTTCACGAATGCACCGAACATATCGGCATTGATTGTCAGCTCACTTGTAATCACTATCAAAATGTTACCATCATCTTACTGTTTGTCACATCTTTCATCCAAATTATAGACTTGCTCATCAAGATACATTTCACATGTTTTCAATTTGCATCGTGAGTTTGAGGAGATGGTAATATAACTTATTATTATTATATAAGGATAGATTACTTTTTTTGTTATACTTTTGTTGTTTATTTATATTCCTCTTTTCTTTGTGAACCTTAAGACTTCTTAATATAAGTTGATAGTATCTTTTTATGGCTATCTTTTTTTTCTCATTCTTTTTGTGTTGTCATTTACATTCTTTGTTTTATTCACACTTCCAATGATGATCCAATAACTACTATACCATTCGAAAGGAGGGCTGGTGGATATGCACTACCTACGTGGGCATTCTCGGAGACGCAACTCAAGGTTCCCTAACCGCCTCCGCAAGGATAACCATGTGGAGATTCCTTTTCACCGACTATATAATAGCTGGAGGAGATAAATTATAGGTATGATTTTCTTCTTGCACAATGTAGACAACTCTTTTCCACATAACTCTCTAATACTCTGAATGCTCTTGCTCTCTTTTGCTTTCTCTCTCACTTTCAGTGTCTGTTCAGATTTGAGCGGGTGATCGCACCCGTAACGTCGGCCAACCTCTGACGTTATTTGCTCTCCATGTCATCAACGTTTAGTCACCTTAGACTACAGCAACCTTCTTTCTATTTCCAGATTAACAAAAAAAATTAAGAAGAGAAATTCAATTGGGTTTCCTATTAGCATAGGTGGGAAAGTAGTTAGGCAAGAAATAAATTTAGGTAAAAGGGAAAGAAAAAAAATACATAATTGCTTTTTAAGGTAAGGAAATTATGTTTTTGGTTTTTTTTTAAGGAAAGAAAGAAGATTGAAATTTGAATAATATTATATACAAAAGATGTAATAACATAAATTTTCTGAAATAATTGATGAAAAGAAAAGAACTTCAGGCAAAAATTAAATGAATGACCCTTATTAGGACATCTCTATTGAAAAAAAAATATCAAAACAACATTCAATTTATCCAAGAACAACTACTATTGTGTATATAATATTTGAAGTTCTAATTAATATTTATTTATATTGTAACAATTTTATTTAAAATTACTATAACTTGATACTTAAAGATCTAATTATACGGTACAAATTAAATCATATAAACAATCTTGCATAGAATATCTACTTAAAATTCAGGAAAAACATCTTAACCAGTATCAATATCATAATAGTTTCGAATAAAAAATTTGAACTACTTAGGATGGTATGCATTTTTTATAGGTATTTTTAATATGAGATATCCTTTTAATATTAATAATAAATAAAAATAAAACGGCATTTTTTGATTTCTATCCAAAAACTAATTAAACTTTGAAATGAATATCATTCTTTATAGCTTACGGACAAAAGCCAAACAACAGCAGGCAAAATTGCCAAACAAGGAAAGAACGCGTTGGCGTAAGTAAATGCTCCCTTTCTCGGATATTGCCGCCAATAGAAAGTCGGAAACCCGAGTAAAATAAATCCAGCGCCGTGTTAATCATTTCCCAGATCAACTTTAACCCGGGTTACAAGACGCTTGTTATATAACGAGATCCGCCAATAGCGGGCGATATATCCGCCGAAACACTGACGTCACACCCGCTACTGAGCCCTTTGTATTTATTCCTCTGCTCTGGCACGAATTTCCCAACTTTCGGAGCCTGCGTCGCCTTCTTCCCTGGGGCTCCCGAATCCAAAGGCGAGGAAGAAGTGATCAACTGTAAGTGACAGAAATTATTCTCTTTTCACTTTTTTTTGTGTGTTTGTTTCCTGCATAAGAATGTCGTTTTGATTCTTTCATGGAACTGGTGCGAGGATGTGATAGATAGTTGTGGTTTTTCATCTGATTGATTAGATTTTAGCAAGTTACTTGGAGAAGGCCATGGAAGACTACGCAGATAAGTACACAAAAGATGGGACAACAGATCTCCATGGTCAGCCGTCCCTGAAAAAAGACACTGGGAATTGGAGGGCTTGTCCTTATATTCTTGGTTCGTCTCTCAACTTACTGCAACAATGTCTATGGCTAGTTTACATAATCTAACTTCCGCAAATCCTTATCTCAGCAAATGAATGCTGTGAGAGGCTGGCATACTATGGAATGAGTACCAACCTAGTAAACTACATGAAAGATCGGCTCAACCAAGGGAATGCTAGTGCTGCAAACAATGTCTCTAACTGGTCAGGTACATGCTATATTACGCCTCTTCTCGGGGCATTTATAGCTGATGCCTACCTGGGAAGATATTGGACAATTTCCAGCTTCATGATCGTTTATATATTGGTAATGGAATAAGGAAATGCACACTTGGAATTTCTTTAGGAGAAGCATATAGTAGACACCACTGATTTTGTACTTCGCTGCAGGGTTTGGTGCTACTGACGATGACAGCATCAGTCAAAGGTCTGGCAGCTGATTGCAGTAGTGGTGTCTGTGATCCAACGAAAGCACAAACTGCAGCAGTCTTTGTAGCACTTTATCTCATTGCCCTGGGGACGGGAGGGATCAAACCGTGCGTGTCTTCCTTCGGCGCTGACCAGTTTGACGAATCTGATGAATCAGAGAGGAAGAAGAAGAGCTCATTCTTCAACTGGTTCTACTTCACCATTAACATAGGAGCACTGATTGCTTCTTCGGTACTGGTTTGGATTCAGATGAATGTGGGATGGGGGTGGGGTTTTGGAATCCCAGCAGTGGCAATGGCCATTGCAGTTGTAAGCTTCTTCTTGGGCACAAGATTGTATAGGCACCAGAAACCTGGAGGAAGCCCTCTTACACGCATTGCTCAGATTGTTGTTGCATCTGCGAGGAAGGCCAGTGTGAAGGTACCTGATGACAAGTCACTTTTATATGAAATTACAGACAAAGACTCAGTCATTCAAGGTAGCCGCAAGCTTAAGCACACAGCTCAATTAACGTAAGTTCACTAGAACTCATTCTTATTGTAAAAGATACAGAGTTGAAGTTGTAGCATTAGCAATTTCCTTGTGCAGGTTCTTCGACAAGGCTACAGTGGAGACTGAAGAAGACAGGAACAATGGTTCAGTGAATCCATGGAGGCTTTGCACGGTCACCCAAGTGGAGGAGCTAAAGAGTGTTTTGCGGCTTCTTCCTATATGGGCAAGCGGCATTATATTCGCAACTGTCTATGGCCAGATGAGCACCATGTTCGTGCTACAAGGCAACACTCTGGATCCCCATATGGGTCCCCACTTCAAGATACCATCAGCTTCCCTCTCTATCTTCGACACCATCAGTGTAATTGTGTGGGTTCCGGTCTACGATTTCATCATCATACCAATTGCGCGGAAATTCACTGGTCGAGAGCGTGGCTTCACCCAGCTGACACGCATGGGCATTGGCCTCTTCATCTCCATCTTCTCCATGTTGGCCGCTGGCGTTCTAGAGGTTTTCAGGCTGCGAACTGTGGCAAAACACAACTTATATGACGACCAAGATAGCTATGTTCCCATGTCTATTTTCTGTCAGGTGCCTCAGTACTTGGTCATAGGGGCGGCCGAAGTGTTCACCTTCATTGGGCAGCTGGAGTTCTTCTATGATCAAGCACCTGATGCGATGAGGAGCATGTGCTCAGCCCTGTCTCTTACCACCGTGGCTCTTGGCAACTACCTGAGCACCTTGCTCGTTGATATTGTCACATCCATTACCGCAAAGAATGGAAAACTTGGATGGATTCCTGACAATCTTAATCGCGGCCACCTGGACTACTTCTTCTGGCTCTTGGCAATTCTCAGTGTTCTGAACTTCCTTGTGTATCTAGTGATCGCAAAGTTCTATACCTACAAGAACACAATAGAGGATGAGAATTCGACAGGTGATGCTACTGGGGCATGATGTGAAGTCTATATGCATGGTAGATTAGGAAGCCTTGCACCTCTGCTTTGTGCTTCTTTTCGGTTTGAAAAACTTCACAAATAATAGTACGTTGCAGTTCGTGAATGCATGGCTCTAGAATTTAGTAATCCTGTGAGTGTAATTATGTTGCTCGCAGTATTTTGCGCATGTCTAGTTATTTGAATAATGTACATTAAACAATGTTAGTATTTTCCCATGGAGAATGCTACAGAATTGGTATTAGCCTTTTGAGAGAGTTTACAAGTATAAACTTAAATTTTCTTTGATGATAAACTTTGAATTCAATCATATACTTAATCCCAATGTGTCCTCATGGTTTGAGGTCTTAAGCATTGATCCTGTCCGAAAATCATGAAAATGATAAGTTAAGAATGTGACTGCTGCGTTGATTGGATATAGATTCCGTTTCACTTTGCAACACAAGAAACATCAAGTCAGGGAAGAGGTCAAGTCAGTCATCGGAAAGAAGAAAAAGACAGAGCAACAGTAGACACAGGCGTGAATAGTGAATAACACGTACCTCCGCCGGTATATGGACCCCCCTTTATATTAGCTCGGTGGACGACATGCGCGCTCCTCGAGGTGTGATCACATTCTCCAATTGGTCATGGGCACGTTCTCTAATTTGTCCTATATGAAAGGACCTGTCAGGAAAGTGCCTCAGACATCATACATTAACAGGGCATGCATATTCCTAACAAGACAGTAAAAGATTCCGTCGTAGATCCGGCTGTTGATCATGTCGCGTGTCAGAGACACTATCTCCCAAAATTAAGAATATTGAGAGATACGACAATGATTCCGCTGTTCGACTAAACGAGGTGACCGATCGGCTGGGACTCCGTCGATCGGTCGGCCTATGCTGTTCTTCATTGTAGTGGCTGAGTATAGTAGCTTGTTATCACCTGACCGGACTAACGCTCTGGTCGTCCCAATGTTCCTCTGCTCCGTGATGAGCGCCTCATGATCTTGGATGTACGGGCATTCTACTTGGACCAGTCCTTTGTCGGTCGGAAGCTTTACGCCCGATCGATCACCGCTGTAGAATTCTGCTTGGTTCCCTTTTGGTGAACCCTTTGGCCCTCTGGCATTGGCCTATTTGATTTTGACCTCTACATCGATTGCTATCTCCATCTTTGACCCATATTTAATGGACTCCTCGTTATCACGGTATCAAGGCTGATCAACACACTGTAGCATGTAATGCACACCTTAGAGCTTGGTAGAAGCACAAACAAGTCTTGTGTGTGAGCGCCCCACACTGCTAATTAAACCCTGCGGTTTGCCTATAGTGTGGACAACATCGCGCACGCCTCGCATGGCCTTATAGCTCGCCGGTGGGCATTGCTCTTGCAATTGCGTACCGAGCGGGCAATGGCCTTACAGTTGTGGACCGCGCAAACATTGCCCTTTGAGATTGATCACCAATGGACCACATGAGCATTGCCTTTTCGGTCGCACACTACACGAGTGATGTCTACTTGGACATTGCCCTTACAGACTTACAGTCGCACATCGCAAGGGAATTCTCCTTGCGCACCATGTGAGCATTGTCTTTGTAGTCGCTGACAATAGACATTATTGTACGCTTGTGGTCACAAGGTGCACCTCTTGGTATACGTTCGAACCCGAATTAGTATGGACTTTAAAAATGAGGTCTTAGTGGGGCATTGATTAAGTTTCTTATAAGAATTTTCTGGTTGTGTAAAGCATGTCCGATGTGGAATACTTCAAAGATTCTTATAAATAAAATGATTCTGTTTTTTTACAAATAAAAAAATTATGTATATTTGAACCAAATTAATAAATTTAAATATTCATTAAAAATTAAATTATATATTTAGAAAAAATTATAATATTCTTATTAAAATTTATAATTTTATTCTAATAACTAAATTTAATATATTTATCTATATTTTTCATAAGTAGATTGTAAAATCTATAAATTTAATATCAAAATTATTATTTTTTTCATTTAAAAATTGATTTATGAACTTACTAACGAACATGTTCACGAGCTAACGAGTCGAGTATTGTAAAACTTGAGTTTGATTTATTTATGTTAACGAGCCTCATTAAACAAGATCAAACAAGCTTTTATCGAATCGAGCTTCGAATAACTCATGAGCAGCTTAGTTCATTTACATCCCTATAAGTAGTGGACCCGAGAACGTTAACTGTCAGGATAGGCCTCCATGTGCATTTCCTCGATTTATTCAAGTGGCTGATGAAAAAATTTTGTGGATCTAAGTCAACCACTCTGAGGATTAGTCGAGCCAAGACTTGGATACATGGTGTTAACTAAAAAAAAGAAAAATAAGAGAGAACATGAGAGAAAGAAATTTGAATACTTCATTGGCAAATCTTCTTCTACTTTTGTGGATTTCTAGTATCTAGTTTGTGAGGTACCAAGATTAGTAGTTTAAATTGAATTTCTTTTATGATTTACTTCTATTTGCTTCTAGTTGTTTTCTGGAGAAGAACTTGGCGTACCTCATTAATTTTATTTGTGGAATATTTAAGTGACCTAAGGGCTAAGGGTCCCTAGTTTTCTCTCGTTTGGAGAGTTTTCCATGCTAAAAAATTGTGCCAAATTTTTTTTACTGTCTCAGGATCTACTACTGAGTTATTTGGTTGGTTTGTTTTGCTTATTTAATTCCATAAAAGAGGACGAAAGAATTTATTTATTCCACTGTGTGGATTTTTGAATCATAAACTTATTTGGTCTTTCTCAACAAATACTATCATAGTGAGGTTAAGTTTGTTAGTGTAAGGAGCATTAAATGATCGAATTTGTATTTTGATTATGACAAAGGGGTTCAAAATTAAGTTATTTTATGATCTAGCAAGTGTGACTAAGTTTATAGGAAAGTCTTAAGTGATCTTAGGCAAAAGAAAAATACTAGTTGAGGCTAGATAAGTGGAAAGTCCTAGCTACAATTAGGTAATAAAGTCTAGGTTTGAAAGACTGGGCAACAAAGTCCTAGTGTGGGGAACTGGGCAAAGTATTAGCAGGTTGAGGACTTTGGGCTAAATCTTAGAGTCGAGGACTTTAGGTAAAAATTCTGAGGGTCGCGAACACTAGGTGGAAGATTGGACGGGTCGTGAAGTAGGCATCCAACATGAAGCCCTGAAGTCTCGAACACTAAGCAAAAGTCTAGACGGTCTGGAGAACCGGTCTGGCAAAAAGTAAACTCTCCTAAGAGAAGTAGGTGAGGACGCGTTCCCTAAAGAGGGAATAGTAGGTGTTGGTCTAGCTTAAAATTTCAACGAAACTCAAAGTCAGAACCGGAAGTCTGGAGGCTGTTAAAGTTAGTATTTATATACTATTGTCTATTATTTTAACTTTATTTTATAGGAAGACTAACATTTTGCAAGTTCTGATGGCCTTATTCAGTCGACTGAACGTTCGGATCGGTCGATCGAACCCCCAAGCAAGAAGATCAGATTTCAACTCATGATGAAGTTTTGACCGAGGGATTGGTCGACTGAATAGGGAGGTTCAGTCAACCGAATAGTGGATAAACAACGAGTTGATCGGATCAGAAAAGATGGAGATTATCGATGGATTGGTCGACCGAATGGAGGGATCGGTCGACCGAATGAAAACTTTATCCTAAGCAGTAGCATCTGGACGGGAAGCTGAGCATACTCAGAAGGTTCGGTCGATCGAATGGCAAGATCAGTCGACTGATCAACGTCGAGTCAAATACTGATCTCTGTATTTGAATTTACAGATTGATAGTATATTGCTCAAAGCAAACACTCAACGAGTGTGAGCCTTGTAGTAGGAGTCATCACAGGCTCCGAACCAAGTAAAATCAACTTGTGTCGTTATTTTTGTTTATTCCTTTATTTCCGTTGCACGAACTCTTACGTGAGTGTTTTCCGAAAAATAAACATGAAAGCCACGAGTATCATTCACCCCTCCTCTAGAACGTCTCGATCCTACAATTGGTATCAGAGCAGGGCCTCTCTAAATCGGTACAACTACCGTTTAAACACTCTCTTTCATTGTTTTTTTTAATCCATTTTTCATATAAATAAATTCTTACACCTTTTTTTTCATTTTCAAAATTTTGACATAAGTCAGAATTCATTTAATAACCTCTCCTGACAAATTTATCGATTTGTCAAATTTTTTTTCGAAATTGGTGTAACACCATTTAAGCTGTTTTTTTCACCTTTTCTATTTTATACCGCACTACTAATCCAAGACCAAGTCTTGGAACATTCTTTTTTTTTTGTGCGAGATTTTCTATCAATGGCCCACCAAGAAGGCTACAGTACCACACGCCATTCTCTTTTCTCCAACAAGGATTTCGACTATTAGAAGGGCTGAATAGAGTACTATCTAAAGACCGAGGCAGAAATATGGATCATCATCCAAACGAGCTTCTCCCTACCAGTCAACGGCACCAGAGCACTTGTGTCATGCGAGAACTGGAACACACACTTGATAAAAAAAGATCTAGGCTGATGTTAAGGTGACTCAAGTGCAAAGGATCTCTGGCAAAAGTTGATCAAACTTCATGAAGGAACGTCCGATGCTAAGGTATGTAAGAAAGATTTGTTGTTAAATAAATTATATAACATCAAAATGTAGAATGGAGAATCAGCAAATCAACTATACGCTCAGATCCAAGACCTGTTTAACGGACTACATGCGATCGACCATAATGTAGAGAATCGTGATATTATTATTAGATTTTGAAGGATGTTCTAAGGCAATCGTCTTACGATTTTTACTAAATATAGATTCACTATTTGAGTACATATTATATGTTTGAATGTCTTAAACTCATTTACTGAATATCCACAATACAATTCATAGCATGAGAGAAATTGTGATTGGATCATAACTAGTGATTATCTCTACATGTGCAATTATGAACGTATTGGAATTTCTCTATTTGTCGAATTAATGCATTCAGATATCATCAATTCTATAAGACTGGCACGGGTTATACTCCTTGGTTCGTCAAGTAGATGTTTTCTCATTGGCTGGAGATATTGGGATGTCGAGAGTTAAGCGTGGATGCTAGTTATGGTAATTAGTTTATTGGAGTGACTCGCTGTAAGACTTTATATGGTTATCTATATATATGGATATGTTTATGAAGCTCTTACTGCAGCTCGAGTGCAAGTTTCCTTCGACTTGAGGTATACAAGTCATCTTGGTCATGGAGACTTATATTTTGACATCTTAAACAAGCACCTTATTGACGTGTGGATTCGGGATAATTGGATATAAGTTGAAATGCCGGAAGATGTTTGGATAGCCCATAGAGGATTCACCGCTCCTTGCGAGGAAACGTATACCATGTGGTCACTCGTTAGGATTATTACTTAAAGTCTTTGGCCAAAATATCACATGTTAAGAGTAAGAGACTCTTGTATACATGTACTAGTAATCTGAATCCGTAGAATGAGAAAGTATTACTTAGGTAAGGTGTGACGTAATTAGTCTAGTGGGGGCAGACACATAGACTATATCCTCAACCAAGTGGGTATAAGACGAGTGAAAAGAATAAGATACGACTCGCTGTAGTTGCTGAAGGGTTTAGAATTAGTTTTAAGTTCAACTATGATTTTTTGACTAATTGGGGGTCATGATGTACTACTATGTGTCACTCATGATCATTCTATAATTAAGTAGTTAATTATGGATGATCAAGATAAATCGAAAACCTATTGGGTCACACACGTTAACGAATCTCTAAAAGACATAAAACAAGTTAAAGAATAGCATTCTTAGATCAAGAGATAAATATTTGGTTGAACCATACAAAAGACAAATATAGAAATATTTATCATGATGTAAGCGCGGATGAGCTACATCTCTTATGGTAGAGTTGAACCATATTTGGTTTAATCATGAATTAGTCATGAACCAACTTGGTTTAGTTGTGAACCAAACTAAGGGACTAATGAACTAATTTTTGGTTAAGGGATACTGGGTTAGGTTTGTGCTTTCTAATCCAACTCATTAAAGAGGATTATATATAGATGTAATTGGGCGAAAATTATATATAAGTTTTATTATTTGGTTGATTGGCTTTTAGAAACCCAATGCCCCTCTCCCTCTCCTCTCTCTCCTGCCGCCAACAAGAGGATGCTCCCTCTTGTTACCGTGACCGCCACAAGGGAGAAAAACTCTCCCTTGTGTGCTTCTCTTCTTCTTCCTCTTGATTCCTCTTCTTTACTCGTGGCTAGTAAGTTCCGAAGGAGAAGCTTGTACTCAAGGAGTTGTCTTGAGGAGCTCGGCGTGGATACGAATAGAGGCGAGGTTCGACAATGTCATTACGACTGGTGCTCTTCTCGTTATAGGTCATCCGTAAGGTATACCTACCGTAAATTTACTTTTCACAAAATTTTAATTATATGATCATGTTTGGCATGTTGTATCCTTGTATGTGTGTGATGTAATAATTAGGAATTATTATTGTTTTATTTTTTGCTGCGCATGTTTATGAAACATGTTCTAGCACGCACCCGCATCGAGCATATCCCAATAATTATAAGGTATGCACTACAAGCCTTTCCTAAGAATACCTTATGGGCATCCATGATAGATGCCTATAAGGTTTCCAAGGATCTTTTAATTATTAGATTAAACGAGCTATTTTTCAATTTTGAGTTACACGAACAGACTAATGCATGTCCGACCGAAAAAGGTATTGCTTTGGTTACAGGCACAGTAAAACTAAGAAACAAATCTCAAATTCCAACCCGAATCCGAATTCAAATTAGAAGATAACAAGGAGATCACCTCCGAACTAGTCGGTCGAGTTCAAAAATTGCTAAAGAAGCAAAGGACAAGGAAGGCATTGAAAGAAAAGTGGTTTGAATCCTCAGAAGACTCAGATGAAGAATATGAACAAGTGAGCTTCCTTGCTCTACTGGTACAAGCTTACGTTACAGAAACTGAGTCCGAGTCTGAAACTAGAGCTAAATTAGAAATTGAATCCGAAAAAAGCTACGGATCCGTATCCATTTTAGAAACAATACTGTAAGTTCTCTAGTTGTTGATGCTCAAGTAGATGATCTGCATAATTTAGTTTATATTTATTAAGGAAGTTGACCAAATCCAATATCTGGGTCAAGTCACTCCAAAAGGAGGTAACATCCCTTAAGGAAGTGATTAACCTGAGATTTTTTTACTGAGCAAGTACAAGATAGAACCTCAAGACAAGTCCAACAACTTGAGGAAAAGAATTTCAATTTAAAAACTCAATGACACATTGGAACGGTTCACCATGGGTTCCAAGAACCTTAATCTGATTCTTAAAAACAAAGGGTCGTATACAACTGAACCAGACTTGGGTACAAGGCTAGACATCGATTCAAATCTTACTTGTCTTTAGTAAATCGATCAACTAAGAACCTAGTCCAAGCATGGGTCCCCAAGTCTAACTTGGTTAATCAAGTTGGACTTGATCAATATTGGATCTCTAAGGATCAAATACACTACCTTAATAGATCTTATCAAGTCTATGATCTAGGGGGAGCCAATAAAAAGATTATTTTTGTTATTAAAGAGAATTGTATGATGCTTGATTTACCGCTTTTTTTATTCATGCTTTGATTAGGGTAGATAAGGACTTAGGCTTGACCGACACTTGACTAGTTAGACCTAGGATTTTCAGAAAGAAAATTAAATATCTAATTTCTTTAAAAAGTTTTGTCTAGAAGTGGTTGTTACTCCAATACTCAAGAAGGCATAGTACATCGTCACAGCCTGGAAGTCAATTATTGAAATAAATATTTAATTGACTAACTTAAATGTCAATCAATTCATAGAATTTAATTTAAATTGACAATAAAAATTGACAATCTCACAAAACCTATAAGGTTCCCTGTTTGAAAATCTAGAATAGGGTGAGATATATTTAGGTTAAAATTAAGAATTAGTTTAATCAAATTAAAACAAAATTAAATGAACTCAAATCAGATTTAATCAATCCTAAATTAAACTTAATTAATTTTAAAATATTAGTTAATTTCAAATTCTAAAATCTTAATTAATTTTCAAACTTTAAAATTAACTTTCAAATCTTAATAATTTTTCAAAAACCTAATTAATGTTCACACTTAATAATTTTATTTTTAAAAAATAAAATTAATATTTTTTAAAATCTTAATTAATCTCAGAATCTTAATTAATTTTTAAATCTGAATTAATATTTTTTAAACTATAATTAATTTCAAAATCATAATAATTTTAAAGTCATAATAATTTCAAAGTTTATTTATAAAAAAAAAGGGTTTTGGATAAGCCAAAGAGATTTTTTTTAACTATGCAATTTATAAAGAGGTTGTTTCTTAAAAGCTAAGTAAGAAATCTTTTTTCAAAAGTAAATATTTAACTAAGTTTTTTTTATCCATAGATTTCGCTAAGTATTTTTACATGATTTTTTTTTTTAAAAAAAGCTATGGTTGAAACCCTTTTCAAAACTAAGTATTTTTACCAGGAACATCTTTTCAAAAGCTAAGTGAGAAATTCTTTTCAAAATTAAATTTTTTCTATAACTTTTCTACCTCTACCTAGTACTATTTTTGATATATGTCAAAAGGGAAGAGAAAAGTTAAAACTAAGTTAACTTAAGTCAAAACATAATTTTTTTTATTAAGGGGCAACATTTTTTCAAATTGTTTTACTTATGCTCATGCTCAAATTCATTACATTAATTTTCGTTATGTTTTACTTAACTTTGAACTAAGTTGCCATAATAAAAAAGGAAAAGATTGCTGGTGAAGGGAGCATCAAACTATCGAACTTGTATTTTGATTATGGCAAAGGGATTCAAAGTTAAGCTATTTTGTGATCTATGACTGAGTTTGCAGGAAAGTCCTAAGTGATTTTAGGTAAAAGAAAAGTCCTAGTTGAGATTAGGCAAGTGGAAAGTTCTACCTGCGGTTAGGCAACGAAGCCTTAGTCTAGGGAATGGGTAAAGTCTTGACGGGTCAAGGTCTTTAGGTGAAATCCAAGAGTCAAGGACTCTAGGTGAAAATTTTGGGGATTGTGGATACCATGTCGAAGACTAGACAGATCATGGAGCGGACGTTCAGCATGAAACCTTGAAGTCTCAAACACTAAGCAAAAGTTCAGACGGTCTGGAGAACTGGTGTAGCAAAAGGTAAACTCTCCTGAGATAAGTAGGTGAGGATGCGTTCCCCGAAGAGAAAACGGTAGATGCCAGTCCGACCTAGAGTTTTAGCAAAACTCAAAGTCGGGATTGGATAGTCCGGAGCCTGTTAAAGTTATTGTTTATATACTATTTGTCTATTATTCTAATTCTGTTTTGCAGGAAGACTAATATTTTGCAGGTTCTAATTTTGCCTTGTTCGATCGATTGAACGTCTAGATTGGTTGATTAAACCTCCCAAGCAAGAAGATCATATTTTACCTTGTGATGAAGTTTTGACTGAGAGATCGGTTGACCGAACAGGGAGGTTCAATCGATCGAATGGTGGATAAACAGCGATTGATTGGAACAGAAAAGATGGGAATTATCGACAGATTGGTGGACCAAATGGTGGGATCGGTTGACCGAATGAAAACTTTATCCAAAGCAGTAGCATCTGGATGGGAAGCTGGGTAAATTCAGAAGGTTCTGTCGATCGAACGACTAGATCGATCGACCGATCAGAATCAAATCAAATACTAATCCTAAGATCAGTGGATCTGGATCACATCCAACTTGGCTATAAAAAGAGGTTCGACTAGCAAATTCGAGAACAACTTCCGCTTTTGCGCGCTACTCTGGAACAATTCGACAACGCCCAAACGCTACTTCGACAATCGACCAACACCTACTAATTCTATTGTTGTCAGTAACTATATTTTATTGCAATACCTTGATAGTGAATTTTCCAAAGTAAATAGTCAACGAGTGTAGATCTTGGAGTAGAAGTCATCACAGGCTCTGAACCAAGTAAAACCAACTTGTGTCGTTGTTTTTATTTATTCCTTTATTTCCGTTGCAAGAACTCTTACGCGAGTGTTTTCCGAAAAATGAACATGAAAATCATGAATCTATATTCACCCCCCTCTATCACGTCTCGATTCTACAAAGTTCCTGATTATTTTTGTGCTAATTAAATAGAGGAGTCTGGTAACAACAGTAGTTCTATGATTAAACTCACGGCGACCAATTATTCAATTTGGAAGTTGTGAATGGAAGATTTACTTTATTATCTTGATTATGAAGACGCGCTTCTAGGTGATAAAGCCAAACCCAAAGAGATGTCTTATAAAGATTGGGCCAAGTTGAACAGAAAGGTTGTTGGTAAAGTTCAACAACTATTAGCATGTTGCAAATGAAACACCAGCCAACATGGTTTGGGAAACTCTGAAAAAATATATGAAAAGAAAAATGCATAGAATAAAGATTTTATTTTTAGAAAGTTGATGCATCTACGGTATACAGATGGAACTCCAATTTCTGATCATTTTGATTTTTTTTTCAAGGGACAGTGAATCAATTGACAACGCTGGACATGAAGCTTGACGATGAGATTTATACTTTATGCTTAATCAATTCCTTACCTGATAGTTAGGAGACTCTTGTTGTTTCTCTCAATAATTCTTCTCTAGATGGTACTGTTACTTTGAAGATGGTGAAGGAGAGTATGTATTGGTGCAATCGACCTCGGGTTAAGATTGGTCAAGTTGTCTAAATTTGAATTGGTCCGAACTTGAATTTCAATATTTGATAATATGTGAGAGAAAAGTCAAGTAGGTAAAGGGAGGACTAAATACTTGACTTGAGAAGTTCTAACCGGAGATTAAGCAATAGAAACTTCTAATTAGAGATTAGGCAAGGAAAAATTCTAAATAGATGTTAGGCATGAGAAAGTCCAACGGGAAGTTAGAAAGGGAAATATCTAAGTGGGTCTAGAGGATCAGACTGTTGGGTTGCATTGGTTGCAAACAAAGTCCCACATTGAAAACACATGAAAAAGATCATGAACTTATAAGGGAAAGATATCTCAATTGGTATGAAACCATTTGGGTATAGTCCAAGAGCAAAACCATGAGAACTTAGACCCAAAATGAACAATATTATACTATTATAGAAATATCTTAATTCTTTTGGCTATAACAATTGATATTAGAGCCCAAGCTACCAGAAGGTCTAATTGGCGACTATGCACAAGAGCTATGGTCTAATCGAGTCATGCAAGTAGAATATTGACCTCGAAAAAAGGAAGTGGGGGCTCATATGTCCGGATCAAGAGGATTAGACATTAGGCAAGAAGTCCTAGTAGGACGGACCAAGGGGTAGGAAGACCTGATAGGTTGATAATTAGACGTCAAACAAATAAGCTTTTCACTTGAGAGGGACCCTGTGGTCCTTCATTTGAGGGGGGATTGTTGGGTTGTAATGGTTGCAAACAAAGTCCCATATTGAAAACACATAGAAAGGACCATGAACTTATAAGGGAAAGATATTTCCATTGGTATGAGACCTTTTGGGTAGAGTCTAAGAGTAAAATCATGATGGTTTAGACCCAAAGTGGACAATATCAAATCATTATGGAGATATCTAAATTATTTTGATCATAACATAGACATTTGACATGAAATAGAAAGTCTAAATGGGTCAAAAATTGATTGGATAGTTCCAATAAGACATGGATGACTCAATGTTGGGCAAAGGAAGTTCTGGTAGGTTGAGATCAATCAGATACCAAGCAAAATATGAATTTAGCTTGAAAGGCTGAATTCAGGGTTATCAATCGATTGTTGGGAGGCACCAATTAATAGGTAGACCATCCCAAAATTCCTAGTTTAGGGTAAGGAAATTGATTGGCTCAATCGATTAACTAATCGATTGAGATCTTATTTTTTGGAGCTTAGAAGATGTCGAAATTGATTGGGGCAATCGATTAGGCAATACTAATCAATTGGCAATGTTTGCTCCATGAATAGAAAGTTTCTGAATCGATTAAGGCAATCGATTGGAAGTTGTTTTCTCAAGCAAGTAGAAGGGTGAGGAATTGATCGAGGAAATCGATTAGCTATGTTTTCTTGAGCGAACAGAAGGATGCATACTACATTAAGGTCATATATTGACATCTAACAATCGATTGGTATGTCTTACTAATCGATTGGTCAGACGAAAAAGAGTCATTGTGTAGGTTTGAACGATTGTATTTAATATGGCAATCAATTAGGGGGTAAGGTCAATCGATTGGGAGATGTTTTTAAACCCGAAAGCAACCCTAGAAAAAGCGATTTCGTGAAGTTTTGAAGGGGTTGGTTCTTGAGGGGTTAGAGGTGAAGACGTGAAGTGCTGCTGTATTTTCAACCATCAAGAGGCTAACTAAAGCAACAAGAAAATATCTCATATGTGAAGTTTGTTTACTTTCATTTGCTTGTGTATTTTTCCTTTCTTGTTGTATTCTTGCGCTCAAGCTTATACGAGGCTTCTCCACCTCTGGAAGATTTCTAAGAAGGAGGAAGTTCTTAGTGGAAGCGGTGAATGAGGAGTGAACCATTAGATTAGTTACCTCAAGTTGGTGGATACCAAATAAAATCAAGGTGTAGTGCATGTGGAGTGGAGTTTGAATCAAGATTTTCATTACGCATTCAAATGATGACAACGACGAGAAGCGATCAAAGCTATTCACACCCCCTTTAGCTCGTACGAGTCTTAACAAGTGGTATCAGAGTGAAATTATACTTCATCGGAATAATTGCTGGAAGAAGCAAGAGCTAGAGGAAGAAGAAAAAGTTGAGATTTTGAGCCATAAATTTCAACAAGTCAAGGACTAATCATCAAAGGAGCTCAACTTCACAATGGGGCTCGAGAAGGATTTGGATATGATATTCGGGCACCTCCACATTTTGAATTGGGAGGATTCAACCAATGGAAGGCTAGGGTTGAGAATTTCTTCATGATAAATATAGAGCAATGATTTGCTCTAATTGAGATATTTGAAGCTCCAATGGATAACAATGGAAATTTCTCAAGAAGAAAAAGTGGGCCAAATAACAACTCTAAAAATTCAAAATAAATGACAAGGCAACCAAAATTTTGGTTAATTTAATTCCTAATGATATATTATGCAAGATAGGTAATTGCAAGGATGCAAGTGAGTTATGGAGTAAGTTAACCAAACTCCATGAAGATCCACCCTCAATGCAAAGTAATTAAAAAAAAATTAAAGAGAGAGACTATTTGAGAGTATGCAAGAACAAGAGGATTTGAAAGTTGAGAGGCCCTCAACATTTGAGAAAGAAATTAAAGAAGCATCCACCTCAAGGATTGAGGGGGAGAGACTATTGACATCGGAATGAGAGAAGAAGTCTCTATTTCCAGAACCAATAAAGAAGGATTATATGTCACCCCCACGAGTAAAGAAGGTATAATAATTCCAATTTTCATAGGAATAAAAATCATATAATATGCTTTGAATGTAAGAAAAAATAACACTATAAGAGCAAGTGTCTAAAATTAGTCAAGAAGAAGCCAAGAGAAGGTTGCTCATTGATACAAAAGGGAAAAGAGCAAATTGTGTGCTTCTTGTGCAATTCCAAAGGACATTATCAAAATCAATATCCAAAGGGGAGGCTTTCAAGTAAAAGCAAAAGAGGAAGCTCAAATCAAGGAGGAGCTCTTAAGAACAAACCCAAGGTATTATTTAATAATGCAATTCCTTTGAGCCACGATAAAAAGCATGTTGGAAATATATTTTATCATCTTAGTGTTTGTTATCTTAAAATAGGAAGCATAATATTTTTAAGATAAATTATAAATCATATCATGCTAGAACGACCTTACCTAAAGATAGAAAGATAGAAAATATTTTAGGCAAGAGCCCTAAAAAAGGTAGATATATGCCTAAAAAGAAAGTCAAGTTTGAGGATTTAAGGATAGAAAATCAATTTTTGAGGTTAAGACTTAATAAATTAAAAAGACTCTTATAAAAATGACAAATGAAGTTAAAGGGTCCAAAAAGTAAAACTTAGGCTTAGATAGACAAGAGTCATCTAAGGGCAAGAAAAGTTTGAAATACAAACTTAAGTCCAAGGAAAATATAGTCTCATATCATAAAGTTCTATATAGCTATGAAACTAATTCTAAGGTAAGAGTCAAGTCAAGGTTAAAAGGGAGACTATCCCTAGAGTTGATTTGAGAAGACTAATATGACTAAGACTTCAAAGAAGTCTAGAAAAGTTATTAAGAAGGTATCAAGAGAAATTATCCCTACTGAGTACCTAGTACACCCAAGAAGTACCAATAGGTATTGAGTTCCTGAGAGTGTGATCTCTTCATACTAAATGAATTTAGAATGTGTCAACTCTAATTGGATGAATAGTTAACTCAACTATGGCGAAGTTGATATTTTAGAGTATTTTCAAGGTATTATGATATCTTGAAAATAAAAATTCATTTATACTCATGAAGAGTTTAAAATGTGTTAATAAAAATTTGAAGTATTGAGATTAATCAAAATGCCACAAATAGGATGAAATTCAAAAGTGTGTCAAGTTGGAACTTTAACACATTTGAGGGAGATATGACCATCTATGTCAAATTGTGATTTTGGCATAATGATTAGTTATTGAAACTTAGATAGCAAATCTAGGTATTTTATCTATGCTACAATTATCATATTTGTGTATCTTATCATACGTCATAACATCATTGTAAGTACCTCGTGGTAATTTTGATGTGGTCAACCAAGTTAAGTTAGATTTTGTTTGCGTTTGATGTCTTGTGTCTAAGTGTGTAGGAACTTAGGAGTACAAGAAGTCGAGCAAAAGACGCAGATAGCGAGAAAGATAACACAGGAAAGGAGCCAACAAGTTCAGTGCGTCCGAGGGACAAGTTGCTGCAAAAGAGTACATCGGTGGACGAGAAGGACGTGCGTGATGTTCAAGGAATGAGAAGCCGAGAAGGAAGCCTATTTGAGGAGAAGTTAGAGTTGGGTTTAGGTGAGCTCAACTCCAGTTAACCAGAGTATCATCCATGCAAAGAAGATCAGCTAAGGAGATGATCTACCTCAGGGAAGGTGCCTTTAATGGCTTGGAAGGTGCCTTCCATGAATAGTGTCGAAGGTGCCTTCTAGCTTGTTGGAGGCGCCTTCAATGGCCATTAGCCGAAGATACTATTGGAGCAATCTGGGTACCATAAGTTTTGATATTTGGATAAAAGTTTAAGTTAGGTTTATTGTTGTATTTAATATGCATTGTGAGTATGCGGGATACAGGTACAACAAGAAAAGTCCAAGGGTGATCTTGGCAGAGAAAAGTCCAAGGATGAGTCTTGGCGGTGTAAGTCCAAGTATGTAGTCTTGGCAACGTAAGTCCAAGTGTGACTTGGCAATGGATGAAGTCCCGGAGGCGTGACCTCTTAGCAAAGGAAGACCCGACAACAATGACAAGGCCGATGGAAGCTTCAGAAGACAAGACGTGAAGGATGGGGAGGCATCTGAGGGACGTAAGGCTGATGGAGGAGGCTAGAAGGTTAGGTCTAGGTTGGTCGGGCGAGGATGAGTGCTGAGTGAATGTACTCGGGGGTTAAATCCTAGGATTAGGATTTACTGTAGTAGTATTGTAGTGTTGCTATAGCAGTATTGTAGTGTTACTATGGTAATCGACTGGTGTTTTCATCAATCGACTGGTGCGGTCGACCGGGCAGTCGACTGAGCGCGAACAGAATGCTTCTGTTCGTTCGGTTAGTGTGGAGCAGTCGACTGATGGAAGTATCAGTCGACTAATGGAAGTATCAGTCGACTAATGGAAATATCAGTCGACTGGTATATAGCCGTTGGGTTGTAACAGTCGAATCTCTACAGAGGGCAATCGACTGATGATTTTAGCAATCGACTGGTAGGCGGGGTTTACCAACTCATGGCCTATATAACCAAACATTGGAAGCTTGGTTAAGGTTGATGAAATTAGTGGTGGTTAACCCTAATTAGAGTCTCCAAGTTCCCAAGTGATCTAGCGTGCTTCTACGAGGTTGTGGTGAGGTTTCTCCACCCACAAGGAGTTACGTGAGCTAGCCAGAGTTTGCCGAGGAGTCATCCACCGACGGATCGAGATCATCCACCTTACGGACAGCCGTGGAGTGAGAGCCCTAATCTCTGAACCACATTAAATGATCGTGTAACTTGGTTTGCATTTCTTGTCTTGTATTTAGATTAGCTTTCTACTTGTTTGTTTGTATTTTCACTGTGTAACTAACAAGTGTAGGAAGAAGCGATCATTTTGGGTGAGACGTTATTCACCCCATCTAGCGGACATCAAGGTCCCAACAGATACAACTTTATCTTTGGCAAATAAACCTTAGCCTATGGAAGGTGCCTTGGACCCACTTAAAGGTGCCTTCAAGATATGGATAACATTTTCCAGGAGCTATAAAAAGACCCTTGAACCTAAGAATTTAACAACAACTGAATTACAACAATTGTATTTACTTTCCTGGTGATTTTAAAGCTTAGTAAGTGTGCAAGAGGGTTCTCTGCCTTCAACAAAGGAGTAATTTCTAGTGGAGCATTCTTCAACCTCTTGGATTAACAACCACCTAGGTTGTAACCAAGTAAACAACAGTCTTACTATCTTTAGTTGTTCAATTTATTTTTATTGTATTTTAATTGTGTTATATAACTAAGTTGAAATAACGAGAAAGGGGTTATTTCTATCTTACAGACAATTCACACCTTTTTACTGGCCACACCGGGACCAACAAGTGGTATCATAGCCAAGCTTATTCAGAAGGACTAACCGCTGACCGAAGCATAAGAAATGGTCGGAGCTAGCATCTTTCCACTAGTGTTCGAGGGGGAGTTTGCGTTTTCGAAACGTCGAATGGAGGTATACTTTAAAACTGATTTTAATATTTTATTATCGATTAAGTACGGTTTTGATATGCCTAAAAGCGAAGAAGGAAAAGAACTTGAGGAGCATCAATGGATTGAAAAGCAGCGCAATGATTTTATAGCTAATGGTAAGGCTGAGTTTCACATTCTCCATGCTCGGCCTTCTCAGGAACTTGCCAGAATCGGCAATTATAAGAATGCAAAAGAACTTTGGGAAAAGTTCTTAAAGCTCTATAAAGAAGTAAAAAAAAAGTCGAATCCAACTTCCCGATGGGCACTGAGTTGTTGTCAGAAGAATTCAAGATCGAGAAAATTATCGGAACAACACTTATAGCCACATACCTACCTGAAGACAAAGAGAGCTCGTCCGAGATGAGTATCGATGAAGGGGGAGAGCCTTCGAAAGAAAGCAACGACGAAGGGGAAGCATCAGACAACAAAATCATAACGGTAAGGTGTGTTCCCGATCTCCTGAAGAATTATTTGAGTTCATTAAAATGCTTTCTAAAAATATGGCTAATTTAGAAAAATAAAATGCAAAATTAAAATTAACCTTAGCAAATGCATGCAAACTAGAAGATTTTGATAATTTAAAAATAAAAAAAAAATTTGAAAGCATAAATAGGCAAATTGAAGAATAACTATACATGTGTAAATTCAAATATTCTTCAAAATTTAAAATTTAAGAATTACGGAGGACTTAGTTGATATTTTAGATTTTTCAAAGGTCAAATTAGAAAAATCCCTAAAAATCATATACCACAACAATTTTGATTAACCAGTAGGATATAATTTATTTTGGATTCATAAATCTTACTTAGGTAATTAAATAAATTCTTTTCATGCCTAAATTATCTTTAAAATGAATTTATCTTAATAGCCAAATTAATTAAATATGCATGCTAAAAATTTAATTTACATGATTTATTCTTGTCGGTAAAATTAATTATTTTTATCTGTACAAAAAAAATCTTATCTACAAATAGAAAAATTTTAAAAATTTTTGAATGTTAAATCATTTTATATGAATTTTCTTAATGAAAATCATATTTTGAAAACTAAAAATAATTTTTAGACTTATTATTTGTCATAAATCATGATGTTTTCTATTATAATAATTTTTTTTGATATTGTTTAAATATTATCTGAATTATTATGAATTATTTTTTTAAAAGTAAATTTTTAATATTAAAAATTTAATAAAATATAAATTTTGGTTTTTTTATATTAAACTATCTGTTTTACATATTCATGAAAATTAACTGAATTTCTATTGTTAAAAAAATGTTTTTCATGATTTATTTTTAAAAATTAGATTGTTCTAATAAAATAAGTCAATTCTATTTTGATTAAATAATATTTTATTGTGAAAAATTTTCTACTAATATAGATTATCCTGTTTAAGTTTGAAAAAAATTAGATTTTTTCGGACCCGAAAAGTAATTTTTAAATTATTTGTGTCAAAATAGATGATTAATTAATAAAAATAGAATATTTTTTAAAATTATTTATAAAAAATATTAGCCTACTGATAATTCTTGTTATGTGCCCCTAGAAAAATATTTTTAAATTTTCTAACTATTTCTTTTATTTTTCCTAATTTTTTGATGTGATCAAAGTGGGAGAAATATGTACAAGTTAAAAGGAAGTTAGGAGATTTTTTAGAATTTTTATCCTTGTACTTATTTTGTAAAATTTTTTAACATAGTTAATTCATTGTATTGCAATTTTTTTATAATTGTAATTTACTTTACATAATTATGTTATTGTATTTTGGTTTTAATCCTAATTTTAATTTGGGTTGATGCACGTCAAAAATGGGGAGATTGTAAGTATCTCGTAGTTGTTTTGATATGGTCAACTAAGTTAAGTTAGGTCTTATTTGTATTTGATGTCTTGTGTCTAAATGTGCAGAAACTTAGGACCACAAGAAGTCGAGTAGAATACGTAGCTAGTGAGAAGGATGACACGGGAAAGGAGCTGAAGGGCTCGGTGCATCCGAGGGACAAGGTACTACGGAAGAGTACACTAACAGATGAGAAGGACGTATGTTACATTTGAGGGACGAGAAGCTGGGAAGGAATCCTGCTCGAGGAGAAGATCAGAGTTAGGTTTGGGTGAACTCAACTCCAGTTAACCAAAGCATCACCCAAGCGAAGAAGATCAACTAAGGAGATGATTGCCTTAGGGAAGGCGCCTTCAATGACTTGGAAGGCGCCTTCCATGAACAATGTTGAAGGCTCCTTCCAGCTTATTGGAGGCGCCTTCAATATTCATTAGTAGAAGATAAAACTTTATCTTTGGCAAATAAACCTTAGCCTATGGAAGATGCCTTGGACCCACTTGAAAGTACCTTCAAGCTACGGATAGCATTTTCCAAGAGTTATAAAAAGACCTCTATACCTAGGAATTTAACAACAATTGAACTACAACAATTGTATTTACTTTCCTAGTGATTTCTGAGCTTACACTACAAGAAAAAAGCTAATAGACAACGCTTTTAAAGCGTTGTCTTTGTGTCTGAAAAAGCGTTGTTAAAGGCACTGTTGTTAAAAGTCTGCTCAACGACAACGCTTTTAAAGCGTTGTCGTTTGTAGCAAAGACAACGCTTTAAAAGCGTTGTGTATTTTTTTTGCAAAAACATCATCTTTGCAACGCTTTAAAAGCGTTGTTGTTTTTGGCAAAGACAACACCTATGCAACGCTTTAAAAGCGTTGTCTTTTTAAAATAAAAATAAAAAAAATCTATTTACAAAATTATTTTTTTTATATTTACAAAACTATTAATTTTCTTTTACCATGTCTAGATTTGAATTTGACATATAAAATAACATTAATTAGCTCAACTAATGATTTCAAACTCGTACCAAAACAATAGAATTCAATTACAAAGTATTAGTATTTACAGGAGAATTCAACTATACACAAAGACTAAATAGTTATGTTTCAAAGTAGATAGTGACATTCGAATTTAAACCAAAAAAAGCACAAAATAGCTAGCTGGCCTCGAAGACAACAATCTGCATGCTTACTTTTACTAGATATACTGATCAAAAAGGATTGTCGGCTTGAGACTGGGACAAAACACCTACCACAGTGTATCTGTCACATAAAACAATACCATCAATATTATGCAAAAGAAATTTTAGGTGGTAAAAGCTGAAACAAAGGTCACAGTTCACACCATACAATAATAAATTTGGATTGAGAAATACAAAATAATCTTATCGAATAATACACTATTTTGTGAACTTGGTTTATTTTTCTTATATTCTTTAGAAGCTTATGTTTAATTACTTAGATATGAAATCTAACTTTAACTGTGGATGATCTCAGGAACAAGAGGGTCGTCCGGATTTGAGTCGGTCAGAAGAGAGCAAATCGAGAGAACCTTGGAGATGGTCAATGCAGATGCTTCTGTTTGAGTTGATGTTAGGGTGGTAAACCTGCAATATGATGAAAGAGTAACCTCATAGTGATGATAACTAAATCCCACTGCGAAAAGGCAAATTATCTTATCTATAAGATAGTTTAATTAAGTTTTGAATACTTCTTGAAAGCTACTGCAGAAGGATGAAATAACATTTTTGCCCTTACAAATCTTTCATCAATATGTCATTTAAGTCACATCAATATGCATCCTTCTCTACCTATATATCTTTCATAAATACCATTAGTTTAACCTTAAATCAAGCTAATCATGTCAGGTCAGCATATTTATCTACAATAGCTTTATCAAAATCTTGATAAATAGACATCAATCTTCTGCTAGTCATTATCTATTTGGATTTTAAGGAAAGCTCTGCAAGAACGGAAGGATCACGCTATAATTCACTATCATGTATCTACATGACTAAAATAAACCAATAAGAAAAGCCAGGACACAACTGGTGCAAAGTAGAAACTACAGAGGAGGTTCATGAACTAGCAGATAGCTAGGTAATTATAGTGGAGAACAGGAAAGGAATAAAGTGCTAAGAACACCATTCTAACCAGCAATATTTTTTCCAACAGGTAACATGAATAAAATCAACAAAGGGAAAAGAACAAATGAAAAGCTTCCTACTGCTACTGACATGTGTGGTGTGGACTGTTCCTGGGACCAACTCAAATAAATAATTTTTAAGAGAATTTCTATTGTTTAATCTGCAATGTTCGGAACAAGATCATAAATTCTTTGTTGTGCAATATAATGAGTGATTCAAGAACTTCTTCCCAAATCATAGCATACAATTAGATTGATTCATGATGCCCTGCAATTGTCAATGACCAATAGTAGTTTGCCAAAGCTCATGACTAGTATTGGATTGCAGGAATGAAGATTTCTACGTATTCCACACATAACTAACCAGTGTCATCATATCTTCAATTGGATATTGTGTTCATGCCAAGTATCCCACTACATTTTTGTTACAGTCATTTATTCATAAATATTGTGTCATAATAAAAGAAAAGTACAATATCAAATGCCAAAATAATACAATTCTAAGTTTCAACAGATCTATTCAGAACTTTAGTAATTAACCTTATTTTTTTTTTCAACTTCCTAGTCTTAGATCTTGACTTTACAGGTTCATAAAGTTAATCACAAGCAAAGGCATAGAGGGAATGCTGTAACCTATGGAACTCAAAAGACAAAGAAAACAAGTAGTGAATCTCATAACATTAGAAAGACAAGTAGTGAAAAGATAATTAGAAAGACAAGTAGTGAATCTCATAACATTTCTTTAACTTTAAGAGTATAGGAAAAAACTAACAAGGGTAGATTGCATCTCATAAGATGTACTAAGCATTGGAAGGGAAAGACAAGCATAGATGAAAATGGATTCCAAAGAAGTAAGAAGTTGCTTTTTGCTAAAGATAATGAACTTACATAAACTTTAGCTAAAACATGGTAATGAACTTACATAAACTTGAGCACACCTACTCATAAACATGATCTTGTATACATTCTGTCAACTCCGATCGTACCTCATCAATTTCTTCTCGAGAATACAAAGGATAGAGATACCGTTATCAATAAGGTAAATAAGATGACTTGGAAATGGAAGAAAAACAAAAGGCAAAAATCCAGCAATTTAACAGGATCAACAATACCTAAAAAAATACACCTTGGTCATAGGATTGATACCTTTTCATTGCCTGCCCTGAGAGCCAGCTTATCAATAAAGGTAAGTTGCCACTGCTATTTGCCGCTTTGTTGGATCTTTACTATTAAAATCTCTTGTATAGTTTCTTCAAATATTTTGTATATATATAATCCTGCAACACAAATATAAGAGGAACAAAACTGTATTATTCAATAGAAAAATGAACAATTACACCCTATAGATATAGGATTTCAACATTATACCTGAACACAATAACCAATTGAGACTTACCAATTAGTACTAAACCTCCCCTCACACTAAAGCATAGAGATACCGTTAAGTACAATGCTTTCACAAAATCAAAAGATTTGATGCTCATATTTAGATACATGAGGAGGGATTCACAGGAAGGCAAAAAGGAGGAAGAGTTTCACAGGTTGAAGAGTGATGAGATTTTCTTAATCAGGATTAGCACTGAAATTAAGATTAGGAGGAGCTGTGCTACTGCATACAAGGCCCACAATCTTGGAAAGTAGCATGTTGAGCCAAAACACCATCAAGTATTTGCATGCATTGGTAACCACTTTAAAGATGATGCTGGACATGTTCAAAGCAATGCACAACACTAGGCAGTGGGGTTGAGATGAGGTGAATCGTCAAAGGCGGATAGGAGAGGGGTGTTGAGGGGACATGACTTGGGGAGACACAGTGGACAAGTTTGACTGTAAAACTTCTATAAGAGGTCACAGATTATGGTAGTTGCCATCAGGATCACTAAGGAGAGAGATCACCATTTCCATGATTAGTAGTGGAGAATGATTGTTTGAGAACATAAAAGAAAGATTCTGTAACATTAATAGATGAGAAGGTGGCAAGGTCACTGCATCATATGAAATCCATAGCCTCTTCGCCAATGCATGGAACATGGCTTAATGCTAAGTTAAGAGCAATAAAATTGTACAACAAGTGAAAAATGAACTTACACATACATATAGGAAACCAACATAACCAACATAATAATAACAATGCAGGACTAAACTATTAAGTCAAACAACATATACGTGAAAAAAATCTGACAATCACTAATGAATGAGGACTATCAGAAAACCATAAGTGCTTGCTTTTGCTACCTATGAAGTGAAAGCATAGTACACAGGTCAAAACACATTCAAATTATACATTCAAGAAAAAATAAGAAAGAAACTGTTTAGCTTCAACAACCTGGCTTTCTCATATTTCTCTTTGTCACTTTGCCCTTTTAATGAACTACTCGCTGCCAGAAAGACATACTTGAACTCTTTTGGATTTATGGGATCATTCCAGAATGCCAACCATGTGACATTATTATCATGTTTTACTTCTTTCCATCTGAAAATAATCAAACTGTGAAATAAGAATGACCCCTATAAATGTAATTTGACTCTGACAGGCTATACCAACTACCAACAAGTTCAATCTACTTGGTTCCTTCTTCACTCAAGTTTTTCTCAGTTAACTACTTTACCTTTCACCAGGTATTGAGCATTCCGGAATTGGTGCATCTTTTCCTATATTGATTGTAATATCTCTTGGCTTAATTTTGTTTTTTACTTTTCCCATCTAAAATCATAGAAAACCAACAGTAAGTCAGTGGAAGATAACAGGATTCTTGAAATTGAAATCAAACCAGACAGCCAAAAATAACTAAAGTAGATACATGACAAGGAAATATGACCTTTGGATGCTCTCCTCGGCCACGAAATAACCCTGGTGGTTCCACTCTGAAGTTCCCAACCTAAAACAGACACATTTGTTAGTAGTCAGCATAAAAATAATACAGATTTGATAAGCATCACTGATATTGACGTTAAACACTTGGAGGAAGCCTCAGTCGTTGAAATGTTAACAAAGATGCAATGTGTTCATATGAGTTAACAATTTGGAGGAAGCTGAGGAGTAGGAAGAGGTAGCAGCAGCAACCCTTGAAGGAGGCAGCGGAGGAAGAGGAGGAGGAAGGGGTGGCGATGGGCGTGCCAAGGTAATGGCTCTGCCTCCGAGGGTCGGGCGGAGGGTGTGGGCGCTGGTGGTGGCCGCAGTTGGGAAGGTTGTTGGGCGTCGTCATCGCCGGCGAAATCCACCACCGCACTTCCCGATTCTTGAGAGTGGTCTGTGCGGCAATGAAGAGCTGTCGGCCGGTGGTGAGGAAGAAGAGACGGCCGGCGGTGGGAGGTCGTGTGCCCTAGCTGTGCGAGAGGAGATGTCGCGAATAATCACTAGCACTGTGTCGTCGCATGGGTAAAAGGAAACGAAGTTTTCTCCTCCTTTAATCTGGGCCATCCATATTGTGATGAAGATGGATGAAGATCCAGCCATCAGATCTTGAGATAAGCGGTCTAGATCACTTAAGATTGAGATGATAACTTGACAGTAGACAACGCTTTTTAAAAATCGTTGTTGTAGATACTTAAAAAAAGGCTAATAGACAACGCTTTTTACGAAGCGTTGTCTTTGACCCAAAAAAATCACTAATAGACAACGGTTTTTAGAAAAGTGTTGTCTATTAATAAGAAAATAATGAAATAGACAACGCTTTTCACTAAAAGCGTTGTTAAAAAAAAATAGACAACGTTTTTTAAAAAAAGCGTTGTCGTTTAAGTGTTGTAGAATCACAATTTTCTTGTAGTGTTAGTAAGTGTATAAGAGGTTTTTCCACCTTCAGCAAAGGAGTAACTTCTAGTGAAGCATTCTTCAATGCTTTGGATTAACAACCATGTAGGTTGTAACCAAGTAAATAGCTCTCTTACTTTCTTTAGTTGTTCAGTTTATTTCTGCTTTATTTTAATTGTTCTATCTAACTAAGTTGAAAGAATCAGAAAGGGATTATTTTTATCTTGTTGGCAATTCACCCCCTCTTGCCGACCGCACCGGGACCAACAATCATATCATATATTCATATTGCTATGAAAAATGATACATGTCATACATGTATCATTAAGTTATGATAATCTCTCCTTTGAAAGTATACATTGTATGTATGCCATAATTATTATCATGCATTATTTTAATTCTTAGTTTAGGGAAAACTAATATATGCATCTCACAAGAATTATAGATTTAACTTGTGTGTGCATTAAGACACATCAGATATAAGTGAGATATTAAGATGATGAAGAAAACTTAAGATGTTGAAGAAAACTTAAGATGTTGATTTAGTGCATCTATTTGAGTTTTAGTTTCATCAAAATACATAGATTTTGTGTTGGCCAATCATGAGAAAAGATAATATGCAAGTAATTTGTATTTACCCCATAGATTATGGTTGGAAATTAGTTTTAAAAATAATTTCAAAAGTATTTTTAAAAAACTTAGCGAAGTATATTTGTTGATAAGAATGACGATTGATTAGTTAGATATAAAGTTAGAGTGAAACATTAAAGTTTTCAATGATTTCTAATTTTGTATCATTCTTTGAAAATAAGATGTGTTTTCATAAAAAAAAAAAAATTATGATAGTATATGATATAAGTAGTGACTACATGAAATTTCATGATTTTTAAAAAATCATAGAATTACTTGGGATTTTTTGAAATCCAGTCTGAAATCAAATTTGAAAAATTAGAAAAACTGATCGATTGACCATTATTACCAATCAATTAGTCAACGACACCAATCAATTGGCAAGGGTAGTAATGGATTGATAACTGATATCAATCGATTGCCCTCTATTGTATGTGACTGAAATGATTTTATTTCATTTGATTAAGTCACTTTTAAGTAATTTAATTATCCCTAACTCTTTGAAATGCTTAGATAAGTATTTAATTATAAATTTTCTTGGTGAAAATTAGAAATGAATGGTTAAAGGGGACTAATGTGGAATTAAGAAGGAGGTTTAGATTCAAGGTTGAATTTTAACCTCAAAACTTAGACTTTCGGATTTCCTAAAAGTTTAGGAAATCTAACTAATTGTTGGTGCAATCATAAAGGTTGAATCATGTTTTGAGAGGAGGCTCGCCCTAAAGGCATGAATTGGGTAAGAAAGGAAAAAATTTGTAGAGGGATAATGGATGTATGTTCAAGGTTGAGCATCGAGAACAATAGAAAGTAGATAACTTCCATTATAATGGTTGAAAGATAAGAGCAATGAATCTCGGGAGAAGATTTTTGATGTGTGTTAAAGGGGGAGAATGTAGGGTTTAAGTTAGAAAACCCTCATTCATAATTTGGCATGAGAAGAAGAAAGTTGGGTCAATAAGTTAGTCTAACTTAAAAATATTATCAAACATCAAAAAGGAAAAGATTGTTGGTGTAATCAATCTCAGGTCAAGTTTGACCGAGTTGTCCAAGCTTAAGTTAGTCCGAGCTTGAGTTTTGATATTTGATAATATGTGAGAGAAAAGTCAAGTACGTCGAGAGAATACCAGATACTTGACTTGAGAAGTCCTAACTGGAGGTTAGGCAAGGAAAATTTCAATAAAAAGTTGGCAAGGGGATTTGGCATGAGAAGAAGAAAGTTGGGCCAATAAGTTAGTCTAACTTAAAAATATTGGCAAACATCAAAAAGGAAGAGATTGTTGGTGTAAACAATTTCAGGTCAAGTTTGACCAAGTTGTCCAAGCTTAAGTTAGTCCGAGCTTGAGTTTTGATATTTGATAATATGTGAGAGAAAAGTCAAGTAGGTTGAGAGAATACCAGATACTTGACTTGAGAAGTCCTAACTGGAGGCTAGGCAAAGGAAATTTCAATGAAAAGTTGGCAAGGAAAATTTTCAAGTGAGTTTAAGAGGACTGGACACTTGGTATGAGATGGAAAGTCTAAGTGAGTCAAAGATTGACCAAGCACTATGAGAAGAAGCTTTGATAGGTCAAGGTTGATCGGATGCTAGATAATGAGATGCCCCAACAAGTCACGAATGACTAGATATTGGGCAAAGGAAGTCCTGGTAGGTTTGGGTTAACCAAATACCAGGCAAGATACAAATTCAATTTGGAAAAGTTGAATTTAGGGTTATCAATTGATTGGTGTGAGACACTAATCAATTAGTAAACCCTAAATATGAAATTCTAGATTTAGGGTTAGGTAATCGATTGGCTCAATTGATTGGCCTAAAGCAATAAATTGAGAGCATAGAAGGTGTCAGAATTGATTGGGTTGATCAATTAGCAATGCCAATTGATTGGAAGGTAGTGTTTTCTCAGTGAACAGAAAACTTCTTCTGAATCCATTAAGACAATCAATTAAAAGTTATTTTCTCAAGCGAACAGAGGGGTAAGGAATCGATTGAGGCAATCGCTTCATTCATGACAATCGATTAACTATGTTTTCTCGAGCGAACAGAAGGATGAGAAATCGATTGACATCTAACAATTGATTGGTTAGGCAAAAAGAACCATTTTACAGGTTTGAACTGTCAGATCTGACGTGATAATTAATTGGAAATAAGCACAATTGATTGAGAGGCGTTTTCTAGCCTAAAAGCAATCCTAGAAATGGGGATTTCATGGAGTTTTAAAGGCATGTTTATTCTTGAGGGGTGATTTCGGCCCATTTTGTCGTGACTTGGGCATCAAACAATGAAGTACCAAACCCCTCCTACGCTAATGTAGCATACGAATGACTTGGGTCGTCCGCCAACGAAAGTAACGATAGGATGGTAAACTTATGATCGTATGTTATTTCTATTTTTGAGGTTTTTAATATAGAATTGGGGGGTTTGGATTTTAATTCTAAATTTGACAAATAAAAAGCAAAGCAAGTAAAAAACTAATCTAATGCTTAAGTGAAATCTAACTAAGTGCGAATAATTAATCCACAATGCATTGTCACACTACGCTATGGATTAACTATCAACACAATTAAACTAAGGAACGAAATGAAAAAGCATCAAATGAAATCTAACTTAAATAATGAAAGACAATTCAAGTAATGAAACTAACCCTAATGAATAAAAGATATTGCAAGTAAAGAAATCCCTATCTAACCTAAAGGAAGCATCTATGAAATTAAGCATTAACAAAATTCTAATTATCTAAATGAAGACATGAACTTAAGGAATTACAAACCTAAGCCTAAAAATTGAAAGAAGCATTTCATCAAACACATTACATGCATGAAATAAATGAAACAAGAACAATGCAATTCAGGCATAGGAAATTAAGCTTAATACAAGCATTCAATTAAAATTCAACACAAACATCAACAATGAACAGAACTAAACTAAGAAATCTAAACCACATTCCACACTTTAACTATCGATTCCAACGACTACCCTCGTCGTCACACAAGGGCCCGGCTCGGAATCCCCAAAACCCGTGAACAGTAGCTCACTGCCGGTTGCTGCTAGCTGCGATAATGAAGATGATGTGAATCTTCCGGCCACCGAAGAACCCCCTCCGATGGAAATTGATCGGACTATGATGGAGATCCTACCGGTTGCTGCCTTCTTCTTGCTTCCGCCTGAACCCCAGAAGGCAGGAGTGAAGGAAGAATGTTAGGAGGTGAAGATTCTTACCGGAGAACCCCTCCGGCAAGGTGGATGATCGGATCTGTCGCCGCTGTTTGCAACTTTCGCCTGTGTTGCCACTGCCGTCGCCACTCGAATCAAGAAGCTGAGGAGTGGACTGGGCTGGCCGGCCGACGGCAGTGAAGAGAAGGAGAGGAGCCGCCGGCCGGTGGTGAGGAAGAAGAGAAGAGGTGGTCGGCGGTGGAGAAAATCATGTGCCCTAACCCGCGTGAAGAAGAAACGCCGCGAACAAAATGGGCAACTTAGGGTAACATTGAGATTAACTTATAATCTTAAATGTCTCACATAGTAGAGAAACAGAAATCCAATCTCCTACTACCCTTCTTGTCGCCATAGCACATGTGGTATGAATCACATGCTATGATGTTATTATCTTTACTAAAAAGAGCGCATATTTTTCATAAAGTTTAACATCGTACAGATTTCGATCTAGACATACCTAATATCTAATCCTGAATTCAATATATGAATTTCAATCTGGCTTTAAGCAGATTCAGTAAATGGTGGGTGTATTTACTCCAACCATTACATAAATGATCTCATCTTGACACAATTATCATGGCGACCTTAACTTATGAGTATGTCTCTATTCACAGCTACATAAGTTGTCCCATAAGCAACGGTCTTACCTCTATTCGTACTTAACAAATAGAGATGATTGTCCATGTGAGTGGACCAATCTCAATCCGCTAACATACTTATCGAGACTTTTTATTCGAATGTAACAAAGACATATACACTGAATAGATCGTGGTATTTTTCATTTATCAAAATGTCTTTACAATAAGTTACATTCTTTGAAGTCCCAAAGACTTCACATATCCATGAAATGACTCTTTAGTCAATGGCTTAGTAAAAGGATCAACAAGCATATTTCGTGTAGGGATGTACTCAAGAATTATCTTTTTTCTTGTCAACAATATCTCTTACAAAATTATACTTAATTTCTATATGCTTGTCTTTGCTATGATATTTGGGATCCTTGGAAAAAACTATTGTAGCTTGACTGTCACAGTACACTGTAACAGGACTCCCACTGTCCTCAGCAATCTTCAAATGCTTCAGGAATCTTCTTAGCTAGACAACCTCTTGCACAACCACTGCACAAGCCACATACTCAGCTTCCATTGTCGACAAGGCTACACAAGCCTGTTTCTTGCTGTTCCATGAGATAGCGCCACCATTCAGTAAGAAGACATAGCCAGATGTGGATTTTCTATTATCAAGATCCTCTACCCAATCTGCATTTGTGTAGCCACTTAGGCTCATATATGATCCTTGGAAACAGAGGTAATAATCCGTTGTTCCTTTGAGATATCTGAATATCCTCTTCGTCGCTTTCCAGTGTCTCGATCCTAGGTTTGACTGGAAATGACTAACTAAGCCAATAGCATAGCTTATATCAGGATGAGTACACAACATAGTGTATATTAAACTACCAATAGCACCGGCATATGATTTTTTCTTCATTTCAACTATTTCCTTAGGAGTCTTGGGATACATACTTTTGTTCAAAATAGTACCTCTCGCTATAGGCATCTGTTCAATATTGTAATCTGACATATTAAAGTGTTGTATCATCTTAGTGATATAAGGTTCTTGAGACAAACCTAAAAGCTTTTTTGATCAATCTCTAATGATCTTCATTCCTAAAATGTATTCTGCTTCTCCCATATCTATTATGTCAAATTACGATGAAAGCCAAGATTTGACTTTTGTCACACACTTTATGTCACTTCCAGCTATTAGCATATCATCAACATATAATGATAAAATGACAAACTTTCCTTTTTTATTTCTAAGGTAAACACAATGATTCTCATTGATCATTTCGAAATCATAAGACAAAATGACTTCATTAAATCTCATGTTCCATTATCTTGACGCTTGCTTTAACCCATATATAGACTTCCTAAGTCTACATACTCTATTCTCTTGACCTTCAGCAACATAACCTTTTGGTTGTACCATATAGATTTCTTCGTCAAGATTACCATTAAGGAAAGCCATTTTTACATCCAACTGATGTAATTCCATGTCAAATTATGCTACTATAGCTAGGATGACACGTATTGACACAAACTTCACAACTGGAGAGAATGTCTCTTCAAAATCAATATCCTCCAATTGGGTATATCCTTTTGTAACTAATCGAGCATTGTATCGATTAATCGATCCATCTTCTTTCCTCTTTATTTTGAGAATCCACTTATTCCCAATAGCCCTTCGGCCCGGAGGAAGATCGACTAAATTTCAAACTTGATTCTTTCTCATTGACTTCATTTCCTCATCCATTGTGATTTTTCATTTTTCTCTTACTGAGCTTCTCAAAGCTTCCTTAACTGTTCGAGGTTCCTTATCATTAACTGGGAGAATCATCAATGCCTCACTCTCAATATCAAACCTTCTCTGAGGAATAATATGACGACTACTTCTTCGTAGGTCAGACTGTTGAGAAACTGACTCCTTCAGTGGTAAATTACTCCCACTAGGTTGACTAGATTCAGGCATCTCCTGACTTGTTGATAAAGGAACATTATCCTCCTCCTCTATCTCATATAGAGGAATTGTCTTATCAACTTCACCTTGTGTTGGGAACTCAGTTTCAAGAAAAGTAGCATCTCTTAACTCTATTTCAGAGATGATTCCATTTTGCCGCTCACCAATAAAAACATAACCGTTAGAAGTCTTAGAATACCTTATAAAGATACACTTCTTACCTCTGGATCTTAATTTTCCATGTTCGTGAATCTTATCATGAACGAAGGAAGCTGACCCCCAAGGTCTCAGATTACTGATATCTAGCTTTTTGCCTGTCCAACGTTTATGTGGGGTAGATGGAACTGACTTTGAAGACACTTTGTTAAGTATATAGATCGTAACTAATAATGCATCTCCCCAATAAGAGATTTACAAATTAGCCTGTGTCATCATAGACCTAACCATTTCAAGAAGAGTCATATTTCTTCTTTCAGTAACCCCATTTTGCTATGAAGTTCCAGAGATAGTTAGCTGTCTAATAATCCCTTTCTCATTACATATTGTCTTGAACTGATCGGACAAATATTCACCTCCACGGTCAGTGCGTAAGGTTTTAACCTTACTTTCCAATTGATTCTCAACTTCGTTCAAGTAACGAATAAAGCAATCTAATGCTTCAGATTTGTGAGAAATCAAATACACATGACCAAAACGTGTGAAGTCATCAATAAATGTAATGAAATAAGAACTCCCATTTCTATCCTTCATATTCATTGGATTACAAATATCCGAATGAATTAATTGTAATGGTGATTCAACCCTAATAGCCTTACCAAATGGTTTCCAAGTCGTCTTTTCAGCAAGACAATGCTCACATATAGACAAGTTAATCTTAGCATGAGTGTCTAAAAGTCTCTCCTTAGCTAATCAATTCATTCGTTCTTGTCATATATGTCATAATCTAGCATACTAAATTTCATCATTAACATCAACATTCTAGTAAGAACAATGTTTGAAAAACAACCATCATTATTATTTGGTTCTACATCAAGAACCATAAAACTATTTATTACATAATCATGCCCAATTAACACAGAGTTAATTCAAATTTTTACACAACGACTATAAAATTTTACACAATAACCTAAATCAAGAAGACAAATGACGAAAACCAGATTCTGTCGAATCTCAGGAGCATACAGGACATCATGTAGAAACAGGGTATGCTCACCACATTGGTTGAGCTTGCAAGTGCCAATTCCTTTGACTTCAATTCTTGCATTGTTTCCTACATATATCCATTTGTTTCCAGCTGGTACCTGACATTACTCCACATATGTAGCTCGATCACGTGCTACGTGGTTCGTTGCTCCTGAATCTACAATCCACAAAGGATATGAATCAGCTAACAACACTGTACTTGCAACATGATGCTCATGGAAAGAAGATAGAGATAGATCTACCTTTTTAGGCTCAATACAATCCTGAGCAAAATGGCCCTTCTTGCCACAGTTGAACCAGGTCAACTTGCTCCTAGGTTTTGTCCATATTTCTTTCCTTTCTTATTGATTTGGTTTTTAACAGCAACAACACTAGCCTCCTTTCCTTTCCCCTTTCCTTTCTTAAACCATCTTTTCTTATTCTTGGAACCAGAACCCTCAGCTACAAAAGCATGACCAGAAATTCTTGTAGATTCAATCCTCTCCGCCTCAAGTTCAACATGACGTGAGACATCAGTAAAAGTCTTGATACTCTCACTGTGGGTCAGATTCTATGTCATTGTTTCCCAAGAATCAGGAAGGGAACGGATAACTGCTTGAACCTGTTGTTCATCGGTCAACACATAACCAGCAGTATTAAGCTCTCGAATCATGTTACCCATCTCCCTGAGATGTTGAGCCATGGTAACATTCGAGCATTTTTATAGCTATCAAACTTAATTGTTAGCTGACGGAACTTATTGAGACTTACTTCCTGTACTTTTCTCTAAGGGCTACCCAGACAGCATTAGCCGATGGTAATGACTCATACTCAAATATCAGATCATTCACCATTGAACTAATCAGTATTCCCTTAGCAATGGAGTCATTCCTTTTCCATGTCTTATAGGCATCAAGGTCACGTCTGTGCTGTGCTGTAGAACCATCAGCTGGTTCTTCCATGAATTGATTTACAGCCTCTAGAACTTCTTATTTCTCAATAACGTATTGTATCTTGAGGTGTCAAATTTTGTAGTTATCCCCATATAATTTCTCTCCCTTATTGAGTTCAGCTATGATGTTTTTAGTTGTCATGATCTACATAAATAAACACATTATTTATTATTTCAATGTAATTCATATATGTGCAATTAATTATTGACTCAATATAAATTAGAATTAGTTTATAAAATCAAGTGATAACTTTGGTTTCACTCATCATTTGTATGTTCTAATTTAATCAACATTGATCAATTATATTACACATATCCCATCTAATGAATGAATCATTTAATATGAACGAATCATAATTAAAATGAACTAATCATTTTATTAAACATGAACGAATCATGTATATATGAACTAATCATATCATGAAATGAACTAATCATTTTCAAGTTTGTTAACATATAACATAACTTTTCATTATATAATTTTGTTCGTACATAACAACAGAAATTATTACATGACTCAAAAACTAAATGAGTAAATATTATTCGTACATAACGACAGTAAACAGAACACTAATAAATTGGATAGGCCAACACCACTCCCACTAGGACAAATACTAGTGCAGCTGTAACGACCCGCCTTCTACTACTAGGCTGTAAGGCGAATCGCTACAGTTATTGCTAACCTATACTGTGCGGAAAGCTGGGCTAATGAAAATTTTCCTACTAAACTGATCAAAACTTAATGCTCTGGGTGTACCTAGGAGTTGTACACTTGCTAGGGGAGACAACCTATGCCTCCCGAATGACCTGCTAGCTGTAATCAGGCATTTAAATCGATCCACAGATCGATTGGGCTGTCGGATCGATCACGGGATCGATCCAGCTCGATACTGGCACGGTAGAAGTCTCTGGATCGGTCGGCGGACCGATCCAAAAGCTTTCTCTTCTTCTTTCGCTTCTGTACGCACCTGGATCGGTCTGCCGACCGATCCAGGACCTCACTGATCGGTCGGACTGACCGATCAGTGAGCCTCCGTGCGTCTGCTGCGTTGGGCGCAGCTGGATCGGTCGGTAGACCGATCAGTTCACCTCCCATGTCTCTGTTCGCCTCTGGATCGGTCGGCTGACCGATCCATGAGGATACAGTAGCATACTGTATCTGTCTGGATCGGTCGGCTGACCGATCCAGTGACACAGCCAGGTCCTGATCGGTCTGGAGACCGATCAGAGTTCTGATTTCGAATCTGAACTCTGATTTCAGCCCCTGGGTTGTGCCAAAACTCCACCTATCAACTATCACATGCATAATAATTATTCTAACAACATGCAATAACAATTTTAGACTTAAGCTAGAGTAAGGTTCACTGGTTCATGGCATATTAAGTCACTAAACACATTTAACAATTGGAAGTGTATGAAAGTAAAAATTGCTAGAGTTCTAATTGGTTAAACTTGCTAAGTCCCCTAAGGACCTTTGATTTCGGTTCCTGCCACACACACCATCCTTGCATTGCCCTCCAGCTTCCACTGCTAGTCCATCTTTCCTTTACCTTTATCTGCAGTATAAGGAAAAGTAGAATCTGTAAGCTTAAAGCTTAGTAAGAAACCATCTACTTCACAAAATCATGCATTCGATGCAATATGCTTTTAAATCATGCTATTTGAAAATATGCACTGAACTTGCTAAGACATAGTATACTGAAATCGTAAGGCATAACATATAAGCATGGCATAAGCACTGAATCATGGCAAAGCAACCAAATAAACACTGAACTGAATATAAGCTAAACTAACTGAAACTAAATCTGTAACTGGAAACAAACGCAACTAGCATTACTGATTTTGAGTTTTGAAATCTAATACATAATAAGTGAAAATACTAAACATGCTGTTGGGCCCGGCAACTGTACTTGCTGTGCGCGCATCCCTACTAGACCCGGGGTTGCAAGTCCCGAATTTAGCAGGGTTGTCTAGGCTATCTGAACCTAGGGACGACTGTGGGAGTCCAACCCAATGGATATCTAATCCAGTACAGTGCCACTGAAAATAAAATACTGATATCTATAGCTAACTGATATAACATGCTGTTTCTAGGTTATCTGAACCTAGAGCTAGGTTATCTGAACCTAGAGGCGACTGTGGGAGCCCACCCATTGGACCGTAGTCCCATACAGCTAAAATAAACTGATTTACTGTTTTAAACGCTTCTAATGCATTTAACTGTAGTATTAAAATGCCTAAGTTGCATTTTTACGGATCTAGTTATTTTATCGAACACTTAGTGTGCCCCAACTCTCCTCTTTATTAGGGAGACCACCTTTAGGCACCCGACAACGTCTACAACCCCAACTGAAGAGGGTAGGCGTGTCCGGCCCATCTAAAGGTGCTCAACTAAATCCCTAAATCTGAGAGGAGGGTTAAAACACCCTACATGTCAACAAAATCTGCATATTACTAATCTAATGCATAGAAAATCCAAACGGAGCTATTATACTGCAGGTGAGGGGTTTCTTACCTCTTGATCGTAATTTCTTACGATTCTATTCGCTAGAGTTCCGGTGGAGGTGATCCTCTCGACGATCCGATCACGTCTTCGCGTTCCTCTCCCGGAGAAGAACCTCTTTCGTGTTGGAGTCGTCGCCGGAAGGTGAACCGATGGACCTTGGGCTTGGTGTGCCGTGCGTGAGGAAGAGGAGAAGAAGAGGGGCGCCGGCGTGAGGGTTTGAGAGGAGAAGGTGCCGAATCAAAATAAAATAACCCAACTCCAACTTAAGTTTATTATTTATATTAAGTGGTTTAATGAACCCAACTCTAATATAAATATATTCGGTTCTCCTTTCTTTCAGCACGGCCCTGCTGGGTTCACCGGTTACTAATCTCATCCGTAAACCATAGGTCTCGGGTTCGATTCCCGCCTAAGCTATTTTACGGTTCTACTTATTTTTGCTACTTCCGATACTCCGATTTTTCCGGAAAAATATCTAAAAATTCCAGAAAAATCATAGAATAATTCTAAAATAGTTTTGAGAATTTTCGGGCGTTACAATACTAAAAGTTAGTTGTATAAACAGTTACTTAGAAATAAGAATCATCTTGGTCTATGTCTCCATTTCTCTGCTAAGTGTGATTTTGCAGTGACTTTGACTAATGGTACTTCCTTGTTCCGTAATTTCTTTACTGCTCGGTCTATTATCTGAATAGGCCGATTGTCATAGTTGAGATCATCACGGACCTGTACCAACTGGGGCTCAATCACCTGGGTGGCGTCTGGGATATGCTTCTTGAGCATGGAGACATGAAATACGTTGTGGACTACTGACATCTCCCGAGGTAGCTCTAGCTCATATGCTACCTTGCCCACTCTCTTCGTGATAAGGTATGGTCCCACATATCCGGGAGCTAGCTTGCCCTTCTTCCCAAAACGCATGACTCCTTCATGGGAGCTACTCGAGGAAAACTGTATCCCCAACTGAAAACTCTAGGGGTCAGCATAGCTTTTCTGGCGGCTCTGTGTTGTCTCTATCCTCTGGCGGATCTGCTGGATGGCTGCTGTGGTATCTGCCACTAGATCCGTCTGAAGTTCTGTCCCCCACTCTCATACCAGCAGTTGGTGATCTGCACCTCCGCCCATAGAGTGCCTCATAAGGTGCCATGCCGATGGTGGCACGATAGCATTGTTGTATGCAAATTCTGCTAGGCTCGGATATTTGCACCAACTTCCTTGAAGTCTAGGGCACACGCTCGGAGCATATCTTTGAGTACGATTTACTCGCTCCGTCGACCATCATGAGGATGGAATCTGTCTTGAACTTTAACTTGGTGCCCAATCTTGTTGTACACACTCCCGAGTGTGATGTGAATCTTTGTCTCATGCGAAATGATGGTTCGTGGGATTCCATGTAGTCGGCGATCTCACGGAGATACAACCAGCTAGCTTCTCTATGGAGTAGGATATCTTGATAGCTAAAAAGTGGACTGATTTAGTCAACCTGTCGACTATTACCCAGACGGCATCAAAACCATTCGTGGTTCTGGGTAGCCCCACTATGAAGTCCATCGAGATATCCTCTCACTTCCATTCTGGAATCTGTATAGGCTGCAGAACTCCTCCTGGTCGCTGATGTTCTGCCTTAACCCTCTGACAGGTGAGGCAGATGCTAACATATCTGGCGATGTCTCGCTTCATCCCGGGCCACCAAAAATGTTTCTTCAGGTCTTGATACATTTTGGTGGAGCCTGGATGCATCGCATAGGGAGTCCTGTGAGCCTCATCTAAAATCTTCTCGTAGCTCCTCCCGATCTGGAATACTGAGTCTATCACCAAAATACAACACCCCGCTATCGGACACTCAATTCTCTACTTTCGATTCTGTAGCCCTTGCTTGATTTTCTGAATTTCGGGGTCCCGATCCTGAGATATCACCAAGCAAGGTAGACTCTAAGGTCATAGTAGAGAGCTGTCCGACAATGAGTTTGAGACCAAAATCCGCGATCTCCTTCTGTAGGGGTGGTGACATGGCTGCTAGAGATAATAAGGTAGCACTGGATTTTCTGCTAAGTGCATCTGCTACCCTATTGGCTTTCCCTGGGTGGTAGAGGATGTCTATGTCATAATCTTTGACCAGCTCTAGCCACTGCACTGTCGCATATTCAGATCCTTCGAGTGAAGAAGTACTTCAGACTCGATGATCTATACACTCTGCACCGAGCTCCATACAAGTAATGTCTCCAATTTTGAGAGCGAACACTTGCCGCAAGCTCAAGATCATGAGTAGGGTAGTTCTTCTCATAATCCTTGAGCTGTCGAGGCATAGGCGATTACCTTACCATCTTGCATCAGTCCTAATCCCAATTTAGAGGCGTCACTATATATATCGAGTTATCTGTATTTTCAGCGTCGAATAGGTGCACTAGTCAATCTCCTCTTGAGTTCTTGAAAACTCGCAGTCCTCGTCCACCGAAATTTCTTGTTCTTCCCGGTGAGAGCTGTCGGTGGGAGATTTTATAGAAGTCCTCTACAAACTTTCTGTAATATCTTGCTCCCGAGCTCCTGATCTCGTTGGCGTTCCTAGGTCTCCTCCAGTTACTTCTATCTTGTTGGGATCTACCATAATACCATCCTTTGAGATGGCGTGACCCAGGAAGGACACCGATTTAGCCAAAACTCACATTTCGTGAACTTGGCGTATAGCTGATTCTGAAGGGTCTGCAATACTAGTTTCAGTGCTCGAGTGTTCTTCCTGAGTTCACGAGTAGATAAGAATGTCATCGATAAACACAATAACAAACTTATCTAAATACTCCTGAATACCTGCTCATGAGATCCATGAATGTAGCTGGAGCATTTGTCACGCAAAAGGCATGACTACGAACTCGTAATGTCCGTATCCGGTCCTGAATCTTGGGTATATCACCTTCCTTGACTCGACTTGGTGATATCCCGATCTGAGGTCAATCTTAGAGAACACTTGCTCCCTTTAGCGGTCGAGCAGGTCATCTATTCGGGAAGAGGATACTTCTTGATCGTGACTGATTCATGCTCTGTAGTCTATACATAGCCGCATGCTTCCATCCTTCTTCTTCACGAACAGCAGGCGCTCCCCATGGTGAGTGACTAGGCGTATGAAGCCCTTGTCAAGTAGCTCTGTAGCTGCTCATGAAGTTCCTTGATTCTGCTGCCATGCGGTAGGGCGCTTTGGAAATATGATTGGTGCCGGGGAAGATTCAATCTCTCTGTCTGGTGCTAGGCACGGTAACTCTTGAGGACTGCTGGTAGTCACATACAACTCGGACCTCTGCTGGTTGTTGGTCCTCCTGGCTGGTAGTGACTACATGTGCTAGGTACCCCGTACATCCCGAATCCATCAACTTCTGTGCCTTCATAGCTGAGAGAAATTTTCGGGCTTTTCTCTTTGGTTCTCCGATGTACTCGAACTGTGCTTCTGCTTCGGGTTGGAATACGACTTTCTGTTTACGGCACTCTATGGAAGCACCGTATTTTACCAGAAAGTCCATCCCAAGGATGACATCGTAGTCAGCCATTTCCAGCAGGATCAGATCACAAAAGAGTTCCCGATTTGCTATAATGACTGGCACTGCTCTGAGCCAGTGCGTAGATGCCATGACCTCTCCTGAAGGTAGTGCCGTCAGAAACTGACCGCTGAGTATCTCTGGGGGTATTTCTAATTTCTCGGAGAACACCCTGGCTATATATGAATGGGTTGCCCCAGTATCAAATAGAACAGTAGCACTATACTGAAAGATGCTAATCTGACCTGTGATGACTGTCGAGGCATTTGCTACGTCCTCTCTGGTGAGTGAGAAGATCCTCGCATTCGCCATAGCTGGAGGGGCTTCTAATCGGCCCTGGCTGATGAGTGGACCTTCCAGAGCGGCCTGCATCTGATGTAACTGAGCTGGCTGCTGTGGCTGAGGAAGACCGGTCTTGTTCGGGCACTGCTTGGCCATGTGCCCTTCTTGTCCACATTCAAAGCATCCTCGTGTGCCCTTGCGACAAACCCCTGGGTGGAATCTCCCACAAGTGGCACACTTTGGATAACTAGGTCGCTTGCTAGATGACCCTCCTTTTGAGTCACTCCCTGATTTGCGCTTGCTGTTGGAGTTCCCTTTCCAGTTAGAGCTGTGGCCTTGCTGTTTTTGAGTGTGAGAGTTTCCTTGGCCCTTGGACTCTGAGGAGACTTGCTTCTGCTGCCTCATGTTGTTCTGGTAATGCTCTGTGGTCAAGGCACTACTCACTAACTCCTCTGCGGTTTGTGGCCTATGTATGCCACCCGCCACGTTCACTGCTATCTCTGGCCTCAGCATCTTGAGCATCAACCTGATCCGTTCCTTTTCCGTGCTGACTAGCTCTGGGCATAGACGAGCCAACCTGTTGAATTTCTTCACGGCTTCCTCAACTGAGAGGTTACCCTGACGAAACTCAGTGAACTCGTCATAGTGGCGGTTTGTAACCCGCATATGAAAGAACTCCTCAAAGAATTCCTTCTCAAAGTCAGCCCATGTCATCTGGTTCACTGGGCGCTTCGTTCTGATTCTTTCCCACCACATGCGTGCGTCTCCTGTCAGGCAGAAGGAGGCACACTTCACCTTCTCGTGTTCCGGCCAGTCCAGAAGCTCCATCGTGCTTTCCAGTGTTTTGAACCATGCTTGTGCATCCCATGGTTCACTAGTGCCTGAGAAGTTCTCTGGCTTGACTCGCTGCCACTGGATCAGATAGGCTTCCTTTCTTGGCTCAGCTGCTGGGACTGCTGGTGCTGGTACTGGTGCTGGCGTTGGCGCTGTAGGCTGAGCTGGTGGAACCTCTAAGGTATTCTGCTGATTAGCCTTTAAGGTGGCTATTTCCTGTTGCTGTTCAGCTAGCTGCTGCTGTAACTGAGCCACTAATGCTGTAAGGTCTGGAGGAGGCACTGAACTGCCTGCCTCTTGCTGGGGCTCAGTAGCTAGTGCCCTTCTAGCTGGGCGTCCTCGTGCCATTTCTAAAGACATAGAGAACATAGGTATAACTAACACTATCACAGTTATCTAACTACTGATATCATGTTTAAACTATCACATACTAACAAGCAGTAGGTATATAAACATGAACTGTAATAATAAACAAGAAGCATAAATAAAGTAGAGGTGTTCTTACTTGGAAGCTGCAGGTACAATGCTGATGTGTGTGTAGGAAGTATGGAACCCTGCTCTGATACCACTCTGTAACGACCCGCCTTCTACTACTAGGCTGTAAGGTGAATCGCTACAGTTATTGCTAACCTATACTATGCGGAAAGCTGGGCTAATGAAAATTTTCCTACTAAACTGATCAAAACTTAATGCTCTGGGTGTACCTAGGAGTTGTACACTTGCTAGGGGAGACAACCTATGCCTCCCGAATGACTTGCTAGCTGTAATCAGGCATTTAAATCGATCCACAGATCGATTGGGCTGTCAGATCGATCACGGGATCGATCCAGCTCGATACTGGCACGGTAGAAGTCTCTGGATCGGTCGGCGGACCGATCCAAAAGCTTTCTCTTCTTCTTTCGCTTCTGTACGCACCGGGATCGGTCTGCCGACCGATCCAGGACCTCACTGATCGATCGGACTGACCGATCAGTGAGCCTCCGTGCGTCTGCTGCGTTGGGCGCAGCTGGATCGGTCTACCGACCGATCCAGGAGCACCCTGATCGGTCGGTAGACCGATCAGTTCACCTCCCATGTCTCTGTTCGCCTCTGGATCGGTCGGCTGACCGATCCATGAGGATACAGTAGCATACTGTATCTGTCTGGATCGGTCGGCTGACCGATCCAGTGACACGATCGGTCTGGAGACCGATCAGAGTTCTGATTTCCAATCTGAACTCTGATTTCAGCCCCTGGGTTGTGCCAAAACTCCACCTATCAACTATCACATGCATAATAATTATTCTAACAACATGCAATAACAATTTTAGACTTAAGCTAGAGTAAGGTTCACTGGTTCATGGCATATTAAGTCACTAAACACATTTAACAATTGGAAGTGTATGAAAGTAAAAATTGCTAGAGTTCTAATTGGTTAAACTTGCTAAGTCCCCTAAGGACCTTTGATTCCGGTTCCTGCCACACACACCATCCTTGCATTGCCCTCCAGCTTCCACTGCTAGTCCATCTTTCCTTTACCTTTATCTGCAGTATAAGGAAAAGTAGAATCTGTAAGCTTAAAGCTTAGTAAGAAACCATCTACCTCACAAAATCATGCATTCGATGCAATATGCTTTTAAATCATGCTATTTGAAAATATGCACTGAACTTGCTAAGACATAGTATACTAAAATCGTAAGGCATAACATATAAGCATGGCATAAGCACTGAATCATGGCAAAGCAACCAAATAAACACTGAGCTGAATATAAGCTAAACTAACTGAAACTAAATCTGTAACTGGAAACAAACGCAACTAGCATTACTGATTTTGAGTTTTGAAATCTAATACATAATAAGTGAAAATACTAAACATGCTGTTGGGCCCGGCAACTGTACTTGCTGTGCGTGCAAGTCCGAATTTAGTGAGGTTGTCTAGGCTATCTGAACCTAGACGACTGTGGGAGTCCAACCCAATGGATATCTAATCCATGCAGTGCCACTGAAAATAAAATACTGATATCTATAGCTAACTATAATATTGCTTTTCTAGGTTATCTGAACCTAGAGCTAGGTTGTCTGAACCTAGAGGCGACTGTGGGAGCCCACCCATTGGACCGTAGTCCCATACAGCTAAAATAAACTGATTTACTGTTTTAAACGCTTCTAATGCATTTAACTGTAGTATTAAAATGCCTAAGTTGCATTTTTTTACGGATCTAGTTATTTTATCGAACACTTAGTGTGCCCCAACTCTCCTCTTTATTAGGGAGACCACCTTTAGGCACCCGACAACGTCTACAACCCCAACTGAAGAGGGTAGGAGTGTCCGGCCCATCTAAAGGTGCTCAACTAAATCCCTAAATCTGAGAGGAGGGTTAAAACACCCTACATGTCAACAAAATCTGCATATTATTAATCTAATGCATAGAAAATCCAAACGGAGCTATTATACTGCAGGTGAGGGGTTTCTTACCTCTTGATCGTAATTTCTTACGATTCTATTCGCTAGAGTTCCGGTGGAGGTGATCCTCTCGACGATCCGATCACGTCTTCGCGTTCCTCTCCCGGAGAAGAACCTCTTTCGTGTTGGAGTCGTCGCCGGAAGGTGAACCGATGGACCTTGGGCTTGGTGTGCCGTGCGTGAGGAAGAGGAGAAGAAGAGGGGCGCCGGCGTGAGGGTTTGAGAGGAGAAGGTGCCGAATCAAAATAAAATAACCCAACTCCAACTTAAGTTTATTATTTATATTAAGTGGTTTAATGAACCCAACTCTAATATAAATATATTCGGTTCTCCTTTCTTTCAGCACGGCCCTGCTGGGTTCACCGGTTACTAATCTCATCCGTAAACCATAGGTCTCGGGTTTGATTCCCGCCTAAGCTATTTTACGGTTCTACTTATTTTTGCTACTTCCGATACTCCGATTTTTCCGGAAAAATATCTAAAAATTCCAGAAAAATCATAGAATAATTCTAAAATAGTTTTGAGAATTTTCGGGCGTTACAGCAGCGGCCAACATTATCCCTATTAACCTAGACTCATTTGGGATAATCTCAGATGGGACAACTTCAGGATTCTTCATCAAATCTATTTCTGGATCTTCCTCGAATATTTCCTGGTCCTCTTCAGACTCTTCAAGCTCTTCTTCACCCATATAGTGAAATAGTTCCTCACACAGTTCTGAATATGTGACGCGTCCTTCATGACGTCCCCATACATAGTCTGCTATTACCCTAGGATACTCTGGCAATGAATGCATCAATGCCCAGATCCTATAACTGTTTAGAACTAAAAACTCTTCTTGCTCAAGTTTCCAGAATAGTCTATCAAGCCTTCTAACATGTCCGTCGACTCCATAAGCAGACTTATACTTTATCTCCTGAATCTCCTCCCGGAGCTAGTTTCGCCGTACTTTGCGACGAGTCAATGTGGTAATCGTTCGAACCATCTAAAACCATCTGAAAAATTGAATTTAAATAAATTAGTACAAAACTGACTAACCAGTACAAAACCAGTTTAATTCAATTTATACAGATATAGAACCATCATTATAAATCAAGAAAAATAAATCTTCTTGATTTTCAGGAGTTTATGTTGACTGCTTGATTGAGCCGGTCGATCAGGAATCCGGATCTTAAGCTTAGTCTATTGTCCTAATTAGAACTAATCTAATTGGATAGGGATTTCTTACCTATGTTCTGTTACTGTTTAAGCTCATTTGAGTCAATCTCAGGCTCATTGATCAAACTTAGGTCCGTTTGTTTCATTCATTGATTAAGTCTAACCCATTAAAACAAATCTAATCTTTTTGATCAAATCTGACACAACAGAACTAATCTGGTCATATTTGATCAGCCCAACTTATATAATCAAAATGATCCCAATTAATTTAATAATAAACTGAACTGGTTATACTAACAAATAATTTGAACCAGATCTAGGTATCATTGAATCAAACTGACCTGCTTAAATTAACTAATAATTTAAACCATACCTAGGTTTGATTGAACAATTTGATTATGTCCAATTTTTAGTTTATTGAACCATAAATTAATTAAATATCTATTTATTAATTAATAATACATTTCTATATGAATTTAATTAATTAATAAACATATTCAATTAAATTTTACCATGTATGCTACTGTTCATGCATGGTTTACGTTTTTTTTTTTGTTTAATTGTGCTTCATCAACAACACTGTTCATCTCGTGTTTTTTTTTTCGATCGATTGATGAATCGATTAAAATGAATTTAATCGATTCAATTGATTGATGAATCGATTAAAACGAATTCAATCGATTGATCACTACAAAAATACCCGTAATTAACGACGGGAGTAGCGACGGAATTTAGATTCTGTCGGTATTTTCCGACTGAACTAAATTCTGTCGGAGTATGCCGACGGAGATATATTCCGTCGGTAATTACCGGCTGATATAAATAATCAGTCGAAAATTACCGACAGAATGTAATTCAGTCGGGAATACGAACGATAGGCAACGGATCTGGGTTAGCGGTCTTCGTGAATTACCGACGGCCCTAGAATTCAGTCGGGAAACATCGACTGAATTATATTTCCGTCGGTGAGTTTTCGCCCGCGCCCGCTAATTTTAAACCCGTTAAAATTTTATACCGATAAACTTTACTGCTTACCGACGGAATTATATTTCCGTCGATAATTACCGACGGAAGTCATTATTCCGTCGGTAAATACCGACGGAAATATAATTCCGTCGGTATTTCAGTATTAGGGCACCAAATCGGCTGCTTTCCTCTTCGCGCGATCTGCTTCCTCCTCCTCTCTCGGCGATTTCCGTCCACGACTCGGCGATTTCCCAGCGCGTCCTCTCCTCCCGTTCACCGGCATCTGCAACCAGCAGTCAGGTATGCTCCGTGCCCCTCTCTCTCTTCGTTTTCACACAGCCGGCGGCCGCCGCGGCCTGCTCGCGGCGAGCGGGGCGCCGCGGCCGGCTCTGGGCCAGCGTGGCATGATCACGGGAAGCATCAAGGTGGCCGGCGCGGCCTGATCGCTGCCAGCTGGCCTCCGCGGACTGCTCGCGGCCAGTTGGCCGCCGCGGCCTGCTCTCGGCCAGCTGGCCGCCGCAGCCTGCTCGCGGCCAGCTGGCCAGCGTGGGCAGCTCGCGGTAGGCCACCCACCGCAGGCAGGTCCTCGCGGCAGGCCACCCACCGCAGGCTGGTCCTCGCGGCAGCCCAGATTCCCTTGTTTGCGGCATCCCAGCGGTCGCAGGCACCTGCTCGCTGCCTAATCGTGGCCAGCCAAGTGAAGTTGATAAAGTTAGTGTTAACTGTTAAGCACTTTGTTCATTCTCCTCCATATCTAAATTATCCTGCTATTGAACAAACCAAGTGAAATTGATGCAAACTTGATATGTACACAAAAGCTTGTATTCTCTTTTAATGCTATAATTAGAAAAAGTTGTCTTATAGCAAATCTTCAACTGCACTATGATATATCATTTGATTCTGCTTATGTAATGGATCACTGGATCACTAGCTCTCTTCCTTGGTTCATTCTCCTCCCTTATTTCTTTCTTTAGTTGTATAAAGTTCTAATGCTTGGAAAGAAAATGTTGCTTAAACTTTCACTTTGAATTCGGATATATGATATGTTAGTTGTTCAACAACAATAAGAAGTCCCTTCCTATTGGTTTTGAACGAAACGGGCATTACTTTATAGTTTGCATTTCGGAGATATATTAGTTTCATTTATTTGCTTTAGTGTAGAGGAGATTTATTGTAATATGATACGATGATTGTGAGATGAAATTGTGCGAATTTAAAATTATTTCAAGTGATATAAGTTTAATAATGTTTCAAATTATATTCTCTTTAGGTTATAACAATGTATATGAACAAAGCTTGGATGTACAATCGATTAGATAATGGTTTTATTAGAGAGGATTTTATTGCTGAAGTTGACCAGTTTGTGACCTTTGCTAAAAGTCATCCAGAATGTATGAATGGTGCTGAGTTACGGTGCCCCTGCAATCATAAAAAATATCAAAATAGAGCATTTCGTGATGAGGATACTGTAAAAATGCACATATGTAGAAATGGTTTTGTGCCAAATTACTACAATTGGTACTGTCACGGAGAGGCTTATTTATATGAACCAATTGGGCCTTCTGCTGGTTCATCTTCTGGGACTACTGTTACCGCTCCTGAAACATCAAATAATATTGATATTTCAATGCAATCAATGGTTCAAGATGCGATGAATGCAGTTGATTATTCAAATATAGATGAAATACCAACCCCTGAATATCAGCAACTATATGAAATGTTACAGGCTAGTGAAAGAGAAGTGTGAGAAGGTATTCCTTCTGGTCATTCTCAACTATCAGCTACTGCAAGGTTATTGAATATGAAAGCAGAACATCATTTCTCATAAAGGTGTTACGATGACATTTGTCAATTGATGTCAGAGTTGCTCCCTGTTGATAACATAATGACTGATAGCTTCTATGATACAAAGAAATTGATCAGAGGTTTAGGTTTGCCTGTATAGAAGATTGATTGTTGTATAAACAACTGCATGATATTTTGGAATGAAGATAGTGATTTGAATGAATGTAAAATATGTACTCACCCGCATTTTAAGCATCGTACTCGCATACCAGGGAAGAAAAAGAAAAATATTGCTTGGAAAGTGATGTATTATTTTCCATTAACTGCTAGACTGCAACGCTTGTATGCATCTGCAGCTACAGCTGGCCACATGTTGTGGCATCATGAGCATGAGCATGAGCACGATGGAGGTATAATGTGTCATCCTTGTGATTCTCCTGCATGGAAACATCTTGATATTGTGTTTCCTTCTTTTGCAATGGAACCACGTAATGTGAGATTGGGACTTTCTGCAGATGGATTTCAACCATTTGGCCAGTCGGGACAACAATATTCATCTTGGCCAGTTATATTAACATCGTACAACTTACCGCCATGGATGTGCATGAAAGATGAATTTATGTTCCTTACCGTGCTTATTCCGGGTCCAGCTAATCCAAAAGATAAGATAGATGTTTTCATGCAACCTCTAATTGCTGAGCTGAATGAATTATGGAATGTAGGGTCGGTGACTTATGATATTGCGAGTAAAACTAATTTTACATTGCATGCTGCCTTATTATGGACGATCAGTGATTTTCCAGCATACTCAATGTTGTCGGGATGGAGCACGGTGGGTAAATTAGCATGTCCACATTGCATGACAGAGTCCGATGCATTTTCATTACCTTGCAGTGGGAAGGTATCTTGGTTTGATAATCATCGTAAATTTCTACCACTGGATCACCCTTTTAGGCGAAATAAGAAAAATTTTCTAAAGAATGTTGTAGTCAGAAAACCTCCTCCAGCAGTCCATGCTTCAGGTGAAGAAATCATTGAATAAATAGATAGTTATGGATTTCTCCCAGTATCTCAGCCTAATTCTGATGAGATAAATAAATATCTTGTTAGGATGTGCAAGTGTGGCTGGAAAAAAAAGGAGCATATTCTGGGAGTTGCCTTATTGGAAGTATCTACTCATTCGACACAATATAGATGTGATGCATGTTGAGAAAAATTTCTTTGATAATATCTCCAACACTGTGATGAATGTACCTGGAAGAACTAAGGACACTGCAAAATCACGTGAGGAATTAAAAGAACTAGTAAACAGACTAGAGTTACATCAGAATGAAACAACCAATAAGTTTCCCAAAGCGTGTTATACATTGGACAAAGATAGTAAACAAGCTTTATGTAGTTGGTTAAAAGAAATTAAATTTCCAGATGGATATGCTTCGAATATGGCTCGATGTGCTGATATGAACAAGTTAAAAATGTTTGGAATGAAGAGTCATGACTGCCACGTGTTCATGCAAAGACTTATTCCAATAGCTTTTCATGATTTACTTCCCAATAATGTTTGGCAAGCACTTACGGAGTTAAGTCTATTTTTCAGAGATTTGACAGCGAGGTGTATTATGATGACCGATATGCTTCGGCTAGAAACAGAAATTCCTCTCATACTTTGTAAGCTGGAGCGCATATTCCCACCTAGTTTTTTTGATTCAATGGAACATCTGCCAGTACATTTACCATATGAGGCACGAATAGTAGGTCCTGTTCAATACAGATGGATGTATCCATTTGAACGGTTTTTGAGAAAATTAAAGAATAATGTCCGTAATAAAGCAAAAGTTGAAGGGTCAATAAGTAATGCTTATCTGGTTGAGGAAGCATCTTCCTTCTGCTCCTATTATTTTGTTGATCATGTTAAAACCAGAAGGAACAAATGTCCTAGAAATTCCGATGATACTCGGAATATTGACCCATCGATGCTTTCTATTTTCAAATTTGCTAGTAAACCAATGGGTGCATCTGTTTCTAGATGGTTAACTCAACAAGAATATCATGCTGCAAGAACATACATACTCTTAAATTGTGATGAAGTCAAATCATACATCAAGTAAGTTAACTTACCCACTCAAACTTTAATCTTGCTGTATTTGTTTTCTTAATATCCGAAATGCCTCAAATTAACCATTGTTGTTCACAGCTTGTATGAACAACAATTATATCTACAAATCCATCAATGAGTGCAAGTCAAGTTGCTGACAAGTTAGAGACTGAATTTGCATTATGATTTCAAATTTATATAAGTTAGAGAAATTTTCATAATTCTTCATAAAATTAAGAATTATGATACTAGCTAATTTATATCATACATCTTTTGATAGGTGAAAGACAGCAGAATATCAAATGTACAAGATGATAGAATATTGAATCTTGCATCAGGACCCCTTCGCCAAATAATGGTCTACTCTGGTTACTATGTTAATGGTCTAAAATTCCATATGACACAACGAGATTCACGGAGATTAACTTATAATTCTGGTGTTTGTGTAAAGGGATCTATCGACACAAATAACACTGAGTTTGATTACTATGGTAGACTTGAGGAAATTATAGAGATTGAATATCCAGCATTACCTATAAAAAGGTGTGTGTTATTCAAATGTTCATGGTATGATCCGACCCCAAGAACAGGTACCAGAATACATCCAAATTATAATTTAGTTGAGGTTAATGCAAATAGAAGGTTCAATAAGTTTGAACCTTTCATTTTTGCAATACAAGCGAGTCAAGTTTTTATCTTGAATATCCTACGAAGAGAAGAAGAGCTAGTGAATGGTTGTCTGTTTGTCGAATGAAGCCTCGTTCGATCATAGAAATGTCGAACACCATTACTGCTCAAAACCATGATGCATTTCAGAATGATGAAGTAGAGAGACATTCAGTTGATTCACAGCTCCCTTCTACATCACAATTACTTGTAGATGTTAATGCCAGTGACGAGGAGCTAGATGATGTAGAGACATCTAGCAGTGAGGATTTTGCTCACATAACAGAGTCTAGCGACGACGACTTACAAACTGTTGATGTTGAGTAGAACTATTTCCAGAGACTGACATTGATTAAATTTTAGCATTATTGATCTTTAAGTAAGTTATGATTCAATCCTGTTTTATTGTCTGATTACCATGTTTGTTCACTTTATTGTATGCTATTTTGTAGATACTCATGGCAGATCATCCAGCACCACCACTTCGTGGATCTACAGTTCTTATGGTTGTTGGAGAGACGTAAGTATTTTTTAATTATTATTAATTCATTTTCTTTTTTTAAACATATAGCTTATGTTTTAAATTGTTTATATGTAGATTTACTCCTGACGGCCATCGAGTATCCACATATATTACAAAAAAATTTAAAGAAAGAGTCTGCATTGCTGGTACTACATGGAGACATGTAGATAATGCGACTAAAGATTTTTATTTTAATGAATTTCTGGTAAGTAAGTTGAATATGTACAATATATTTAATCTTTAATATACTAAATTTTTAACTTCTATTTGCAGAAAAAATATACATGGGAGGAAGGACAGGAGGGAAAATTTGTAGGGACTTGGAATATTTACTGTGCCAAGTTATACAAGGACCTTTTATATTATATGAGAAAGGATGGCACTAGACCAGCTTATGTATCCGAGGAGATTTGGAGTGCATGGACGACCACTTGGTCTGCAGAAAAATGGCAGTCAAAGGCTCTAAAAGCTCGAGAAAATAGGAATACAGAGCCATGTGGCCCGAGTACCGGATCTGCTCGCCATACATCAGGATCTCGATCTATTGTTGAGCACGCCATGGATCTGGTGAATTGAATTTAATATTTTGTAATTTATATTTTTATTTATTAACAAGCTTGTATATATGTGAACCAACTTATTTGTGCATGCAGGAGCGTTCTTTAGAAAGACAACCCACTTGCCTGGAGGTCTTTCTTAAGACTCACAAGAGAAAGGATGACACATACGTAGATCTTCGATCGAAGAACATTGGGGTTTGAATTTTTAACTTTATTATAATTAATTGTTATTCATTATTAAATAACTCTAGTAATTGTGTACAATATATAAATTGTATATTTTTTTCCTACACAGGAGGAAATGACAAGTAGGGTTGCTCAGGCATCTCAGCCACCAGTAGAGGGAGGGGGGTCACAGGATCTATCCACCCAGCAAATAAATGAAATTTATTATGATGTTGTGGGTGGAAGGACAAAGAACTCCTCCCTCTACGGTCTTGGCTCCCAGGCCAAGGTGGTATTTGATCGCTTGAGGACTCCTAGGGGTCGTGCCAGTTCCTCTTCTTCTTCTTCTTCCGAGATGGAGTCATTAAGAAAAGAAAATAAAGATTTGAAGACTCAGATGACTACCATGGATCAGAGGTGGGAGGAGAGATGGGCTGCTCAGGAGCAGGCATTGTCCCAGATGCAAGCAGTCATTGCTAGATGGGACCGATCACAGCCGCCCCAGTCACAGGATCCCCAGTCAGAGCATGGTATTGAGTCACAGGAGACTCGAGACCCATTAGACCCTGCTGATGATTAGATTTTCCTGAGGTATTCAATCAATTACAACTACATTTTTTTCTTGGTGCAATCATTCTAGTTGTTATTAATTCAATATTAGTGTTGTTTGATTGTGAACCGAACATATGGTTTATTTTCCCCATCATAAAATTTCTCATAAACATTTAATAACCATTTGGATTAATTGTTTATATTTTTAAATCATAGTATTTTTCTGTCATTTGTCTTATTCTAATGTTTATTTATTGTATTTTTAATTTTTCTTCTCATGTTCCAATAATGTGTAGTGTACAACTTAAGTTTCATTTTTAGTTAAAGCATGAGTTTAATTTATATCACTTTCAGTTTTGCATATTGTTGTAAAGGAAGGATTTGAAAATCCCATCACCTCTAACTAAAATATCTGTAAAGTTAAATTGCTCTTATTATAACACAATTATTAAAACTTATAGCAAGCTTATTCAATTGCTTTATGGTATATATAGTAGTTGCTAACAAAGCTATTATTACTCATTAATGATAGCATTATTGTATCAAGATACATACTTCCAAGTTTTTGCTATGTCTTGTGTATTTTCAAATTTCAAATACCAAATGCATGCTGAAAATAAATCTGACACTACCATGAGCATGTTGCATACATCTTGCTTTCCTCTAATGCTTGAATATGATTAATTGTTTCCTTATCTCTTATAAGATAGAGTAGTCATAACAATTTCATATTCTTATTAGGTTTTAGATATTTATCTTAAATTGTATTACATTTTGCAGGAGTCCGTATTGATACAATCACCACCGTACTATCATTGGATATCTACAATATAATCCAGGTATTTTATTACATGCAAAATTACTTATATATTACAATTCTTGAGGTATATATTTCATTTATATCGATTCAGTCTGATTATAATCTTTTATATTTGACTTTTACAGGATTATATTTGGATATATGTATAGGTGATGTATCAGTGTAAGTTTGGATATTTTGTATTTGATGTTAACTTGTTAGTACTTTTGGATATTTTTGATTGTCAGTATGTTTTGGATATTTGGAATTTTGGAGATATGGGCACTTGTTACTATGTTTTGTATTGTTTTTTAGACAGTTTTATTATTTGTTTGTAAGCATATTGTATGTTGTGTTGATTGTGTATTGTATGGATTGTTATTATATATGATTTGAGTTTGTGTTACCATCGTTTGTGATGGTTTTTATTGTATAAAATTTGTATGTATTATAATTGAAAATGCAGAGCAGACATTTCAAAACTTACTGGATATTACCGACGGAATTCAAATTCCGTCGGAAATCACCGACGGAGATATTCATTCCGTCGGCAATCTATCGAATCGCAACAGGTATTTACGATACAATCACCGATGGAATTCATAATTCCGTCGGTATATTGCCGACGGAATTCATAATTCCGTCGGTATATTGCCGACGGAATTGAAATTCCGTCGGCAATCACCGACCGAAATTACTATTCCGTCAGAAATTATCGAATTCCCAATACTCATTTACGATACATCACCGACGGAATTATGAATTCCGTCGGTATATTGTCGACGGAATAATAATCCGTCGGTAAACTCCGTTACCCGCCGTTGGCCCTTTCTCCGACGGGAAACTTTTCTGTCGGTAATACTTACCGACGGATTTTATACTTCCGTCGGTAATTACCGACTGAATATAGTTTCTGTCGGTAAATTGACCGCCGACCCAATTCTTTCCGATAGATAAAACTCCGTCGGTATTCCGTCGGAAAACGCATTTACCGACGGAATATTCAGTCGTTATTCGCGACATTTTTTGTAGTGGATGAATCGATTAAGTTTAGGATTCACTGTGCCGTGAATTTAATCGATTCAATTTCCTTATCAATCGATTCAAATGAATGAATCGATTGAGCAATCGATTAAAAATAGAAAAATTGTGCCGTCAAATAGCACTGTTCATCTTCTTCTCGCGACAAACGTGAGGCATCCCGCGGCCGACTTTCATCGGTATTTAAAGGCACTCGCCGGCACTCCTGTACTGCGACTCTATGTCACCGAGGACTGTACAATTCCCATGTAATGAGGTGGAAATTGCGATTCGGGATGCGATTCTGGTAGAGATCACTGAAATTGCAACCTCGCGATTTCTCCATGCTTTTTAAAAAAAAAATGGCTCTGATACCATTGTTGTTTCTTTTTGACAGCATGAATCAAACATAAGATAAAGCTATAACCACTCACAATGATCTCCTGAAGAAATCGAAGAAGAATCGCTGGGCGTCGTTGCTGCCGGAAGCATGATCACGAGTAACCGGAAAATACTTCAAGGTTCACAAGTCAAATCCTCAGCCTCTCAGACGTTCTCCTTTGCTCGACCAACACTGATCGCCATCGCCTCACCCCTTATGCTCTTGTCCCCTTCATCGATTGCTCTTGGACGCCATTTTAAATAGGAAGTAAAACATCGGTTACTAACCGATGCTTTGATGACTTTCAATGGAGGAAGATGAAGGTGATGGGTACCCCTTTATCTTCCTGACGTTGCAACTGATGCAACGTCCAACAAATCATGAGGAATGTTTTCAAATGTAATTATTGTAATGCACTAGGACATAAACAATCTTAGCATAGAAAATGGAAAAGAGAACAAAAGCAAAAATAGAGAGTTGAAGGTTAGAAAGATAATGCCAATACTGCATCGACTGCATATGGAGATATTTCTGTTATCTATGTGGTGGTAGTGTTAATCTTACATGCCAAGACTCTTAGTGGGTAGTTGATTTTGATGCTTCATATCATGTTACTTCTCATCGTGATGTGCTTTCTCCCTATAGTGATGGTGAGTTTGGTAATGTGAAAATGAGAAATAATACTGAGTACAGAATTGCAGGTATGGATGATATCCATATAAATACTGATGTTGGATGTAGATTGTTTCTGAAAATGTGAGACATGTTCCTGAAATTCGACTAAATTTAATTCCCGCTGGTGTATTTGATGATGAGGGATACCATAATCACTTTGGTGAAGGAAAGTGGAAGCTCACTAAGAGGTCTTGGGTGGTTGCCAGAGGAAAGAAATACAATTTTCTCTATTTGCTCGAGGCAAAGTCTTATTGGGGGAGAATGGAATGTAGCTGATGATTTGTCTACTCAACTATGACATATTCAGCTTAGGCACATGAGCCAAAATGGAATGCAGAAACTTTCTCAGAAGCAGATTATTCTTGACCTCAAATATGCAAATTTGGATGTATGCACTCATTGTTTAGCTGGTAAACAACATAGAGGGGCTTTTAAACTTTTCCTCCATCCAGAAGGGCTAATGCATTAGATTTAGTGCATACTGACATTTGTTCTATGAATGATATGAGTCTTGATGGTGCTCGTTATTATATCATTTATTGATGATAACTCCATAAAGTGTGGGCATATGCTTTGAAAACTAAAGATCAAGCTCTGATTTATTTTAAGATTTTTCAAGTATCAGATGAGAGGAAAATTGATAAGAAATTGAAATGTGTTCGCTCAGATAATGGCAGTGAGTGTAGGGGGTCATTTAAGGATTACTGCAGAACTCATGGGTTCAAGTTTAAGAAGACAAGCCAAAAACTCTTCAGTACAATGGAGTTGTAGAGAGAATGAACCACACTATTAACGACAGAATTCGTTGCATGCTCTCTTATTAAAAATTGTCAAAGTATTTTTGGGGGAAGCAATGAGATTAGTGGTTGACTTGATAAATTTTTCGTCGTCAGTTCTTTTGGACCATGATACCACAGATGGTATGGTCAAGGAAAGGAAAGATGTTTCACATCAGCATTTGAGAGTTTTTGGCCGTAGGACATTTGTTCATGTTCTTAAGGACGAGAGGTCTAAATTTGATAGTAAAATAAAGCAATGTATTTTTATTGGGTACAATCATGAGGAGTCTGGGTACATATTTTGGGATCTGGTCGACAAGAAAGTAATCAGAAGCAAAGATATAGTGTTTCTATAAAATCACACCATTGCAGATTTTGAGAAACCTAAGAGATCAAATTCTAGCAATGAAGAATTGATTGATTCGAATATGATTCATCCACATGTGGTGTCTGTTGATGATGATAGTAGAGGTGTTCAGACAGATGATCCTCCTCTTGATGATAATGAGCCAATTGATGAGAATCTAATAGATTTACCAATTGAGCTTGATTTGAGAAAATCCATCAGAGTGAAACAACCTTCTACTAGATATTCAGTTAGTCAGTATGTGATGTTCACTGATGGGGAAGAGCTAGAAAATTATCAAGAAGAATTTTTATATGAGAAAAAAAATGAGTGGTCGAGTGTCATGCAAGATGAGATGAAGTCATTGCATGAGAACAATACTTATGATCTTGTGAAGTTATCAAAGGGTAAGAGAGCTTTGAAAAATAAATAGGTTTTCAAATTAAAGTAAGAAGAGAATAGCTTACAACCATGATACAAGGTCATACTGGTTGTGAAAGGATTTAGTCAGACTAAGGGTGTCAACTTTGATGAGATTTTTTCACCTATTGTAAAAATGAGTTCAATTAAAGTTGTTTTGGGATTAACTGTCAGTTTGAATTTGGGGGTGGAATAACTTGATGTGAAGACAGCTTTCTTCCATGGTGATTTGGAGGAAGAAATTTACATGGAGCAGCCGCTAAAGGGAAAAAAGATCTTGTTTGTAGGTTGAGAAAAAATTTGTACAAGCTTAAGTAAGTGTCAAAATAATGATACATAAAATTCAATACTTTTATGGAAACGAATAGGTATGGTAAAACTACTTCTGACCACTGTGTTTTTGTAAAAAAATTCTCTTACAACGAATTTTGTAATTTTCTTACTATATGTTGATGATATGCTAATTATTAGCCATGATGCAAAAATTGAGAAGCTAAAAGAGAGCTCAACAAATCTTTTGCTATGAAGGATTTGAGTTCGACTAGACAGATCATTGACATGAAAATTATTCATGACAGGAAGAAAACAAATTGTGATTATCTCAATAGAGGTACATATAAAAAGTTCTTAAAAGATTTAACATGAGCAATGCCAAGCCTGTTGTCTCTTCACTTGTAGGACATTTTAAACTTAGCTCCAAACAAAATTCTATAAGTGAGAAAGAGAAACAGAGATGAAGACTATGCCTTGTAATGCGTTGCTTTGTCAACTACAGAGCAATTATAGAAGTTGGCAAAGAAGTCTTGTGTATGAAGAAGTTCCTACAGGAGTTAGACCATGAGCAAGAAAATTTTACATTATATTGTGACAGTGAAAGTGTAATTCATCTAAGTAAAATTTCACTTTTCACTCATGATCAAAACAAAATATATTAACGTGAGATATCATTAGATACGTGATGTGTTGGAGTAAAAAATACTACAGTTTGAAAAGATCCATATCGATGAGAATGGTTCAGATATGATGACTAGGGTGTTACCTAAAGAAAAGCTTGTGGTGTACAGAGATGTTGCGAGGTATGGAGGTGCTCTCCTCCATGTGATTGAGAGGGGGAGACCTTGTTGTGAGCCCCTCTCACATTAGCCAGGGATGATGTTTTTTAAAATCCATTTAATACAAAGCCCATTTATGATAAAATTAAAATAGATTTTGATGTAAGTGGCTGGTTATATATAGTACAAATAGAAATAGGAGAAAAACAGGGAAGAAAGTGGGAGGAAGAAATTCGGATACTTTATGGATGAATCTTCTTCTACTTTTGTGAATTTTTTGTTGGATATTGGGGTCTTAATAGACCAATACGGTTTTGTGGAAAAATCGGAATGCCATCAATAGATAAAAGTCGTAATTGACTTCAAAATTGAAATCTACGTTTCGAGTAGATAAATTTAGACTATTAATTTGCTCAAAATCGATTAAAAGTAAATGAGAAATTAATTATTTAAAAGCTGCCCAAATAAACATTAATTATTCATTAATGATATATATATAAGGAAATGCATGGGAGAATAGTCCCACATCGGAAATTTTCGATGTGCATTCTTTGCTTATTAATGATGCTGTGTTAATGGAGTTAACTCAGAAAAAGACCAGGTGCTCTCTTCTTAGGGGTGAGCAGGTGCTCGCACCTGTGAGCCCGCCACGTGTGCAATGGGCGCTTTGTAGGCGCACTTTGTACGCGTCCTCGCGAGGAGCATTGAGGAGCTTAAATTTATGCTCCAGAGGACATTGCAGTACCTACATGACACTCGGGTGACGTATCAGGCTCGTATCTGACATGACAATACCTATGTGGCATCCACGTGGGCAAGAAGAGATGACTGGACTGTTGATTGGGCAAACGGATGGCAACCGTTGATCAAAGAGGTGTGATGGATCGCTTGTGATGCGATCTAGAGCGTTGGATCGCAAAGAGTCACGATCTGACCGCTTGGGATGAGACTTGATCTGAAGCGTCAGATCGGAAGATCTGAGGGTCACAACTCTTCAGATTTGATGGATGAGATTAAAGTGTGATATGTGAAGGGTTATAACTCTTTAGAATGGACGATCCAGATCGATCCAGCCCAAAGAACACATCCTCTCACCCAAAAAGGCATTCAACCTCTTCATTTGGTATAAATAGAACCCTCTAGATGCTGGAAATATCAATCAAATCATCGAATTCATCTATTCTACTCTCTCTTGAGCATTCATCTCATCTTGTGCATTTAAGAGTCCAAAAAGCCTACGAGAAGGTTCGCTGGTCTCGGAATTCGGAGTGCTACGATTCCGAGACATTCATCATTGTATCTTGGGAACGAATTGTTGCTATCCGTTAGCACTGTAGCGGAGCAATATCGTTTACAGAGATAGTGTTGAACACTAGCCTCGACGATCAGTATCAGTTTGCGCACTCCGGGAGATACCGGGAACAACAGTCGTAAACGATATTCTGCAAACTGATATGGCTACTTCCAACGACGTTCTGACCGCCATTACACCAACATCAATTCCGCACGAAGAAAAGCCGGAGAAATTCAGCGGATTCGACTTCAAAAGATGGCAGCAGAAAATGTTGTTTTATCTAACGACGCTAAACCTTGTACGGTTTTTGCAGGAAAACCCGCCAGCCGCTACGGAAGGTAGTAAGGCTACTTGCGATGCGTGGTCACACGGAGATTTCCTGTGCCGCAACTATATTCTCAACGCCTTGGACAACACGCTGTATAACGTGTATTGTTCATTGGAGACGGCGAAATCTTTGTGGGAATCACGTGAGAAGAAATACAAGACCGAAAATGTCGGATTAAATAAATTCATCGTCGGTGGGTTTCTGGATTTCAAGATGGTGGACTCTAAGAGTGTCTCGGCTCAAGTCCAAGATATGCAATTAATACTGCATGATCTGGACGCCGAAGGCATGAAGCTGAACGAGTCATTCGCAGTAGCTGCAGTAATTGAGAAGCTCCCTCTGTCATGGAAGGACTTCAAGAATTACCTCAAGCACAAGCAAAAGGAGATGAGACTGGAAGACCTGATCCTGAGGCTACGAATAGAGGAGGATAATCAAAAATTATCCGACTCTAGAGGAACTAAGCGGACTATTGACGAAATGTCCAACCTGGTCGAGCCAAACGCCAAAAAGCCGAAGTAGTTCAAGAAGAAGGCTCAAGTAAAGAAGTTCAAGGGCTCTTGCTACAACTGTGGAAAGTCAGGACACATGTCAAAGGACTGCAGACACCCGAAGAAGCCAACCAAGGGGCCAAAAGATGCTGCAAACCACGTCGTAACCTCTCTTGAGGACTTGGATCTCACTGCGATCGTGTTTGAATCCAATACAGTGGAGGATAACCCGAAGCAGTGGTGGATCGATACTGGAGCAACTCGTCATATCTGTTCAAATAAGGCGATGTTCTCCAAGTATACTCCGATAAATGGAAGGAAGCTCTATATGAGCAATTCCACGACATCTCCGATCGTCGGACTCAGAAAAGTTGTTCTGAAGATGACGTCTAGAAAGGAGCTAACTCTGATTGATGTGCTCCATGTTCTCGACATCAGAAAGAACCTAGTTTCTGGATCGGCACTTGTTAAGGCCGGGTTTAGACTAGTGTTCCAGTCCAACAACTTTGTCCTTACGAAGAATGGTGTCTTCGTAGGAAAGGGGTACTTAGAACAAAGTCTATTCAAAATTGTTGTAATGACTGTACTCCGAAAATTTGATGGTAATAAAATAATTGCTTCCAGCTATGTGGTTGAGTGTTTCAATTTATGGCATGATCGACTTGGACATGTGCATAATAATACTCTGGAACGTCTCGTCAAACTAAATTTATTACCGAATGTCAATGTTGACGAAACACACAAATGTGAAGTGTGTGTAGAAGCTAAAATGATGAAACTACCTTTTCATTCGGTGGAAAGGTCAACGACTCCTCTAGAGTTAATACATAGTGATCTATGTGACTTGAAATTTGTGCAAACTAGAGGAGGTAAAAAATATTTCATTACTTTTATCGATGACTGTACGAGGTTTTGTTATGTCTTTCTTTTAAGAAGTAAAGACAAAGCCTTAGAGGCGTTCAGAACCTATAAAACAGAAGTTGAAAATCAACTTGACAAACGAATTAAGATAATTTGTAGCGATAGAGGTGAAGAATATGGTGCACCATTTGATGAATTTTGTTCAGATTCTGGCATTATCCATCAAACAACGGCGCCTTACTCACCTCAATTGAATGATGTTGCTGAACATAAAAATCAGACATTAAAAGAGATGATGAATGCCTTTTTGATAAATTCAGGCTTACCTCAAAACTTGTGGGGGGAAGCAATATTATCGGCAAATCACATTCTCAACAAAATTCCTCATAAGAAAAGTGATAAAACTCCATACGAACTATGGAAAGGCCGCAAGCCATCGTACAAATACCTGAAAGTGTGGGGGTGCTTAGCAAAGGTTGAAGTACCTAAACCAAAGCAAGTAAAGATCGGACCTAAAACGTTCGATGCGGTATTTGTCGGATATGCCCATAATAGTAGTGCATATCGTTTCCTAGTTCACAAATCAGACATTCCTGATATTCATGTGGGAACAACCATAGAATCTCGGAATGCGATATTCTTTGAAAACCAATTCCCAAATAAGAAGGAAAACGTTAAAAATGATAACAACGGAAGTTCAAACGAAAATGACGTTACCGAACTTAGCTGTTATAAAAGGACTATTGATGATCAAAGCGAAGGGCCACGTCGTAGCAAACGGGCTAGAGCTGAGAAATCGTTCGGGCCAGATTTCATGATTTTCATGTCGGAAATGAACCCAAGAACATTAAGTGAAGCTCTCTCTAGTCCCGATGCTCCAATGTGGAAAGAAGCTGTAAACAGTGAAATCGAATCCATCATGAATAATCATACTTGGGAATTAGTAGACCTTCCTTCGGTAATAAACCATTAGGTTGTAAGTGGATACTAAAACGCAAGTATAAAGCTGATGAATCAATTGACAAGTATAAGGCCAGACTTGTAGCCAAGGGGTACAAGCAAGAGGAAGGCCTTGATTACTTCGATACCTACTCACCGGTGATAAGGATTACGTCCATACGAGTGCTAATAGCCATTACAGCACTATATGACCTTGAAATACATCAAATGGATGTTAAGACTACGTTCTTAAATGGTGAGTTGGAAGAAGAAATTTATATGGAGCAACCCGAGGGGTTCGTGGCTCCAGGAAATGAGAAAAAGGTGTGTCGACTTGTTAAGTCATTATACGGACTTAAGCAAGCGCCTAAACAATGGCACGAAAAATTTGACAAAGTAATGCTGTCAAACAAATTCAGAATAAATGAATGTGACAAATGCATTTATGTCAAAGACACACCTAAAGGTTATGTAATCATCTGTCTAGACGTAGACGACATGCTAATAATGGGCAGTAATCATGATATAATCATGACTACAAAGAAAATGTTGACCAAAAATTTTGATATGAAAGATATGGGTCAAGCAGATGTTATATTGGGAATTAAAATTCTCAGGACATCAGAAGGGATAGTTCTGACATAATCCCATTATGTAGAGTCAGTATTAAAAAGATTCAATGCGTACGATCTCTCTGCAGTAAAAACACCTATGGATCTAAGTCAACACTTAGTAAAAAACTATGGTGAGACCTTATCACAGTTGGAATGTTCTCGGATAATAGGCAGTTTGATGTATCTCACAAACTGCACACGTCGGGATATTGCCTGTGCGGTCAACAAGCTGAGTCATTTTACGAGTGATCCAAACGGCACCCATTGGAAAGCATTGATGCGAGTTCTTAGATATTTGAAATATACTATGAACTATGGATTACATTATGGAAAATATCCCGCTGTGTTGGAGGGATATTGTGATGCTAATTGGATATCAGATACAAAAGACTCTAAATCCACTAATGGATATGTTTTCACGATCGGTGGGGGAGTAGTATCTTGGAAATCCACAAAGCAGACGTGCATTGCTCGGTCAACTATGGAATCCGAGTTTATAGCACTAGACAAAGCAGCTGAGGAAGCTGAATGGCTACGAAATTTCTTGGAAGATTTTTCGAGCTGGACGAAACCTGTGGCTGCCGTACTGATCCACTGTGATAGTCAATCGGCAATTGGAAGGGCACAGAGTAATATGTACAATGGGAAGTCACGACATATACGTTGTAGACATAATACCATTAGGCAGTTGATCTCGAATGGAGTGATTGCAATCGACTATGTTAAGTCCAAAGATAATTTGGCAGATCCTCTTACGAAAGGGTTGAGCTGAGATCAAGTATACTGCTCATCAAGAGGAATGGGATTAAAAATCTACAACTAAAAATGACTGTAGCGGTAACCCAACCTTGTTGACTGAAGATCCCAAAATCTTGGTTCAATGGGACAACGAAGTTACAGAAATTGTGTTATAGTACATGAGATATTTTATCTCTATCCCAATCCTAGGATGAATTTGTGCTGTCCTACCTCATGTAGTGAGGTAAAGCTTATGCTTTTAGTGACTTCTATACCTTATAAGGTGGAGTATGGTAGGATACTCCTGATAGAAGTGTCACCTATATGAATGTGAAGACAGGCCGCTTCAATGAAACACTCATGAATCCAAGATGGTGTCCATGGCCGAAACGGAACCAACCATGAGAACCTAAAGTAGGTGAGATAGGTCTCTGTGTGGGTGTTATTGTCTTAGTATACACCAACAGCTAAGCAGTTCAAAACATCACGTTCACTGCGCAGCCTAGTATACTCGATAGCATTCTACTACGGAAGGTTCAAAGCCACAAGCTACCTCTCCCGATGCAGTGACTTATCGATTAGACTCTTGTAAAGTGTCAGCATGCATACACGCATTGCATTAATTTCCATTCATGTGGGGGATTGTTGGATATTGAGGCCTTAATGGACCAATACGGTTTTGTGAAAAAATCGGAATGCCATCAATAGATAAAAGTCGCAATTGACTTCAAAATTGAAATCTACGTTTCGAGTAGATAAATTTAGACTATTAATTTGCTCAAAACCGATTAAAGGTGAATGAGAAATTAATTGTTTAAAGTCGGCCCAAATAAACATTAATTATTCATTAATGATATAAATAAGGAAATGCATGGGAGAATAGTCCCACATCGGAAATTTTTGATGTACATTCTTTGCTTATTAATGATGTTGTGTTAATTGAGTTAACTCAGAAAAAGACCAGGTGCTCTCTTCTCAGGGGTGAGCAGGTGCTCGCACCTGTGAGCCCGCCACCTGCCACGTGCGCACGTGTGCAATGGGCGCTTTGTAGGCGCACTTTGCACTTTGCACACATCATCGCGAGGAGCATTGAGGAGCTTAAATTTATGCTCCAGAGGGCATTGCAGTACCTACGTGGCACTCGGGTGACGTATCAGGCTCGTATCTGACATGGCAATACCTATGTGGCATCCACATGGGCAAGAAGAGATGATTGGACTGTTGATTGGGCAAACGGATGGCAACCGTTGATCAAAGAGGTGTGATGGATCGCTTGTGATGCGATATGTGAAGGGTTATAACTCTTCAGAATGGACGATCCAGATCGATCCAGCCCAAAGAACACATCCTCTCACCCAAAAAGGCATTCAACCTCTTCATTTGGTATAAATAGAACCCTCCAGATGCTGAAAATATCAATCGAATCATCGAATTCATCTATTCTACTCTCTCTTGAGCATTCATCTCATTTTGTGCATTTAAGAGTCCAAAAAGCCTACGAGAAGGTTCGCTGGTCTCGAAATTCGGAGTGCTACGATTCCGAGACGTTTGTCGTTGTATCTTGGGAATGATTTGTTGCTATCCGTTAACACCATAGCAGAGCAATATCATTTACGGAGATAATGTTGAACACTAGCCTCGACGATCAGTATCAGTTTGCGCACTCCGGGAGATACCGAGAACAACATTTTTAGTATCTTGTTTGTGACGATCTGGGTACTAAGATTAGTGATTTGAATTATGGTTTCTTTTATGATTTGTCTGTATTTACCTCTAGTTGTTTTCTAAAGTAGAATTTGGTGTACCTCATTAATTTTATTAGTGTAAGATTTAAGTGGCCTAAGAATCCTATGGTTTTACTCTCGTCTATAGGGTTTTCCACGCTAAAAATCGATGCCAACATTTTTCTGATATATGGATGGGTTTGTTTTGCTTACTTAATTGCATAATAGAGGAAGAAGGAATTTATTCCATTTATTTCCTAAATCAAAAACTTATTTAGTCTTTCTTAACATTAAAGATTCATACAATCAATGAACTAATATCCTTCTATATAAGTTACCCTTTTAGATTTTAAAATTTGTTCCCGGGGCCATAGTGCCACGGTAGGATATTCAGGTTGTCATCCATACATTCGTGGTTCGAACTCCAAATGAGGGGCCTAATCAAAGGATGTTGAACTTCTGGGCTGGTTGACGTGTGCACTTCCTGATTTCTTGATTTATCTTGGTTGCCGGTGAAAATTTTCTATGGACCGGGAGGCTAACTGGGATTATTATTTGAGAACTGCTTTTTTTTTTATCAATTTTTTTAATAAATTTTTTATATGTTTATAATCTTTTGTTTATTTTTAGTTATAGATTTTAGGAGTTATTATTTGTAAAAAAATTTAAAAGTATAAAAATATGAATCAAAATAAAAATTATATATTTAAAACTAACAAAAATACTAATAATTAATAGTGAACACATTAATAACTTAGGAACAAATAAATTTTTTCAAATGAAAAATACATGTAATAATAAAAAAACACAGAAATATATAAAACTAGAAATTTTAATCAATATTGCCTCCAAATTCTGCTCCCGATGAGTTTGGTGGTGGTATACCTATTACTTCGTACCACAAATGAACACGTGTCCTATAACGAGTAACCCATCCTTTAGCTTCATACGATGAATGTTGTCACCACCATGTTGGAATGAGTGGTACATGGTAATGAGGATATAAGAAAACTTGTACGAAGTGATTACCAGCATGAGCAATAGCTATTTCTCGACGCTTTGGTTTGGAACTGGAGGAGTTCTTAATGGCAAGTAAGTAAAACAACTCCCAACATTCTCACCAAATGTATGCAGTACAAGATTGTACCTTGATGCGATGACAATTCCCAAAGGCATAGAGTCTATCTATCCATACAATAATAGATTGGTTACTAAATTTCGATCTGGGTAAAGTTGATCATATAGATCCTTATTTTGTTGAATCTCTTCTATAAGCTCGAATCATAATTGAAACCAACCTTCTTCATCATACCCAATTAGTGCAACTATTGCCCTGAATCCACAATGATCATCAGGTTGAACATCAACAGTGTGAGAAATATAATGCTGCAGAGGCACAGGTAATTTCTCAATATAAGTATCATGGATGGGTGAAACTGGAGAGTGATCATAGGTCGTTTGAGTATTGCAAACCTTTGACCCCCTTCCACGTCTTCCTCTCCCTCGAGATGTTGTAGTCGGTTGAGAGACCCTAGATCCTGAAGTGGATGCATCTGCAAAAGAAGGTATGTGACATCCACTTTGCTCATCTCTACCCGTAGGTCGACCTCTATGTTTTGTGTTGTATGAAGGGGCTAGAACTATACTTTGAGATGGATCTATCATATCGAAAAATTTGTCTATCATATGCTCTCGCATATGTGGATCCATTCCATCTAATATCTCAACAATGTGAGATGTCTTGTTAGGTTGTGCTCCCTCATCATTAAACTGATGTACGTGCATCGACAATCTCATCCAATGAGCGTTGATACTCTGAAGCAGAATTGGAATGGAAAAGTAACGGTAATGTGCAAGATCATGCTCGCATGGCAATCCGTATACAATTTTAATAGAATAGTTGCATCTGCCGACTAGCTAGTGAGATGCTTCCTCAATGCATTTTAGCTGACTAGAAATCAACTCTATTGCCTCTAATGAAATTCGATATCTTATTTGACTAAAAATGTTGAATGTTGAGAGTGTTGGATCGAAAAGAATTTAGATATCTCCACAATTACATGATATTGTCCACTTTGGGCCTAAACCCTTATGGTTTTTCTCTTGGGCTCTCCCCAAAAGGTCTCATGCCAATGGAAATATCTTTTTTCTTTATAAACTCATGATCTTTCCCATGTGTTTTCAATGTGGGATTATGTTTGCAACCTTGCAACCCCAACAATCCCCCCTCAAACAAAGGACTACGGGCTTTCCACGTCCGATCCTCGACCCATCAGGTCTTCTTGCCCCTCGGCCCACCCGACCTACTAGGACTTTCTTGCCTAGCCGCAACTAGGACTTCTTGCCTAGTGTCTGGTCCTCTTGATCCGAACATAGGAGCCCCCACTCTCTTTGTTTGAGGTCAATATTGTACCCACATGGCTCAATCAGACCATAGCTCTTGTGCACAGTTGGCGGTTAAACCTTCTGGCAGTCCGGGCTCTGATACCAATTGTTGGATTGAAAAGAATTTAGATATCTCCACAATTGCATGATATTGTCCACTTTGGGCCTAAGGTCTCATGGTTTTGCTCTTGGGCTCTCTCCAAAAGGCCTTATGCCAATGAAGATATCTTTTTTCTTTATAAACACATGATCTTTCCCATGTATTTTCAATGTGGGACTATGTTTGCAACCTTGCAACCCCAACAATCCCCCCTCAAACAAAGGACCACGAGCTTCCCACGTCCGATCCTCGACCAATCAGGTCTTCCTGCCCCTCAGTCCACCTGACCTACTAGGACTTTCTTGCCTAGCCGCAACTAGGACTTCCTGCCTGGTGTCTGGTCCTCTTAATCCGAACATAGGAGCCTCCACTTTCTTTATTTGAGATCAATATTGTACTCACATGGCTCAATCAGACCATAGCTCTTGTGCACAGTTGGCGGTTAAACCTTCTGACAGTCCGGGCTCTGATACCAATTGTTGGATCGAAAAGAATTTAGATATCTCCATAATTGCATGATATTATCCACTTTGGGCCTAAGCCCTCATGGTTTTACTCTTGGGCTCTCCCCAAAAGGCCTCATGCCAATAGAGATGTCTTTTTTCTTTATAAACTCATGATCTTTCCCATGTGTTTTCAATGTGGGACTATGTTTGCAACCTTGCAATCCCAACAGAGAGATCTCTCGAATAACTTCTTAATATTCCCGAACTGAATTCTCAATATCTTATGTATTTTTTCAAAAGATGTATATAGGGATGACATGGTATCTCCCAAATATAACTTCCGTCTCGCTTGTGCAGACTCTGCCCTGTAATAAAAAAAATGCATTGTATTTTCATACTAAAAAGAATTGAAATAGTACAATAATGAACAAAATTTAAATAATAAAGCTATAAAGTGACTATACCTTTGATTTGAATTGCTCCCAAGGTGTATACATAAATCAACCCATGCTGAAACAAACCGCTCTTTGTAAGGGTGTAACCATGTATCCCAAAGGTAATTTAGAACACCCTCGAATCATTGATACTCCTTGCGCATGACATCCCACTTCTGCTGGTAAGACCATTATGTCGATGAATTAATGAGTGTCATGATGCATAAAAATGTTGCCACTTCAGACCAAGCATAGGGGCGCATTTCTTCATTACGCACTAGTTTAAGTGCCAAATATAAAGGATGTGATGTGCATTGGGAAAATATATTTCAATGGCATTAATAAGCACCAAATCTCGATCTGAAACAAACACCAATGGCAAGGATGTTTTCTTTTCAACCATGCACTTCTTTAAGGTACATAATGCCCATGTTAGTTGCTCTGTCCTCTCATTACTAAGATATGCAAACATAAGTGAGTAAGTTCACATTGTGGATGTGATACCCATAACCTCCAATAGTGGTATCCGATACTCATTGGTCTTGTATGTGGCATCAATGATCAATACAGATGAAAAGTTGACAGACAGCTCTAGACTTTTTGGATGAACCCAAAGAATATCTGTGATTTCATTGGTGTCTGGATTTGTACGGTAATTATGGAGGTATTCTTTCTTGATTAATTGGTCCAAGATATACTGAATAGAATTTAGGCTGCCTTGTTTAGCTGATTTATTTATGAAAATGACATTGTAAATGCTTTTGATCCCTGTAGTGTTTGATGGGTCTCTTTCCTTCAAAATACTAAGAATTTCATGAGGTGTGGTGTTGTTGGCCATGTCGAGCACAAATTCTTTCTCTATTGGTTTTAACCTACTCAGGTACTCATGGCCATCAATATATTCTACTAATTGATGATTATGAAAACCATAGACACCCCTTAAACCCCACATCACACCATCTGGAGGTATTGGTATACCTCGCAGCTCAAATGGACGTTCACATTTTTTAGGCCCAGTATTTCTTTTTAAGGATTATCCATCAATTAGATATCGTGGCAATTTGTACTTTCCACCTCTTTCACACATAAGATGACACTTTGGTAGCTTACCACATTTTAAATTAGTAGAATTTTTGTTAACCACTACAATATCATTTTTCGGATCAACTGTCTTTACCCAATTTATCATATCTTCTCTACTTTAAAATATCTATATAAAAAAAATATAACAATGATGTATAAGTATGACATTATCCAATCTTAATATAATTTCTCTACTTATAAAATAAATAACGAATATGCATAAAATAATGATAATAACTAACTTGATCTGTGGTAAATTCGACTTTATAATCACGATTGTTGTTAGAGATACTCTCTCCACTATGAACATCATTCTCAATTGATCAACTATCTGAAAATAAACCCAAATAGTCATTCATAGTTTCCTTCTATGAATTGCGAAAAGTAATGGTTGTTGGATCGAGAAGCGCTAGAGGGGGGGAATAACGCTCGTGGCTTTCACTCATTTCAGATTCGTAGAACTCGTTCAGAATAAAGCAACGGAAAGATTAAAAGAAATAAGCACAAACACAAAAGACACTAGGAGTTACTTGGTTCGGAGCCTAGGGCGACTCCTACTCCAAGGCCCGCGATCATTGATCGCTTACTGTGGGCAACAACTATATCGCGCAAAATGTTTACAAATATGTATTACAATAAGTGCAATAATAAAAATTTATACCGACGACAATAATCAGAATCTCGGAGCTTCAGGTCGTCGGGGACTTACAACAGCACTTCAAGGCGTCTCTTATGCAGTAGGATGTAGAAAGGTCGCTTGGAATTGAATGCTTTGAGTGCTGCCTTGAGAGTTTCTTTTATACACGCTGGAGGCGCCTCCAAGCCTGTCCAAGGCGCCTCCAGGCCTCCCGAGTCGCCCGCGTAGATCAGCACAGAACTGGTCGCAACTTATCTGGTTGAAGGTGCCTCCAAGCTACTCCAAGGCGCCTCCAACCTCAGGTCCAAGGCGCCTCTATCTTCATCCAAGGCGCCTCCAGCATTGCTTCGTAGCCAGCTCCAGCTTTGCACCCGAGGCGCCTCTAAGCTCCATGGAGGCGCCTGATAAGCGAGAATCTGTCACATCCGCTAATCAAATTGTACAAATGTATTTTCCACTGAACCCCTTAATTTTGCAATAAAATTGTAGTAACGAGCCCAGGATCGCTCTCGAGGAATCAACAGTATGATGTAATCTAGGATTGTCTTTTTATTCCTATTTTTTGGGTTTTCGATATAAAAATGGAGTTGGGGGTTTTAAAGCTTTGAATATAAATCTACAAAGGAAAACACAGCAGTAAAGAAATTAATCTAAAGCATAACTAAAACCTACCTATGTGCCAACAATCAAACCTTAACGCATTGTCACTCCTACATTGAGATTAAATCATTGACACACTCTTAAACTAAGGAATGAAATACAAGATGCAAATAAATCTGATCTACAACACCATTTAAAACCCTAACTTAAAACTACCCAACTAAACAATTAATCAAGCACAAATTAAACACAATTAAACTTCAACTATAAAATGAAATGCTAGATTACTTTCTAAACCATAACAAACATAAAGGAATATGTTCTAAGCAGTAAAAAAAACTATAACAAACTGAAATAAATCCTAACCAATCCAACTCACAACCAATCTCACCAACTTCACACTCGAGCCATCACACAAGAGTGTTAAAGTCGAAACCACCCAATTTTGGACCTCAGTGGAGCATCTAAGCAACCTATCAGCTTTAGGTATACTCATCAACGCCGACGGACCACCCCCGACGAGCTAAGAACATCCCAAAACCCATAAATGCCGAAAATGATGGAAATCTATATCCCAGAGCTCTCTAGATCTGAAGTGAAAATGTGGACTGCGGATGAGCGTCGGATGAAGCTCAATAACACCGGCGGACCACCTCCAAGCGTTACTGAATGGAATCGGAGCGCAGATTTGGAAGACCACCTCCAAATCTGGCGAAAACAGAGAAGTCGCCGTGAGCAGATTTCCGCCGGAGAGAACACTCTCCGATGGCTCCAGATGATCGGGATGACATCGCCGAGAAGTTCTCCACCGAGATTGAAGCTCGGGAAATTGATCGGAGAAGGAATGGGGCCGAAATCCGGAAGATGCCGCGCCGCGGGATGAAGAACAGCGCAGGGGATCGACGACGAAGAAAGCTAGGTACTGTAGCTTCTCATTTAAATCAGATTTGGATCTGGAATAGACGGTTGAGATGATTCCGGGCTAAATCAACGGTGAAAAGTCATCAAAAATCTGATCCGAAGGTACTGATGTTGATCTAGGGTCTGGATCTACCCTCCCGTAGGTCGGATCGATCAGATCATCACTGGATGGCCCAGATCGGCCCAGTCTTCATTGAACGGCCCAGATTAATTTGGCTTGATCAATGGCTAGATGAACTCAGATCTGGATCAAAACTTCTAGATCTTCATCAATGGATCATATCTGCTCCCCATTAGGTTGGATCGGCCAGATCTTCAACGGATGGTCCAGATCTCTCCTATTCTTGATGAACGGCCCATAATGCTCCAAAGATTGATCTTCTTGTTTGAACTCCGATTTAAGCCAAATTTCGGTCCAAATAAATCCAAGTCCCAGATCCTTTGATGCCTACAAAATAAGAATCAAATATTAGCATCAAATAATATAAAAATAAAGTAATTTACAATTAAGTCCAAAAATACACACAATGCACAAAATGTGATGTAACCATGATTTAAACTATGAAATCAACATCAAACCATGCATATATGAATCAAAATAATGCAGTAAAATCATGGTTATCAAATCCCCCACACTTAGTCTTGAACGTCCCGTGCAAGTAAAGAAAACTAAAAATCATCTCCATAGAAAATTCCCTAGCAATATCTAAAAGATAGTAAAAGGAATTTAAGTAAGATCATCTAAAGATCACAAACAATCATGAATACAATCCAAACAATAATCAGTAGGTATGGTAGTTTCAATCCAATCGAAAAATTAAGCAAGTTGCAATCTCACAAGGAATTCACCTATTCTAGCCCTCACACTCAAAATTGCATATATGTGGAGCTCACTCAATGCAACTCACAATATTTCACTACCATAAGCTTGCTTATTTTCTACTTCTCCACCACTATAAAACATAGCATACATGAATCAAAAGAAATTTATCAACAAGAATTGAAATGGAAGCAAAAAGAACAATAGAAGTGAATGAAATAGACAAAAGAAAAGGCATCAATGAAGAGAATGAGAGTATTGAAGGATTTTACTTGATGAGTTGACCCATTTGATGTAAAAAGAAATGAATACCATTTGTTTTTATCAATACAAAAGACCAAGCCAAACTCTTCTTCAATTTGATGGCAAACCGAAATTCTTGATACTCTATCTCCACTCTTGATACTCTTTGTTTTGCTATTTTTTTTTTGTTTTTCCCACTTCAATTCAGCTTTAATTCTTCAATTTCATCACTTGCAAACTCAAATAATCCCAACTCAATTAATGAAGAAGAATTCCCTCCCCCACACTTAAACTATTGGCCGTCTCGGACAAAGCAACACCATGCTTTCCAATTCTTGACACACTTTAATCACTGTTTTCATTCTTCATTCTGCAGATTCTTTTCCTTTCTTTCTCTGTTTCTATGTCAACCTGATTTGGCAACTAAAATTTTCCACATTTGGCACACCTCTTTTGCTCTTCCAAAATCCTACAGAAACATCCACAACAATAACAAACATTCTACTTCATTTATAGATAATCCTTACACATTCTACAGCTCTTACTCATGTGCAGCAACATTAATAATGATAGGAAACTAGTTTCATGTTGTTGTTGGTCCAAATCACCATTAAAAATCTGCACAAATAAAACTCTGGTTCAGAACTCTTGCTGATCAGAACAATACATCAGAAATTTTCCACATGACATATTAAACTAATAGTTGCTCAACAATTCCTAGAAGTCAGATTCAGCAGCAAACAAATTCAAGGATTTAAGGATTCAAGTTCAGCCATTTAACATGCTCATAATCATCTGCAGAATTCACACAATTGCAGCAACAAATACTCAAGATTTTAGTTGGCAGAATAAAGGAAAATGGGCGGTCGTAACTGCAGTGGAGCTGGACAATTCCAGCAATCTCTTCCATTGTTTATGCCAAATGCTTGTAACATATCTTGGTACACATCTGGTACACCAAATTAATACTCAACTTCTGCACATTTCACAAAATTCCAGTAGTTCAACAGACATTTGATTAATTAAGCTGCAAATCAGAACTTAAAAAAACAATTTCAACAAAACAATTTCAGAATTTATTTTCTGTCCAACAGCTACCTCCACTGCCAGTAGAATTCCAGTGACAGATTACAGAAATCAGCTTCCTATCCCTGCTGCAATTACAACTGCAAAACCCAAACTGCTCAATTCTTACACTGTAAAATTCAGGTCCTGGTTCTTTAATCTCCTAGCAATCTCTTAATTCAAAGAAAATGTAGGTTTTGAGCTTGGATTGATATAAAAGTCTATGAACTCTCAATATAGCTTTTAAAATATCAAGAATTTCAGAATCTCTGAATTCCAAATTTCTGAACATTCAGCAATTTCAGAAATCAAATCTGTTAATGGTCATTGTCACTGCCCTTCCTTCTAATGAATGACCTCAAGCTTCGGACAGAAATAACCACCACAATTTCAGAATCTGAGCTATGGCTTTTTCCAAATCTTGATGCTTAATTCTGATTGGTAGCCAATGCCAAATTCAATGTATCAAATTTTAATGTGCAATCACAGATCTCATCTTAAGGATTTGGCTTCAATGAATTTACAGATTTTGTCATGTTCAAAAACAGCATTAGGAGTTGACCCACAGCATCAAGTTCAGTACTTAAACTCAAACAAACAGCACCTTAGATTCTAAATTTCTTTTCAACAATATCAAATATCAAGATTTGGATCTTTATCAGTAGCTAACACTCCTTTTCACATCGCTTGAGATCTGAACTAGGAAATTAGGTTCAGTTTCTGAAAGTTCAGAAACTGTTCTCTCTATTTCCAGCTTCAGAGCTTACTTTCAGCAGGTTATTATTCAGATTAAGTATCAGCTTTTTGATTTCTTGCACCTCACAGTCTTGCACACAATTATAAAGATCTAATCCACAATTCAGCTTCTCAATTAATTCCAAAATCAGTTTCAATTGCTGTGTAATTTCAATACTGTCCAGATTTTGTATCAGTTCTGGTTTTTGGACTGTTTCTGCATTTCCAAATCATCTATTTCCAGAACTTGATACTGCAGAACCCTCTTCTCCTAACATCAGTTCAGGAATTAAGGATTCCAACTCAGCAACTACTTTTCATATGAATGGAGAGACAAACAAAATTCGTTCACTGTCCAAAACTCTCTTGACAGCTGCAAAACTAGCTAATCCAGAATCTCTCACACAACAACCAGAGTGAAGTTTTATAATCTGGAATTCTAGTAATCTAAAACACAAGTTCAGAATTTCAGAAATCTGGACTAGGAAATCAGATTCAAAGACATTCATTCATAACTATCTTCCTTCATTCCTGCTTCTACATCTAACAATAGCCCTCAAATTGATGTCAATGGTCCTATTCTTGTATCTTCTCCTGTTTTGGTAACCAGTGAAACTGGAATCTATAAACCAGAATTCAGACATTCAGGTTTGCAGAAAAATTCTGCATTCTTTCTCCATTTCTGTTAACTCAGTTTCTCTTTTCCAGAAATTTTGATCAATTGGAAAGAAAGGTATTGGAAAGCCTTCCTTAACATCATTATCAGCAAGATAATTTCAGCTCGGCTAGTGCAGAAGCAGTTAGTATCATTTATATATATATGAACTGGATCCCAAAATTTCAACTCTGAAATTTTCAGAATTCACAATAGATTCAATCATCAAATCAGCACTATCAAGTTTCCTCTTAGTTAGGTGTAAATCTCACATAGTTAGAGGTCAGTGCCTAATTAAAGCTGCCAATTCGGTTTTCCCAACTTCATTTCCAGAATTTTGAATTCAATTATCACTGAGTAAACAAGAGATTTATTTAAGTTTCTCATGGATCAGAAAAGTACAGCCAAAACCATAAAAAGTTACAACATAATTCAGTATTTGTACAGTTAATCTTGACATTGATCACTTTGCAAGACTGCATTTACAACAGATTCCTGCATCCTCAATAAACATAACAAGTTCAAAATCAGTGAACACATGCAGATTTCAGCTACAATCCCATCTCTGTAGAATTTAGCACATCAGCATCTTCTTCCCACAATTGTTTCCTAGAGCTTTAAATATATCAACATAGTATCAAGTCTCAAAATCTAAAATAATTGTACCTTGCTCTTGACATGATAATACTCAAGAAATGGATACATTTAGCATACAATCTTAAGAGCACTTCATTCATAACAACATATTTCAGCATTTACTTTTCTAGATCAGTAGCACCACAACCATAAAATCTTTAAGCATTTAACTCCATTACATCTTCCCAAAACTTCATCTTTAGCTTGAATTTGAATCCCGTCCATTAACAAATGAATCCAAGCATTCAAAAGCTCTATACATCTCCCCCACACTTAATTCTTTTGTCATCTTGCAAAATCTAACTCATCAAGAATTCAACCAATACTCTCAATGAAATAATGACAAGCAAAGATAATAAAGAATTCGAATTCTAGATGAAAATGCTTCAAGAAAATTGTGGAGAAAGAAATTAGAATTTATGATGGAATAAAAATGACAAATATCCTTTCTTTTCATGGATACATATGCTATTGTAACTTTGAAAAGAAACTAAGCAAGTTCTAGAGTTTCAATTGTTGTAAGTGCATGTCACACACAAAAAATAATGAGGTATAGGCTTAAGGTTGTCCTCTCTAGGTATTTTATTGCAATCAAGCTCAATTGATCAAAATAGAATCCTCCACCATATTAACTGATATCATGTAAGTAAAGCACCCAATCATGTCAAATGACCTAAAATTAATGATCAAATTTAAGAGACTTTTTACCATCTTAAAAATATTACTAGAAAATTCCATAGAGAATTTTATTCAAATGGCATGCTATGTATACCAACTAAATGCAAAGTATGGAAGCAAATGTGGAAATAAAATGCAAAATGTAAAAACAAAGTGCAAATGCAAAGTATAGAACTAAAGAAATGTATCAAGAATTTATTAGAGAAAAAAAACTAAACAGAAAGCATGAATTAAAATGCAAAAGCAGCTAAATTAGAACCAACTCCCCTTTAATTCCTAGTGGTTGAAGAAGATTCAAGAGAAGAAGTCACCCCGGAAGTGGAGTACTCATGGTTCTACTCAAATTCTTCTTATTAATCCTTTTTCCCTTGAAAATTCTTTCTGGAAGTCTGAGGCGGTTCAGTTTAAGCACTCACTCCGGAAGCTTATGTTCTCCTACACAATCAATAAAAGAAAACACCTCCCACACGCATGTGGGATAAAAAGAAATTAGGAGAATTTTAGTGTGGGTAGAAAATATATCAAGCAATGAATCACACCTAATAAAATCAATAAATGGTACCTCTATGAAATTTTCTGATGTATCACAAACAATACTTACCTTATCGTGTTGAAAGGTACCTGGAGTGGTGATTGTTGCCTCTTCCTCATCAAATAAATGTTCAAGCTCTGTTTCTGGTGTACGTACATCTTCATGTAGTGATCCTTGGGTGCTTGGCTCCATAGCACAAGTCCCTACACTTACATCTTCAATTCTTGGTGATTCTTGAGGTAATGCTTCCAGTAAGCAATCCCCTACACATAAATCATCTTCTACATCAAAACCTGCATCTTCAACAACATCTAAAGCAACAACATTAGTTGAATCAGAAATTTGAACAACTACATCATCACAACAATAAAAAGTACTAAAAGAATCTAGTAAAGAAGTAGATGCAGTGTCAGGCCTGACAAGATCTCCACAATCCATCTCTTTACTGGCGTTTTGTGTTTGTAACTGATGAATGGATGATGCAATCTGATCTAACTGATTCTGTATATTCTGTATCCTTGAAAATTGTTGCTCTTGATGCTCTCTCATTTGTTGCATAATTTCATTGAATCTCCATATTGATTCTTCAATTTGTTCTTGTGCATCCTCATACTGATATTCAGGCACATAAATCCCAGTCTGAGGCTGATAATAATAATAACTCTCCCTCCTATCTCCAAAATACGGATAAAATGGATCCATGGTCAAAAGAATTTCATGTTCTTACACTGAAACACTAGCAAATAAAATCAGAAGACTCAGGAACAAATAAAATCAAACACATGGATATATAATCATGAAAGCAATCAAACAACAATATTTTTAAAGTTTTTCAAAATAAAGAACAATCCTAAAATTACTAAACATTGCATATTTTCCCCGGCAACGGCGCCAAAATTTGATAAGGGAAATCTGTCACATCCGCTAATCAAATTGTACAAATGTATTTTCCACTGAACCCCTTAATTTTGCAATAACGTTGTAGTAACGAGCCCAGTATCGCTCTCGAGGAATCAACAGTATGATGTAATCTAGGATTGTCTTTTTATTCCTATTTTTGGGGTTTTCGATATAAAAATGGAGTTGGGGGTTTTAAAGCTTTGAATATAAATCTACTGATTTGGCGGTAAGAACAGGGGACCCCCTTTCCGAGAAGCCAACGCCACGTGGAGGTCAAAAGGGTAAAAGGATTATCGGAGAAGGGTGGGCCGACCGGCCGACCAGAAAAGGGTTGGACCAACCGGCCGACCGGAGTCTAACTTAAAGCAAAGGCACCCCAGCGGGAGTCGGGGTTCCGACGCTCATGTTGAACAAGGTCGTATGGCCGAGCGGGTGGCTCGCTCGGCTGAAGGCATAAAGTAGCAATACTACTGGGATTCTCTCGAGCGGACCGACCGACCGGACGTGATGGAACTGCCGACCGGTCGGACGCTCTGCATGAGGTAAGAAGAGACAAAAGGACAAGGGAACATCTTCTGACAGTGGGCATGCTCGACGAGCAGGCCATACGCAGGATCTTATGACAGAGGGTTCCACTGTTCCATCAAAGACGTGCTCGAACTGTAGCAGTATGGTGTCAGGTAAGCTTTCCTGACAAGTCCATACTGAGATATGGGTTGAGGACACGTATTAGTCTCGGTGTGTGTGCATGAGCCCCTTCCCAGCTCTATATAAGGAGCCTCACACTTCGCCGAAGGTACGCATTCTCACATATTCAGAGCCATTTTCTCGTCTTCCTCTTGCCTGACTTGAGCGTCGGAGGGTCGTTGCTGGGAACCCCTCCCCGGCCCGACTTCTTTGCAGGTTCGCCAAAGCTCCTTACGACCGGTCGGAGATCTACGTCAGCAACTAGGAGAGCGCCACGTGCCCATCGTCCGTTGATTCAACATTCGGACAGGATCAAATTGGCGCCGTCTGTGGGAACACTCCTGCATCCGATCGGAAGCAATGGATGAAGCTGGACGACCGCACTCGGTGATGCTCTCCACAGAGGAGCTCGACGCTCTGATCGAAACCAGAGCAGCCAAGCTAGTGGAACAACAAAGGCAGAAGTCGCAAGCCGAGCGGATGGAGCAGCAAGCGACGTCCGCATCGGGAGGCCGAGCGGAAGCACCCGTGGCCACGGTTCCGTTTCATCGGGCCCTATCCGCATGCCTCCTGAAGCCGCAGTAGTTAATCGTGATCGGGGATCTTCATCAGACGAAGTGCCAATACGAGATAACAGAAAAGGCAAGGCCCCCCGAGCGGACACCTCCCCCGAGCGGATTAACCGTCAATTCTCGGAGGCCATCTTGAGGGACCCTTTGCCAAAGCACTATGTGCCCCCGGTAATCGGTGAATACAACGGAACCACCGACCCGGACGATCATTTGGGTAAGTTCGACAACACAGCTACCCTTCATCAATACACCGATGGAGTGAAGTGTCGGGTTTTCCTTACCACCCTCTCGGGATCGGCTCAACGGTGGTTTCGGAGGTTGCCGGACGGATCCATCACAAGTTTCAAAGACTTCCGCACGGCCTTCCTCCACCACTTTGCAAGCAGTCGGCGCTATCAGAAGACTAGTGTCAGTCTGTTTGCCATCAAACAAGAAGCCCGTGAATCACTCCGAGCTTATATCCAGCGGTTCAACAGGGTGGCCATGGATATTCCAACGGCCACCTCAGAAACGATGATAAACGCGTTCACGCAAGGCCTCGTGGATGGTGACTTTTTCCGATCGCTCATTCGAAAGCCGCCCCGAGACTACGATCACATGATGCACCGAGCCAATGAGTATATTAATGTAGAAGAGGCCCAAACGGCCAGAAGAAAGGAAGCTCCCACCGATCGACAGGCACCTGCCGAACGGAAGCCTCATACTGCTCATCAGCCACCTAGAGGACCGCGAGCTGAGGCAGCCCGCCCACCGCAACAGGCAAGATCCCACGCCATTCAAGAAGTATTTGCCGAGCGGCCCAAACCAAAGAAGAAGGTATGGACCCCAATGTTTTGCTCATTTCACCGAACGGATACGCACAACACGAGAGATTGCCGAAGCCTTCCTCTGATCGCCCACCCCGTTCCCCGGAGTGGCGGTCGTCGATCGCCATCATCCGACAGGCGACAGAGACCTCGGGAAGCCGATCGGATGATACCCGACAGGCGACAAAGACAGACTCCCGAGCAGCATCATACTCCGAGGCGTGAGAATCCCCGGATGTCTAGGGAGCAGCCTAAATCGTCCGCTCGGGAAGAAGAAAATAGAAGCAACACTTCCCGAGGTGAAATCAACATTCTAGCTGGCGGGCCGACTGGAGGTGACTCTAACCGAGCAAGGAACGTGAGCGTCAGACAGCTTTAGATCCATGCGGTCGGATGTAGCCAAGAGCGGGCGAGCGGTCCTGAAATCAGCTTCGGGCCCAAGGACTTGGAGGGATTCGAAGTACCGCATGACGACGCTCTCCTCATCAAAGCAGTAATAGCCAACTACACTATTCACCGCGTTTTCATTGATACAGGGAGCTCGGTCAATATTATATTCAAAAAGGCCTTCTATCAATTGCAAATAGATCGAGTCGAACTGCTGCCCATGATAACCCCTATATGGGTTTACGGGCAACGAAGTTTTTCCGGTCGGACAGATCCGGCTGGCCATTTCACTGGGAGAAGAGCCGCTCAGAAGGACGCGGACGGCAAACTTCGTCGTGGTAGACTTGCCGTCGGCATACAACGTCATCTTGGGACGACCGGCTCTCAGTGAGTTCCGAGCGGCCGTCTCCACCTTCCACCAGAAAATCAAGTTCCCGGTCGAAGACAAAGTGGGAGAAGTACGAGGAGATCAACTAGCAGCTCGGCGATGCTACATCGAGATGGTCCGAGCAGAAGCCAATTCTGCTCGGAAGGCGCCCCGGATTGAGGTAAACACCATAACTGAAAAACCTCCCTCTTTGGTGTATGAAGAAAAAGAGGAAGTGCATATTCACCCGACCCGATCGGAGGCCACCACATTCATTGCGGCCGATCTGGAGGCGAGCCAGAAAGAGGAAGTGGTCAAATGCCTCCAGAGAAACTGTGATGTCTTCGTTTGGTCGACACATGAGCTGCCCGGGACTTTACCAAGTATAGCACAGCACGAACTCCATATTCGACCGGACGCTCGGCCGGTGAAGCAGAGAAAGAGGGACTTCAGTGCCGAACAAAATGCAATCATCCAAGCGGAGGTAGAGAAGCTCCTGGAGGACGGCCACATACGCGAGGTACAGTTCCCGAGCTGGCTGGCGAACGTGGTACTAGTCTCCAAACCGGGCAACAAGTGGAGAGTTTGCATCGATTTCCGGGATCTCAACAAAGCATGCCCAAAGGATTTTTATCCTTTGCCCCGGATCGATCAACTGGTGGACTCCACAGCCGGCTGCGAGTTGATATGCATGCTCGACGCTTATCAGGGCTACCATCAAGTGCCGCTCGCCCGAGAAGATCAAGAGAAAGTTAGCTTCGTTACAGGCGACGGCACCTACTGCTACACTGTGATGCCGTTCGGACTGAAGAATGCGGGAGCCACCTACCAGCACTTGATGAACAAAGTGTTCAAGGAGCAGATCGGGTGAAATCTGGAAGTATATGTGGATGACATTCTCATTAAGTCCGTCCGAGCGGCCGATCTCTTTAAAGACATGGAGGAGATATGGAGTTAAGCTGAACCCTCAGAAGTGTCTTGTCGGAGCAAAAGGCGAGCGTTTCTTGGGATATATAGTGACCGAGCGGGGCATCGAGGCAAATCCTAGCAAGGTAAAAGCATTACAAGATATGCCGCCTCCAAGAAATCTGAGGGAAGTACAACGCTTGACCAATCGGATAACAGCATTGTCAAGATTCATCTCGAAGACAGCCGACCGGAGCCTCCCGTTTTTCAAAATCTTGCGCAAAGCCACTAAGTTTCACTGGGATGAAGAATGCGATCGGGCATTCGAAGATCTGAAGGCGTACTTGAACTCTCTGCCTGTGCTAGCCAAGCCAGCTGTGGGTGAGCCGCTTTGTATCTATTTATCTTCAAATGAGCAAGCAGTGGGCTCGGTACTAGTAAGGGCGAACGGAGAAGAACCTGTATATTTTCTAAGCCATATTTTAAAAGATGTTGAATCTGTCTACACTGGACTCGAGAAGCTGGCTTTCGCTTTGGTCCTCGCCGCTCGGCGCCTCCGTCCCTATTTCTTGGCGCATACTATCATCGTCCGGACGAATAGCTCATTGGGAAGAGTGCTGTTGAATCCTGAAGCGTCTGGACGACTCATTAAATGGACCACGGAGTTGAGCGAATTTGATATTCAGTACCAACCCCGCTCGGCGATAAAGGCGCAGTCCTTGGCAGATTTTGTCGCTGAAGTACAAAAGCCAGAGCCCAAAGCCATGTGGAAAATATTTGTGGATGGATCATCTACTCGGCTCGGAAGCAGAATTGGGGTATTATTGCTCTCTCCACAAGAAGAACGAATGCATCTGGCCGTTCGGCTGGATTATAGAGCCACAAACAACGAAGCGGAGTATGAGACCCTTATAGCCGGCTTACAGGCCGCCCGGCATGTGGGGGTCGGTCGGATAACGCTGCATTCAGATTCTCAGTTGGCCGCTCAACAGCTTTCTGGAACTTTTGATATTAACAATGCTCGGCTCAAACTCTATGCTGAAGCCTTCGAAAAGCTCAAGGCCAATTTCAGAGAAGTTGTTATCCAGAAGATACCTCGAGCGAAAAACCAGGCGGCAGATGAGGTGGCTAAACTTGCAAGTTCAATAACACCGGTCATCATCCAGCAGCCAATTGAACAAGTATCTTTGGTGGCACACGTCGACAGGATGGAGGGCCTCGAGTTTCCGAGCGATTGGAGGACAGCCATCATAGAATTTCTTCGGTCGGATGCAACACCATCCGATCGGGAAGCAGCCCAGCAATTAAGAAAGAGAGCCGGTTGGTTCACGCTCATTGGAGACCAACTCTATAAGAAGGCTTTCTCCCGCCCGCTGTTGAAATGTGTGAGCTCAGAAGACGCAGCATACATCCTCCAAGAAGTGCATCAAGGATCGTGCGGAGGGCATCCGGGCGGACGATCGCTGGCTAAGAATATCCTGTTGGCCGGATACTTCTGGCCAACCTTGCAAGCAGATGCCGCTCGGACCTTCGCGACGTGCCTTTCTTGCCAGAAGTATCACAACTTCTCCCACCGACCGGCGGAGGAAATGAAAGCAGCTACCGTCTCATATCCGTTCGACCAGTGGGGGATGGATATTGTGGGTCCATTTCCTATGGCGACCGGTCAGCGGAAGTTTCTACCGGTGGCTGTCGACTATTTTTTCAAATGGGTGGAGGCCGAGCCACTGGCCAGGATCACCGAGCAGATGGTTAAAAAGTTTATATGGCAACACATCATCTGTCGGTTCGGCATCCCGCGCCGACTTGTTTCCGATAACGGGCGGCAGTTCGCGAGAAAGTTGCTTGAAGATTGGTGCAAAAGCTATGGCATCGAGCAACACTTCACGTCCGTGGCGTATCCTCAAAGCAATGGTCAAGCCGAAGTAGTCAACCGGGAAATTCTTCGCATTTTGCGCACTCGGCTCGACCATTTGGGAGGAAGCTGGGTGGATGAAGTGTCAGGCGTCTTATGGGCCATCCGCACGACCCCGAAGGAAGGAACAGGCGTCACACCTTTCCATTTGGTGTATAGCGGCGAAGCGGTTATTCCGGTCGAAGTCGGCGTCGAGTCCGTCCGGATCCAGAATTATGATGATGATAACGCCGAGCGGAGGAACATGGAGCTGGATCTGGTCGATGAAGAGCGAGCCAAGGCGTCCGTCCGACTGATGGCGTACCGGCAACAGATGAAGCAAAACTTCAACCGGCGCGTAATCCCTAGAGCATTCCAAGTTGGCGATCTTGTCTGGAAGAAAGTAAAGTTGGTCGGCGACGTTGGCAAGCTGGAGGCTCCTTGGGTAGGTCCCTTCAAAGTCATCGAAAAACTCTGCTCGGGTGCTTATTATTTGGAGGATGAAGACGGACGACAGCTAGATCGACCATGGAGAACGAATCATCTCCAGCCGTACCGAGCTGGGTGAGAGGTGCGCTGATGTAATTTTACATATGTTTTGGTCGCCTATGTCCTTGTAATGCTGGAAGCAAAATGATAAGGATGGCAAATAGCTTCTCCGAACGGCAGTGTCAAAATTAGCCTTAGAGACCGTCGAGCTCCGACGTTAAATATCGAGAGTCGAGCCGACGACTATAAACCCTCCGAGCGGAAGACCGTCGAGCTCCGACGTTAAATATCGAGAGTCGAGCCGACGACTATAAACCCTCCGAGCGGAAGACCGTCGAGCTCCGACGTTAAATATCGAGAGTCGAGCCAGCGACTATAAACCCTCCGAGTGGAAGACCGTCGAACTCCGACGTTAAATATCAAGAGTCGAGCCGGCGACTATAAACCCTCCGAGCGGAAGACCGTCGAGCTCCGACGTTAAATATTGAGAGTCGAGCCGGCGACTATAAACCCTCCAAGCGGAAGACCGTCGAGCTCCGACGTTAAATATCGAGAGTCGAGCTGGCGACTATAAACCCTCCGAGCGGAAGACCGTCGAGCTCCGACATTAAATATCGAGAGTCGAGCCGGCGACTATAAACCCTACGGCCGGACGGAGGCAATAAAGAGGACTTGGGGGCAAGTACCCAAAGGTATGTTGGTTGCAACTAGGAAAACCTAGAGGTTCCACTATACAAAAATTTTGTACAAAGGTCTGAACCTTTTCCTAGCTACCATGTGTTCTTTTAAATTAAATTTTGGATCGCCTGCGGAACTTAACACGTTTAATCCAAAACTTAATTTATTTGTTCTTTTAGGTTTATACTTGGATCTCCTGCGGAACTTAACACGTTCGATCCAAATCACCTAAGTTATTAATTCCATTAAATATTAATTTCCATAATTGGTTCCCAGTACTGACGTGGCGAGGCACATGGCCTTCTTGGATATGGGAGCAACCACCACCGACTAGACAAAACCTTTTATGGAAAGCTAATATTTAATTTCCTAAAATAACTTAAGGTTAACCGAAAGGAACAATCAAATCACAAGGAAAAGAAATAAACATAAGAACACTACATCGAAAATAAATTCGAAATACTAGAATCGTAAGCCTCTTGTATTTGGTATTATTTCCAAAAATAACTAGTATGATGCGGAAAGGAAAAATTACTAGTTATACCTTTTAGAAAGACCTCTTGATCTTCTACCGTATTCCTCTTCTAACCTCGGACGTTGTGTGGGCAACGATCTTCTGAGATGAGAAACCACCAAAGCACCTTCTTCTCCTCCTAGCTAGGTTCGGCCAAAACAAGAGCTTTACCAAGGATGAAGAAAATCACCAACCAACCTCCAAGGGATGCAAGTTTTCTCTCCTTCTTCTTCTTCTTCTCCTAGTAGAATCCGGCCACCACAAGAGCTCCAAGCCAAGAGAAAGGTTAAGGCCACCACAAAGAGGAAGAGAGGAAGAGGATGGCCGGCCACACCAAGGAATAAGAGAGGGAGAAAAATAATAAAGGTTGTACCTCATGAACGCACCCCAACCCCCTCTTTTATATTCCTTAGCCTTGGTAAATTAGGAAATTTAATTACAATAAAATTTCCTTATTTTTCCTTGACATGAATTAATTGAGAAAAATAAAATAAAATTTCCCAATTAAACTTACAATGGTCGGCCACATCATAGAGAGACAAATTAGACAAGTTTCAATCAACAAATTAAAACTTTTTAATTTATTTTCGGAAATTTTAAAAAATAAAATTTCTCTTCAAAAATCCCTTCATGGTTGATAAAAAGAAATTTCTATAATTTTAATTTTTCAACATGTGAATAATTTTCAAAGAGAAAATAAAATATCTTTCCAATCTACAAATAAGGAAAGAGATCTAATCTCTTTCTTTAATCTTTTGTAGATCTTTTTAAGAGAGATATTTTAATTTTAATTCTCTTTAATAAATTATATCTTCCACATAATAAAAATTAAAATTAAAAATCTTTTAAATTTTATTATGGCCGGCCCCCTCTAGCTTGGGTTCAAGCTAGGGCCGGCCACCCATAAACCAAGCTTAGGTCGGCCCTAGCTTGATTCCCAAGCTAGCTTGGCCGGCCCCCTTTAGGTGGGTATAGAAGGTGGGTATAGGTGGGTATAGTACTCTATAAATAAGAGGCTACGATAGGGACCGAGAGGAGGAATTAGTTTTGGTCTCCCGATAAAATTAAGCATCCCGTGTTCGCCCCGAACACACAACTTAATTTTATCAATAATAATTCATTCCACTAGAGAACTATTATTGAACTACCGCACCAATCCCAAATTACATTTTTGGGCTCCTTCTTATTATGAGTGTGTTAGTCTCCCTGTGTTTAAGATGTCGAATGTCCACTAATTAAGTGAGTTACTGACAACTCATTTAATCAATATCTTAATCCAAGAATAGTACCACTCAACCTTATCGTCATGTCGGACTAAGTCCACCTGCAGGGTTTAACATGACAATCTTTATGAGCTCATCTTGGGGACATTATCAACCTAGATTATTAGGACACAGTTTCCTTCTATAATCAACAACACACACTATAAGTGATATCATTTCCCAACTTATCGGGCTTATTGATTCATCGAACTAAATCTCACCCATTGATAAATTAAAGAAATAAATATCAAATATATGTGCTTGTTATTATATTAGGATTAAGAGCACACACTTCCATAATAACTGAGGTATTTGTTCCTTTATAAAGTCAGTATAAAAGAAACAACCTCAAATGGTCCTACTCAATACACTCTAAATGTACTAGTGTAATTATATAGTCAAGATAAACTAATTCCTAATTACACTATGACCTTCCAATGGTTTGTTCCTTTCCATTTTGGTCATGAGCTACTGTTTATAATTTATAAGGTATTGATAACATCATCTTCTGTATGTGGCACCACATATTATGTTATCCACAATATAAATTAATTGAACAACTACAACTAAATGTAGACAATTTAACCAAATGTGATTCTTTATTCAAAATAAATGTTTACAAAAGCTTAGGCTTTTAGTATACACTCTAACAATCTCCCACTTATACTAACGACTAAGCTGCCACATCTTCTGCCATACATCTGATTCTCATTCCCTCCACATGTCGATCGAAAGCTTTTGCTGGAAGTGCCTTAGTGAAAGGATCTGCCAGGTTATCTGCTGATGCAATCTTGGCGATGACAACTTCTCCTCGCTACTCGATATCTCGTATCAGGTGGTACTTGCGCTCTATATGTTTACTTGCCTTATGGGCTCGTGGTTCCTTCGAGTTTGCAACTGCACCACTATTATCACAATAAATTGTGATGATTTTGGGCAAACCAGGAATCACATCTAAGTCCATTAGAAAGTTCCTAAGCCATACTGCTTCTTTAGTTGCCTCAGAGGCTGCTACATACTCTGCTTCCATGGTTGAGTCCAAAACGCATTTATGCTTAACACTCCTCCATGCTATGGCTCCACCTCCTAAAGCAAACACATAGCCTGATGTAGACTTACTGTTGTCCCTATCTGATTAGAAATCTGAATCCGTGTAACCCACAGGGAGCAAATCGTCTGCTTGGTAAACTAGCATATAATCTCTAGTCCTTCTCAGGTACTTTAATATATGTTTTACCGCAGTCCAATGTCCTTGTCCAGGGTTACTCTGATATCTGCTAACCATGCCCACGGCAAAACATATATCAGGTCTCGTACATAGCATTGCATACATTAAGCTTCCTACAGCCGAGGCATAAGGAACTGCTTTCATGTCCTCTATCTCCTTTGATGTCTTCGGAGACATCTCTTTAGATAGAGCTACTCCATGCCTAAAAGGTAAGAAACCTTTCTTGGAATCCTGCATGCTAAAACGAGCAAGGATAGTATCTATATATGAAGCTTGGGACAGACACAACATTCTTTTCTTACGATCCTTTATAACTTTGATCCCAAGAATGTGTGCACAATCTCCTAAGTCCTTCATATCAAATTGTTTGGGCAACCATACCCTTACGTCTAATAATACCTTGACATTGTTGTCAATTAACAAAATATCATCTACGTATAGTACAAGAAATACCACCACGTTTCCGTTACACTTCTTGTATACACAAGACTCATCCGGACACTGAATAAATCCATATGACTGGATTACTTCATTAAACCGGATGTTCCAAGACCTTGAAGCTTGCTTCAGTCCATAAATGGACCGATTGAGCTTGCACACTATATGCTCTTTGCCTTTTTCAATGTATCCTTCTGGTTGCTTCATATGGATGTTCTCTTCAAGACTTCCATTAAGAAAAGCTGTCTTGACATCCATTTGCCAAATCTCATAATCCATATGAGTAGCAATGGATAAGAGTATCCGGATAGACTTAAGCATGGCTACCGGTGAAAAGGTCTCCTCATAATCGATTCCCTCTTTCTGAGTGTACCCTTTCGCAACAAGCCTAGCTTTGAAGGTTTCTACCTTCCCGTCTGTCCCTCTTTTCCTTTTGTAGATCCACTTGCATCCAATGGCTTTTACACCATCAGTTGGTTCTACGAGCTCCCAGACCTTATTAGAGTACATAGACTCTATTTCAGAATTCATTGCCTTTTGCCAAGATGCTGCATCTATATCTTGGAGTGCTTCGTCATATGTTCGGGGATCAGGTTCATGTTTACCCGGGATCAAATCCGAAGACTCTCCCAAAAACATGAATCTTTCAGGCTGCCTTACAACCCTCCCACTACGACAGGGCACAGTCTGTGGTTGTGTATCATGTGTGACACGTGTTGCAGTCTCTTGTGGTACTTCATCTTGTACTGTTGGTACTGAAATAGACATGTCCTCTCTAAGTTCTTCTAAAATAACTTTGCTACTGGCTAAAAACTGGGCATTGGTGCTAACAATGACCTTCTGGTCTTTAGGACTATAAAATAAACCACCTTTCGTTCCTTTGGGATACCCCACAAACACGCGAACTTTTGTACGAGATTCTAACTTATCAGCATCTGGTTTCAGCACATGTGCTGGACTACCCCAAATCAGAATATGTCTTAGACTGGGCTTTGGCCCATTCCACAATTCTGTGGGAGTAGAAGAAACTGATTTAGAAGGTACTAAGTTCAGAATGTACACTACTGTTTCCAGAGCGTATCCCCAAAACGAATTTGGTAATTCTGAGTAACTCATCATCGATCTAACCATCTCCATAAGAGTCCTATTCCTTCGTTCTGCCACACCATTCTGTTGGGGTGTATCAAGTGCAGACAGTTGGGATTGAATCCCGGCCTCTGATAAGTAATTCCTAAACTCTCCTAAGAGATATTCGCCACCACGATCAGACCGTAGTGTCTTGATACTTTTACCTAGTCGTTTCTCCACATCAGCCTTGTATTCTTTGAACTTATCAAAGCACTCGGACTTGCGGCGCATTAGGTAAATATATCCGTATCTTGAATAATCATCTATGAAAGAGACAAAATATTCAAAACCACCTCTTGCCTAGACAGACATAGGACCACACAAATCAGAATGAACCAATTCTAACACTTCTTTGGCTCTATACCCCTTGGCCTTGAAAGGCCTTTTGGTCATTTTACCTTCCAAGCAAGATTCACAAGTTGGAAAAAATTTTAACTCTAATGAACTCAAAAGTCCATCGGCTATAAGCCTCTGAATCCTACTTAAGTTAATATGACCAAGCCTTAGATGCCAAAGATATGCTTGGTTTATTTCCGAAGGTTCTTTTCTCTTATTAGAGTTAGAAAATGAGTTATAAATTTTCATGTTTTGCTTTGTGGGAGAAATTGGATTTAAAGTATACAAATTGCCAACTAATGCACCAGAACAGATAATCACTTTATTTCTCTTAATAATTACATCATTACTAAAAGAAACTGAATATCCATCCAAAAATAATTTAGAAACTGAAATTAAATTCTTTCTAAAACTGGGTACATAAAGATAATTTCTTAAAACCAAATTTCTATTTCTATTAAAAGATAAGTAGACGTCTCCCACTGCAACAGCCGCCACCTTAGTAGCATTGCCCATGTAGACGGTAATCTCTCCTTCAGATAGTCGTCGGGTTTCCTGGAACCCCTGCAAGGAATTACAGACATGATCAGTGGCTCCCGTATCTACACACCAGGTGCTGATAGATAACACCGCTAAACATGTTTCAACAACTAGAGCATGAGATATACCTTTGTTATTCTGATTCCTACGAGGACAGTCCACCTTCTAATGCCCTGACTGCTTGCAGATGAAGCACTTGCCCTTCGGCTTCTTCACTCCAGCTTTAGGTCCTGTACTCTGAGATTTATTCACTTTCTTTGCTGAACCAACTTGTTTCTTCTTCTTCTTTCCTTTCGGTTTAGAAGTAGAACCGTTTTCAGCATAGTGAATATGAGAATTGTGACGAAACAAACCTTCTGCTGCCTGAAGTTCTGTCAGTAGTTCCGCCAATGAATATACCCTTTTGTTCATATTGTAATTCAGGCGGAATTGCTCAAAACTTCTAGGTAGTGTTTGGAGGATCATATCGATCTAGGTTTCCGCATCAATTTCTCCTCCAAGGATCTGTATTTCGTTCAGATAAGTCATCATCTTTAGGATATGATCCCTCACAGGAGTACCCTCTTGCATGGTGGCTGTCATTATCTTTCTCATGGCTTCTTACCTAGAAGCCCGATCCTGATGACCAAAGAGTTCCTTGAGATTGTTCATAATATCATAGGCTATTGGTAAATCTTGATGCTGATGTTGCAATACATTTGACATTGAAGCCAAAATGTAACACAGCGCCATCTCATCTGCTTTTACCCATTTCTTATGATATTCAATCTCCTCTTGGGTAGATTCACCAGTGAATGCATCAGGACAAGGCTCAATCAGTACAAACTTATAGCTTTTAGCAGTAAGAACAATGTCTAGGTTCCTTTTCCAATCTATGTAGTTAGGACTAGTAAGTCTATTCTGTTGTAGTATGATGGACAGTGGGTTGAAAGTCATCCTAAGAATCACAAATAACTTTTGGTCAGAACTCTAAATTTAGAATAATATTGATTCCTCAAATAATACTATTTTAAATTAACCAACACCTCAAAACACCGCGAATATTGTATGCCACGATAGTGTGGACGTATACAAATTCAGCATTTGTAAAAGGAGGGTTTTAACCCATTAATTTTATTATCTTGTCAACCTAACTTTTTGACAAATAAAATTAATAGTTGGTGTCCTTTGGCCACACAAATAATAGCAGTGACTCCGATGGGGAGGATACTATTAGATGTGCCTAAGTGTATACCATTACTTGACACTAAGTCCATTAATAAGATTGTGCCCCTTCCGATGGGGAAGATCACACGCTCTTAATTAATTTCCTATAGTCATCCTAAATGGAAGTTTGTTCTAGTGATCCACAAACAAGCTCATCCAATATGGAGGAAGGCACTCAGAGCCAACGCGCAAGCTTGTTTGCATCACTTACAAACCAGTAATGGAGACCGTGGAATTTATTTAAAATTCCTCTCCCACTTAGTTATTTATGAATGAGGAATTTTAACTATGCTAGCCTACTGGACATGTATACTAACATGCACACACAGCACAATATAAAAGCAATAAATGAAAAACTATTTTTCAACTATTATGGCTTTTATCTTTTGTTGTCCTCCGTGTGTTGTCATCCCAAGCTGTTGCCATATTTGGCCACCGCCACCAGGTCTAGCTGCCGCATCCATCTTGCTCCTTGTTCCGCTGCGCCTCTGGTCCTCAAAAAAAGGTTCCACGCCTTGCAAGATTCGATCCGCGACATAAATAGAATTTTACATTTTTCGATCTTATATTCCTCGAAGGAATGTACATGTAAACTACATCGAACATAAAATAAAAATTTACATCCATCGATCCTATATTCCATAAAAGGAATGTACATGTAACTAGATCAAAAATAAAATCCTAATAAAAACTAAATACAGCTCCTGCTGTATTTTATAATACAATCATGCACATACATTTAAATGCCCTTAACATGTCCAAGGGTCCAATCACACACATAATAACTAAAAGCCATAATAGTTGGATCCTGCATCCACAAAGTTAGCATATCCTACTATTAACCTGCCTAAATTATGTATGACATGTGCATAATTAAACTAATACCAAATACACAGAGGCAAAACCCTAGCTCTGATACCAATTGTTGGTTGCTACTAGGAAAACCTAGAGGTTCCACTGTACAAAAATTTTGTACAAAGGTCTGAACCTTTTCCTAGCTACCATGTGTTCTTTTAAATTAAATTTTGGATCGCCTGCGGAACTTAACACGTTTGATCCAAAACTTAATTTATTTGTTCTTTTAGGTTTAGACTTGGATCTCCTGCGGAACTTAACACGTTCGATCCAAATCACCTAAGTTATTAATTCCATTAAATATTAATTTCCATAATTTGTTCCCAGTACTGACGTGGCGAGGCACATGGCCTTCTTGGATATGGGAGCAACCACCACCGACTAGACAAAACCTTTTATGAAAAGCTAATATTTAATTTCCTAAAATAACTTAAGGTTAACCGAAAGGAACAATCAAATCACAAGGAAAAGAAATAAACATAAGAACACTACATCGAAAATAAATTCGAAATACTAGAATCGTAAGCCTCTTGTATTTGGTATTATTTCCAAAAATAACTAGTATGATACGGAAAGGAAAAATTACTAGTTATACCTTTTAGAAAGACCTCTTGATCTTCTACCGTATTCCTCTTCTAACCTCAGACGTTGTGTGGGCAACGATCTTCCGAGATGAGAAACCACCAAAGCACCTTCTTCTCCTCCTAGCTAGGTTCGGCCAAAACAAGAGCTTTACCAAGGATGAAGAAAATCACCAACCAAGCTCCAAGGGATGCAAGTTTTCTCTCCTTCTTCTTCTTCTTCTCCTAGTAGTATCCGGCCACCACAAGAGCTCCAAGCCAAGAGAAAGGTTTCGGCCACCACAAAGAGGAAGAGAGGAAGAGATGGCCGGCCACACCAAGGAATAAGAGAGGGAGAAAAATAATAAAGGTTGTACCTCATGAACGCACCCCAACCCCCTCTTTTATATTCCTTAGCCTTGGTAAATTAGGAAATTTAATTACAATAAAATTTCCTTATTTTTCCTTGACATGAATTAATTGAGAAAAATAAAATAAAATTTCCCAATTAAACTTACAATGGCCGGCCACATCATAGAGAGACAAATTAGACAAGTTTCAATCAACAAATTAAAACTTCCTAATTTGTTTCCGGAAATTTTAAAAAATAAAATTTCTCTTCAAAAATCCCTTCATGGTTGATAAAAAGAAATTTCTATAATTTTAATTTTTTAACATGTGAATAATTTCCAAAGAGAAAATAAAATATCTTTCCAATCTACAAATAAAGAAAGAGATCTAATCTCTTTCTTTAATTTTTTGTAGATCTTTTTAAGAGAGATATTTTAATTTTAATTCTCTTTAATAAATTATATCTTCCACATAATAAAAATTAAAATTAAAAATCTTTTAAATTTTATTATGGCCGGCCCCCTCTAGCTTGGGTTCAAGCTAGGGCCGGCCACCCATAAACCAAGCTTAGGCCGGCCCTAGCTTGATTCCCAAGCTAGCTTGGCCGGCCCCCTTTAGGTGGGTATAGAAGGTGGATATAGGTGGGTATAGTACTCTATAAATAAGAGGCTACGATAGGGACCGAGAGGAGTTATTAGTTTTGGTCTCCCGATAAAATTAAGCATCCCGTGTTCGCCCCGAACACACAACTTAATTTTATCAATAATAATTCATTCCACTAGAGAACTATTATTGAATTACCGCACCAATCCCAAATTACATTTTTGGGCTCCTTCTTATTATGAGTGTGTTAGTCTCCCTGTGTTTAAGATGTCGAATGTCCACTAATTAAGTGAGTTACTGACAACTCATTTAATTAATATCTTAATCCAAGAATAGTACCACTCAACCTTATCGTCATGTCGGACTAAGTCCACCTGCAAGGTTTAACATGACAATCTTTATAAGCTCATCTTGGGGACATTATCAACCTAGATTACTAGGACACAATTTCCTTCTATAATCAACAACACACACTATAAGTGATATCATTTCCCAACTTATCGGGCTTATTGATTCATCGAACTAAATCTCACCCATTGATAAATTAAAGAAATAAATATCAAATATATGTGCTTGTTATTATATTAGGATTAAGAGCACACACTTGCATAATAACTGAGGTATTTGTTCCTTTATAAAGTCAGTATAAAAGAAACAACCTCAAATGGTCCTACTCAATACACTCTAAGTGTACTAGTGTAATTATATAGTCAAGATAAATTAATTCCTAATTACACTATGACCTTCCAATGGTTTGTTCCTTTCCATTTTGGTCATGAGCTACTGTTTATAATTTATAAGGTATTGATAACATCATCTTCTGTATGTGGCACCACATACTATGTTATCCACAATATAAATTAATTGAACAACTACAACTAAATGTAGACAATTTAACCAAATGTGATTCTTTATTCAAAATAAATGTTTACAAAAGCTTAGCTTTTAGTATACACTCCAACAAGGTATTCGCCGCCAATATCGTTCGACCGCCTCTACGTTCCGCTCGGTCCAGTACCCAAAGGTACTTGTAAATATCCAGCGAACAACCTCTGCTGTCGAAACAGGACATATTCGCCCGAGCGGCAAAGCTACGCAAAATACTTCGTAAAAATACTTTTCGATCACGAGAGGTGTGATAGGAGGCGAGCGGACAACACACATATTAACTAGCAAAAGGACAAAACAATCGAAAGGATAGCATATTAAAGAGACTGGCCGAGTGGCCAAATTACAAAAAAGGAGTGTCTTTGACCGAGCGGCCGAATTACATGTAAAACTTCTACTTTAGGTAATCATAGAGGTCCTTCGGGATGTTGTCGAGAAGAGCCACTTGATCTGCGGCCGGGATGACGGCGGACTCGGGAAGTTGCCCCTTGGACTTCAAGTATGTGGTGGTGGCGGCCATGGCAAGGTCAAACGCAGTATACATCCGCTCGCAAACTTTCTCCGAAAATTCGGGCGAGCGGATATAATTCTGTCTCAGGGCAGCGACCTAGCTCGGCTCGGCCTCCTGATATTCTTTGAAGGCCGCTTGGGAGGCAGCTAGGGACTCCTGCAGAGTTTGCAGTTCGTCCTTATGCTTCTTTACATCGGCCGAGCAGATCGCCTTCTCTCCATCAAGCTGCTCCATCAGCTCTTTTACTTTCTGCTCTAGGCCCCGAGCCTCCACGTTCTTTTTCTCCAAATCGGAGATAGCAGTATTTTTCCGAGTGGTGGCCAGGCTTATCTTTTGGTCGAGCGTCTTGACTTGCCGCTCGAGCTCGCCCAAGGTATGGGCCTGATCAGCCGTCTTTTTCTGCTCGGCCGCCAACAAGTCTTGGGCCTTCTTCAGCTCCTTCTGCAGTTCGGCATATGAGGGACCTTGGGAGCCGGACAGACCGCTTGCTGCCTTCAGTTGTCTTAATTCCTCGTCCACCATCGCCAGGCGGTTGGAGACAGCTATCTCCTCTACCCATCTCTACAATTAACATAATCATTAATAGGCCGATCGGAAAGAATGCAGAAAAAACTTGGTTTTCTGAACTTACCCCCGTGGCCTCTTGCATGTGGCTGTTGGCCAAATGCGGAGGGGGATTAGCGCGACGTGAGCCCGAGCGTCGGCCCACATCTCAGCTAAGGGCCCCTTCAAGGTGATGGTGTGCTCAGGCGCAGTTGGCCGCTCGGACTCGGGTAAAAGCTCATCGGTGGGGAGATGCAGGGTGACCCTAACAGTGCGGTCATGACCGGGGATTGCCCGAGCGGAGGATGGAAGAGGATCAGAGGCCGGCGCCGAAAATTGAGATAAAATGGTTGAACGCCAGACTTGACGGGGAGCGGGTGGAAGGATGCTGACAGGAATTGCCTCAAGGGGATCCGCCGGCGCGTCCAAGTGAGAGGGGGTCCGATCGGACGATATTGCCTCGACTGCTGGGGCTTTGCCTCTCGAATCAGTCGTGGTCCGCTCGGGAGGATGGACAGCCGATGTAGCCGAACGGATGGGTGTATCCGTGCGACACCGCTTTGGTTGGGGGAGTTGTCCTTCTTCTTAAGCCGAGCCTTCCTCCCGAGCGGAATGCTCTTGACTGGCGATTGTACCAGCCGCTGGCTCCGGGTGGGAAGCCTGAGCGGCCGACTCCCCAGCATTTGTCCCGCTCTCTTCTTCATTAGAGCCGACCGGCTGAATGCCGAGCGTCTCCATCTCTTTGGCAGCAGCGGCCTCGAGCGCCGTCGCCTTCTTCTTCAAAATGTCAGTCATCACCAACTCCATGACGATGTTTGCTGCAAAGGAAAACAGAGAAAATCAGTTAGCAATTAAAACGAATGCACAAAGTAAAATTCTTACCAAAGCCACTAGGGAGGTGGGTTCTGATCGGACTCAGGCCGAATATGTACATAACCCCTTCCGGAAGGAACTTGTTGATGTCAACCCGCAGGCCGGCGAGCATGCTGGCGGCATGAAGATAATCCGGCCGGGTCTTGAATCTTTTGAGTTCTGGGGAGAGAGGATTTCCGACCTGCCATTTGGTTCGAAAGGGAGCCCGCTCGGGAAGGCGAATGTAAAAGTAAAAATCTTTCCAATGCTTATTGGAAGAAGGAAGTTTATTGAAGAAAACCAAGCCGGGCCGAGCCTGGAACATATCGGACTGTTTAGGGTAATAGAAGTAATAGAAGACCTCCGGTCGGAGGGGAATGTTATGGATTTTAAATAGGACAACTACACCGCATAGAAGGCGGAAAGTGTTGGGAACTAGGCTCCCGAGCGAAACGCCGAAAAAATTGCATACGTCAATGATGAAGGGATGGATCGGAAGTCGCAAATCGGCAGTAAACTGGTCGCGGAAAACACAGAATGCTCCGCGCGGCGATTTGTGGGGCCGAGCGGAGGCGGTGGGTAAGATGATTTCGAGATTAGAAGGGATGTCAAAACTATTTATCAAAAGGTCGGCGTCACGCCGATCGAAGCGCGACTCCATGGTTGTATACCATGGGTCGAGGGCTTCGTCTTGTGGCTGAGAAGAGCTAGCCATTGTCCGAGCGGACGAAACCAAAAAAGAGGAAAAAGGATAAAAGGAAGAAGACGGCAACGAAACAGTACCCTCGAGGATGAAAACTTGGGAAAGAAGCGCAAAGAAAATACTAGAACCAAAGATGGAAGGAAGAAGAACCTTACGACGAAGAGGAAGATCGAGAAGAGAGCACCAGAGATCGCCGGAAACAGAAGCGCGAGATCGCCAGGAGTCTGGAGCGCAAGAAGCAGTGAACTCGCACAGACGCAAATGCGGCGAAGAGAGGAAAAAACGAAGATTTTATAGGGCGGAGCCCGAGCGGCCTCCACCGTTGGATCCAGGTCACGAGAATCGGAGCGTGCATCGGGCCCTTGATTTCGAACCGCCTCGGTCTCGTCGCCTGCGACGCCGCCGCCGTACGCTGACGGCAGCAATGCCACGTGGCATTCCGCCACAGGGGAGCATTTAATAAGCGCCTTATCGAGGCACAGGGCGCGTGCTTGGCCTTAATGACGGAGATTGGTGCAACTTCCGAGGAGATCAGAGGGAGGGTGACGTTGACTGGCGTTTTGGCTACCCCCTTTGATTCCGAGCGGATGGTAGCTGAAGGACGCCGTTCGGCTAAACTGATGGTCCAGTCAGTCGGACTAATCGCCTCCTTTGACTAGACTTGAAGGGGAGGCAAGTTATCCAGCGGTAAGAACAGGGGACCCCCTTTCCGAGAAGCCAACACCACGTGGAGGTCAAAAGGGTAAAAGGATTATCGGAGAAGGGTGGGCCGACCGGCCGACCAGAAAAGGGTTGGACCAACCGGTCGACCGGAGTCAAACTGAAAGCAAAGGCACCCCAGCGGGAGTCGGGGTTCCGACGCTCATGTTGAACAAGGTCGTATGGCCGAGCGGGTGGCTCACTCGGCTGAAGGCATAAAGTAGCAATACTACTGGGATTCTCCCGAGCGGACTGACCGGCCGGACGTGATGGAACTGCCGACCGGCCGGACGCTCGGCATGAGGTAAGAAGAGACAAAAGGACAAGGGAACATCTTCTGACAGCGGGCATGCTCGACGAGCAGGTCATACGCAGGATCTTATGACAGAGGGTTCCGCTGTCCCATCAAAGACGTGCTCGGACTGTAGCAGTATGGTGTCAGGTAAGCTTTCCTGACAAGTCCATACTGAGATATGGGCTGAGGACACGTATTAGCCTCGGTGTGTGTGCGTGAGCCCCTTCCCAGCTCTATATAAGGAGCCTCACACTTCGCCGGAGGTACGCATTCTCGCATATTCAGAGCCATTTTCTTGTCTTCCTCTTGCCTGACTTGAGCGTCGGAGGGTCGTTGCCGAGAACCCCTCCCCGGCCCGACTTCTTTGCAGGTTCGCCAGAGCTCCTTACGATCGGTCGGAGATCAACGTCAGCAACTAGGAGAGCGCCACGTGCCCAGCGTCCATTGATTCAGCGTTCGGACAGGATCATCTACAAAGGAAAACACAGCAGTAAAGAAATTAATCTAAAGCATAACTAAAACCTACCTATGTGCCAACAATCAAACCTTAACGCATTGTCACTCCTACATTGAGATTAAATCATTGACACACTCTTAAACTAAGGAATGAAATACAAGATGCAAATAAATCTGATCTACAACACCATTTAAAACCCTAACTTAAAACTACCCAACTAAACAATTAATCAAGCACAAATTAAACACAATTAAACTTCAACTATGAAATGAAATGCTAGATTACTTTCTAAACCATAACAAACATAAAGGAATATGTTCTAAGCTGTAAAAAAAACTATAACAAACTGAAATAAATCCTAACCAATCCAACTCACAACCAATCTCACCAACTTCACACTCGAGCCGTCACATAAGAGTGTCAAAGTCGAAACCACCCAATTTCGGACCTCAGTGGAGCATCTAAGCAGCGTATCAGCTTCAGGTATACTCATCAACGCCGACGGACCACCCCCGAGGAGCTAAGAACATCCCAAAACCCATAAATGCCGAAAATGATGGAAATCTACATCCCGGAGCTCTCTGGATCTGAAGTGAAAATGTGGATTGCGGATGAGCGTCGGATGAAGCTCAATAACACCGGCGGACCACCTCCAAGCGTCACTGAATGGAATCGGAGCGCAGATTTGGAAGACCACCTCCAAATCTGGCGAAAACAGAGAAGTCGCCGTGAGCAGATTTCCGCCAGAGAGAACACTCTCCGATGGCTCCAGATGATCGGGATGACACCGCCGAGAAGTTCTCCACCGAGATTGAAGCTCGGGAAATTGATCGGAGAAGGAATGGGGCCGAAATCCGGAAGATGCCGCACCGCGGGAAGAAGAACAGCGCAGGGGATCGACGACGAAGAAAGCTGGGTACTGTAGCTTCTCATTTAAATCAGATCTGGATCTGGAATGGATGGTTGAGATGATTCCGGGCTAAATCAACGGTGAAAAGTCATCCAAAATCTGATCTGAAGGTACTGATGTTGATCTAGGGTCTGGATCTACCCTCCCGTAGGTCGGATCGATCAGATCATCACTGGATGGCCCAGATCGGACCAGTCTTCATTGAACGGCCCAGATTAATTCGGCTTGATCAATGGCTAGATGAACTCAGATCTGGATCAAAACTTCTGGATCTTCATCAATGGCTCATATCTGCTCCCCATTAGGTTGGATCGGCCAGATCTTCAACGGATGGCCCAGATCTCTCCTATTCTTGATGAACGGCCCATAATGCTCCAAAGATTGATCTTCTTGTTTGAACTCCGATTTAAGCCCAATTTCGGTCCAAATAAATCCAAATCCCAGATCCTTTGATGCTTACAAAATAAGAATCAAATATTAGCATCAAATAATATAAAAATAAAGTAATTTGCAATTAAGTCCAAAAATACACACAATGCACAAAATGCGATGTAACCATGATTTAAACTATGAAATCAACATCAAACCATGCATATATAAATCAAAATAATGCAGTAAAATCATGGTTATCAGCGCCTCGGACACTGTTCATCCGAGGTATAACATGCTCCTTTGCTCCTGCAAAATGTGTTAGTCACAAATACATACCCTGCAAAACAAAGTTAGCTCATAATAGTCAAGGTAAATAAGATATTGACAATCTCCCGACTGTCCGGGTCTGACTTCGGATTTCCTACCGAAAATCCTAGGTCGACCCGACGCCTACTGTTCCCTCTACGGGGAACGCGTCCTCACCTACTCCTCTCAGGAGATTTACATTTTGCCAGTTCAGTCCTCCAGACCGATTGGACTTTTGCTCAGCGTCCTAAGCTTCTGATCTTCATGCTGGATGTCCGGTCCTCGACCCATCCAGAATTCTACCCGGTTCGCGACACCAGGATTTTAACCTAGGGTTACCGCCCCCTAGGATTTTTACCCGAAGCTCCGACTCGCCAAGACTTCCCGCATAAGGTTACCACCCCCTATGACCCAGGGTTACCACCCCCTAGGGTTTTCCACTTGCCTAACCGCAGCTAGGACTTTCCTGAAACACCCAATTATACACATTAGATAACAATTAAGCTTAACTTTGAATCCCTTTGCCATTATTAAAACTAAGGTTCGATCGTCGGATACTTCCCGCACCAACAATGGCTAAGAAGATAACTATGTTTCAGGAAGAGAGAAGGAGAGGCTGAGAGGGAGATAGTAGTGGAGGGAGGTGTGACTGAATAGTGACTAAAAATGAAGTGTGAGAGGAGGATTTAAAGGGAGAGGTTTTGACACGTGTCAAGAGTTAAAGGGTGGGTAATTTAAGGGGAAGGGAGGTTCTAACATGTGTCAAGAGTTGAATGATGGGTAATTTAAGGGGAGGGGAGGTTCTGACATGTGTTAAGGGTTGGAGTGAGTAATTTAAAGGGAGAGGGGTGTTTTGACATGTGTCAATGATTGGAGGATGGGTAATTTAAAGAGAGTGAGGAATTCTAACATGTGTCAAGAGTTGGAAGTGGGGTAATTTAAATGGATGAGAGATTTTGACATGTGTCAAGGGTTGGAAGGGGTGATTTAAAGTGATGAGAGATTTTGACATATGTCAAGGGTTGGAAGGGGGTAATTTAATGGTGTTGGGATTATTGGTCGGCTAGAAGGGGGGTTGAATAACCCTGCACAAAATCAAAACAAACGAACCCTTCTCGGACTTAAAAGAACACTTGCATAAACAATAAATAAAAGAAACTGAAAGACAGAGGCTCAGAGAGTTTTACTTGTTTACAATTGGGGAGGTTGTTAATCCACGAAAATAATGCGCACTAATTTCTCTTTCAGGCGAAGAAGCCTTTTTACAGCAATGAAAGCTTAGAAAGGAAGAAACTAAACAAAACAGAAAAGCTCACAAGTGTCGTATCAAGAATTGCTTGTTGTTATAAAGCTTCTGGACCAAGACTGTATTTATATCCTTGGTCGGAACGCCTGGAAGGGTTCCAGGCGCCTGAAAGGGGACAAAACTTTATCCCCTTTGCAACGGATCGCGGTCAAATGAGATCTGGATAGAATTATGTTTTGGGCGCCTGGACCCTTAAAGTCAACAAGGTTGACTTTTTCGATCTAGGCTGTCTGCTCCGGTTCTGCTCGCCTTGGTCCGAGTCTTCTACTTCGACTCCGCTCGCTTGGGTGATTTCGATTATCCAGAATAGGGCTCACCCGAACCCAACTTCCAGCCTTCTCGAGCGACCTTCCACTCCGGCCTCTCGTCCCTTGAAAACGTCGTGCGCCTCCTTCTCGTCTGCCCGCGTACTCTTCTGTAGTACCTCGTCCCTCGGACGCACCGAGCCCGTCGGATCTCTTCTGTGTCATCCTTCTCACTAGCTGCGTCTTTTGTTAGACTTTCTGTGCTCCTAAGCTCCTGTACACTTAGACACAGGGTTAAACACAACAGGACCTAACTTAACTTGTTTGATCACATCAAAACAACCTTGGGTATCAACAATCTTCCCCTTTTTGATGTGAGCAATGATAATTCCTAAAATCTATATTAAATGTCACAAATAGGCTTATCAAATTAATAAAATGTATTTTCCACTGAACCCCTTAATTAAACAATAATGTCGTAGTAACGAGCCCAGGATCGATCCGAGGAATCAACAGTATGATGTAATCTAGGATTGTCTTTTTATTCCTATTTTTGGGGTTTTCGATATAAAAATGGAGTTGGGGGTTTTAAAGCTTTGAATATAAATCTACAAAGGAAAACACAGCAGTAAAGAAATTAACCTAAAGCATAACTAAAACCTACCTATGTGCCAACAATCAAACCTTAACGCATTGTCACTCCTACATTGAGATTAAATCATTGATACACTCTTAAACTAAGGAATGAAATACAAGATGCAAATAAATCTAATCTACAACACCAATTAAACCCTAGCTTGAATTTAAACTCTAAACACTTAACCAAGCAACAAATTAAAATTAAACTAAGCTTCAACAAGGAAAGAAATGCTAACTACTTGCATAAAAATATAACAAAACATAAAAGTAATCTGTTCTAAGTTACAAAACAATAATAAAAGTGAACTAAACCCTAACCAATCCAACTCGCAACCAATCTCACCAAACTTCACACTCAAGCCGTCACACAAGAGTGCCAAAGTCGAGACCACCCAATTTTGGACCTCAATGGAGCATCTAAGCGGCGTATCAGTTCCAGGATTGCTCAAGAACGCCGACGGACCACCCCCGACGAGCTAAGAACATCCCAAAACCCCAAGAATGGCCAAAATCTGAAAATCTGTCTCTGGATCTGATGGGAAGCTATGGAACGCAGATGAACATCAAGTGAAGCTCAGGAACACCGGAAGACCACCTCCAAATGTTGCTGATGGGAATCGGAGCTCAAATTTGGAGGACCACCGCCAAATCTGAGGTGAAACAGGGAGATGCCGCGAGCCAAATTCCACCGGAGAGAACACTCTCCGATGGCTCCAGATGATCGGGATGTCGCCGACGAGAAGCTCACCACCAAGATAGAAGCTCTGGAGATTGATTGGAGAAGGAAAGGGGCCGAAATCCGGAAGATTGCCGCGAGGACGAGGCTGCTACGCGCTGTGGATCGACGAAGAAGCTGGGCACTGTAGCTTCTCTGTTTTAAACAGATCTCAGATTTGAACGGACAGCTAGGAGCAATTTGGAGCTAAATCAACGATAAAAGCTTGCCCAAAATCCGATCCGAAGGTACTGATCTTGATCTAGAGTCTGGATCTACCCTCCCTTAGGCCGGATCGATCAGATCATCACTGGATGGCCCAGATCGGCCCAGTCTTCATTGAACGGCCCAGATTAATTCAGCTGGATCAATGGCTAGATGAACTCAGGTCTGGATCAAAACTTCTGGATCTTCATCAATGGCTCATATCTGCTCCCATTAGGTTGGATCGGCTAGATCTTCAACGGATGGTCCAGATCTGTCCTATTCTTGATAAACGGCCCAAATCGACCCAAAGCTTGATCTTGTCTTTTGAACTCCGATTCGAACCCAATTCCGGTCCAAATAGATCCAAATCTAAGATCCTTTGATGCCTACAAAATAAGAATCAAATATTAGCATCAAATAACACCAAAAATAATATAATTTGCAATTAAGTCCAAAATCTATGCAATGCACAAAAATGTAATGTAACCATGATTTAAACTATGAAACCAACATCAAAACCATGCATATATGAATCAAAATAATGCAGTAAAATCATGGTTATCAAATCCCCCACACTTAGTCTTGAACGTCCCGTGAAAGTAAAGAAAACTCAAAATCATCTCCATAGAAAATTCTCTAGCAATGCCTAGAAGATAGTAAAAAGAATTTAACTAAGACCATCTAAAGATCACAAACAATCATGCATTCCATTCAAACAATAATCAGTAGGTACGGTAGTGTCAATCCAATTGAAAAATTAAGCAAGTTGCAATCTCACAAGGGATTTACCTATTCTAACTCTCACACTCAAACATGTGTATAAGTGGAGCTCACTCAATGCAACTCACAACATTTTACTACCATAAGCTTGCTTATATTCTAATTCTCCACCACTTTAAACATAGCATACATGAATCAAAAGGAATTTATCAACAAGAATTGAAATGGAAGCAAAAAGAACAATGAAAGTGAATGAAATAGGCAAAAGAAAAAGACATTAATGAAGAAAATGAGAAGATGAGAGTATTGGAGAAATGTACTTGATGAGTTGACCATTTTGATGTGAAAAGAGATGAATACCATTTGTTATTACAAATTCAACATATCAAGCTAACCTCTCCTTCAATTTTATGGCAAACAAAGAATCTTGATACTCTTTTGATACACTTAGGGGGGCGTTTGGTTTAGGGTAATAGGAGTGGGGAATGGGAATGAGAATCATTGATTACCATTGTTAATGTTTGGATTATAGGAATAGGAATACAAATAAGGGAATGAATCCTTGAAATTGGGTAATAACTCATTCCCATGTACCTCCCCTTCAATGAGCCATTACCCTATTTTCATCAATCAAAATATTCCCTTATTCCAAAAATACCCTTGACTTAAAATTAAAATTTTCTCCATTAATATCAAATATCAAAATATATTTATTTATTTATTTTTTCATATCACTTCTCTTTCTTTGTTCTCTCTCATCATATTTTCTCTCTCATCATTTTATCACACACTTTCTCTCTCATCATACTTTCTCTCTCCTCAATCTCTTCCATCGCACTCTCTTCCTTCTTTTTTTTCTCATTACACTTTCTCTCTCCTCAATCTCTCCCATCACACTCTTTTTTTTCTCATAATACTTTCTCTCTCATCATATTTTCTCTCTCGTCATTTTATCACACACTTTCTCTCTCATCATACTTTCTCTCTCCTCAATCTCTTCCATCGCACTCTCTTCCTTTTTTTTTCTCATTACACTTTCTCTCTCATCACACTTTCTCTCTCCTTAATCTCTCCAATCACACTCTCTTTTCTCTTTTTTCTCATCACACTTTCTCTCTCATTATACTTTCTCTCTCCTCAATATCTCTTGTCACACTCCCTCCTTTTTTCCTCAACACACTTTCTCTCTCATCATACTTTCTCTCTCCTCAATCTCTCCCATCATACTCACTGTTCTCTTTTTTTCTCAACATACTTTTTCTCTCACCATACTTTCTCTCTCCTCAATCTCTCTCATCACACTCTCTCTCCTCATTTTTTCTCATTATATTTTCTCTCTCTTCATCCTCTCCCATCATACTTTCTCTCACATCATATTTTCTCTCTCATCTTCTCTCATCATGCTCTCTCCAATCACACTCTCTTTTCTCATTTTCTCTCATTACACTTTCTCTCTCTTCATTCTTTCTCATCACACTTTTTCTCTCATCATATTTCTCTCTCAGCATTCTCTTTCATCATATTTTTCTCTCACATTCATCTTTCTCTCACATCTAATTTTTACTCTTATTTTCCTTTAAGGGTAAAAAAGGAAATTTTGATTTATTCCAATAGAAGATATGTAACTAACCAAACATTGCTTTTAAGAGTGATATTCATGCTCATACCCATTCTCATTCCATAATACAATGATTCCCATTCCGATTCTTATTCCTAGGAAAGAACCAAACGCCCCCTTAGTCTTTGTCACTGTTTTTCAAAAAAATTTCTTCTTCATTGTCTTTACTCTTTGAACTTAAATTTCAGCATTTTGGAAGCTCAAAAATAATCTCAAATCATCTCATGGAGAAGAGATTCCTCCCCCACACTTAAATCTTTGGCCGTCTCGGACAATAGAAACAACAAATGCCATTCACTTACTCGAAACTATTCTAGCCACTGTACTCCTTTCATTCTGCAGGTTTTCATCACTTCTCTTCCTCTGTTTCTATTATTTTCCTGTGGATTTACTTCAGTTACAGATTTCTTACAATTTCAGCAGAAAGAGATGATCCATTTGATGCATATGTTCAAAATAAGGCTGCACTAACAGAAATTGAACATATCATACGATATAATTGTTTGATACTCATAGAGGTTTGGCACTAAACAAAGTAGTCATTGCTGCAATTCCAGTTTCAAAAATATCAGAAATCCATTCTTACTGAATCTAAGAAGTTCTCTAAAATGGAATTATGTCTGCAATTTCTTAGTTACCATCCGGATTAAAGAGTTACTTCAAAACTCACAGAAAATATCCAAATCAGCAACAACTTCACATTAATATCATATTTCAAAGCTTAAATGCAGTATATTCATAAATCAACACTGTCAATAACTATAGATTGAATTCCAATTGTATTTGGTCAACAGCAGCTTAAATATAAACAGCATTAAGTTTCAGCTTTAAATTCAGAAATCAGCTTCAACCTTCTCTTGCTTCAATCTTATCTCTTCCTCCTTCTATTCCAACAGATCAGAACTCACTGCTTTCCTGTTTGGCATATTTCAATAGCTTCATTAGCTTAATTTTAGAACTTGAGTTCATCGGTTCTTGTTTATCTCCTGTTCAGACCCCCTGCTGTGCCATACAGATTTGCTTCTGCATACTGCAATTTCAGAATTCCAGCAGCTCACAATTCTGTTGTAATTTTCAAATTTTCAGGATCTCTTCATAATTCAGAATAACAGCTGTGCATGCTTAGAAATCAGAAGTGAACCTAAACACTAAGTTAACAGAAACTCCAATTGAGATTATTGGCAAAGAAAAACTTGGCAGCTCAAATTCCAGATTCTGGAAATCAGTCATTCAGAATCTAAGCTAGCAGAATTCAAAATTAATCATCAAACACATCATTTTTAGAATTATAACTCAGCCCAACTCTTTTTGCTGATTACTGCATTTCTTCATTTCTGCATAGCAAAATTCAGAATCCAATTCTTGCACTTGTTTCCTTCGTCCTTCCAAAACCTTGATACAATCTTGCAATAGATACCTAATCCTTGGTTAGGTAGTGAAGTTTCAACCCAAAGCTTTGCATCCGGTTCAATATTTCCAACACCAGATCCAACACAGATTATGAAATCTGTAGTTCAGTTTCAGAATTAGGTAGCACACACTTCTTCCATCAACTTCAAAAATCAGAAATCAGATTCAGTTTCTTTTCACTACTGCAAGTTTTCAGATTGGTACTGCAATTTCAGAATTCCAGCATTTGAATATTGTCAGCATTCTGTCCAGCATGTTTTAACCTTGAATGAACTTGTCATCTCTTCCCAAGATTCTACTAATCCAGCCCCTTAAATCAAGCGCCAAATCGATTTCAGCATTTTCAAAAATCTGGACCAAGAAATGAAATCAGCAGCTACAGCTTATAAATTCAGCAACAAAATTCAGTTACCAAAACTTCAACTCCATTAGCATTGAATTGAATTTGAATCCAAGTATTGTAACTTAGAAACAACAGATTTGCAGATTATAGTCACCAGGAGCTTGAAAAGAGTAACATCTCACTTGTCAAGTTCCTCACTGTTGTAAAACTTTAGAAACTGTATACTCATTTTCCAGCTTTAAAATTGCCCAACAATTTGATTTCAGCAGGACATTTCCCAAGTCCAGGAATTTATAGAGTTGCAGCAATAATTTCATAATTGATCTTTATCGCAATTGAGTTATAATTTTCAGAAACCAGGAATCAATTACAGTTCTGATTTGCCATCATAATGCCTTCTTTTTGCTCAGATACAGGAGAGGACTGGAAAGGAATCAAGATGAATTTGGTGTGTTATTGAATTTTGGATTAATATGAATCTTGAGTGTGCTACAGCAGGTGTCCATCCATCAAGCAATTCAATTCTGATTCAGAAATTCTAATACAGTTCTGGTACCAATTCTATTCCATATTCAGAACATCATATAATGCCCTCCTTCTAGCGCCAAGGGAATTCTTCATTCTGCAGATTCTTTACCTTTTCTGTGGTTTTTTCTGGTAAGGAGCAGCAATTAAATTCTGATAAATCTATTCGTTTCTGTTAATGCAGACTTCTATTTCCATATTTAGATATTCCAACTTTTCCGGAAATACAACATCATTCATCAATCAGATTTTATAGCTCATCATGAATTGAAACAACCCAAGCCTCCTTCAAAATTTCAGTACTGCAGGAATAGAACCTAAGCTCTGCTTCTTATGCATTCAATCACCATAATCAGATAGAACTTTGAACTCAAATTTTAAAGCAAAAGATCCTAACTGAATTCTGCATATTAAGATTTCAGCTTCAGTTTGTAACTTCCAATCCACATTGCAGTTTCAGAAGATTGACTCTCCTTCTAACAGTTTTAAGTGATCAAAAACCAAAATCAACAGCCTAACTCAGTCTTGATGAAATTGATACATCCCTTGCAAATTCCATATCTGCAGGTTTATGATACCTCTCTCTGTTTCTGTGATTTTCTCAGTTACAGGTTTCTGATAAAACTGCAATAACAGGACAAGCAAAAGTAATCCAATAGAATTTATAAATTAGAGCATTCCCTGGCCATAACAATGTATTCCAGCAGCCACACCAGTTTCAACACAAAGCATTGGATCCAGTCAAACATATCCAACATCAAATTCAACAAGACTAAATTCTGGATTCTGGAATTCAGCTTCACATTGCCAAACTCATTACTGATTCTTGCACTGCAGTCTGATCAGAAAACAGATCGAAAGGTTACCACCATTTCCTAACTGCACTTTGTATCAGACGGTCTGTTTATTCTTGGTGTTCCATTACCAGAAAACATCACAAACTAGCCACATCTTCACTTCCATAATTCTTCCAGTATTTGATTAAGCTTTACAAAGGTGTACTGCCTCTGAAGTATTTCAGTATTTGATTTTCCTCTAACGTTGTGCATCCCATTGAACTCCCTGCAGCAATCTTGATCACATCATTTCATTTCAACAAGCCAAAACTGCACTTTTACAGATGGTATCTATTTCAAGTAACCTTCACTCAAACCAAAAGTATTTGTCTCTTCAAGTTTTCTAAGTGAACTGATAGTAATAACCAAAATTCCACACTTCAAACTCTCTATTCAATTTCTGAAATCAGCAACTTTGAGAAATGATACTAAATTAGCAACTTCGAATTTCAGTTCAGAAATCAATGAAGTAGCTAAAGTAATTATAACTAACTCCAGCACTCTGCAACTTTGTTTCTTCAGCAAAAGATCTTGCCTTGCATCTTGAAGAGTAAGCTTGGTAAAGTGTTTCATTTAGCACTATAAAAGATACCATACAGCACCCCTCTGAAACTTATTACAACAAGTTGTAGAACCAAAAATCAGAATTTCAGATTTGAAGCTTTAAGTTTCAGAATTGGAATTCAAAATGATTCATCTTAAATCAATGAAGAATTTAGCTTAGACAAAGAATTCATTTAGCATTACAATAGTAGAAGCTTGAATTCGAATCCTTCCGGTTCACAATTAGCATTTAGAATTGGCACAATGCTTGAGTGTTAAGGTAAATTGAAACTCATATAAACTTCTTGAATTCTCCACTTCACTTCCAGCAGATCTAGATCTGACTTCAGACTTTCAAACATCACTTCAATCTCGGCAGTCAAAACCTAAATATGCATTACTCAAAGGAGATCATATAAAGAATTCAACTTCTCAAAGGAGCCACAATTAGCACAACACTTCTGCTCTTCTCTATTTCTGTCTGTTTCTTTATTTCCTTTGCTGCTATCGATCTACTGAACAGAATTGGATAACTTGTAGTTCCATCTTACATCCTGAAGAATTCTTGAACTATGAAGCAACTACAATTGGCACAAAGCATCCTACTAATTTCTTCATTCTCTGCACTGCCATCATTACTGATTTTCAGAATTGAATCTGATTGCTAACTAAACATAATGCTAACTAAACAAGGATCCTATTCCAACAACAACCAGTTCACTATAAGTGCTGCTTAATTTCAGTCACTCCTTTTCTTGCAATTTTTCTCTTTTTGGTTGCAATGATTGCAATGACAATTGGGTGCAGCATCTTGAATTCCAGCACTAGCAATTTAACTTAGTTACAGTTTCCTTATTTCGGATTTTGAATTGATTCAAATTTCAATCTGTAGAACACTTGGACAGATAGAAACATCATTTGCTAACAAGTAAGCATGAGCTTTACTTAGTCATTTCATTGATCATGAAGTTGCATAAGGAACTTGGCACAAACTGCACTGAAACTCATCTTCCAAGCTTACTGTTGCTGTAAAGTCCTACTTCTGCACACTTCAGCATCTCTTCCTTTCTTCTTTACTGTTTTTATAACTTTGTAAGAGATGTAACTGCTCAACTTGATGCCAATTCTTCAACTTGTTGTAGCTTATGTCCGAAATGGCACATCAAATTGCAACTTCCAGAAATTCAGCACACATCTCAGTAGCACAGCTGAGAAACATTTAAAATCATCCCAAGATGTTGAGTGTATCACCATAGTATCAAATTCCAAAATTCCAAACTATTGAAGCTTGCTCATTCCATGATTAAACTCCAAGAACAATTAGATTTAATATTCAATCCAAGGAGTCAATTCATTCACTTCCACATCTTCAAATGTATACCAATTTTCCACCACACTTAACCCTTTACCCATCTTGCAAAATCTAACTCATCAAGAATTCAACCAAAACTCCAAATAAAATAGAGCAAGCAAAGGTAATAAAAGGATAAAATGTAAGATGAAAATGTTTAAAAAAAATTGTGAGGAAAGGAATTGGAAAGTATGAAGGGAAACAAAATTGATAAAATCCTCAATTCCATGCACGCATATGCTATTGTGACTTTGAAAAGAAAATAAGCAAGTTCTAGAGTTTCAATTGCTATGAGTGCATGCCACACAAAGATAAAATAGTGTTTAGGCTTAAAGTGGCCCTCTCTAGGTATTTTTATGCAATCAAGCTCAACTAATCAAATTGGAATCCACTACCATTTTAACCAAAATCATGTAAGTAGAGTATCCAATCATGTCAAATGACCTAAAGTTGATGATCAAATTTAAGAGACTTTTACCATCTTAAAAGTATTACTAAGCAATTCATGGAGAATTTTTATTCAAATGACATGCTATGTATACCAAACTAAATGCAAAGTATGTAAGTAAAATGCAAAATGCAAAGTATGAAACTAAAGAAATGTATCAAGAATTTATTAAAGAAAAAACTAAACACAAGCATGAATTAAAATGCAAAAGGAAGCTAAATTAGAACCAACTCCCCTTTCATTTCCCGGTGGTTGAAGAAGGTTCAAAAAGAAGAATCCACCCCGGAAGTGGAGTAATCATGGTTCTAATCAAATCCTTCTTATTACTCATTTTTTCCTTTCAAAACTCTCTCCGGAGGTCTTAATCGGTTCAGTTTTAGCACCCACTCCGGAAGCTTATGTTCTCCTACAACATCAGTAAAAGAAAACACCTCCTACACGCATGTGGGGTAAAAAGAAAATAGGAGAATATTAGTGTGGGTAAAAGATATATCAAGAAATGCATCACATCTAATAAAATCAATAATTGGTACCTCTATAAAATTCTCTGAAAAATTACACAAAATACTCACCTTGTCATCTTGAAAGGTACCTGGAGTGGTGATTATTACCTCCTTCTCATCTACTAATGGCTCAGACTCCAGTTCTGGTGTGTGTACATCTTCATGTAGTGATTCTTGGGTGCTTGGCTCCATAGCACAAGTCCCTACACTTACATCCTCTATTCTTGGTGATTCTTGAGGTAATGCTTCCAGTAAGCACTCCCCTACACTTATATCATCTTCTGCAACAATACCTGCATCTTCAACAACATCTAAAGCAACACTATCAGTAGAATCAGAAATCTGAACAACTATATCATCATCACAAATAAAATTAGATAAATCTTGTGAATAAATGGGAATAGGGTCAGGCCTGACAAAATCACTACTCTCCATCTCTCCACTTGAATTATGTGCTTGTAACTGATTAATGGATGATGCAATCTGATCTAACTGACTCTGAATATTCTGTATCCTTGCAAATTGTTGCTCTTGATGCTCTCTCATTTGTTGCATAACTTCATTGCATTTCCACATTGATTCTTCAATTTGTTCTTGTGCATCCTCATACCTATTCCGCTGCTCCATAGGTAGGTAGGACTGATAGAACTGAGTCCGAGGCTGATAAAAATAATTCTCCATCCCATCTCCAAAATACTGATGATATGGATCCATGGTCACATGAATTTCCTGTTCTTACACTGAAACACTAGCAAATAAAATCAGAAGACTCAGGAACAAATAAAATCAACACATGGATATATAATCATGAAAGCAATCAAAACAACAATCCTAAAATTACTAAACATTGCATATTACAATTTCCCCGGCAACAGCGCCAAAATTTGATAATGCCTAAAATCTATATTAAATGTCACAAATAGGCTTATCAAATTAATAAAATGTATTTTCCACTGAACCCCTTAATTAAACAATAATGTCGTAGTAACGAGCCCAGGATCGATCCGAGGAATCAACAGTATGATGTAATCTAGGATTGTCTTTTTATTCCTATTTTTGGGGTTTTCGATATAAAAATGGAGTTGGGGGTTTTAAAGCTTTGAATATAAATCTACAAAGGAAAACACAACAGTAAATAAATTAACCTAAAGCATAACTAAAACCTACCTATGTGCCAACAATCAAACCTTAACGCATTGTCACTCCTACATTGAGATTAAATCATTGACACACTCTTAAACTAAGGAATGAAATACAAGATGCAAATAAATCTGATTTACAACACCAATTAAACCCTAGCTTGAATTTAAACTCTAAACACTTAACCAAGCAACAAATTAAAATTAAACTAAGCTTCAACAAGGAAAGAAATGCTAACTACTTGCATAAAAATATAACAAAACATAAAAGTAATCTGTTCTAAGTTACAAAACAATAATAAAAGTGAACTAAACCCTAACCAATCCAACTCGCAACCAATCTCACCAAACTTCACACTCAAGCCGTCACACAAGAGTGCCAAAGTCGAGACCACCCAATTTTGGACCTCAGTGGAGCATCTAAGCGGCGTATCAGTTCCAGGATTGCTCAAGAACGCCGACGGGCCACCCCCGACGAGCTAAAAACATCCCAAAACCCCAAGAATGGCCAAAATCTGAAAATCTGTCTCTGGATCTGATGGGAAGCTATGGAACGCGGATGAACATCAAGTGAAGCTCAGGAACACCGGAAGACCACCTCCAAATGTTGCTGATGGGAATCGGAGCTCAAATTTGGAGGACCACCGCCAAATCTGAGGTGAAACAGGGAGATGCCGCGAGCCAAATTCCACCGGAGAGAACACTCTCCGATGGCTCCAGATGATCGGGATGTCGCCGACGAGAAGCTCACCACCAAGATAGAAGCTCTGGAGATTGATTGGAGAAGGAAAGGGGCCGAAATCCGGAAGATTGCCGCGAGGACGAGGCTGCTGTGCGCTGTGGATCGACGAAGAAGCTGGGCACTGTAGCTTCTCTGTTTTAAACAGATCTCAGATTTGAACGGACGGCTAGGAGCAATTTGGAGCTAAATCAACGGTAAAAGCTTGCCCAAAATCCGATCCGAAGGTACTGATCTTGATCTAGAGTCTGGATCTACCCTCCCTTAGGTCGGATCGATCAGATCATCACTGGATGGCCCAGATCGGCCCAGTCTTCATTGAACGGCCCAGATTAATTCAGCTGGATCAATGGCTAGATGAACTCAGGTCTGGATCAAAACTTCTGGATCTTCATCAATGGCTCATATCTGCTCCCCATTAGGTTAGATCAGCTAGATCTTCAACGGATGGTCCAGATCTGTCCTATTCTTGATAAACGGCTCAAATAGACCCAAAGCTTGATCTTGTCTTTTGAACTCCGATTCGAACCCAATTCCGGTCCAAATAGATCCAAATCTAAGATCCTTTGATGCCTACAAAATAAGAATCAAATATTAGCATCAAATAACATCAAAAATAATATAATTTGTAATTAAGTCCAAAATCTATGCAAATCACAAAAATGTAATGTAACCATGATTTAAACTATGAAACCAACATCAAAACCATGCATATGTGAATCAAAATAATGCAGTAAAATCATGGTTATCAAGCAACCCAAGTTAAGTTAGGATAAACTAACATAAAGTTAAGGTAATAAATTTGCAATTAAAATGTAAAAATAAAAGAATTTAGACTATCTCCCCCTAGACTTAATCTTCCCTTCTCCCCTTTTGATCACATAAAAAATGAGATACCAAAAAAAATCTAAGGATAACTTTTGATTTTGAAATAATTTTAAAAAAACTTATCAAGTTTTTTAAAATTTCTGAAAATTATTTTGATATCAAAAAAGAATTTGCAATAATTTTAGAAACTTTAATTGTTGTAAAAATTTCTAAGTAAGAAAATTTCAAGTAGAAAACTTTTCTAAGTTTAAAGATAAAAAAAAATTGTTTAACGTATAAAATAAATTTTGGTAAAGCAAAGTTTGTAAAATAACTTAAAAACTTTAAGTTAAATAGATTAAAAAAATGGGAAAAAAAATTTAAGTTAAACAAATTTGCAAAGAAAAATTTAAGAATTTTCTAAAAAAAAAATTGAGTAACTATTCAAAACATTATTTAATTTCAATTTCAATTTTCTATCAATTAGTCGATTAAATATTTTATTTCAATATTTAGCTTCCGGGTTGTGGCGAGGCACTAGGCCTTCTTGGTTATTAGATCATCAACCACTTCTAGATAAAGCCTCATAAGGAAATTAAACGTCTAATTTTCTCGCTGAAAACTCTAAATCTAATTTTAATTAAGACAAGTCTTTGGAACCTAATATAGGTTCCTTCCAACTGGGTTAATTAGGAATTTCTTTGGAATGTATTTCTGAGGAATTTTCCTAATTTGTCCTTTGTGATATTTAAAATACCAGTTCAAATTATATCTTCTAATACTTGTACTATATGTGCATGTATGATTTTTCAAGTTTTTTATTTCTTTTTGTAAATTATCATTTTCTAGCTTTAATTTATCAAAATTTTCTAATGGATAATATTTTGCTAGAATTACTTTTAATTCTTTAATTCCTTTTTCTAATTTGCAACAATCTTTGACAATAATTTAACGAATTTAAATATTTTATCGGGAGAAAGAGATCGTACCTGACTTACCTTGTCGATCTCATTGTCCGTGGCTCCCCCTCAACTACTGCTTTCTTCCGATGTCACTCCCCCTTCATCGATGCTCTTGATGCTCATTTCGGAAGAGCTTTCTTCGTGTTTGTCTTGATGACTTGCCATCAACGCAAGCCAGGAGAAAGCCTCAACTTCCGATTCAGACGACGTTTCATCCCACGTTGCCTTTAAAGTCTTATACTTGTTCATTTAGACAGGCTTCTTTCCTTTGTCCTTATCCTTGTTCCTTAACTTAGGGCAGTTGTCCTTAACGTGCCCTTCTTCGTTGCAATGGTAGCATCTAATTGTCCTTTTCTTTCTACCGTACGGATGGTTAGTTTTTCTTGATTTAAATAAACTTTTTAAAGTGTCTTACCATCATTACCATTTCATCGTCATCGAGAGAGGATTCTGACTCATGTTCATCTCTTGTTGCCTTGAAGGCGATGTTGTGCTCCGGCTCCTTCGTACCTGTACATCTCGATTCATGCACTTCAAAAGTTGAAAATAATTCTTCTAAGATAATAGATTCTAAGTCCTTAGAGATATAGAAGGCATCTACTAGTGATGCTCATTTTGTATTTCTAGGGAATGCATTAAGAGCGTACCTTAGCGAATCTCGGTTGCTTACCTTTTCTCCGAAATTTGAAAGTCCGGTGATGAGCTCCTTAATCCTCGAGTGAAGATGCACAATCATTTCATCATCTTCAAAACGTAGGTTGGTGAGCTGGTTGTGAAGTAAGTCCCATCTCATGAGTTTGGCTTCGGACGCCTCTTCTGTTGGTGCAATCGACCTCTAGGGTTTCGATGTTTGACAATATACCTAAGTTTGGTCAATTTGACCAAGGGTTGACCCAAGCAGGACTTGATATTTGGGAGAGAGAAGTCTAGTCGGACTAGATGACTAGCAAAGGTAAGTCCTAACTAAAGGTTAGGCAAAGTGGAAGTCCTGGTGAGTGAAGCCAGGCCCTAGTGAGTGAAGCTAGGTGGTGGAAGTCCCGGTGAGTGAAGTCTAGCCCTAGTGAGTGAAGCTAGGTGGTGGAAGTCCCAGAGAGTGAAGTCGGGCCATAGTGAGTTAAGCTAGGTGGAGGAAGTCCCAGTGAGTGAAGTCGGACAATGGAAGTCCTAGTGAGTGAAGCTAGACAACCATAGGGAGGTAAACCTAGGTTATATGTGACCGATTGGTTTCCGGTCGACCACGCACGGTCGACCGGACCAGCGAATATTGAATTATGTTAACACTGCTTTACTGTACTATTTTTGCGCTAACTCAGTGTTGTAGGGAAGTCCAGCTAGGTCGACGGGTTGACTTGATAGTTGACACGAAGTCCAGACGGGTCGACGGGCTGACCAGACGTCTGGCAGGTAAGTTAAGGTAAGTCACTGGAGGGGAGTGACTTGTGAGTACGCATTCCCGGTTAGGGAACTTAGGTGTCGATCCAACTTTGATCCATTTCGGAAATCTAAATTGAGATCGTGACTATATGTAACGACTGTGCCCCTGGCAGAGCCCCCCGGCCAAGCCGTTACAAGGTCTTCCCACCCTTGGCCAGTGGATTTTTGCCTTCCCCAGGATTCGAACTCTAGACCTCCAGGATAAGTACTAGAGTTTATGAATCATGGTAGCCAAGTGAGCGTTAGAGGTGGGAAGTCCTAGTGAATAACGGCACGGCCGAGAGTCGTCGGTTGACGACATAAGGGGGCGCCAGTTGAGCCGCCAGTTGGGCCGCCCAAGGGACCTCCAAGGGGCCGCCAAATGGGCCGCCCAAGGGGCCGAGGGGCCGGGTCGTTACACTATATTCCAGTCTTGAGGAGACAAAATTTAATTACTACTCTGTTTGATTATAAATTATGCTAACTTATGTTTTGCAGGGTAGTTTTACTTTTATTTTACCTCGGACTAATATTTTCTTGCAGGAAAAGGAATTTCTGGAGAAATGTGGTACGGGTGCCCGGAAGGGATCCGGGCGCCCAGAAGGCAAAATCTATCTCGTCACAGATTTGGAGCTCACTGATTGGCCGGACCTACGCCATGGTCTGAGCACTCGGAAAGGATCAGGGCACCCAGAGCATGCCTATAAAAAAAGGCCTCATGGAGCATCAAAAACAACAACTTCTTTAACTGCTCTGCCCCTACGATGCTGCGAAGCTACTCCGACAACTTGCAGTTCAAGTTTTGTTTTATTATTGTTGTCGGTATTTCGTTTTAATAGTTCATGTACCTTATGTTGTAATCAATTTACGAACTATTAGTGATTGCCCAACGAAAACACTCAACGAGTGCGGACCTTGGAGTAGGAGTCGATGAAAGCTCCAAACCAAGTAAAACTGGTTCTGTGTTAGCATTATTTTGTGCGTTTTCCGCTGCGTACTCGCTTCAAATTTTTCGATCGTTATTCACCCCCCCCTCTAGCGAGCTCTACGATCTAACACCTTCGTGTAGCTCAAGGAACTTCTCTCAAAGCTCCTTTGCTGAGTTGTAAATGTCGATTCAGTTGACTTCTTGTGGTAGAAGGACGCTCGGCAGATGAAATTCTGCTTTGTCATTTACCACGTAGTCGAACTGCTCCTTCTTCGTCCACTAGTATTCTTCCTTACCCTCAGGTGTTACAAAACTGAATTTCATTATTAAAAGTAATTCAAAGTCGGTTTTAAAGAATACCTGTATTCTCTTTTTTAGCTAGTGAACTCCCCCTCAAACTTCGATGGGTATATGCTCGGTCCGGCCATTGATTTGGTGTTTCGATCAGCGGTTAGTCATCCTGAGGCGTCCTGGCTCTGATACCACTTGTTGGGACCGTTGACCGGCTAGAAGGGGGTTGAATAGCCCTGCACAAAATCAAAACAAACGAACCCTTCTCTGACTTAAAAGAACACTTACATAAACGATAAATAAAAGAAATTGAAAGACAGAGACTCAGAGAGTTTTACTTATTTACAACTGGGGAGGTTGTTAATCCACAGAAATGATGCGCACTAATTTCTCCTTCAGGCGGAGAAGCCTTTTTACAGCAATGAAAGCTTAGAAAGGAAGAAGCTAAACAAAACAGAAAAACTCACAAGCGTCGTATCAAGAATTGCTTGTTGTTATAAAGCTTCTGGATCAAGGATGTATTTATAGCCTTAGACGGGGCGCCTGGAAGGGGATAAAACTTTATCCCATTCACAAAGAATCGCGGTCAAAAGCGATCTGGATAGAATCACATTCCGGGCGCCCGGATTGGTCCGGGCGCCTAGACCCTTAAAGTCAACAAGGTTGACTTTTTCGGTCCGGGCTCACTGTTCCGGTTCTGCTTGCCTCGGTCTAGTTCTGCTCCGGCTTCGCTCACTTGGTTGATTTCGGCTATTTGGAATAGGGCTCACCCGAACCCAACTTCCGGACTTTTCGAGCAACCTTCCGCTCTAGCTTCTCGTCCTTCGGAAAAGTCGTGCACCTCCTTCTCGTCCGTCCGTGTACTCTTCCGCAGCACCTCATCCCTCGGACGTACCGAGCCCGTCGGCTCTCTTCTATGTCGTCCTTCTCGCTAGCTGCATCTTTTGCTCGACTTCTTGTGCTCCTAAGCTTCTGCACACTTAGATACAGGTTAAGCACAACATGACCTAACTTAACTTGCTTGATTATATCAAAACAACCTTGAGGTACCAACAAAAGGGAGGAGAGGTTCTAACATATGTCAAGCGTTGAAGAGGGGTAATTTAAAGGGAGGAGGTGTTTTGACACTGTGGCAAAAGGCGAATACGCTCGCCCCCAGCGCCCCCGCCAATCCGTCCCAAGGCCAACACGGAGGAGGTAAATCACGGGCGGCTACTAGCCTTTGGAGGAGGTGTTTTGACATGTATCAATGGTTGGAGGATGGGTAATTTAAAGAGAGTGAGAGATTTTGACATGTGTTATGTGTCAAGGGTTGGAGGCAGGAATGATTTAAAGAGAGAGAAGGTTCTGACATATGTCAAGAGTTGGATGGAGGTAATTTAAGTATCGAATTAGGAAGGTAATTTAAAGGAAATGAGAGATTCTGAATTTTTGATAAAAAAAAATAATAAACAAAATTGATTAAATAAATAAAAATTAAATAAAATTTAAAAAATAATAAACAAAATTAATTAAAAAAATAAAACTAAATAAAAATTAAATAAAATAAAATATATATATAAGTATTAATGAAAAAATAATTAAAAAATTAATTAAAAAAATAAAACTAAATAAAAATTAAATAAAATTAAAAAATATATAAGTATTAATGAAAAAATACTTAAAATTAATTAAAAAATAAAACTAAATAAAAATTAAATAAAATTAAAAATATATATATATAAGTATTAATGAAAAAAAATAAACAAAATTAATTAAAAAAATAAAACTAAATAAAAATTAAAAAATATATATAAGTATTAATGAAAAAATAATAAACAAAATTAATTTAAAAAATAAAACTAAATAAAAATTAAAAAATATATATAAGTATTAATGAAAAAATAATAAACAAAATTAATTTAAAAAATAAAACTAAATAATTTTTTTTAAAAAAAAAAGGATAGAAAGGTCATTTGAAGTTTTTTTTTCCTTTTTAGGTTTTAAAAAATTAATTGAGTTCGCTTCAGTGATTTTAGGAAAACATTAGAATTAAACTAAATTCTAATAGGGGGATTGATAAAATAAAATTGAGGGTTACATAGTCTCAATCAGTCAATCTCCGTATATTTTTCATTTTATTCTGTGAGCTTGACGACGGCGAACGTTCGTTTCACGCCTGCACCCACCCCTCTTGACCGCCTTGCGGTCCCTTTCTCCTTCTCCTCGTTCGGTCCACGCCGCCTGCAGAAAATATCGAAGCTTCCGAGAAGAAGATCCGTGTGAAGACCGCCACAGCGGAGAAGGGAGCGAGTGGCGGAGCCCGCCCACCTCAACAGCTGACTTCAACAATTCTTCCCTTTACTTATAATGATACACAATTGAACTTCTAGAGGATTGGAAGAAGGTAAAGGAGAATTTTTATTCTCGCGGTGGGAAGTTTCCCGTGGGTTTTTTGATTTAATTGGCCGTTGGAATCGGGGAAATCCAGTCACGCTTTGCTTGCTGATCGGCGGAGGACGCTAAAAGGAGTTCTTGTTCTTGGCCTGTTGATCGATAAATTTTAACGAGGGAGGAGTAGTGATATGTGGAGGGCCAAACAGGTATGGTATTGAATTAGTATGGGAGTGATTGGACTTTTGGATGCTCGTCATGACGCTTTACGTCGTTCGTGAGTCTTCCAAGGTCCTCGTCTTCCCTAAAAGATTAGTATTTTTTCCCTCTGCACTTTGGTGCAGGGAGACTTCTATCGCTCTCTTGACGTTTTATTTGTTTTGATGGTTGCTTTCGTCTTCTGTTTTGCAGCTATGGAAGAGGGTTTTCACGGAAACTTCTGTGGAACTTAAGCTTCTCAGGGAGAAGTGGAAGCTATTGCTAGCCGGACTCATATTTCAGGTATTTTCTTTTTTGTTGAAATCTCAGGTATTATTTTTTAGCGTTTATTCTATTTTCTTCAGTGTATTCCGATCTTGGATTGTGATACCAGAAGGCAGTTTTTCTTTTTCATTTTATATTTTTCTCAATCGTTTTTCTGATAGGGCAGTCTTCTTGAGTTGTGCAATCTTCTTTTTTGATTTATCGATCCTAATCAGATATTTAGTTTTTATCTCTTGATGCAAAAACAGTCATAGTTGCAGATGGCTAATAGCTTTAGCTTGCTTGATATTGTAATTTGTATGGTGCCTCCTTGGAAAATTCTGTGCTTCCATGGATTATCTAATCGTGTGGAGACATTGTTAGCAAGCTGTTTTCTTTTGACCTCCTTGGAAAGTTCAACATTAACCTCAACAATTGAACTTATTGACGTCACAGAATCAAAGAATGTCTGGATCTCTTCGAGTATAAATGGTTAAATTTATGCATTATTCTCATCTAATTGTCATTAGCACTAATATTTTGTTGACAAAATTTTGTTATCATTCCCTATTGTTTTCATGTTTGTCTTGCTGCTGTTGTCATGGTTGTTTGTGCTTTTACCAATACTTTTCTTTTTTCCATTCTTTTAATTGTGGAGCAATGCCATTATTCTTATAGAAGTAACTGTATGTGATTAATGTTTATTTGATTTTTCTTTAGTATATTCATGGGTTGGCTGCACGAGGAGTTCACTATCTACATCGACCTGGCCCAACTCTTCAAGATCTTGGGTTTATGATCCTTCCGGTGTGTACAACTGCCTAAGCCTAATTGACCCCAATTATTTGCTAGATGATTGTTCATGGTTTATGTGATATCGTATTCTTATAATTTAGTTTGATTTTAGGAACTAGGGAGAGAAAGAGGTTACATCAGTGAGACTCTTTTCACTTTCCTGTTTCTGTCCTTCGTACTGGTATGCATTTCTGTCTTTTTGTTTCTTATGTGTTCTAATTTACTGCATAGATAGTTCATGCCATAGGAAAAATATAAACTAGAGAAGCAGTGTGCCTTTAATTCTCGAGGTCGTGCCAAACTCAAAACATCATCACTCAACATGTTGGCAAGTAGCTCATAGAAGCTTTTTCATCACAGGGTGGCTGAAGCTAAATTATCTTTTGATTCTTTGTATTGTTGTGCACCATTCTGGTTTTTCAGCATTTTCGTTCAACTTTTTGTATCAGAGATATCGCATAATCATCAGTTCATCTTAAGCCATATTATTTTCTTAATACATTAGAATTCTTGTCTCATATTAATCCCTCAATTTACTCCACTGTCCCTCTTCTTATTTTTTTTCCCTGCAAATCCACATGCATGCGAAATACATGCAACCAAGGCTACTGTGTGCTGTCATATTGTCCTGCTTACATTGTAGACATGCAATTTTATGGTTTTGTATGATGATTATGATGTGATAATTGTATGCCATTTCAGTGGACCTTTCATCCGTTTGTTTACAGCAGCAAACGCTTCTATACTGTTCTGCTCTGGCGTAGGGTTTTGGCTTTTCTAGTTGTAAGTTGCCTTCATTCTATTACTTGCTTTTATCCCTGATTTATGCCATATAATGGTAAGTGATCCTTTCAGGCTTCTCAAATGCTAAGAATCGTAACTTTCTACTCTACCCAGCTTCCTGGTCCTAACTATCACTGCCGCGAGGTATCTGTCTGAAAATAGCTTGTCAATACAAATTTGTCACAACCACAATAATCAATTTGTATCACACTTTCCTTATTCAGGGATCGAAGCTTGCCAGACTGCCTCCACCAGAGAGTGTGTATGAAGTACTCCTTATTAACTGTGAGCTTCTACATCCTTGACTACATCCTGAATCATTAATTGAATCATTCCTGTATTAGGTATTTACCCTGTTTTGTCTTTCTTACAGTTCCTCATGGAGTCGTATATGGTTGTGGTGATCTCATATTTTCATCCCACATGATATTTATACTAGTTTTCACCATTACATATCATAAATATGGCTCTAAAAGGTAAACTTCTCGGTTTTAATTTTGATGATGATGGTTATGATCCAAAGGCAGGACTATACAACTGTTGCTGATTAGTGTTTTTTGAACCCTGATTTTCATAACTGCAGCTTGATTAAGTTTTTTGCTTGGGTCATTGCCATCATTCAGAGTTTGCTTATAGTTGCTTCCCGTAAGCATTACACAGTTGATGTAGTTGTCGCATGGTAGGTTGAATGAGATCCTGTTGTTTCCTTTTGTATCTTTCAAGCTTTCGTGTCAGCAATTGGATTAATTTGCGATCAATATTATTGTAGGTATACAGTAAATTTAGTGGTATTCTTCATCGACAAGAAACTACCAGGTGCATATCTGTCCTCTACTTTGACCATCTTATATATATTTTTGCATATTACAGATTGATATATACATCTCATATTCTTGTGCAGAAATGCCTGACCGTTCCGGTGGCTCCCAGCCATTGCTGCCATTGAGCGCCAAGGAAAAAGATGGAAAGTTTAGAGAAGATAGCAAGTTACTGAATGGAAATTCAGTAGATGCAGCTGATTGGGTATGACATATTTGATCAGAAATATTTCTCTCAGCTCTAGAACAGCCGATACACACTGTTATCTTTTATTACACATGATCTATCTACACAGATTTATTTTGTGATATCAAATGACACCGCGTGTTTCTACTCGTTATACAATTGTTAATCCTCATTCAAACAAGAAAGTGAGCACGCGCTGCAAGCTCAACACTCAAAAAGCTTTTTAGTTCCTTAAAATGTTAATGTTCCCGTTTGTCTTCCTACAAACACTGACGACATTATATTATGATTCATAACTTTCCATTTTTTATATCCATTACACCCTTTGTTGATTACTAAATGCAATTATCCGTGTATTCTCAAATCAGAGGCCAAGGATGCAAGCGAATGGTAAGCATGAAGATGGCAAGCACATGCACTCTGAATCTGCTCTAAATGGGGCATAGGAAAAGCCACTGGGAAGTGCACCGCTCCAATTTTGATCTTCAAATGAAGCCTGCAACCTTTTTTGGTCCTTTTTATCTTGTTCATATATTTTTTTTATTTCTCAAAATTTGTAACGATTCTTTATGCAACAAGAAAATAAATGTAGACTTCCTCGTCGCTTTAAACTGCGTTTCCTTGTGGAAAAGTGAAGTGGGATAATAAAAAAAAAAAAAAAGGGTTTCCATCTAAACAGGGAGATTGTTGGTTCTCTACCGCAACAACCCTCAACCATATTGTCTGTCTTTCAGCACAAAAAAGCATGATTTATATACTTATGGTGTCATAGAGAACCAAAAATGTTTTTGATGCTGATGCTCAGTTTGGGCTATGTCTAGCATTAATGCTTAGGTATATAATAAGGTTTGAGTCATTGTCTATAGATAATAGAGTAATGAACAAAAAGAAGATACACATATGAAGGAATATACACAACCCATGTGGAGAGTAGTAGTATAGGTTAAGTAAAGATAAGTTAATCCCGATCCTTTTGAAGGACTATGCACAACCCATTTGAAAGGTCAAAAGTTTTAACTCATATCACAAATATAATTATTTATTTGACAAATTTAAGATGTATTATTTTTTAAATGCAGGAACGGATGAAGCTGAGATATTATAAATATTAAAATTTTAATTGATGATGCTTTATCATTTTCTATCTTTGTTTTTTTTAATTTCTTTTTTTATTTTTCTATATTTCTATTTTACAAATTTTATATTCTTCTTCGTTTTCTATTGACTTATGAGCAAAAATTCAAAAGATGCCCCCAAATTAAGGGAAATATCAAACATATGTCCCTTTTAAAAAATAAAAATAAAAATCAAATGTACCTTCATTAATGATTTTACTTTGAAATTAAGTTTTAACTTAACATTATTCTAGTAGTTAACGAGTAACTACTACAATATGTAGAATTTATCCAGTAGCTACTATAAAATATAGAAATTATCCAATAATTGATATAACATGTTTAGGATAAGTTTAGGGGTTTACATCTTGTAGAAGATACTCAATAGTTGGTATAACATGTAGAAGTTATACATTAGATGCCACAACATGTTTACGTTGAGTTTAGGATTTTGGATAAAGCTATCCAGTAAATACTACAATGTGTTTAGGGTCAATTTAGGGTTTACACAGTATAAAAGCTATCTAGTGACTATTAAAATGTATATAAGCTACTTAGTATCTGCTACAATATATTTATGGTGAATTTAGGATTTAGGATTGTAGCAGTTACATAATAACTTTTATAACTATTTTAAAGTGATTTTGATTCATTTAAAATGATTTTGATAAATTTTAAATAATTTTGATCAAGTTAATAAATAATATTTTACTATTATAATGTTCAGAGATCTTAAATCTTTAACCTTATATCCTAAATTATAAACCTTAAACTCATCTTAAACATATTGTAATAATTACTAGGTAATTTTTATATGTTGTAACATTTACTAGATAGTTTTTATATGATATAAACCTTAAATCCTAAATCTCAAACTCATTCTAAACATATTGTTGTAACACTTAATGAGTAACTTTTAAACGTTATAGTAGTTATGGAATAAATTCTATATTATATATATTATAATAGTTAACAACAACTATTGTAATAGTACTATTTTTAGGATAAAATCATTGAAAGGACCTCCATTTAAAATCTTTTATTTTTTTTACCACAAACGGCCTTTTATGATTTGTAATATTTGATGTCTTTTATATATATATATATATATATTATACGTGACTTAATATGACACCTAAATACCTTACTATTAAATGACAGCACGCCACATGCCAAGTAATGGAATTGGGCTAGTCTTTATATTTATGGGAAGCAATGAGTCCTGTTAACAAGTGGAGATCATTACTTCCTATTAATCTTTTTTGTTTTGTTTTGATCTAAGAGTGGCAAAAAGATGAAATTATCATCCTAGCAGTTTCTTGACCCCGGTCCCACAAAATTCCAAAGGAAGTAAATCACGATTAATGCTGGACAGGATAAGTGACTGGGGGTCGAAAAAATTTTTGACGCAACAGATCAGGATTTTATTCCCAAGTACAACTGATGACCTTCGACCCCACGATTTCAATAACAAATTACAAACCTCTAATCAGCTAATTAGCCCGGGGGCTGTCTTGATCCAAGAGTAAATCAGGACAAGAGGATCCGATACTATTTATTTATATGTAAAAAAAATAATAAAAAAATACCACGAGTCCACGTAATTGGCGCCTGGACGAAATTTCTTATGTTAAGAGACATAAAAAAGTTGATCCTGCGAAGATTAAATAAAACGATATATTTTGGTAGGCTAACGACTCTCAAAAGCCCATATACTCTCAGGACCCTAAACCCCAAAAATATCTTCGTAACATTAACGAGTTTAAAAGCGCACGAAACCCCAAAAGCTCCAAACCGTAAGAGGCCGGCTTAAGGCAAATCACGCGGATCCGCCCTGCTAATTAAACCGCGGTAGAAAAGTCTACGCCGCTCTATCCTCCCAATCTACGTGTAGGCCTTACGCGCCGCGCGACCCCACCAGTGACATGCGAGAGGGCACTCCTGCCACACACACAACATCCTCGCCGTTCGCCGCCACTTGTGGTAGTCTTCCGGACTATTTCCCCCCTTTTCCGTTTCCCACCTTTCCCATTTTCGCGTATCGACGGTTTTTTCTCCACGTCCAGTTGCGGGCGGAACGAGTCGTCGCCGGGGAATCGTTCCGAAATTTTGAGTTACAGATGATTCCGAAGTTCAATGCTTTGGCTTTTAGCGCAGACGATGCTGCCTCTGCCGCCGTCGGCAGCAGCCGCGCGCGGTGGTGCCGGATAGGCGCTTCCGTTTGCCTTGTCTTCGTCCTATCCTTCGTGTTCCTTGTGCACTCGTCCTTTGATTACCGCTTGTACTGGTCGTTTCGTTGCCACGGCTGCATCGGTAGCGGCGAGGTTCAACTCGCCCCTGCTACCGCCGCCGCCGTCGCTCCTTCTCCTGCCTCCGTTGATCCCTCCCCTACCAATCTCTCCCACATCGTCTTTTGTATCGGCGGATCGGCGGCCACGTGGACCCGGCGGCGCGGCTACAGCGCGCTGTGGTGGCGCCCGGAGCGTACCCGCGGCCACGTATGGCTCGACGAGGCTCCGCCCGCCGGGGCGTGGTCAGCCAGCGACCCCCCGTTCCGCGTGTCCGCCAACGCCTCGCGGTTCGGGAATCGAGCGGCGCCGTCGCGGATGGCACGGATCGTAGCGGAGTCGCAGCGGCTGCACGCCCAGGACGCGTCCGTCCGCTGGTTCGTCATGGGCGACGACGACACTGTTTTCTTCGTCGACAACCTGGTGGCCACGCTGCGGAAATATGACCACGACGAGATGTACTACGTCGGGACGCCGTCGGAGAGCGTGGAGCAGAACGACATGCATTCATACGGCATGGCCTTTGGCGGTGGGGGTTTCGCCGTCAGCGCCCCCGCGGCGGCCGAATTCGCCAGAGTCGTCGACGGCTGCCTCGACCGTTATGCCAATCTTTACGGCAGCGACCAGCGCGTGCACTCCTGCTTCACCGAGCTCGGAATCCCGCTCACACGCGAGCCCGGATTCCACCAAGTGAGCCATTAATTTCCCCATCATCTCCCATCTAACTAACGATTCCTGTTGTGAATTGTGATCTCAATTATTTATTGGATCTATCCCTAAATTCACATCACGGCGATTTCAATTTTAATTATATTGCAGCTGGACCTACGAGGCGACGCGTACGGGCTTCTGGCGGCGCACCCGGTGACGCCGCTGGTAACGCTGCACCACCTGGACTACTTGGCCCCCATCAGGCCGGGTGAGGGGGGCGGCCGGCTCGGAGCCCTGCGCTCCCTGATGGAGGCGTCCCTCTTCGACCCGGGCCGCATCCTGCAGCAGTGCTTCTGCTACGAGGCCCAGCGGGGTTTCGCCTGGTCCGTCTCGGTGTCCTGGGGCTACACCGCGCAGCTGTACCCGCGCGCCTTGCCGGCCACTGAACTCGAGATCCCGCTCCGCACCTTCAAGACCTGGAGGAGCTCTAGCCAAGGGCCTTTCACGTTCAACACGCGCCCCCTGGCGGATGACCGGCCTTGCGAACGCCCGTTCCTGTTCTTCCTCGGCGGCATAAGGGAGGGCAAGCGGAGGCCCGACGGGACCGGAACCACGGTGTCGGAGTACTCCCGGTACCCGAAGGGGGAGGCAGGGCGGTGCAAGGAACTGCCCGGCTTCGACGCGGCCTCGCGAGTGGAAACCGTCAAGGTGATGGCGCCCAAGATGGACATGGCTTCGTGGAGACGAGTAAGTACTAAATTACTTAGCTTTCATGGCGAAATACACTCCACGCATTATCTAAATGACCCGAGGTGGGATTGAATTGGATGCCAGGCTCCGAGGAGGCAATGTTGCCAAACGCGGTGGTCGCGGTGGGGGCGGCGGACACTGGAGGTGCGAATAAGAAATTGCCGGCCGGGAGATCTAACGCCGCCCATGTAAATTTCCGACGACGGCGGACTGATGCATGAGAGGAGGAGCGGCTTCTGTAAAAACTCAGGATATGAGGTTAAGGCCTTTTAGATTATACAAGTCTTATTCATAATCACATAATAAAGATTATTTCAGTTCAAGTAAATACATTTCAAGCGTTATGTGGCGGCTTCTGTAAAAATCAGGATATGAGGTTAAGACCTTTTAGATCATACAGGTCTTATTCATAATCACATAAAAAAGATTATTTCATTTCAAGTAAATACATTTCAAGCGTTATGTATAATAAATAAAAAAAAGTTAATTAGAGTTGAATTTTGTATTGGCTCGAGACACCCTGATACAGGATGTTATGAGCTGATTCCTTCCCTTCTTTCAAAATGTAAGGTTCCCAGCATATGAGATTAGCTTCCTATTAGTTTTTTTAATATATATATATATATATATATGCTCGGACTTAAAGTCAGTTGGACCATTTACAAGGGACAATATATAATCGGTTAGAGAATAATATATATTTAACGGAGAATATTTTGATTTTGATGTATACATGTAATGAAATCTTCTTATGAGGATGGTTGTACATCTTCGATTACCTAATATCAAATATTCTTGTATTATTGTGAAAGTTATAAAAGACGGTTTATATACATGTAATATAAGCTTCTTCGAAAGGTGATTGTATATCTTCCATACCCTGACACAATTTGATATCAGATATTCTTTGTCGTCTTATTAATTGCAGAGATTGTGAGAGGCAGTATAAAAAAGGTTCTTTCCGTTGGTTAGATACGCTCACATACATGCGCATCCATACTACTCTTGTACTGCTCCTCTTCTTCGACCCTTTTTGTCGATGCTACTGCTCTTACTTGAGCATCGGAGTACCTGCTCCAGGAACCCCCTCCCTGGTTCTCTCTTTAAGCTTCCCCTTTGCGCTCTCTTTGGTATACGCAAAGAGGATCACCCAGCTCTATCTTCCAGCTCATTCTTCTCTTAGACAACATTAGAGGCGCCTGCCCAGTACCTCATCTCCCTCAATTTCAGACGAGATCAAATTTAGCGTCTGCATCATTTGTAGGAACTTCACTTGAATCTGAACGGCGGAGATGAATGAAACTGGACAAGTCACCATAGTTACCTTGCCACAAGAAGATCTGGAGTTGCTAATAGCTGCCCGGGCGCAGAAGTTATTGCAGCAATAGCAACAACAACAACAAGCAGCAACCGAGGGTCTTTACCAAACGACCCGATTGCCTCAAGGGAGAGCCCTCATATCGAACGAGGGACCCGAGTAGAAGGTCCAATTGGGTTCCATCTGGTTCCTCCTCCATCGACGGTTGGCTTCATGCAAGCGTCTGCACAATCGATTAGTCTTCCTCCTGTACCCCCGTCCATGGTCGCATATCACTAGACATTGTTTCACACGCCCTCTGACGAGATGGACCTAGCGAAAAGGCTCCAAGGATCATCTTTTGAGGATGCACCCGCTCGGGATTCGTAAAAGGGAGAAACTCAGGTCCCTAATGGTTCCCCTCGAGTGAATAAACTTGTCGTTCTCTCAAGAAATTTGGGAGGACAGATTGCTAAGCCATTTCCGACCCTTGACGATCGGAGAATACGGAGGAGCTACCAATCTAGAAGACCATCACTCAAGTTTGAAAATGTAGTCATCTTTCACTAGCACCATTTTGCCAGTAGCAAGAGGTATTCAAAGACCAGTTTGAGTATGTTCTCGCTCAAGCAAGGGGCTAAGGAATCCCTGCGAGCATACATCAAACGATTCAACCAAGTAGCACTAGATGATCCGTTCATCACTTCCAAGATATTAATAAGTGTCTTCTCCCATGACCTTTTAAAATGAGAGTTCTTCCAAGTCCTTGTCAGAAAGCTCATAAAGGACTTCGAAGACCTGTTGAGGAAAACAATCAAATACATTAATACATTAATGTAGAGGAAGTTCATGCCATCCTAAAAAAGGAGGAGACTGTCTCAGCTCCGATCAACCAAGCCGATCGGAGACCACCATCGTCTCCGGAATGCCCCAGAGACCCTCGCCCAAATCCCCTGCGGGTCTAGGAAGAGAGAGCAATGGGTAAGTGGATCAGTCACCATTTGAAAGGCGTAGATATTTTTTTGATTACCATCAATCCTCTCACCATGCTACTAGTGATTATCATCAGCATGCCAAGATGCTTCGTCGAATGGTGGAGTCAGGAGAAGCGATTAAGGGATCATCCTCGCTCCCCTCTCAAGGATCTCCCTCAAGAACATAGTGGGAAGTCTAATGTTCAGACTAAACATCTGATCAACATCCTCATTCGAGATAAATTTCAATCGATCGTCCACTCGGTAACTCCAACTAGTAGCTCAGCCATACCAAGCGGCTCCTCTGTCCCTGTTTAACAGTTTGATATTATTCTCTCTGGCCAGCTCAATAGATAAGTCTAAAATTTAGATTTTATATTTTAAAATTTAAAATATATCTCTATTTTTAACAATGTGGAAAGTCCAATCTCCATGACATTTGAGTCATACACTGTGTCTCCAGCTCTCCAAGACATTCTGGTCATACATTGTGTCTCTAGTTCTTTAAGGCATTCGAGTCATACACCGTGCCTCCAAAATCTAAAGTATTTTGGTCATACATCGTTCCTCTAGCTCTCCAAGGTATTTGAGTCATACACCGTGCTTCTAGTTCTCCAAGACATTCAAGGTCATACACTGTGCCTCCCACTCTCCAAGGCATTCGGGTTATACACCGTGCCCATATTCCAGACCCTCGTGTCACTCGGCTGAGTTATAAGTGACTCTGCCCTTGCGTCTGTCTCAGACTCTCGTGCAGCCTGACCGAGTTATAATCGAGCTTGCTCTCATGCATATGTACCAGACTCTCGTGGCGACTGACCGAGTTATAAGTGAATCTTCTCTCACGCATGTCCCAGACTCTCATGCCACCCGACTGAGTTATAAACGAGCCTTCTCTCGCACCTACATACTAGATTCTCGTGCTGGCCGACTGAGTTATAAGCGAGCTTGCCCCTCACGCCTGTCCCAGACTCTCGTGTCGCTTGACCGAGTTATAAGCGAGCTTACTCTCGCGCCTATGTTTTAGACTCTTGTGTCATTTGACCAAGTTATAAGTGAGCATGCTCTCATGCCTATATTCCAAACTCTCAAACTGCTCGACCGAGTTATAAGCGAGCATGCTCTCGCGCCTATATTTCAAATTATTGAGCTATTCGGCCGAGTTATAAATGAGCACGCTCTCACGCCTATATTCTGGACTCTCGTATTGTTTGGCCAAGTTATAAGTAAGCATGCTCTCGCGCCTATATTCCAGACTCTCTTGTCATTCAGCCGAGTTATGTGAGCATACTTTCACGTCTATATTCTAGACTCTCATGTCGCCCGATCGAGTTATAAGAGAGCATACTTTATCGTCTATGTTTTAGACTCTCGTTCCACCTGGTCGAATTATAAGCGAGTATGTTTTTGCGCCTATATTATAGACTCTCATGTCGTTTGTCCAAGTCATAAGTGAGCATGCTCTTGTGCTGATATTCCAGACTCTCGTGACTTTTAACCGAGTTATAAGTGAGCATGCTCTCGCGCCTATATTCCTGACTCTTGAGCTGCTCGACCGAGTCATAAGCGAGTTTACTCTGGTACCTATGTTCCAGACTCTCGAGTCGCTCGGCCGAGTTATAAGTGACCATGCTCTCGAACCTATGCTCTAGACTCTTGAGCCGCTTGACCGAGTAATAAGTGAGCATGCTCTTGCACTTATGTCCCAGACTCTCGAGCCTCTCGGTCGAGTTATAAGGGAACATGCTCTCACGCTTATATTCTAGACTCTCGTGTTGTTCGGTCGAGTTATAAGCGAGCATGCTCTTGCGCCTATATTCTAGTATCTCGAGTCGTTTGGTCGAGTTATAAGCGATGACTGTAACATTAATGGGTGATTAAAAGCATGACCATCTGGTCGAACCAACCGATTGGGTTATTAGGTGGAAATAAAACTCGGGTCTAGTCAATCAACCATGAACCTTCTTTGACTAGATTTGGATGGGAGGTTAGTGATATGGTATGTTATGAGTGGATCCAGAGGTAATGTGGAATTGATTATCAAGATGATGTGATAGTTAAAGTCAAGGTGAGGTAACAATCAAAATCCAAGTATACGTATCCAAACGAATCACCTCTCAGAAGTAGGGTTTCCAACATAAACCCGAGCGTGCATAGAGCCGGTCAGATTTACAGGGCCCAGATCCCCACTCTTCCAATGTAAGGTTCTCAATATAAACCCGAGCGGCCCTATAGCCTATCGGACATAAGGGGCCAGGCTCTAAAGCCAGTCAGGAATACAGGCTTAGCTCCCCACTTTTCCTATGCAAATCTCTCAGTGTATATCTGTCTAGAGGCAGAGCCGGTCGGACTACCTTCAAGGGACATCATTGTCAGGAAATTACAACAATCTGTCAGAGAATAACGATTACCTATTAGGGAATATTCCAATACTCTGACATATTTATGCAACGGAACCTTCTTATGAGGGTGATTGTACATCTTTCATTATCTGACATCATATATTCTCAGCCGTATTATTACGAAGGTTATAAAAAATGATTCATATACATGTAACATAAGGTTCTTCAGATTATGACTGTACATCTTCCATCTCTCGACACATTCTTACACTAGATATTCTTTGCCGCCTTATTTAGTTGCGGAGGTTATAAGAGGCAGTATAAAAAGGGGTCCTCTCCATTGGCCAGGTACGCTCACTTATGCGCATGCACATACGCATCCATACTACTTTTCTACTGCTCCTCTTCTTCGACACTTTTTGTCAGTGCTATTGTTTTGACTTTAGCGTCAGAGTATCTGCACCAGGGACCTCATTCCTGGTTATCGCTCTAATGTTCCCCTTTGCTCTCTCTTTGGTATGTGCAAAGACGATCGCTCAACACTATCTTCCAACACAAATTCTTCTTCCAGTCAACATCAAAGTCACTTGCCCAGTATATCATCTCCTCCGATTTTAGATGGGATCACACACAAATAAACTAGTTTTTTCTTTAAAAAATATTCTTTATTTTTATGTCAGTTAATAATTGATCAATTTAATCAGCATAAAGAATCTCTAGTTCTTAATAACAGAATCGTATATTTCAAGTATGATAAATGTTAATTCAAAGCTATATAATCTCGACTATTAAATTATAATTTAGATGTATTATAGTACCATATATTTTTTAAAATGATATCAAAGTATTATAAAAGGTTAATACAAGAATAATCGACATACTACCAAAAGGATTATGTAGAGTATGATATTTACTAAAAGACGTATCATGCTTTTACAAGTACTAAAAGGTGTATTATAAAATGTGAAATTCCTATTATACCCTTTCCGCCAACATGATATTTTCTCACCCCATTTTCTAATGCTTCCGAAGCACATTGAATTGTTTAGATTTAAAAAAATCATTGATGGTTCGGATGCTGATGGTGTCAATATATTTCTCTCTCCCTCTCTCAACCCGTGCAACCTGCGTACTTTTCTTAACTCTCTGATAGCGAAAATCTTTTGCACAATTTTAGTTGCGAGATCATCCCCACCAAAAGACTACTTAAGTGTCTTCGTGTGTCCGTTAGGCAACATCAAGCGTTTCCAACGGAAGCAAGTGGACTGGGTGGTTCATCCTCTACTGTGAAGTTTAAGGTTTCTATCAATACTCTCCTTTCATAATGATGGAAGCAAGTGGGTTGGGTGGTTCATCCTCTGCTGTTAAATTATCCGCAAAGGTATCACCTTCGAAACCATCAGATTTGCAAAGGCCGAACCAGTTGGGACAGAGACTACATTGGAACAACGTGTTAGGTCACTTTAACAGTTTTTTTGAAACATCCACAAAGAAAAGAAGGCATCATGGATGTGTTATTTTACATCATCGACACATATCAATGATCAAACAGTTCTCCTTTAGTATTTTCTTGGAAATACAAGAAATGTAGCATATCCGTGGTATATTAGTCAATATATTTTAAAATTAGGATTCAAGTTCTCAAACATTTAGATTCTCAGGTAGAGCTTATAATTATGGAATTTAAGCACAAAGTAGTAGTTTATTTAAATAAAATAGTTTAATGTAACACCCCAAAATTTAATATTTGGAGTCCTAATAGTAATTTAAAAATATTTAAAAATGCTATAGCAATATTCTAGGGATTTTTAGAAATTTTTAGAGTATTTTTACGTAATTTTTGGAAGTCGTTTGTTATTTTTACTAAACGAAAGAAGTTTCGATAAAAAAAGTCTAAGTCGAGATTCGAACCCGAGACCTCCGGCCAAACCAAGCTTTAAGCGAGTCTAGCTGACCAAGTGTGCAAGCAATCATTGCTGATTAAAAGAAGAATGAAATGTATTTATGTAGTAGAAGTTAATAACAGGAAATAATAAGAAGGAAAAGGGTTGCAGCCGAGATTTGAACCCACGAGCCAAGCCTTAACCCATGCGCGGCTAACCAAGTGTTCACGTGGTCGGTTCTGTTTAGAAAAGGGTATGATCCGGTGGTAAGAGCCCGGGACTCCCTAACGAGGGGTCAACGCCACGTGGAGGTCAAATGGCCAAGTAGCCCGCCGGAGAAGGGTGAGCCGACCGGACTTGGAAGAAATGGATAAGGCCGATCGGCTGACCAATGGACATTCGGTAGTAAAAGGCACCCTGACCGGGTTGGGGTTCCGACGCTCAATGAAACAATGTCTCAGAGCCGAGAAGAATTCACTCGCCTGGAAGTCTCCCCGGCATCTCAGCACAAGCGACAGGCGAGATGTGAGGGTCGTCCGGCCGGCGCAGGGGATGAAGGCCGTTCGGACGATGTTCTCCGTCCGGCCGGACGTACGTCCCGGCCGGCGGTAAAGGAGAACAGGAACATCTCCTGATAGCCGTCAAGTCACATGACTAAGCCATACTCCTAGTCTGACAACGGGGTGTCTTGTTGTCCCATCGAAGGCGCGATGGGACTGTTGCAGTATGGCGTCAGGTAAGTTTTCTGACAGGCACACACCGAGGCATGGGCTGCGGATACGCACGCGCCTCGATAGGCGTGTAGGAGCTATTTCAGTTAAAGTTAGCCGTAAAGGCCGTCGAGCTCCGACGTTAAATATCGAGAGACGAGCCGGCGTCTATAAACGTCCGAGCGGAAAACCGTCGAGCGCCGACGTTAAATATCGAGAGACGAGCCGGCGTCTATAAACGTCCGAGCGGAGGACCGTCGAGCTCCGACGTTAAATATCGAGAGACGAGCCGGCGTCTATAAACGTCCGAGCGGAGGACCATCGAGCTCCGACGTTAAATATCGAGAGACGAGCCGGCGTCTATAAATGTCCGAGCGGAAGACCGTCGAGCTCCGACGTTAAATATCGAGAGACGAGCCGGCGTCTATAAATCCTCCGAGCGGAAGACCGTCGAGCTCCGACGTTAAATATCGAGAGACGAGCCGGCGTCTATAAATCCTCCGAGCGGAAGACCGTCGAGCTGTCTATAAATGTCCGAGCAGAAGACCGTCGAGCTCCGACGTTAAATATCGAGAGACGAGCCGGCGTCTATAAATCCTCCGAGCGGAAGACCGTCGAGCTCCGACGTTAAATATCGAGAGACGAGCCGGCGTCTATAAATCCTCCGAGCGGAAGACCTTCGAGATCCAACGTTAAATGAACGCAGCGTAAATTCAGTCGCCCGCGTCCTTGAATGCAGGAAGCGAAATTAATTCAAAGGATGGCTAAGGGTTACGCCGATCGGCAGTATCGAAGTTAGCCGCGAAGACCGTCGAGCTCCGACGTTAAATATCGAGAGACGAGCCGGCGTCTATAAACGTCCGAGCGGAGGACCGTCGAGCTCCGACGTTAAATATCGAGAGACGAGCCGGCGTCTATAAACGTCCGAGCGGAGGACCGTCGAGCTCCGACGTTAAATATCGAGAGACGAGCCGGCGTCTATAAACGTCCGAGCGGAGGACCGTCGATCTCCGACGTTAAATATCGAGAGACGAGCCGGCGCCTAAAAACATCCGAGCGGATAGCCAGTCACATGATGCAATCAACGATAGCCTGGTTATACGGCTGAGCGGCTCGCTTATCAAAAATGTACGGAAAAACCCTTTGGGGGTAAGGCACAAAGAAAAAGTGGGTCAGTGGAAGTTAGGGATATTAGCATGTAAATGCCGAGCGTTTACGTTCGAAAGCCTAGCAGTTACGCGGTCGCATGATAGATGTCATTAAGACGATCGAATTGAGCCGGACAGAAGCGTGGTGCCGAGCGGAAAGGATATAAAGAACACTTTGGCGTGACAACAGAAAAATGCCTTGCTAAAACAGAAGTGAAAGGAGCAGAAGGTCATCTATTACTCATTAGGTAAATCAAATAAGTCATTACAGAGATAAGTTGGGCCGAACGGAGGGAATACAAAAAAGTTCATAAAAACGCTCCTCACACATCAAAATCAAAAAGAGCGTCGGGGATGTCGTCCATCACGCTCGCGAGGTCCTCGGGGGGGATGGTCAGCTTGGCAGGCAGGTGGCCTTTGGTCTTCAGATAGTCCACCGCTGCCTTAATCGCCTCCTCGAAAGTGAGGGATATCTTGTCGGTAAACTTCTCTCCGAAGTCTTCCGAGCGGAGGAACGCCTTCCTCACTTCTTCGGAGCGAGCCGACTCCCCCTCTTTATATTCTTTGAGCGCGGCGTGGGCAGCGTCGCTGGCGGCCTGAAGATCCTTCAAATCTCCATCAAATCTTTGGAAATCGGCCGAGCGGTTCTCCTTCTCGGTGGCTAGCAGGGCGTCCAAATCTTTGATGCGTTGTTCCAGCCCCCTGATCTCCACCTTCATGTGGTCCATACATTGATGGCCTGTTGCTTCCGAGTGGTCGCCGTTTTGATCTCTTTATCTCGTTGCTTGATCATCGTTTCATGCCGAACGACCTTGCTCGCCAGATCGGAAGCCCTTTTCCGTTCGGCATCCAGTAGTTTTTTGGCCTTCTCCAGAGCGGCCGTCGACGGCCCGGCACCCCCCGCAGCTTTTTGTTTTTTCAACTCGTCCTCCAGTTCGGCCAATCGATCGCTAATGGCGATCTGCTCCACCCAGTTCTGCTAGCAAATGGGGACAGGTTAAAAACATAATTTAAATACGTAAACAAAGAAACAGAGCATACCCCGGTGGCCTGTTGTAGATTGCTGTCGCCGAGCTGCCCGGGAGTCATCTTGGCTATTCGACGCCGAGCGTCCACCCAAGCTTGGGCCAGAGGGCCTGTCAAGGTAATCTGCTGCTCGGGGACCACAGGCCGATCAGCAGCAGCCATGTACGCCTCCGAAGGAAGGCGCAGAACGGTTTTAATTAAGTTTTGGCCGCTCGGCTCGCTCTGGGAAGCGTCGGCCTTACCGGACGGCCCACCGGTGGACAAGGAGGGAAACTCGCCCAAGCGCCTGATACGGCGCAAAGTTCTTGAAGGGCTGGACGGCGGCACCTCAGAGCTGGCCCTCGGAGAACCATGAGGAGTCGGAGTACTCTCGAGGGAAACCGTCCCGGACAGCACCGGTGCATCCGCGCCCCGCTCGGGCTGTGGCTCATCAAGTGTAGTCGAGGCAGATGCGGATTTTGGTCGTCGGCGTTTCCGAGCGCGTAGCGACACATCATCGGCCGAACGGCCCTCCACCTCGGCTTCGGTAGGAGGTGCTATGTCGCCCGCGGCCTCATCGTGAGAGGCAGGGGCGTCTGAGGCTTCGGGGACAGTTGGTGTCCCCTCACCTTCTTCGCCGGCCGGGTCAGTTGGAGCAAGGCCCCGTTCGGCGGCCTCCTTGTTCGTCACCGCCTCAATCTGAGCGGCCTTCAATTTGAGCTTCTCGGTAGCTTTGGCGCGCCACATGACTTCAGCTGCAGGAGCAAAAAATAAATCAGTTAGAACAAAACAAACGGGAAGATAAGGAAACTTACTCATGCTGCAGGGCAGATCGGCTGTGGTAGAGGACAAGTCGAATATGTGCATTACTCCCGGGAGGAGTAGCTTGTCAATATGATAGCGCTGGCCAACTAGTCGTTCGGCTGCATGAAGGTAGGCCGCGTCACCTCTAAATTTGCCGAGCTCCGGTTGTGATGGCATCGCCGTCTGCCACTTGGTGCGAAAAGTTGGCCGCTCGGAAAAACGTATATAGAAAAAATGCTCCTTCCAATGTTTGTTGGAGCTCGGCATATTATCAAAAAGGACGAAGCCTATCCTAGACTGGAAAACAAAGGTGCCCCACTCGGCTTGCTTGGGATAAAAAAAGTAGTGGAAAATTTTTGGTTCTAAGGGGATGCCGTTCAGTTTGAATAAAACTATCACTCCGCTCAGCAGCCTAATAGAGTTGGGAACTACCTGGCCGAGCGGAATGCGAAAATAATTGCAAACTTCTAAGAAAAACTTGTGGGGTGGAAAACGCAGTCCGACCAGAAATTGATCTCGGAAGAAAATAACAGTGCCGGGCGGCGGATCGTGAGGCTGATCGGCCGGTGTGGCTAACACTATTTAGTGGTCGATCGGCAGGTCATAGGCTCGAGTGAGGCGCAAGGCGTCCTCCTCGTCGAACCGGCTTTCCATGTTCGAGTACCAAAGACCCGGAGCACCGCCGGTCGGCTGCGAGGTGCTAGTCATTGTCGACAGACAAGGATACGGGACCAAAAGGGAAGGTTCAAGCAAGGAATGGAGGAAAACCGACTGAAGAAAACGATTAACAGAAAGAAGAAAACGTTGGGAACGAGAAGGAGGGTCTTACGAGCAAGAAAGATGATCGACGGGGGCCTGGGGGTTGCCGAAGAATTGAGGGGCGAGGTCGCCGGAGAAAAAAATGAGCAGAGGAGCGCCGGAGGAAGATGCAGCAACAAGGCGGCGGAAACGGAGTCGCGGGCTTTATATCGCCGCCCGGGAGCAACCTCCACCGTCCGATCCAGGTCGTCGATAACGAGGTCATCATCCAGCCGTCCATTTCAAACGGCGGCTGTCCCATCGGAAGTGACGCCACCGCCATACTCTGACAAATGCATGATCTCCACGTGTCAGCTGGATACTGGCCGCATTTAATGAGCTCCCCTTACCGTGCGCAGTGCATGTGATGAATAGTAGGGGATAGCATAGGACATGGAGTCCAAGAGACCACAAGGCACGGACCAGATATCACCGAACGGGCGAGCATCATTAGACCTAGCCGAGCGGCCCAATGCAATTATCGTTGTTCTGTCAGATCGGCAGTCCAGTCAGTCGGACTTCGCCTCCTTCGACTAGACTCGAGGGGAAGGCAAGTGATCCGGTGGTAAGAGCCGGGGACCCCCTAACGAGGTGTCAACGCCACGTGGAGGTCAAATGGCCAAGTAGCCCGCCGGAGAAGGGTGAGCCGACCGAACTTGGAAGAAATGGATAAGGCCGATCGGCTGACCAATGGACATTCGGTAGTAAAAGGCGCCCTGACCGGGTTGGGGTTCCGACGCTCAATGAAACAATGTCTCAGAGCCGAGAGGAAGTCACTCGCCTGGAAGTCTCCCCGGCATCTCAGCACAAGCGACAGGCGAGATGTGAGGGTCGTGCCGTCCGGCCGGCGCAGGGGATGAAGGCCGTTCGGACGATGTTCTCCATCCAGCCGGCCGGACGTACGTCCCGGCCGGCGGTAAAGGAGAACAGGAACATCTCCTGATAGCCGTCAAGTCACATGACTAAGCCATACTCCTAGTCTGACAACGGGGTGTCTTGTTGTCCCATCGAAGGCGCGATGGGACTGTTGCAGTATGGCGTCAGGTAAGTTTTCTGACAGGCACACACCGAGGCATGGGCTGCGGATACGCACGTGCCTCGATAGGCGTGTAGGAGCTCTTTCATCGCCCTATATAAAGAACCGTAGACTTCGCCGGAGGTACGCATTCTACAAGCTTGGGAGCTCCTTTTTCCACTACTTACCTGACTTGAGCGTCGGAGGGTCGCCGCCGGGAACCCCTTCCCGGCCCGACTTCTGTGCAGGATCGCCGGAGCTTCGGAGGCCTGTGCCATCGACTAGGAGAGCGCCACGTGCCCAACGTCCCTTGGTTCGGCGATTCGGACAGGATCAGGGTAGCAAATTTATTTAAAGAAGTTAACAGAATATTGAGTTATAAGAGGAGAACTTAGGGCTTGATTATTTTTCCGTGACCTAGCTTTTCCCTTCTCCTTCCTCGCGTGCGACGTCGGCGCTTCTCTCGGGCGAAAACGCAGCAGCAGCTAGGGCACGATTCCGACGGCCGACCAAGGTTCTCCACGGGATTTTCTTCACTATCACAATCCCTTGCGTCGAGGAGGAGTCGTGAGCACAAGAAGAGACCAAGATTTGGAGCTCACTCGAAACCTTAGAAGCTTCCCGTCGGTTGTAAGTCCAAGAAGAATCAAGGTGAGTTGCTTCTCACCTACGGTAAGAGTAGTTTCGGATTTAATTTGGAGTTTCCTTGTTTTTGAGTATGCTATGAAGTTTTGTTTTGGTGTTTTGGAATGTGCCGTGAGGAAATTTCGGATTTGCTAGGGGTTTAGTTTCTTCTAGTATTTGAATTATACTATAAGGGCTATGGTTTAGGGCTTGCTGCTGTGGGGTTCAAAGGATCCGGGTTTGATTTGAGTTTCTTTTGAGCTTTCAGAATAAGCTGTAAGATTAATGAGTTTGAAGCTGCTACTGTGAGTTTTATAAGGAAGAAGAGAAGATATTTGAATGAATTGAGCATGTAGTGGACTTCCCAGTTTTATAATCTAGTTCCCTTGTCGTGGCACATGGCAATCACCCTTTTAATAGCACGTGCTTAACAGAAATCTGTCAATGCGTTGCTTAATAGAAACCTGCAAATGCGTTGCTTAATAGAACAATTGATGTTCGGTTCTTAACAGAAATCTGCCAATGCGTTTATTAAGGGCTAACGGCATCACCCTTTCTAATAGATTTTATTAAATTGTGCATGTTCCTAATCTTTAGGTGATTATGTGTAGCTATAATAGAAAGAGACCAATGCTTATTTTCTCTTTGCATTGCTGCTGTAGTATGCTTTAAGATTTCAGTTTTTCTGTGCCATTGGTTTCCTGTAGCTAGTGTGCTTTGTTGTCCTTGCTTTCGGATTTTGTGTACAGCATTAGGAGTTTATGGGTTTCGGATTTTCACTGCTAGACAATGAAAATAGGTGTTATATGGGTTTTAGATTCATTGATTTCGTAGTATAGTATTTTAGTTACAGATTTCTTAGTAAATCACATTTAGTAGTAGCAAATTCCTTCCTTATGCTTTGTTATGTTGGAAGTGATTCATATCATGTTTCAACTTGTGATAGCAGTAGCAATTCTGTCCTTTATTCTTTGCTTGGTTGGAATAAGTTAAGAATAAGTAGATCCTCCAAGTTTTATCCTAGTAAATCACGTTTAACAGCAACAACTTCTTTTTATGCTTTACTTAGTTGGAAATAATTTAGAATGTGTAGACTCATTAAGTTCTGGTTCCAGTATATCATGTATCAACTCTTTGATAGCAGTATCATCTTTTCCTTGAGGTGTTTGATTGGTTTGTATAGAACTGGAATAGCTAGGGATTTTAGTCCTTTCCTGATTTTCAGTTTTAGTTTATATATAAATCTATGCAACGAACTGTCTTTTATTCCAAGTATATAGTTAGATTTTTCTTTAAGCTTTTAGTTTCCCTTTGTTCTGCTATTAGGCAATGAACATAGAATGACTTGGATTAAGTATTGGTTTATTAGGCTAATTGGAGGTTGATCCGGCAGTGATTTTGGTTTATTTTATGATGAAGTAGGTAGTGTAATCTCTTTAGTGCAGAAGTGTGGATGAAAGAGTGAAGATGAACATATGTAATATGTTGTTTTGGTGAGTATCATGTATTAAGACTAAAGATGATTTGAATTGATGTAATGAATTTAACAGGTGAGAAGTATGTGAGAAATTTAGATATGCAAGTAGTAAGTTCAGAGTAGAAGGTTAGTTTAGAAGATGAGAAAAGAGATTTATATGTTGATCAATACAGATTTTATACTGAGAATTCCTTTCTGACCATAAGGTTAATGGCATAATTGATGTTCAGAATTAGAGTACTTGGATGTGTCAATATCAAGGATTCCATTTGGTCTCAGCCGATTACTAGAATCTAAAATTCTAGGTTTATAATTGTCATGTGAGAATTTTAGTGCAGTTTAGATCTCCTTGAAGTGTAGAATTTTAGTGAGATTTAGATCTCCTTGTAGTGCAGAATTATAGTGCAGTTTTGTTAAGCTTATAGTGCAGTTTTGTTAGCACAGTATGCAGATTTATACAAGTATTGCTTACAGATTTTGATAAGTGTTGCATGCAGAACTCCAATCTTAGAACAGATTTTTGTTAAGCTTAATATGCAGAATTTTATTAGCATAGTAGGTAGATTTTTGGTTTAAGCATTTCAAAGTTAGAAGTTGCTTAAACATTTCAGTTTCTTTTTAAAGAAGCATTCTTTTAGAAGTATTAACAAGTATAAGAAAGATAAAGAAAAGAAAGAAAAAGACCAAGGCCTTAAGTAGATCCCAAAGTCAAGACTTTAGCGATTTTGGCACACAAGGTGCTAAAGAAAATGCCGAGGCATTATATATTAAGAAGTATTAAAAGATAACAAGTATTTTACTTTTATCAGTGGCACTGTACTGGACTCTCAGTTGTCCTTGGGTTGGGCTCCCATAGTCGTCCCTAGGTTTAGATAACCTAGTATGCTGGACTCTCAGTTGTCCTTGGGTTGGGCTCCCATAGTCGTCCCTACGTTTAGATAACCTAGTAAACCCTACTAGATTCGGGACCAGCTATCTCGGGTCTAGTTAGGGATGCGTGCATAGCAAGTACAGTTACCGGACCCAAGAAGAAAGTTGATTATTATTTTGAAGTATTATAAGTATAAGCTTTTGAACAAGTAAAACAAGTTTTTACATAAGTATAAAAGCATTAAAGAATAAGTTTTAAACAAGTGAAATAAAAGAATAAGTTTAGAACAACAGTTTCACTTTGTTTTAAAATCAGCAAGTTTAGCTTTCTTTTATGCTAGCATGTTATTTAGATTTGCTTACTTTTATTTGCTATTAGAAGAGCATGAGTAGTTTTACATGTTAAGTTTTAGTTTTCCTTATGCTAGCATGTTATTCTGATTAGCTTTACATGTTTAGCATTCCAGTATGCATTATTCTTTTGCTATTAGAAGAGCATGAGTAGTCTTCAGTAAGCATTCAGTTAATTCATGTTATAGATATATGTACATGCATATCGAGATTTTTGTAAGTTAGATAGCGCTTGCTAAGTATTTTGCTTATAGATTGCATTTCCTCTTACTGCAGATACAGGAAAGGAAAAGATTTAGCAAAAGAAGGCGACAAGGTGGCGTGGATGGTGTGTGATGCCAGGACTATGGAAGTCTTGGGACTTAGTTTAAGAATTTGTTAGATTAATTATGTATATAGGTTGATAAGAAAATTTTGGAGTAAGAAGCTGTATTTTATTTTGTTTCCGCTATTCATTACTTGCATGATTTGATTTTATTAAACTGCGTGGTGATGTTATTTCTTTTGTGTGTTTGATATATGTTTCAGCCACATGTAGCTGATGTATATTATGTTTGTATCTCAGTTTAAGGTCACCGGTACAGTGGAGACTCTATCGAAATTTTTCGGTAGGGATTCCTTATGGTTTCAATCATACCGGTTAAGTAGAGTTAGTAGTTAAGTAACGGTCACCCTTAGAGAGTAGTATAGTAGTAAGAAGGGTGGTCGTTACATTTAAAATCTTAATATTTATTTATATTGGTCCGCTGATGGTCTTGGTTATTGGTAAATCATGGCAAACGAGAGTCTGAAATGATCTCATATTAGGCTCAACATGGATCTGATATGATTGAATATCAGGCCTAACGTTGGGCCGGATATTAGATAATTACAAGCCCTCATTTGCCATGATATTATCATATATAATATTGATACGGTCACAAAAGATTACTAATTATTTGAGTTTTTTAGGTGTATCAGTTGCCTTCACAAGAAGAGATGTTTCATTGTTGCTTGGTATTGCAGACTGTGGTGCTTTAGTTCCGATAAATTCAACTAAAGCATCGGGTGACCTCTTTCTAACTTACTTTTCAAATAAAAAAAAGCTACCAGATCAAGAATTGAGGAGTTACTTAAATTTTATGCCAATTGTGTTGAAGAAGAAGATGATGTTTTATTATTTTACAAATTCTATATTTTGTATATATTTGTGTGTCTTATTTTCTTTAGTACATATAAGGTCCCTTTATGTCTTATAGATATAGTAGATGAATATGATTTTGAGAATTTTTTTGATTCAATTAGGTTGAAGTCATCCATGAATTTATGGCTCTACAATTAGCTAAGATTGGAGATATATTTTCATCAAATCAGACAATACATGCCAACACCAACCTTTCTTACCTAAAGGTTTTGCTGGTCTTTTGGCAGAGAGTATATTTTTGATGTTAAATGTAAAAAAATTTTGCGGATATGTATGAATATCTAACACTTGTGATGATGAATCAGGTATGATTTTTGGATCATGTTCCAATCCAAAAATCATACAAAATAGAAGGAGCACGAATAAATAAGTGGAGGAATATTCCTTCACATATTAGTAAGGTGAGGGATTTGTTGGACCGAGTCTCATTTGAAGAGGTAAAGTTTGAAAAATTGCCCTAATCCATGGTAGTTTTAGTAGAAAAATTGCCCTTACATGGACTATCCTCCAAGTCCTTGTTTGATATGCATGATGTTGAATTTTCCAATCTGTACATGTTTACTATGCATGTGGTAGTTTCATACTTTTATCTTGCTGTTACTGCAGACTGTCTTCTTTTGTTGGTTTGCATTGTCTGGATGGCTGTTCAGATTTTTATCCTTGCTACTTGGATCTTACTATTTGCTGCTCCTCTTCTCATGGGAGCACTTGCTAACAATTTTGCTATTCAGGTAATTTCCAATTGCATTAAATGTTTGATGTTTTTTTATATGTTAATTATCCTCCATTTAGTTTTGAAGTGACAGTGCATTTCCCATATTCAGTGTCTTAATAGTCGATGATAGAATATATAGATGCTTTTTGAGTATGTTAGTTGACCCCTTATGACAAAAATTACTTGTGTGAGAAGGGACCAATCTATGCATTTATATTGTTACAAATGGACTCACTGATCTAAGTCCAACATATGAACCTTAATTGGGGATAATATTGTTTAAAATTTGAATATTGTTTCTTGAAACATCATAATTATTCTAGCACCATAGTAAATATGTTGAACTTTGTCCTAAAAGGTTGAGGTTTTAGGAATAGAATAAGTATATATTTCGTTGTTACTAATTAAAGTGCAAAATGTAGTGAAGTCTTATTTTCACTGAAGTGGAATTGATTGAAGCGAGAGTCTGTATCTTTTATGATCTTTTTGGTTGTCTTTTTACTAGCAGCTCTTATTTTCACTATTGTTATGAAGTGATTTCAACCTTATTTTTACTGCACTTCTACTAAGAATTAGTATCATAATAAGTTCTCTTCCCTTACAGGGTACATGTCTTGCTTGCAAGAGGAAGTTCCTGGGTTCCCGATTCCAGATGATTCGTTGCACAGGTTGCGACAACATTTTATGACAGCCTAAAACAGACATGTCCATTTGAAATATTCTTTGCGCCAAAGTGTTTTGTACATGCAATTTACAGGCATGATCTTACAATTCATGTAAATGTAAAATGCCATGAGTTACTGGCATGATGTTGATACAAATGGTACATGTTGATACAGCTAGCTACTGGCATGGACTATTTTGAATGCTTGCTGTCCATCATATAAACTGATGTTGATACTAATGGTACATGTTGATACAACTAGCTACTGGCATGGACTATTCTGAATGCTTGCTGAAAATAATAGAAACTGATTAGAAAACTAAATTTCATGAATTCAGAAGAAAGAGATGAGCTTGCCTTCCATGTACACCAACTAGTTGATGAAACTAGTACAAGTTTAATACTGGAAAACTGAATGCACATTGAGTGGCAGTCATACTACTTTCTAGCACATGATTAAGATGAAAATAATTGAGAATATCAGAAGAGTGACGGTAAAGTTAATAGAAATGTTTTACATTTTTTTCCTTCACTTTTTATAGTTTTCAAATAACCGAGGTAATTGGACAGAAGTTTTAAAAATGAATTTCATATGAAGTTAATTATGAGGTTTGATTTAGTCCATCAGTTTAAAGTGATTGAACCATTCTCTTTATCTAGTCCATCATTCTTTTGTCGCTCTATGTTTATCTAGTCCATTATTCTCAACCCGGTCAGCTGAACTGACCTTAATCTTTGAAATAGGAATATTTTGCATTCGGAGTTTGGTTTTTCAAATTTTAGTGAGCTAAGAAAATCACATTTTTACAAATTTAAGTGTGGCATGTGATTATCGGGTTAAATTTTGTATTTACCGGTGAGGTTTAATCAAATTTCTTATTTGTATTTTGGGCTTTTATACGTTTGTATCTCTGACCATCCAAAATGCTAGTGTACAATTTTAGTTCTTGGTTTAACATTGAATAGTTTGAATGTAAATGCCAAAGTCAAATATTTCAAGCTTAGGATCAGTAATAGGACCATCTTGAAATTGTAAGCACAAAACAAAACAAGTTACACCACTTAGAGTTACATCACAATGTCAAGTAACATCACAACACAAGTTACATCAACCACATCCCCATAATCACAATCCAAGTACATACAATGTAACTACCATGATAGCAACTCTAAATTTCCTATTCAATGAATATATTTCATCACTCAACTGCATAGTTACATAATTGTTGTTTCCATCATCCAAAACATCATTATATTCAACTTCACCCTCGTAACTAGCACATTTCTTCAATTCACTAATCTCTAACTTTAATTTTTTGTTATTCTTCTTCAACTCATTAATAATTGTCTTACTTCTATCTGATGGTTCTGGATCATGCCATAAGAAAAAGTCACATCCTCTTTGCTGAATTTTAAATCAACTTAATCAAAATTCAATAATTTAAAAACTCACAAGACCGTGTTAATATAACGATAACTTACTCTATATTTTGGACATGAAAAAAAATCGTCTTCCTAGATTTGATTTAGTCTGTGATGTCTGGAGAATAGCTCGTAATCCACAATAACATAATATGTGGGTAGCTTCACATTGCTCGTCATTCATATGCCGTCGAGTGAAAGATGATGCTGATGAAGAACCAGCTGCCATGAATTTTCTCTACTTATACCTGAACAACACCAATATGAGAAAAGACATAAAATCGTATAAAACCTACTCCATAGACCATAAGGTTATAAATGCTGAAGATATTCAACCTAATTTGATCAAATTAGGTCCCAAGAAACACTTACAAACAAATCTACATATTATACATATTAGTTTTCTTACAATTCAAGTAACATATTTATAAATGCTGGAGCATTCTCAAACATATCTATCTCATGTAACATAAACAAATTTGCAACACAAATTATGGCAACTACATATAGAGTTTTAAACTACAATGCTACTTGCATCTCTCTATGCCAGCAATTGTTCCAAGGACTTGTGATGGAAACTACATATAGAGTTTTCTTTTTCCATATGAGAAACTTTGCATGAAATCAATTTGCAAACACCAATTTAAGTTTCCCTACAATTAATATAAGTTTTTGTTTAACAACACAAAAATCACAGAAGCAAAATTACACGAGCAGGAAAAAAACATAAATATATAGGTATGTCAAACAATCTAAAGCAGGACAGATACTTAACAAAGCCATAGGTTAACAGAAATATACAGAAGTGTTTAAAATCCCAAACAATACTCATATAGGTAAGGTTGATGTATCAAATATTGGTTGAAATTACAAAGTCATAGCAGATACTTAACAAATTATATCAAGCTTGGAGAATTTTAGGGCAACCTGAGAGGATGTAGCGGTGGGGAGGAGAGTCACGTGTTGCAGCAAGAGAGCTTGCAGCGGAGGAGCTCGTCGCAGAGGGAGGCGTCGCGAGAGAGGGAGCTGCTCATCGTGAGAGAGAGAGAGAGGCGTCGCGGCTAAGGAGCTACTCGTTGTGAGAGAAGGAGGCGTCACGAGAGAAGGAGCTGCTCGTCGCGAGGGAGGGAGGCGTCGTGGCGAAGGAGCTGCTCGTCGCGAGAGAGGGAGGCGTCGCGGTGAAGAGCTGCTCGTTGTGAGAGAGGGAGGTGCCACGGCGAAGGAGTTGCTCGTCGCGAGAGAGGGAGGCGGCTGCAAAACCCTAGCTCGGCGAGAGAGGGAGGTGGCGAGAGAGAGGGAGGAGCTTCGGCGGAGAGGGATCAGCAACAGGAAACCCTAGATCGCGGGAGGAGAGGATGCGTTTTCTCTCTGTGGGCTTTAACACAATTTTAATCCTTTAACTTATTTGACGTGGGGTGTCCAAGTCAGCAACGCCGCACCGTTCTGCACCAAGAATTCTGCAGGAGAGCTGTTTCGTATATATATATATATATATATATATATATATATATATATATATATATATATATGCCAGGGGTTGTTACAAGAGAGATGCTTGCACCCCCTCCCACCTCCCCTCTCTCTCCCTTTCAAATGACACTTCAACCCCTTCCTTTTATTTTTTTAATTTTATTTATTTTTCATTTAGTTTTAGTTTTTTAATTAATTTTGTTTAAAAATAGTTCTCATATTTATACATTTTTAATTTTATTTTTTAATTAATTCAATTTATTATTTTTTTATCAATATGATTTTTTTCAATTTTATTTAATTTTTATTTAATTTTATTTTTTAATCAATTTTGTTTATTATTTTTTTGATCAATGCTTTATTTTTACAATTTTATATAAATTTTATTTAGTTTTATTTTTTAATCAATTTTGTTTATTATTTTTTATCAATACTTTATTTTTAAATTTTATATAAATTTTATTTAGCTTTATTTTTTAATTAATTTTATTTATTATTTTTTTGTAATATTTGTATTTTTCAATTTATTATTTTTAAAGTTTTTTTATTGATTTTATTTTTTTGTTAATCAATTTTTTATCAGTTTTATTTTTTTTAATAATTTTTTATATGTTTATAATCTTATGTTTATTTTTAGTTATAAATTTTAGGAGTTATTATTTGTAAAATTTTAAAAAAGTATAAAAATATGGATCAAAATAAAAATTATATATTTAAAAATAACAAAAATACTAACAATTAATAGTGGACACATTCATAACTTAGGAATAAACATTTTTTTTTGCAAATAAAGAGTACATGTAATAATATAAAAAAATATGAAAATATATAAAACTAGAAATTTTAATCAATATTGCCTCCAAATTCTGCTCCTTTTGGTGGTGGTGTTTCTATTACTTCGTACCATAAATAAACACGTGTCCTATAATGAGTGACTCATCCTTTAGCTTCACACAATGAATGTTGCCACCACCACGTTGGAATGGTGGTACAGGGTAATGAGGATGTAAGAAAATTTGTACGAAGTGATTGCCAACATGAGCAATAGCTATTTCTTGACACTCATGGTTTGGAACTGGAGGAGTTCTTAATGGCGAGTAAAACAACTCCCAACATTCTCACCAAATGCATGCAGTACAAGATTGTACCTTGATGCGATGACAATTTCTTAAGGCATAGGGTCCATCCAATACATTTCTGGTGCCCACAGCTCGAACCAATTCAATGAGAATAATAGATTGATTATCAAATTTTGATCTGGATAAAGTTGATCATATAGATCCTTATTTTGTTAAATCTCTTCTATAAGCTCGAATCGTACTTGAAACCAACCTTCTTCACCATACCCAATTAATGCAGCTATTGCTTTGAATCCACAATGACCATCAGGTTGAACATCAATATATGAGAAATATAACGCTGCAGAGGTATAGGTAATTTCTCAATATAAGTATCATGGATGGGAGGAACTGGAGAGTGATCATGGGTCGTTTGAATATTGCGAACCTTCAACTCCCTTCCACGTCTTTCTCTCTCTCTCTCTCGATGTTGCAGTCGATTGAGAGACCCTAGATCCTGAAGTGGATGCATCTACAAAAGAAGGTATACGACACCCACTTTGTTCATCTCTACCCGTAGGTCAACCTCTATGTTCTATGTTGTATAAAGGGGTTAGAACCGTACTTTGAGATTGATCTATCATATCGAAAAATTTGTCTATCATATGCTCTCACATATGTGGATCCATCCCATCTAATATCTCAATAATGTGGGATGTTTTGTTAGGTTGTGCTCCCTCGTCATTAAACTGATGTACGTGCATCGACAATCTCCTCCAATGAGCGTTGATACTCTGAAGCAGAATTGGAATGGAAAAGTAACGGTAATGTGCAAGATCATGCTAGCATGGCAATCCGTATACAATTTTGATAGAACAGTTGCATCTGCCGACTAGCTAGTGAGATGCTTCCTCAATGCATTTTAGCTGATCAGAAATCAACTTCATTGCCTCTAACGAAATTCGACACCTTATTTGACTAAAAATATCATCATGTAAATGTTAATGGCGTGGAATGTTGAGAGATCTCTCGAATGACTTCTTAATATCCCCAAACTGAATTCTTAATATCTTATGTATTTTTTCAAAAGATGTCTATAGGGATAACATGGTATCTCCCAAATATAACTTCAATCTCGCTTGTGCAGACTCTGCCCTGTAATAAAAAAATACATTGTGTTTTAATAGTGAAAAGAATTGAAATAGTACAATAATGAACAAAATTTAAATAATAAAGCTATAAAGTGACTATACCTTTGATTTGAATTGCTCCTAAGGTGCATACATGTATCAACCCATGCTGAAACAAACCGCTCTTTGTAAGGGTGTAACCATGTATCCCAAAAGTAATTTAGAACATCCTCGAATCGTTGATACTCCTTGCGCATGACATCCCACTTCTGCTTGTAAGACCATTGTGTCGATGAATTAATGAGTGAGTGTCATGATGCATAAAAATGTTTATGCACCAAATACAAAGGATATGACATGCATTAGGAAAACATGTTTTAATGACATTAATAAGCGCCAAATCCTGATCTGAAACAAACACGAATGGCGATGATACCTTCTTTTTAACCATCCACTTCTTTAAGGTACCTAATGCCCATGTCAGTTGCTCTGTCCTCTCATTACTAAGATAGGCGAACATAAGTGAGTAAGTTTGCATTGTGGATGTGATACCCACAACCTCCAATAGTGGTATCCGATACGCATTGGTCTTGTATGTGGCATCAATGATCAACACAGACGAAAAGTTGACAGGCAGCTCTAGACTTTTTGGATGAACCCAAAGAATATCTGTGATTTCGTTGGTGGCTGGATTTGTACGGTAATTATGGAGGTATTCTTTCTTGATTAATTGGTCCAAGATATATTGAATAGAATTTAAGCCGCCTCGTTTAGCGAATTTATTTCTGAAAATGACATTGTAAATGCTTTTGATCCCCGTAGTGTTTGATAGGTCTCTTTCCTTCAAAATACTAAGAATTTCACGAGGTGTGGTACTATTGGTCATGTCGAGCACAAATTCTTTCTCTATTGGTTTTAACCTACTCAGGTACTCATGACCATCAATATATTCTGCTAATTGATGATTATGAAAACCACAGACAACCCTTAAACCTCACAGCACACCATCTAGAGGTATTGGTATATCTCGCAGCTCAAATGGACATTCATATTTTTTAGTCCCAGTATTTCTTTTTAAGGATTGTCCATCAATTAGATATCGTGGCGATTTGTACTTTCTACCTCTTTGACACATAAGATGACACTTTGATAGCTTGCCACCTTTTAAATTAGCAGAATTTTTAATAACCACTACAATATCATTCTTCAGCCAACTGTTTTTACCCAATTTATCATATCTTCTCTATTTTTAAATATCTATATAAAAAAACATAACAAAGATGTATAAGTATGGCATTATCCAATCTTAATATAATTTCTCTACTTATAAAATAAATAATGAATATGCATAAAATAATAATAATAACTAACCTGATATGTGGTAAATTCGATTGTATAATCATGACTGTTGTTGGAGATACTCTCTCCACTAGGAACATCATTCTCAATTGATCAACTATCTGAAAATAAACTCAGAAAGTCATTCATAGTTTCCTTCTATGAATTATGAAAAGTAATTGCTAAGAAGACAACTATGTTTTAGGAAGAGAGAAGGACAGGCTGAGAGGGAGATAACAGTAGAGGGAGGTGTGACTGAAGAGTGACAAAAAAATGAAGTGTGAGAGGAGGATTTAAAGGGAGAGGTTTTGACATGTGTCAAAAGTTGAAGGTGTTGGAACCCCAAAGGTTGTTTTGATGTGATCAACAAGTTAAGTTAGGTCATGTGGTGTTTTAACCTTGTGTCTAAGTCTGCAGGAGCTTAGGAGCATAGAGAGTCGAGCAGAAGACGCATCTAGCGAGAAGGACGACACGGGAGGGTGCGTCTGAGGGACGAGGCGCTGCGGAAGAGTACACCGACGGACGAGAAGGAAGCGTGCGGTGTTTCCGAGGGACGAGAAGCCGGAGCGGAAGATTGCTCGGGGATCAAGAGATGCAACTAGCGAGAAGGTCGGCACGGGGGAGTGCGTCCGAGGGACGAAGAGCTGCGGATGAGTACGCTGACGGACGAGAAGGAAGCATGCGACGATTCTGAGGGATGAGAAGTCGGAGCGGAAGCCTGCTCGAGAAGGCCGGAAGTTGGGTACGGGTGAGCCCTATTCTAGATGGTCGAGATCGCCCAAGCAAGAGGAACCAGAGCGGAAGACTCGGACCGAAGCGAGTTGAACCGAAGCAGAGGGCTCGGACCGAAAAAGTCAACTCTGTTGACTTTCTTGGTCCGAGCGTCCGGACTTGGTTGCTATCTAGATCGTGGTCAAACATGATCTGTACAAGAAGGGATAAAGTTTTATCCCCTCTCAGTCGCTCGGAACCATTCCAGGCTCCCCGACCAAGGCTATAAATATAACATTGGTCTAAGAAACTTAACAAGACAAGAAATTCTGATTATAACACTTGTATGCTTTCATTGTTAGTTTAGCTTCTTATTTTCTCTGTGTTTGAATGCTGTAAGAGGCTTCTCCGCCCGAAAGGAGATATGATCTATTGCACTTCATTCTCTTTGGATTAACAACCTTTCCGGTTGTAATCGTGTAAACTCCCTTGCCTCTACTTTTTTAGTTTATTGCTATTAAATTAATGCAAATGTTCTTTTGAAAGTTCGAGAAGGGTTTGCTTTTTAATTTTGCAGGGCTATTCAACCCCTCTTTTAGCCGGCTCAACGGTCTCCAACAAATGGTATTAGAGTCAGGACGCCTCAGGAGGACTAACCGCCGACTGAATCAATGAGATGGTCGGAACGAACATCTACCCACCAGCATTTGAGGGGGAGTTCGCTTTTTGGAAGCAACGAATGCAGGTTTATTTTAAAACTGATTTTAATATGTTATTAATAATGGCGTATGGTTATGAAGCTCCAAAGGATACAAAAGGAGAAGAACTTGAGGAGCATCAATGGACTGACACGCAGCGCAATGAATTCATGACAAACGGTAAAGCTTAATTATGCCTTCTGAGTGTACTACCTACCCAGGATCTCGAAAGAGTCGAAAAATACAGAAGCGCAAAAGAACTTTGGGAAAAGTTCTTGAAGCTCTATGAAGAACCATTTTAAGTCGTCTCCTCGATGGACACCGATCCGTCATCAGAAGAATCCAAGATGGAGGAAATTGCCAGGGCATCCCTAACAGCCGAATTCCATCCCAAGGACACAGAAAACTCATCCCAGATAAGCATCGATGAAGGGGGAGAGTCTTCGGAAGAAAGAAGCTCAACAGGGGGAGCATCAAAAGTCGACAAGGTAAGTCAGGTACGATCTCCACCTCCTAACCAATTGCTTAATTCAGTTAAAATACTGTCAAAAGATTTTTTTCGAGTTAAAAATTATATTATCGAAACATTTTTGTGAATTAGAAATTGAAAATAAAACAAAGAATAGTGAGTTTAAAGAAACTCTAGCAACAGATTGTTAAAGGAACAAATACAATCTTCTGCATGTTCAAAATTCTCTACTTTAAATTTGAGAAATTATGACAAACTAAAATGGAAATTTAAACATCACTAACCTAAACTGTGAATTAGACTTAGCGCTTTCAACAAGAAAATTAAACAGCTAATTTCTTTATGAGGCTTTGTCTAAGAAAGTGGTTATTGCTCCAATAATCAAGAAGGTATAGTGTCTCACCACTGCCTGAAAGCTAAAATATTGAAATAAAATGTTTAATTAACTTATTGATAAAGTATTAAAAGTAAATAATGCTTTAAAATGTTTTTAAACACTTTTTTGAAAAATTTCTCAAAATTGTCTAAAAATTACTTAAGTTAGAATTTTCTTTTACTTAGAAAATTTTCTTACTTAAAATTTTTACTTATTCTCAAAAATAATTTTGCTTTCAAAACTTAGGAAAAATTTCTGAAAAAAAATATTTTTTAAGCATTTTTACTTAGAAATATCTTTGAAAATTATTGCAAACTTTTAGTAATATCAAAATAATTTTTCAAAGTTTTTTCAAAATTATTACCCTTAGATTTTTTTTATAATCTCATTTTTTTATATGATCAAAGGGGGAGAAGGAAAAGTATAAGTCTATGGGGAGGTAGACCAATTCTTTCTATCTTTTTTTTTTGCACTCTATCTTTTTTTTTTGTACTTTATTGCAATATTAGTTATGTTACTCTTATTTCTATTTACTCAATCTTAACTTGGGTTGCTCACATTAAAAAGGGGGAGATTGTTGGAACCTCAAAGGTTGTTTTGATGTGATTAACAAGTTAAGTTAGGTCCTGTGGTGTTTTAACCTTGTGTCTATGTTTACAGGAGCTTAGGAGCACAGGGAGTCGAGCAGAAGACGCAGCTAGCGAGAAGGAGGGCACGGGAGAGTGCGTCTGAGGGACGAGGCACTGCGGAAGAGTACACCGATGGATGAGAAGGAAGCGTTCGGTGTTTCCGAGGGACGAGAAGCCATAGCGAAAGATTGCTCGGGGGAACAAGAGACGTAACTAGCGAGAAGGTTAGCACGAGGGAGTGCGTCCGAGGGACGAAGAGCTGCGGATGAGTACGCTAGTGGACGAGAAGGAAGTACGCGACAATTTCAACGGACAATAAGCCAGAGCGGAAGCCTGCTCGAGAAGGTCGGAAGTTGGGTTCGGGTGAGCCCTATTCCGGATGACCGAGATCACCCAACAAAGAGGAACCAGAGTGGAAGACTCGGATCGAGGTGAGCTGAACCGGAGCAGAGGGCCCGGACTGGAAAAAGTCAACTCTGTTGACTTTCTTGGTTCGGGCGCTCGAAACCATTCCGGGTGCCCGAACTAGACCAGGGCGCCCGAAACCCTTCTGGGCGCCCAAACTTGGTTGCTATCCAGATCATGGTCAAACGCGATCTATGCGAGAAGGGATAAAGTTTTATCCCCTCCCAGGTGCTTGGAACCCTTCCAGGCGCCCCGACCAAGACTATAAATATAGCCTTGGTCCAAGAAGCTTAACAAGACAAGCAATTCTGATTACAACACTTGTATGCTTTAATTGTTAGTTTAGCTTCTTATTTTCTCTGTGCTTGAATGCTGTAAGAGACTTCTCCGCCCGAAAGGAGATATCTATTGCGCTTCATTCTCCTTGGATTAACAACCTCCCCGGTTGTAACCAAGTAAACTCCCTTGCCTCTACTATTTTAGTTTATTGCTATTAAATTAATGCAAGTGTTTTTTTGAAAGTTCGATAAGGGTTTGCTTTTTAATTTTGTAGGGCTATTCAACCCCCTTCTAGCCAGCCCAACGGTCTCCAATAGAAGGGCGGGTAATTTAAGGGGAGGGGAGGTTATGACACGTGTCAAGAGTTGAATGATGGGTAATTTAAGGGGAGAGGAGGTTCTGACATATGCTAAATGTTGGAGGGGGTAATTTAAACAGAGAGGGGTGTTTTGACATGTGTCAAAGATTGGAGGATGAGTAATTTAAAGAGAGTGAGGAGTTCTGACATGTGTCAAGAGTTGGAAGTGGGGTAATTTAAAGGGATGAGAGATTTTGACATGTGTCAAGGGTTGGAAGAGGAGGTAATTTAAAGTGATGAGAGATTTTGACATGTGTCAAGTGTTAGAAGGGGGTAATTTAAAAGGATGAGAGATTTTGACATATGTTAAAGGTTGGAAGGGGGTAATTTGAAGGGAGAGGAGGTTCTGACATATGCCAAGCGTTGAAGAGGGATAATTTAAAGGGAGTGGGTGTTTTGATAGGTGTCAATGGTTGGAGGATGAGTAATTTAAAGAGAGTAAGAGATCCTGACATGTGTTATGTGTCAAGGGTTGGAGGGAGGGATATTTAAAAAGGAGAGAAGGTTCTAATATGTGTCAAGAGTTGGATATAGATAATTTAAGTGTCGAATTAGGAATGTAATTTAAAAGAAGAGAGATATTTTGACATATATTAAAAATTCTATAAATAAAAAAATTTGATAAAAAATAATAAACAAAATTGATTAAAGAAATAAAACTAAATAAAAATTAAATAAAATTTAAAAAATAATAAATAAAATTAATTAAAAAATAAAACTAAATACAAATTAAAAATATATATATAAGTATTAATGAAAAAATAATAAATAAAAATAATTAAAAAAATAAAACTAAATAAAAATTAAATAAAATTAATATATATATATATAAGTATTAATGAAAAATAATAAACAAAATTAATTAAAAAATAAAATTAAATAAAATTAAAATATATATATAAGTATTAATGAAAAAATAATAAACAAAAATTAATTTAAAAAATAAAACTAAATAAAAAATTTAAGTACTAAAAAAATCATCATACGAGAAAAAAAAAATATGGAACCCGACCCCATAGAGTCGGTCCCACGGATATAGAGGGAGGTAAATACAGGTACATAACTAAAAGCGCATAGCCAGGACGCTAACCCCAGACAGTGACACCCTGAGGATCAAACCCTAGACCTCTCATTATATGAGAGAGGGGTTTGACACTAGAAATCCTCTTGTCTATAAATTACGAATATGGTCCATTATATGAGGATCCTTGATTTAAATGACCTCTATTTTTAAATAGATAGGGTCCATCTAAATTAATGATAAAAAAATAAATCATCTTTTAGTCCATAATTTGTGGACCAAATAATCCGTGCTGAGGTTTGGAGGAGGGGTGGGGTGGGGTGGGGTGGGGAGGGGAGAAATTTGTTTGTTACAATGGACCGGCAGATTTCGGTCAAACAAACCGACCATGAATGCCAACGTGGCGTAATTCTAGCCGCTCCTTTTAGAAGTGTTCAAACCCGTTCCCCGGACTCGCCGTTTGGAACGGTCAAACCGCACCAGTTTGAATGACCGACGTGGCAAAGCTGTCTCCGTACGTTTCGCAAACCGACATCAATTCGAATTATCTCCCTTTTTTATAGCAATTCCTCACGATTCACGCCCAGCTCTGCATCGCGCCTCCGACTTTCTGTTTTGCCCCCAGATCACAAGAACCAAATCGCCAAATCCCTACTGGATCTCCCGGTCTCGTTCCAAGCCAAAAATTGAATCCTAACCTAACGCCGGCAGATCATCTCGTTTGTCCCCTGCGGAATCCCCAGATCCACCCGCGAAACTCCATGGTGCGAGTGGATGCTATGGCGGTCGACGGTCGACCGCTGAAGCGGGCACGGCAGCGGGCGGCGGAGGACGGCCTCCAGGCCCTACCGGTTGGCGGTAGCGGGGGAGGCGAGCATGCTTCCGCTGATGGGCCGTTCCGCCTCTCCGTGAGGTCCTTTATCGCCCGTCACGCCCGAGTCGCGCCGCCGCTGGTCGTGCCGTGGATTCGCACGTGGCGGATCCCTTTCCAGCTTGTTGCGACTGACGCCTCCGGCACCGTCGTCGATCTGGACGTTGTGGAGGAGGATGTATCCAGATCCAAGAGAGTCTACTGCGATTACTGCAGAATTATCGGTGAGTTCAGCGTTTCCGATGTTATCGATTTGTTAAATAAAAAAAAATATTATATGAGCGCTTATCTGAATATGCATGCGACAATAAAAAAGGGGTTCTTCATATTTCAACCGTTCAGTCTTTTGTTTTTCTAATGATATCTCCATCAATTTCTCATTTTTGATGGATATGTTTTCCATTAACTTTATAATAGTCTAACACTTTAATCATAATGTATAGAATGTTGACGATTGTAGTAATTGTTCGTGTAGTTTAAAAGTTGCATGACGATGACATAATAGTCCGGAAGCTAATTTCTATTTCAATTACTAATTATTTATTTTTGTTAATGATATCTTCATAAACATATTACTTTTGATAATACATATAAAACTTTTACTTATAGGAATTTCATGTTCATTCATGATTCATCCTACGTTTTCCTTTGATTTTGTTCTTATTACAAACTGCATTGCATATATTCAAATTTAGTTTTATTAGCTTAAGATCTTTTGTTTTTATAGTTCTTGACAATTTAAGATGGAAATTAAATCTATTTGTAGATTTATAATTTAGCAAATTTCATCTTCACAAGGGGAGCCTTGGCGGCGCAATAGTGAAGAATAGATCCTTCCTTGGGACCTCGCATTGGCATATGCTTCGTGCATTAGACTATCTTTCTTTTATACAACTGCATTGCATATACCAAATATGTTTTATTTTAAATATAATATGTGAGACCATCTAGCACTTTCATAGAAAAAGAACATAAAATTTTCTTTTTAAATAATTAGTGAGATTCTCTATTACTAACATAGAAATATAGGAACATAGAAATGATCCTTAAAATTAACCTATAGTTATCAGGATTGATTTTAGAATTTTTTTTTGCTCTCTCATTTTCACGTGTTTCATTAGATCCTAAGGTTTAGATCACAATCTTGACAGTCATGTTTATTTATGATGTCAATTCTTGTCTTCAACTCAAATTCTATAATTAGAACCATTTCACCCTTGTCCTTATAAATCATCGCCAAAGATTTTTATTCCATTCATGAACATCATTTCCCTTTTTGTCGAATATCTACTGAGACAAATGGAAATCCAATCAAATATTATCGATGAATCAATTTAACAGTGACTGAGAAGCAAGTCATATCACATTATGCTTTTTCTCTCTCTATGCAATATACATGATATATTGTCTTCCTCTCTTTTGATCTACATTTTTTTGCTTAGTATTTTCTTTCCTAATTCTTCTAAGCTTTATTCATGATAGTGTTGCAATATTTGAAGTTGATCTGCTGAAGTTTATTTGTCTAAATTTTAATTAAACTGTAACAACTTTTTGGTACAAGTGTGTTTGCTGCTTAAAATAATGTCTTGTTTTCTTAGGAACTGACACTGGGGTCTTCTATCTTTTATATTTATGTTATGTTTGAAAGAGGGATAGAAGTTATATTTTATTTAACTACTCTTGGAAAATATTCCAAGGAAGGTTCGTTGATTCAGTTAGTCACCAATTATAATTTTTGTTGTTCTAAAGAAACAGGACGGGATCCTTTGGATCTGTATACCTGGTCCGCTCCTGGACCATAGGATCGCACTAATGAATGGAGTGGTCCATCCTCTGGACCGCACTTTGCGGTCCAGAGGATCTGCTCTCTAAGTGCGGTCCGGGGGATGGACCACTCTCTAAAGAAACCATTAAAAGGCAACGGATGGTTATTACTTTATTATTATTATTTGAAGCTATGCTATCTATGATTGTTTGTACTCTTTAAATAATCCTATTACACTTGTTAATGTAAGATATTTATTCACCTACTTTGGACCAACAGGTTGGAGTGAGAATCCAGTGTGTTGTACAAGATATCACTTTATAATCCGCAATGAGAGCAGTCCAACTTCATTCCATCAGCAACGGCATTGCAGTCATTGTAGGGCTTTGCGTGACCTCTCAGCCTTAAGGTGGGAAATTGAGATTGAGGATTGAATAACATTCAATTTCCATTTGTAATATCGTTAAAATGAACTAAAAGGAGAGAAATATATAGAAGAGAATAATTTTCTAATCCATGTGGAGAAGTCATTTCTTTGTAGATAGTACGACATACTTTAGACTCCTGCAAAATTTTGAATTGTATATAGCATTGCATCCACTTTATTGTTCCTTGTTTTCAATTTTCTTCCAGATATTTCTCATTGAATACTATAACTATGTTAACACACCTCGGAAGATCAGAACATAGATTGTATTCATCAATTATGATGAGCCATTCGGAAAACAAATTGCAAAATGAGGTCTAATATTAGTGTGAGCTTGACCTGCAGATGTGGTTCTTGCGATCATGAGATGGCCGCTCTTGATTTGGAAGAACTGGCACACACTCAATTGGACGACTCAACTCACTTGTTGCATGGGGTGATCCATGCCAATGGATATGGCCATCTTCTGAGAATCAATGGCCGGGAAAGCGGCTCAAAAACTTTAATGGGTTGTGATTTGATGGAATTTTGGGATCGCCTGTGCAAAGTACTCCATGTCAGGTATGTGTAAAATACCATAACCTCAAAGGAAGAAGTAACTGAACAAGTAGTCAAATGGAATTTCTTTCTCATGTTTACAATTGTGCTTTTCTCAGTTTCTTTTGATAAATTTATTTATTTTTATACCATGCTATTTTTTTTGTTTTATTTATTTAATAACTAACTGATAGGGAAATGGAATCTCAACTAGGCCTTTCTGTAATTGTTTTATCATAGTACAGTACCGATATGGTGGTCCTAATAGGAATATGTTTGTTTTGATAAGCATGGTGTTTCTTATGGAAACACAATCTTCTGTCGTGCTTCATTAATATCTGTACTTATTTTGATGGGATTAGTGACTAAAACGAACACTTAAGACTTTACTGGGAAAATTATTAAAAATATATCAGCTTCATATTTAAAGCATTGTTTCTGAAATGCACTTTCTATCTTCTCATTGTATCCTTAAACTATGCTTTGAATAATATATTTTATTATTTTCTCTGGCCATGCTTTGTATCATTACAGGATATTTGTTTTATATATTGTTTAATCGTGCATTGGAAAAGAGTCTTACTTTCTACGATTTCTTGCTCAAAATTAGATTCAGTTGGTATTGTAGTAAAAAGTGACAACTTTCATTTTAGACATCTCTCACAGTTTGTTTTCAAATTATGTGAAGGGGTAAATTATAAGGTCAGTTTATAGCTGATCATCAAATGGCTAAGAGGTAGGAGGAGGTTTTCCTCGAGGGCATGTCTGTTAGAATTTTTTCTCTATTTCATTGTAGTAAATATATCATCCTCTACTCAACTAACCAACTAGATATTCCGTGGGGATTGATTAAGTTCATATTGTTGGACGATGTAGTTGTCAACATCAGTGGTTGAGGTGTAGGATTTTCAAACGAATAAAGGATTGTTTCTTTTTTCCAGCTCCTTCTCATCTTAGTTTTAGTGAATTCTGAAACATTCTTGATTTTTCACTTAAAAAAAAATGGATTCTCTTGCATATGTAGGGTTAGTGAAGCCCAGTATTTTAAGTTTTTAATTTAAAATATCTAAAACTAACCCTACTTCTACCTGATCAAAGTCTTTATCTGTTGCGTTAGTAACTTGTATGCTTTTCTTAAATTAGTCGTTCCTATTCTATCTTTTGACCACCCAGATTTATCCATTGTCCATACAATAAGATCATGTGTACATACACCACAAATAATACAAGTCATGTGGATTAAAATTGATAAAGATTCCCAATGTTTGGTTCATTTGAATCTAGCAAAATTAAATAATATAATATCAGTTTGTGTTTATAATTCAACCAGTCCTGCTTGAACAATTTGCTTAAGCAATAAAGGGAAAAAGAAAATCACCAACGGAAGCTTATATTAGTGGGTGTGCAAGCAACATGAATGAATGAGAGCAACGCATAATCGCCAAGTAGAATATGGTCACAATTCTGATCTGCAGCACCACCAATCTTCGGTATATAACAATATTAAATGTTGATTTCTAATATCCAGATCCAGTATAATTTGCTTGCTGTAAAATGCTGCAACTTTAATGAGCAAATTTATTACAAGACAGGCAATTGTGAAAGATGAATTGAAAAAAAAAACAAAAAAATAAAGCCAAAAATAAACACTAACCTAAATTCAACAATCTAACGTGCGAGTTCTTTGTATTTGGGCATTTATCTACAGCTCGCACGGCCTAATAAATGTCATATTTTTTTCTCTCACATTAGTTACAAGTAATGTAGCCACCTGCAAGTTGTAACACCACTTATTCATTTTAGAATTGGGGCTGTGTGTACGTACGAATAACAGCTTCATTCATGTTACCGTAGAAAGTGGAAACATGAACTGATGATAGAAAATTTTCTGTCATGGACAGAAAGGTGTCTGTGATGGATGTGTCGAAGAAGTATGGAATGGAGTACCGACTCATCCATGGAGTCGCCACCGGCCGTTCCTGGTATGGAAATTGGGGTTATGAGTTTGGCGCAGGCAGCTTTGCGCACACAGCTGAAACATACCAAAGCGCATTGAAGACCCTCTCTGCCAAGCCACTCTCACCCCTGCACTCCTCCCGTGGCCAAGAACTTGGCACCCAGTTGGAGAAGACAGTTGCCCTGTACACGTTCCTTTCCCCTCGAAGGCTAGAGACATTGCATGACCTTTTCTCTTTCATCTTCAAGCTACTCGAAGACACCCATGGCCATGGGGAGAAGAACCAAACAGAGCTACTTCCACAGTGCCGATGGAGAGAGACAGACATCGCAAGGGCAGAGGATGCCGTCGTTAAGATTCTCTGTGCTGTCAACAAGTTGCAGTGGGTCACGCAGCGGGCTCTCCAACGAGCAACCTTTCGATCTGTAGGTTCTATTGAGCTGCTTGATTACTGCCTCAAGCGACTCGGCAATAGACGAGTTGCTGATGGTTCCATCATCACAGTCAGATGCAACTCCAAGACGAACTCGGTGGAGTACAGGTAACACCATTTTTAACCCTTCACTTTCGGTGTGATCAGAGGCTGACATTGTCGGTTCTTTGCCCCTTCAGACTTGAACCTGCGGCTGCTTCTGACGTAGCTTCGCCTGCCCAGTGCCGCTGCAGACCATCCAGGGAAAACCTCATCCGTGATCTCAGATTGCTGTACGACACCCTTCTCAATCCTGCCAAAATGCAGCTGGAGTCGCCCCGAAGGTTAGCAGCCACGATCCTTGACTGCAAGCAATTCGTGAAGCACTACGACAGAGCGAAGGATGTGGCAAATCCAAACCCGTTAGCGCTGCACGTATGGTGCCACGTGGAGCTAGTCGACAGGCCGAAGGACTACGTACGGCCCCCTCCAGAACTGCTGATCCTGCCCCTCCATGCCACAGTTGCGGACCTCAAGTATGAGGCGACGAAGGCTTTCAAGGAGGCATACTTGATCTTGCAATCGTTCCGAGCAGTGCAAGTTGTAGTGGATGGCGAGGTTGCCCACGATGACATGCTGGTTAATTTCTTGCTTGGCTCGGACGATTTGATCAGAGTAGAGGGACGCTTGGGAGATGGATGTGTGTTCGAGCAGTTCCGGATGGAAAGAGGGACAGAGACTTGGACGGTAGACTGTGCCTGCGGATCCAAAGACGATGACGGCGAGAGGATGCTGACGTGCGATAGCTGCGGAGTCTGGAAACACACAAGATGCTCTGGGATCAGTGACTTCGATGAGGTTCCGGCGAAGTTCATCTGCGGATCGTGTTCCCAGAAGCCCAAGTACCGTGTCAGAGGCAAAAAAACCGACAAATATGTAGCCCCAGGCATGACATGCCAATACAATGTAGCATCATCAAACAGTGGAAAAGGCAAAGGCAAATATGTAACACTAATAACTTGAAACTCTGTAGTCCAAACTTGTACATATTGATAGATTACTGCGTAGTGAATACTTGCAAAGATCCTCAAGAAATCAAAGAAATAGATTACTGCTTAGTGAATACTTGCAAAGATCCTCAAGAAATCAAAGAAAGGAATTGCTACTATATTAATTTGAACAACATGCTTCTTTTACACATTAAATCATTAATGCTCAGTGAAAAACAGTGCAGCTAGTTCTATTGACTTAATTGGTGATACTGTACAGTTGTATGATTAATGATTATATTCTGATATCTCAATCATTTCGAAGGGATAGCATCCACAGATCAAATACACACTTTTCTGATTAGTTTATTTTAGAGCTATAAAACAACAGGAAGAAGAAGATGAAACACATATATTGACCAACTGGCTCAAGTAATCCTATGTTCGGGGAAGAAAGTCTTTATAGCTGGAATGACATGAGCTAAAACATAAACCATGAACAGATAAAAGAAATGCAGCACATGCAAAATGGGAATATATTATTTATGTTGGTTGAAAAAAGAATTGAGATTGTATCAGATTTTGATACATTCCAATTCACTCAAACAGATACAAATTCAGATAACTGAAAACTTCAAGTGCAAAAACTGCACTATTATGTTTATGGTCAAAAATCATTTATGGATTAGTTTCAGGACACTTTACAAACTTAATCTAGAGTAAAATCAAACCGTTTAGCATCTAATTATGAAATAAAATCATGTTGACATGCCACAAGTACAGATCAATGGTTATGCTTGTAGTATCTGAATTCCTAAAATTTTGTATCAAACTGTACATAGATGCTAGAATCTCTATTTCGCATCTTGCATGCAAACAACTGAATGTGATAGGAAATGAGGGTTGCTTTGTGAAGCAAAATGGTAAGAAAACAGAAAGATGAATCTATCAATTTCCATAAATCAACAACTAAAGTTTTATCATTTACTCAGGTTGAAGATCGAAGAAAACAAAGAAACTATGTTCAGAATTTTTTTTGGACAAACCACACTTGAAAAATATCATCCGAGATCAACAAGGGCAAAACGTAAAGGTGAAAACCAACGAGATGAAACTAGCAAGTTTTTATCTTATTGTCTTCTTACCTCTCCATCAAGAATCGAATGATCGTGTTCCCTCTGTGTCAACGATGAGGTGAGGTGGCATGATCCCTTCATTTGCATCAGAATTGTCTTCCCTCTACCTCCAGACCATGCGGCGATGGCTTCCTCTTCTAATCTCAAGTTTATACACAGCAATCCTCTTGAGACCGTCTTCCTTGCTTCCTCATAGAACGCCTCTAACGAGAACCTTTCCTCCTCTTCCCACTACAACGGGACCAACGAGAGATCAAGACATCAGCGTCGGGAACGACTGAAGGACATCTTCCATGCAATCAAACCAACGAGACGAGGGATTATGATGGTCTTCCTGTACGTTAGGATCATTGTCTTCCCCTTGCCTTCTAGATCTGAACACAAGGATTGCCCCAAACTGACTTCTTCTTCAGCTTCAAGCTTCCGCATCCTTCCTCCTCTTGTTAGGGTTTTGTAAAATATCTTTCTTTTTTTTTACAGATAGCCGTATTCTTAACCTCCAAAAAAAAAAAAAAAAAAAAAAAAAAAAAATAATAATAATAAATAAAATGATAATTCCAATTAGTCTTCTTGATTATCTCAGAGATTAAACTATTAAAAAAATATCAAACAAGTCAATTGTTTCACATTTTTTTAGAAAATAAAAAATAAAAAACTCAATTAATTAAAATAAAAAATAAAAAATAAAAAATGATAATAGTTTAAATTGTTTCACATTTTTTTTAGAAACTCATTTGTCTAATTGTCTTATTATTGGATAATTTTGGTCAAGTTATATTATACTCTTGTTATTCCCCTAAAATTATTTTATATATATATATATATATATATATATATATATATATATATATATATATATATATAGGACCGATCAGGAAGCATGTCCGCAGCGATCCGCTCGGCTTTGTCCGCAGCATATCATTTCTGTATATATATATATAAATAAAGAAACAATATTTTAAAGTAATTATATAATATTTTGCCACTCAATCAAAGATATTAAAAATTTATTGCTAAGTCAAAATTTATAAAAAACAAATTATTTAAATTTAACCAAAACTTTTAGATAGACCATGACCAAATCTAAATTTCCAAAGGCAGTCATGTAATATCTTATTGCCATTGAATAGGTTCAAAGTAATATAACTTGTTAAAAAGAACACATTGTTGGCTCTGCACAAATATTGTAACGAATCGACAATTTAACTAATTGGTTCATTAGAATATCAGCTCATGTCAAAAATTGCCTTCAAGAAACACTAATAATTAATTTATTAATCTTAATTCATGCACCCACTCCAAGTAATTATGTAGCCACGCCATTGCTCCCGTTCCTTCCCTACGGAAAGAGCCCGAACTGTCCCCTTCTCATGTAAATTAGTTTTCCTCAACAAAGTAAAGGAAATCTGAGTGTTCAAGCAAATGATCATAAATAATTCTCTAACCACCAGCTAGCAGAAGAACGAATCTCTCTCTGCGTCAAACATCGTAATTGAATAAATACATGAAAATCCAAACCAAACCTCAAACTACTGTTACAATTTGCCAACCAGCCTAATCATACGACCGAGCAAGGATCCGGCGCCAAGTAATGTCCTCAAACAAGAGGTATGGCAAACGATTCACTAGACCGGTGAGCAAATACATGCAACCAAATATACCCAAACTAATTGGTCTTTTTGTTGCCTTCCATCCTAGCTTCAGCCTCTTTAGTTGCGGCTGTATCACCAGATACTAAACTTTGGCTGATTTGGGTATCGTCTTCGCCACCAAAACCAAATTCATTCACTCGCTTCTTATCCACAGGGTAAATCCATCTCTGATAGACATATATGAAGAAGATAACATCTGCATGGCCAACGGGAATTGTTAGACATTAATAAATTTGTTTCTTGCTCGTACGTGGTACTGCAAGTCCACAGAATTCTTAAAGACAATAAAAGAAGTTATTTCAAAAAGCACCTACCATCTCGGAAAACAGATAGGCGATGCAACATGGGCATTTTAATTACAAATGCGAAAAGGTCGTCGATGATTGTGTTCAGGAACTTGTAAGTCATTTGCCGCCAAGGGAGATGCGCAACCGATTTCAGTTTATAGTTGATGAAAAGCTGTGGGCACATCATGATAAAGCCTGTCGATAGTATGCAATGGCCACATTAGTTGCACAAATAAACAAGGGAAAGAGATTTTCATCAACTAAACACAGAAATGAACCTAAACCAAGTTTTGATGTAAACCATATATTTTATTCTTTTCATCATCATCAAGCCGTCTGTCACAACAGTAAATTAACTAAATCCTTTACATGTCAAATTCTAACATTTTATAAATATGTAGAACCTTGGTGGCAAGAATTCCTTTGACAAAAAATAGCATTTATGCATAAGTTAATATCTGAAGGGATGAGGTAACAGAAATATCTCTTAGGTCATCACAGGAAATCAAATTCCAAAGGACTTCCTGATATTAAAACTAATAGTAAGTAATGAACAACAGGTCAACAACAATTTGCTCAGTTATAGATATGACCATCTCTTCAACGTGTATCTATTTTTATGCTGGATTAACTAAGCACCCTATTACATTTTCACATTACTACATTTCCGCGCGGTAGATCCATGAGGAGGTGGAACAAAAACCATATAAATAGCCATGTTGATGGGAAAGGGAAATTAATGACTGAACTGGCAATCACTGCATATATATATATATATATATATACAAGCAGGATCCTCCGGTCCGCAAATTGCGGACCAAGGATGGTCCCTTGTATGGGATTGGATGATTTAGATGGACTCTTCCTATTTACAGGTAGGATCCATCCAAATCACCCAATCCCATACAAGGGACCATCCTCTGGTCCACAATTTGCGGACTAGAGGATCCGCTCATATATATATATATATATATATAGAGAGAGAGAGAGAGAGAGAGAGAGTAAACGTAGCAATTTACAGAGTAAGATCAAGATATTGATAAACAAGATATCAAGAAAATCACAAGAATCAAAACCATATTTGCAATTCCAAAGCTAAACAATGAGTACACTGGAAAAGGAAAAATGAGTAATATAGTATCCACAGAAATAATCATTATTAGTAGATGTCTTGCCTAAAATACAATGGAGCAAATTCATTTGCATATTACGAAAGGAGAGGGAGAACTTACCAAACATGTACACACAGCTCGTTAGAGAAGAAAGTATCCAAGAATACCAGCTTTTATGCTGCTCATACATAAGTGAATAGATGGCAAAGCAAGCCACAAGGAAGAAAAGAACATAAGAGAGATACTTCATTGCAAGATCATCATACTCCTTCGTCTTATTCTTGGCATATGACTCGCGATCTCGGAGTTTCAACATGGGGATCCTTCCGCTTCTGTCTACCTGGTGTTGATGGTAATAGAAAATGTTGAGCACAATCTAAGGATATTAGGCGTGATAACTTGAACAAATTGTTAGGCCCTTTTACTTTTGCTCAACCAATTAGACTTGGAATGTTATTGGACTCTAATTATAAAGATAATGAAGATATTAACAACATTTAATAATGAAGCTTTTGAAACTGACTTATGAGATTTAGAAGGCTCATGTTCTCCACTGCAAGCTTATGAATGAGTCCTATTACTGTGATTTTTCATATAAAATATTTGCATGTTTGGCAAATATTTCATGGTATTATCACCATTGACTTGGTATTGTATCGAATGAATAACAATTTATTCTTTTCTTTTCTTTTTCTCTGAGTAATTCATGGTAATTGTACAACTTCCCGTTTATATTCTTTTGACTGTGATAACAATAGAAGATGGAACATACTTGATGGAACATACCTCAATGTGCATTGCTTTTCCTATTTTCCAGAACTCGATGCAGCAGCCGATACCAGAACTAGCAAGTATCATCCAAGAAGTTTCATTATCTAGGAGATAAAGGAAAACCACCAGCTGGCAAACAAAATTCACAATGACTGATTTTGCAGAGAGCCCTTCCATAGATTTGTTTTTATTCCAAAACTGAATATCTACAAGAAATGAAAATAATCTTATAATTATCCTGAAATTTTAGTCTTCGAATTTTTTGCAGTATCTTCTAGACTGGCATCTACTCATACCATTCTTGAAAGCCAAGAAATCAAAGACTGAATGTAGCAGAGATACAATCATTGTTACTCCGAGGAGGTATGGGTTTCCTTCTAAGAATACCCTCTGCAACACAAGATCAGATCACATATCAATACATTAAACCAACAACCAGACTAGATGGCCCAGTACAACAATTAGATATCTAATTAGGTTGATAACATAAAAACATTGAAAGTGGAAAATAAGGAAAAAAAGGGAAGAAATAAAGATACAAACCGACTTGTTTAAGTCAATTTAAACTTTATCAACTATAGCATAAAAGATTGTTCCAGTCTGATCCTCATTTTGTGTCTTTAGAATACAATAGAAAACAATTACACTCTATATGGCAAAGGTTTTAGTATGGTCACCATTCCTATATCAGCCTTGATCTAGATGAAAAGCGCAAGTTACCAACGATCCAATCACCTATGCTTTAAGAGCTGCTTTATGAGTAAGGGCTATTTCATCAAGGCAAGGCATAAGGAAAAGGATAATGAATAAAGTCAAAGCAGCAACAATTAAAAAAAATCAAATTCCAAAAGATTGTTCTATATAATATGTAGTAACTTATTCGCATGGAAATTATTATTTTGTTAAAGAAGGTGCACTATCACAGGGGTAGAAAATTCATAGGAAAGCAATGAATTATTGATTAATGTAACAGCTTGTATTTTCTGGTATTTCAATAGGTTCTTGCTACTACAATTCAGACCCTAACAAGATCCATGTGAATTATTTGCATAGCTGCGAAAGATCCAGATAGATTATTTGCATGGTTGGGAAAGATCCATGTAGGGCCCAGAATAACTTGGAAAGGTGCAAGCTGCTGGAGAAATAATTGAAAAACTATAATTTGTTGTCCATGCTATTTCTAGTTTATTACAATTAGTACAACAAGAATTTGAACTAAATCTAAGTGGGGGAAAACTGTAAAGGACTAAAAAAATATCAAATTTCTAAAGTAATTGCTTCAGATTAAAATCTTGGACCTTACCTTAAGTTCATCAGCCTCACCTTCAAGCATGCTACCATAACTACGATGAACCTGAAATGCCTGCTCAATCTGTAAAAAGAATTGCCACTTAGTCAAGCTAATGGGCCCTAGTTCTAGATTAAGAGGTACTTCCGTCATGCTGTCATTCAGTGGCATAAGCTTGTCCTTTAAAAGCCAAAATTCATTAAAGAAAACTGTAGGGAAGTAATTCCCTGTGGTTGGCTCCACATTTATATCTGCCATTTACATTAAGGAATATTAATCTAAAACTTACACCAACCAGAGCATGTTATGCTGAAATTCAGTATGCATTCTTTAATTACATGTCAGTATCCAAAAATGTGCAAAACAACGTAAGGCATTAATATGGTGGAGGAAATGTATTTTACTATTCAGAAAGACAAGTATAATTATGGTCTTGTTCAACTGAATTTGTATGGATACAATGAAATGTAACTGAACAGTCTCAAAGAGAAATTAGATTGATCTACAACACTGACTAGAAAGTTAGGGGACAAAATCCACTCTGTTCAGAGACCTTAAGAAATGAAGTATCACTATTGTTATACAAATATGATCCTTGGCCTATCGAACATCTAGTCATAAAGAAGAAAAAAAAAACATGATCATTACTGCTCAGTCTCATGCAGTGTAAGACACAATGCATGGTTTAACAAATAATGCAGAACTGACTGCAAAAAGAAAGAGTAGCTACCCGTTTAAGGTTTTGACCACCAGAGTGAACCAACCAGTTAAACCAGGAAGCAGAGCCCAAATCAGAACCAGGTTTGGCTCAAAACAAATTGATAACAGATCAAATCTGTGAAACCCAAGTCAAACCTGGGAGGCTGGATATGCTAACTTTAAAATATCTTTTGATCAATTTGGTTGCAGCTATAAATGAACCAGTGGCATGTCCAATTAAGTCACCAATTTAAAAAAAAAAATTGATTTCAGACAATTACGGTACTTCAAATTAAATTATTGGAACTTTAAAAATGCGGCATGAAAGGAAAATGGATCTTAAGATATGTAAAGTTGCAAACTATCATTGCAAAACATAACAATAGAAGGTTCAGCATTCATCAAAAATTCTGATAGGACGAAACTTGACTGCAATTGATACAAGAGTAAAAGGAAAAGAGGGGGGGGGGGGGGCTTGTTACATTCAAAAAAATTTCCACCAAATCTCCACGTAGTGTTAAAAAGTTCTACAAATCAAACATCTCAATAATCTTTAATTACTGAAAACATAGATCAAAACAGACAAAAAAAATAGTTAAACAATCAATTGAGTAACCACACAAGTATGTGAATTATACATCAAACCCTAAGTATTTGGATCTAGGATACAGTCAATGACATTTGCAGGGATGTTGTGAGGGTATCTGCAATCCAACAAAAAGATAAATAGATTACAAGAAGGCCAATGAGAAAACCACAAAAAGAAAAGATTACAATATACATATAAATATGAGAAACTCATATTAAGTACAAAGAAACAACTTGAGCTAATCTTACGAATCAATATATATCAGTCATCTACAATGCATACAAATCACTCTTATATGCCAGTACTTTACTTCTAGAAGGAGTTTTAAATGTGAATCAGATAAATAATTTAATTTTGAAGCTATCAACTTGTGATGCGTTGAGGGCTTGATTAAAATATTATAAACATACAAGATATGTAAATTCCCGTAATTTAATTGAGATATAGGTAAAAGAGGCTACTAGGGTTGATGACTTGATTAACCTAAAATCATCCCAAAACATAGCATCGGGGCCCTAATATCTATTAATAACCTGTTGATAAGTTGCTCCCAGTTCAGATCTGTGTGCCTACTCGATCCCACAAGCAACATCTGTGATACCCTGGTAGATTTTGCAGCCAAAATTAAAGCCGAGAGCACCATTGTAGACAAAATCTTTCTTTCTCAAGGGTCTTTTTTGTTGTTTGAATCGCCAGTGGATGGTGAGAATACTTGCAACAGTGATGATGGCAAGTACTTCCTTCGCATCTGAGTTACACAATCAAGGTGAGATCTCTCTCCTTCCTCTCTCATCCAGTGGATCAACCAGGAAAGAGATCTCACTTCTCTCACTTTTACAGATTTGCTGGGACACTATACTCTAACATCTTACCTGAGTTGAGCCTCTCAGTGTCAATGACACAACAATCTTCACCTGCAGAGGCATTGATTGACCTTATCACAATCACGAAGCCTTCCATCTATCACCTACAACAGAGATGTCACTGTGAAGGCTGTAAATTGTTTTGTCTTCCCTTGGCAGAACTGTAATTTTGGTTTGTGAGATCTTCACACAAAAATCTCGGTTTACAATTCTACTCTTCCAAAAGAATGATCAGACTGATAAACACCACTGTGTTGGTCTTCTTTGCAATAAGTCTTACAGTACTAGTGTTGCTATTAGTATACCAGTTTGTATTTGCATTTACTTCACTTGCAGACCACAGAGCGAACTACCTCAATCTGTGACATCCTTAATTCATGAACGTACTGTTACTATTTATCTAAAACATTCCTATGGGATAACGGAATTTCTAAACAGATGTATCCTAAGAATACTACCAAATTTCATTCTTAGCTCAAACCAAATATATAAATGATATTTCTTACAAAAGCAGATGTCCAACATCAAGATAATAGATGATTTTACATAACCTTTTATATTTCAATCTAAAATAAATAGTCTAAACACCTCGTTTGGACATGTATTACATCCAGCAACAAACCCATAGGTTTAGGGTTTGATCTCATGTATGGCATCTATATGCTCAACTTGGTCTTGCATATACATTATCTAAGAGAAAGAAAACGTTCCAAATATATTTATGTATATATTCAACATAAAATCATAAACAATACCCAATAACATCTTGTTTACAATAGTGAATGTTGTATTTTACTTTCTTGTGTGGAATGGTGATTGTTGGGAGTACCTTGTAAAATCATCAACAAGGTTGATGGTGATATTTGGTTTCCAGTATGAAACCCATTCAGCATCGACTTCATCCACAGCTTCAATTTCACTATCATGCTTCACCTGTAAAAATGCCATAAAAATATGGAAGCATGAGAAGAATAATGGACCAATGCAATTATTTATTCCACCGATGGATAAAAATTGAGCGTAGAATAGAAATGAGGCAAGTTGGAACTAAAATTATTTGAAAAACATATACTATAATTTGTGCATTGATGAAGCAACAATGGTATTGCAACAGAGAAATGAGTAGAACCTCAAGCATTGACTCTTCCCCTTCTGAATCTTTGGAACTTCCTAACAAGCTCCTCTTTTTATCAGATTTCGACTTTGGAAAAAAGGCCACAACAGCTGAACAAATTACAGAGATGATAGGTTTAGAAATGTAACATTACTGAGATCACAAAACAGAAATCTATAAACGCTGTATACTTACAATGGGTCCTCCTAAAGGTAGATAGTGGTTCATACTCTGGGTCATTAGGATCCGGAGGGTATCCTGATCGCGCAAAGAAAACATGAGCATACAAAGTTCCATTGTGTTTCACAGCCTATAAAATACAAATTGCATCAAGCTATCATTTAACCATAAGAATCCAGAATTAGAAATGTCTAATTATATTATAAGCCAAATTGCACCTCAGATGGATAATACTGCATAGACAAGGACCTAGTACTACTCTGACCCCAAACTGCGTATGGAATATTTGCCTCATGCCAAACAAGGGCATCTTCATCAGAGAAGTCATTGAAGTTCTCCTTCTCAGAAAGATAGAGCCACATGTCCTGGTCATTAGAGCAGCAGGGAAACAATTTTGTTATGTACCAGAGTCAAACAGATAAAATGCACCAAGAAAGAATCAAATTTGTATTACATCAAATTATGAAGCTTCTGCTAACAAGGAACGCTGATCAATCAAATAGACACTACAAGAGTCATTGAAAATAATATAATGAAGAAATTATTACCATGACTTGGATGCTCTAAAAAAAATCCTGTTGCATTATGCACATATACACCAAGCTACCAAACTAATCATTTGTTGTTTTGGACTAGAACAGGCTTTATAAACAAGTTGTCTCTACACAGTCTCCTTACAGAATCCACTACACTGACATGAAATTACGAGTTCCTTGCTTTTATTATCAAAGTATTTCATCTACAAGTCTTATAAATATTTCTATATCCTTCAGCGTAATATATCCTAACAGCTGGCATAATTTTCAACAGTCTTCACCTTTGTGAACATGCAACAGTAGAGTACTCACTAACCAATCTGTACTGGAAATAAATTGACCTTATGCAACAAAAGGAGGAGCAAAAATGGTCATTTAACACTGTCGCTCAATTATAAATCAGAATTTAAAGATAGACATATCAGTGACTAGTCATATGTGAAAGGTCATTTAATACTGTTGTTCAATTACAAATCAGAACTTGCAGAGGAACATATTTGATTTGCTACATTTGGAAATGACAAGCCTCAGTTGATACTACTTTTTCCCCACTGCGCAATAGATATAAGTATAGCTAAAAAGTCGTCAATTTGAAGTCACTAGGAATGAAATAGTGAAAAATACACGGCAATCAAGAGACCAGAAATGGCTACGCAGTAAGACATAAAGTTAACTGAGCTCTAAAATCATTAGGCAAGTTGGTGGTAGAAGTCCATTAACTAGATTCATCGTCATGTGTATTATAATAGTGATCACGCAAAAATCGATGATAGTATTTCCTTTCAAAAATAAAATAAAGTAAAAAATAATAATAATAGGTCAAAAAATAGTATCTTAAATTACCGCTCAAACAAATCTTCCTGTACACTATCAAGCCAAAACATCACTCATATACATATCTGTCGGTAATACAATCTTTAATCCATCTAAGGACCCCGACGCGCGATCAGATCTTCTGGTATGAAAGTAGAAAATGCAGGGTTTCATAAAGAAATACAACGGACCAAAGGCTCGCCCTTTTGGAATAGATTGGAGATAAGAAGAGAGGGCTCAACGGGCTTCTTCGGGCTGAAGAACTTCATGGCGAAATACCAGAACACAGCCATCCTCACAACTCCCGCTAGCGACTGCCTGAAACCCTGTTGCTGTTGTGCCTGCCTCGGCGCTGCCGCCGCTTCCGCCACAAGCGGCCGTTCTGCCGCTTGCGACATCGCTGCACCGGAGAATCCGATCCTAGACGGTGATCGAGGAATCAGAAAAGAGAAGGGAAGGGATGATATTTTTTATTTGCTTGCAGTGGCAAGGGATTTAAATAGATAGGGCAAGATGAACAACATTTTACCAGATCTCGTCTACCCAAAACACACTCGCCTTTGTCAGTGGATAATATGGCGGTCTTGGCTTGGGCCCCATTCGACTCTCAGAAAGGTAGTTATTCGGCCAAGTGACGCAGGAATACTATTGAAAGGAAAAAGAGTGGTGAATGTGCATTTGCTTTTAATGAGGCCAATTTGTGCGCATCGGGCACCTTCCCCCTTGCGATAATTTTTTGTATCTATTCAAGAAACCTTTCTTCTGATCGGCAATTTGGCAGAACGATAGAACAAGGATAACAAGAGACGTGGCATCCCTATTCGTTTTCTCACTCTAGGTGGTCTCCGTCGGGGTGAAATAATAATAATAATTTGATCCGATTTAATTCAAAATTTTAAAAGTATTATAATATTAATATATCAAGATGGCTAAAAAAACCAGACTCCGAGTTAAAAAACTATTTTTTTATTTATTATTAAACCAACATCTCATTCCATTTTATTTTATTTTCAAAAGTATTTTTATTTTCAGTATGATTATAATAATTATGCATTTCAATTTTTATTAATAATACTATATTATAATATGACAAAAGATGATAATTTTTACCTACTGAATAGCATACTTCCCTAAGAGTACGCCCCCACCAAAATTCTACCCCAAATTTATTACTCTTTTACCAACTACCAATCCGGACAGCTATGGGGACAATAATACCTAAAGAACTGTAACTGCTTTATGAACTTTTTATTATTAACTAATGCTAGATTATAGTTATTATAATATAAATATTTTATTTTTATCCATGCTAGTCTATATTATACGTTTGTAAATGCGATTTATACCTATTATAACTGCTTAACAAATATCAAATTATAACTATTACAACTATTAGCAATTACAATTTGTATGTGTTAAATTATGACTACATTTGGTAAGCAGATAATTCACCTTGTAATGTAGGTCAACACTATATAATCAGATTGATTAGATTATGAGATTATCATTTTATTAAAATTTAAATATCAAATATATCTATAATTCATTTTCGATATCAACTTATCACCGATGTTGCTTCCGTCGCCCCGCCTCTAGGCGCCACATTCGGCCGCCGCCTCCAAGTACCACTGCCGATGCCACCTCCAAACGTCGTCGGCCACCGCCGAGGCCGCTACCATCGTCGGTCACCGACGTCGCAGGATATTTTTATCTTTTAGACCCAAAATAAAAAAAATATAATCATCCTTATAATCAAATGTTACATAAATTATATTACCAAACATAATAATATAATCAAAATTATATTACATTATATTATAAAATTTATTACATTATAAACTTAATTATATTACCCTTAAATAAACGTAGCCTATGACTCTATCAGAAGTTAGTGAACAAATTCAAGCCAAGTGTGATTCTACAAGGAGTGCCAATCTTTGCCGACTTATAAAATCACACTTGGCTTGAATCCACATTTGGTCCTCTCCTCTTAGTTTTCTAGATATTCCAAATTTGATTCTAGCATTTCTCATGGAACTAGGAAAACTCTTCTTCTAGTTTTTTTTGGGGCTAACTTGAGTAGTTGAAATTCATAAATAACATATGCAAATCCCAGTGATCGTAGAAAGAAAACACTTATGTAACTTTAACATTTAATATTTATTTCAAAGGTTAGAAAGATAAGAAAGAGTCACTGTCTATACATCATTGCTCTTCTTGCGTTATGCCAGCCTTCATGCTAGTGTGTAAACACAACCCCACCGCCCCGGCATGGATAAGCAACAAGACATTCAATAAAGTAATCAAGTACAGACATTTTCTTCCCGTAGAATGAAAAATATATGCTGATTGTTGGGTGAAAAGCCGCTTGCGCTTCCGAACCGGGGAGAAGGTCGTCCATCTCCGAGATTAGTTGGGTGTGTGAGAGTCTGGATGTAGCTGGATTATCATAAAAACACACACACACACACAATTCTACCTCTTCTAACCAGCAAATCTCAGTTCCCTGCGTGATAAATTACCTTAATGAATGGGAAAGTTGGAACCGCCATCACATGGATGCATTGACAGAGATTGTGCTATTGATTGAAAGAACCATTTCTTACTTGTAATATCCAAAATCAATCATTAAACAGACCCATAAATTAGGAAAGAATATACCTATACATGTCCACTTATCTTCACCATTTGTCGTTGCAAGAACAGATTTCATTCTCGAAATGGTGAAGCAGCTTTGCTGCTTCATGGCAGAAGATGCATATTCTTAAGTTTTCCACAACTCAAGGGGGCTTTCTCTGGTGTACTCATGATATTCCCAAAGCGATTGCAAACTTTTCACTGTGGTACATCACTCCATTTTTCCTTCTCATCCTCTATATGGTGAAGTGCAGAATCTGTATTTGATTGGTACCCAAGCTCCCTCAGTTCCTTCTCGATACCAGCAAGAAAAGCATATATCTGCTCGAACTGAGGATGTGAGGTATCGCCAACCAAAAACTCATGAAGCCTGCTGTTTACCTCAATTGAACTACAACCGGGTGACTTGTGCACTTTTTTTCTGAACATGATGCCCCGGCATTTCTCTACATCGTCCCAACGTCTGGAAGATGCATATATGTTTGATAGGAGGACATAATTAGCTTCATCATTTGGATCCAACTCTAGCAGATGTTGGGTTACTTGTTCACTTACTTTACTGTCCCTATGAATGTGGCAAGCACGGAGCAAACTTCCCCAGACTATTGCATTAGGTCGAACTGGCATTGTCTCTAGTAGATGCAATGCATCTTTGAGAAAGCCCGCCCGCCCTAGAATGTCAACCATGCAACCATAGTGTTCGATCTGGGGTTCAACTCCATAAATATGAAGCATCTGAGAAAAATATTGTTTGCCCTCAGCTACAAACCCTGAATGACTGCATGCAGAGAGGAGCCCCACAAAGGTCACTCCATCTGGTTTAATTCTCTCTAGTCTGTTCATCTCAAGAAACGTTTCTATAGCTTGTTGACCGTAACCATTTGTCCCAAGTCCTGCAATGACAGAATTCCAACAGAAAATGTTTCTGATAGGCATCCCATGAAAGACAGACAGAGCAGTCTCCACATCCCCACATTTGAAGTACATGACTACGAGGGCATTGCCTAATACCAAATCAATTTTCAGTCTGTGGTTCTGAATGTAGGCATGGATCCATCTGCCCATGTGCAAAGCACCCAAGTGGGCACAGGCCGACAGCAGGCTAGCCATGGTTATCTCTGTAGGCTTCACATTCTCCATCTGCATCAACTGAAACATAGTGATTGCCATTCCAAATTCTCTATGATGTGAATATCCAGAGATCAAAGTGTTCCATGTCACTGCGTCCTTCAATGCCCCCATTTGATCGAACAGCTCGCGAGCCTTAACCAAATTCCCCATCTTACAGTAGCCATCGATCATCGCGTTCCAAGAGACGACATCCTTGATCGGATTCCAGTCAAACAATTGACGAGCAGAATCAAGGTAGCCCAGCTTGCAGTAGCAAGTGATCATTGAGCTCCAGGATGCTGAGCTTCGCTCGCACATCTGGTCAAAGAGTGTCCGAGCGTCCTCCGCCAGCCCATGGCAGCTCAGAGCGGCGATCATAGCATTGTGGGCGATCACGTCCTTACCAGGCATTTCGGCGAACACTTTTTTCGCGGAAGGCAGGTCACCGCATTTCGAGTAATAGGCGAGCAGCCCTGTCATGAGAACGTGGTCTGGTGCGAGACCCGAAGTGAGAATCTGGCAATGGATGACCCTTCCGAAGACGTCACTAGCTTCGGGGAGAGCGGCGCAGCGGGGAAGCAGCAGGGTGAGGATGGCCCAGTCGGGGAGGCGGTCTTGATGGTCCACGGCGTGGCAGAGGAGGAGGAGGAGGGAGCGGGCGTGGGGATGGTGGTGGGATATGGAGCGTAGGAAGTGGCTCCATAGAGAGGAAGGGCGGAAGGCGGAGAAGTGGCGGAGGAGAAGCGACGTGTGGGAGACAGGGCGAGAGCGGGCGAAGCGAGAGAGGAAGTCCGGGAGGAAATGGAGGAGAGAGTAGGGAGGAGAAGGGTGGACGATGAGGAGGGTTTGGAACTGGAGGAGTTCTTTATGGGTGAAAGACGGCGCACTTCGGAGGCGGCGGAGTGAGATAGCAAGGGAACAGAGCCGGGGCGGGGTCATAAGAATGAGAGCAGCCTTTCACACAGTTCGATATTTTATGATAAAATATTTTTTTTATTTTTTTATTAAATTCGTAAAAATGCTGTGTAAATTATATCACAAGTAAAATAAGCACAAATATAAATGTGTCAAAAGGTAAATTATTCATTCCATTACTCTCCCTAATTTTTTTTTATACTAATATAGATAAATTATAGATGATCAGTAATTATTAGTACAGAAGTCGAAATAGGAGAGAATGCTTGTTAGGACATGCTGAGTTTTGTTGTTAATTTTACCGGATTGATTGCAATTAATAGAATATTTAAGCACTTACAATATCTCTGATTACCATCCTTATTTCTCTGCTTGTCATCAAAAGAATGATTTTAAACGAACAATACTTTTCGGTATCCATGAACTAAATCCTGAATAGGTTAGCTGTTCCGTCTTTAGAAAAAAAACTCATCATCTCCCTGATTCCATATTTGGACGTATTATATAATGAAGCATTAGTGGGGTTCATGGGCAATTTTAGTAACTGTCCACATCTGCCACTGTTAGCATCTCCTATTTATCTAAGACCATATTAGAATATCAAATTTATATATGAGAAAATGATTCATACAACAGATATGCTAGTAAACATATGGAGTTATTAATGCTAAGAAAATTATTACATTTTACATAGTTACTAATCAAAACAAATTATAGATATCAATATCTTGTATTTATCCAGATTAAATCATTTACATCAATATGAATATTCTAATTTCTCATAATGACTATTATATTCAAAGCATGTTCAATATCTTTCATCAATATAATTATTCACAATCATATTTTATATACTTAACAAAAAAAATATAATTGATCAAAAGTGAATAAATGCTAAAGATATAAATATATTTTAATCTTTTTTTAACTAGAATACATTGATTTTAACCGGTCACTTTCTTATTTATGTTTCATGTACCGCATCCACAATCAATAAGATATATACTAAAGTAGTAGACTCTGATTAAAACTTGAAATATACAGCTAAATAGTTACTCAGATTATCTTATAATTTCAAGGGTATCACATATAAAAGAAGTAGAGATCCATTCTCCTACTATCATCATTGTCATTATATCACATGTGGTATGAATCATATGCTACAACGTTTTTCTCTTTTCTAATAAAGAATACATGTTTTTCTCAATTTTAATATCGTATAAATTTTAACCTAGATATTCGTAATACCTAACCCTAAATTCAACTCATGAATTCTAATCTGGCTTCTAGCAAGTTCAGTAAATGATGGGTACATTTATTCTGATAAATTCACAATCTTATCTTGATACAACTATCAAGGCGACCCTAAACTTACAGGTATATCTTCATTCACAGCTTTATAAGTTGTCCCATAAGTAATGATTTTATCTCTATTTATACTTAACAAATAAAAAAGATTGTTCATGTGAATGTATCAATCTCAATCTGCCAACATGTTCATTGAGATTTTCTCTAAATGTAACAATGACATATACATTAAATAGATCATGAAATTTCACATATTTGATTATTTTTACAATATATTACATTCTACAAAGTCCCAAAGACTTCACATGTCCTTGAAATGACTCTTTAGTCAATGATTTAGTAAAAGGATCAGCAAACATAACACATGTAGGATATACTCAAGAATTTTTTTTCTTGTCAATAACATCTCTTATAAAATTATACTTAATAGCTATGTACTTACCCTTGTTGTAATATTTGGGATCCTTATAAAAAGTTATAACAGCTTGATTGTCATAGTATACTGTAACAAGACTCTCACTATCCTCGATAATTTTCAAATGTTTCAGAACATTTTTAACCAAACAGCTTCTTGCACAACCATTGAACAAGTCACATATTCACTTTCATTGTTGACAATGCTACACAAGCTTATTTTTTGTTGTTCCATGAGATGACGTCACAATTCAGCAACAAGGTATAGTTAGATGTGGATGTTTTATCATCAAGGTCTCTGTCCAATTTGCATCTGTGTAGCCCTTCATGCTTATTTTTTATCCTTAAAAATAAAGACAATAATCTATTGTCCCTTTGAGATATCAGAATATCCTCTTTACCATTTTTCAGTGTCTCAATCACGAATTTGATTAGAAATGATTAACTAAGTCAACAACACGACTGATATCAGGATGTGTACACAATATAATAAACATTAAAATACCAATGACACTGCATATGATTTTTTCTTCATATCCAATATTTTTTTAGGAGTTTTGAGACACGTACTTTTGTTTAAAATAGAAACTTTCACTATAGGTGTTTGCTCAATATTGTAATCTAACCTATTAAAGTGTTGTCACATCTTAATGATATAAGCCTCTTGAGACGAACTCAAAAGTTTTTTTTATCGATCTCTTATGATCTTTACTGTTAAGATATACTCAGTTTCTCATATATCTATTATATCAAATTGTGATGAAAGTCATGATTTCACTTCTATCATAAACTTTATGTCACTTAATTCTAGCAATTAGCATATCATAATATATAATGATAAGATGAGTAACTTTTTTTTTCTTTTATTATGTAAACACAAATGATCCTTATTGATCATTTCAAAATCATAAAATAATAAAATGGTTTCATTAAATCTTATGTACCATTATCTTGACATTTCCTTTAGATCACATATAGATTTTTTAAGTTTACATACATTATTTTCTTAGCCTTCAGCAATGTAGCATTCTGGCTATGTCATATAGATTTCCTCATCATGATTACCATTAAGGAAAATTATTTTTACATCCATCTACTATAATTCTAAGTCAAAATGTGCTACTATAGCTGAAATAATATGAATTAACATAAATTCTACAACAGGAAAAAATGACTCTTTAAAATCAATACCCTCTTATCGAGTATATCCTTTTATAACTAAACAAGTTTTGTATTGATTAATCAATCCATTTGTTTTCCTCTTAATCTTGAGATCCATTTATTTCCAATAGTCTTTTGGCTTGGAGAAAGATCGACTAATTCTCAAACTTGATTCTTTTTCATAAACTCCATTTCTTCATCCATTGTAACTTTCCACTTTTCTCTAACTAGGCATCTCGCTACTTTCACAACTGTTTAAGGTTCTTCACCATCAACTGAGAGAATCATTAATGTTTCATTCTCAATATCAAATTTTTTTTAAAAAATAATCTTATAACTACTTTATATGTTGAATTGTTGAGAAATCATCTCATTAATTGATAAATTACTCATATTGGATTGAGTAGATTCATACATCCCTTGTGATACTAGATTTATTGATAAAAAATTATTCTCCTCCTCTATTGCAAATAGAGGAATGATTTTATCAACATCATCTCTCATTGTAAACTTAGTTCTGAGAAAAATTGTATCTCTTGACTTTATTTCATAGATGATTCTGTCTTGTTGTTCACCAATGAAAATATAACCCGTGGAGATATCAAAATACCTAACAAACACTATAATAAAATTGCTAAAAGACAACACCACAAAGATAACTATTTTAGGAGAAACCGTTATGATTTTGGTAAAAAAAATACAACAATTTGCTCTTTAAAACAGCAAATTTTAAATACGTTATGACAACTTTTTAAGTTTACATACATTATTTTCTTAGCCTTCAGCAATGTAGCATTCTGGCTATGTCATATAGATTTCCTCATCATGATTACCATTAAGGAAAATTATTTTTACATCCATCTGCTATAATTCTAAGTCAAAATGTGCTACTATAGCTAAAATAATATGAATTAACATAAATTCTACAACAGGAAAAAATGACTCTTTAAAATCAATACCCTCTTATCGAGTATATCCTTTTATAACTAAACAAGTTTTGTATTCATTAATCAATCCATTCGTTTTCCTCTTAATCTTGAGATCCATTTATTTCCAATAGTCTTTCGGCTTGGAGAAAGATCGACTAATTCTCAAACTTGATTCTTTTTCATAGACTTCATTTCTTCATCCATTGTAACTTTCCACTTTTCTCTAACTAGGCATCTCGCTACTTTCACAACTGTTTAAGGTTCTTCATCATCAACTAAGAGAATCATTAATGTCTCATTCTCAATATCAAATCTTTTTTATAAAGTAATTTTATGACTACTTTATATGTTGAATTATTGAGAAATCATCTCATTAATTGATAAATTACTCATATTGGATTGAGTATATTCAGACATCCCTTGTGATACTAGATTTATTGATAAAAAATTATTCTCCTCCTCTATTGCAAATAGAGGAATGATTTTATCAACATCATCTCTCATTGTAAACTTAGTTTTGAGAAAAGTTGTATCTCTTGACTTTATTCCATAGATGATTCTGTCTTGTTGTTCACCAATGAAAATATAACCCGTGGAGGTATCAAAATACCTAACAAACACTATAATAAAATTGCTAAAAGACAACATCACAAAGACAACTATTTTAAGAGAAACCATTATGATTTTGATTAAAAAAAAACAACTATTTTTGATAAAATAATTATTTTTGAGCACACATATAACACAAAAAAAATAATGGTTTTACATTATCCATTGTCATTTAGCGCAATGATTTTTTGCCCCCGCCGCCCCCCCTTCTTCAAAACTCAGACTAGAAATTGGGAGACGTGTGCAAAAATACTAAGAATCATATATACACCCAAAATTGATCCCACAGGTCATCCGAGTTGGTATGTAGTGGGATGCTTGCCACATATATACACCCAAAACTACAACATTTCAGCTAAAAACTCTTAACCAAGAAACATACGCCCAAAACCACTACCCTTTGTTCGAACTCTTCCGCTAATGCGATCTCAAAGCCTCATCTTCACGGTGCGATCCCAAAGCCTTCGTCTACTCCATTTCATCTTCACAGTTCTCTCTCTAGGAAGCATATCTCATTCTCCCCCTAGGAAGTAGATCTAGGGGAACAAGATAGCAAGGGAGATGAGGAAAATGTTGGGATAGGAAGTACTCGTGCTGATTTTGGATCTGTAGTTCAATTTTTCGATTTGAATAATGCAGGTGATGATTCTATGTTCGAATCATTGTTTGAGCACTTTTTAGGTTTTATCCGATCTTTTCTCTGCAAAGGATTGATTTTTCCACATGTTTTTAAGTGATCCAAGTATGTTGCTACGGGGTTTTTAATCGATTTTGCGTTTTTTGGCTTTAACTTGTTCATCCTTACCCAGTCTCTCCGAAAAACTAATTTTTTTTCATGTTTTCCCCCCTCTGGATGGACTCGACTATTGTGTTGTAACTTTACTAATTTTTACTTTGCATCTGCATTTTAATATTTCTCCCATTTTCCCATAGGATCTGTTCAATAAAAATTGTTTCCTTGGTTTCTTGTGCAGATTTGATAAAATGTTATAAAAATTTTCTACATTATCTCCTTCATCTTGTCTCTAATTGTAAGAGGTCAATTGAGCTGGATTCGGAAGTTGAGTTTTTCTAAACCACAACACAAATTCCAGGTTCTCCTGTGATCGCAATGGCAGGTAAGAGATTGCAACAATTAAGAAGAAAAGTGGTGAGTTCCTTCAACCTTCCCCAAAACTGGGTTTCTCATGGAATATCCAACCTTTCCATAACCTGAGCTTTGCACGGAATATCCATGATAATTTGTATCCCTCCGGTGGCTTGTTTGTGAGTGTTGGTCATATGAGAGTTGGATTTGCAGTTTCTTCAAAATGTCTTGATGTGACACCTAAGACAAGTTTTCAGGTTGTTGGGACTCCTGCTGAAGCCACAGAAGATGTGACCAATTATGCTGAAGAAGATTTGGCTAAAAACTAAAAAAGAAGAAAAGTATACTGAAAGTAAGAATTGACGTCAGAAATCCTCATTTGAGAAGATTGCTTAGTGGAGGAATTGTCGGAACAGTGTCACAGACTTGCGTTGTACCTATGGAAACAATTAGGACACACCTTATGGTTGGGAGCAACAAGAACTTGACGACGAAAGTTTTTCAGAATATCATGAAGACCAAGAGGTCGAAGGGTCTGTTTCATGGTAATTTTGTCAATGTCATTCGTGTTGCACCTAGCAAGGCCATTGAGGTAAGGGAGTTAATGTCTATTGCAACCATATTCTCTTTTAGTTTAATGTTGATCTATTGGTTGGATACAACACTCAATTGTCATCACTTAAATGAATTTTTTCGAAGAATTGCTTAATGATGTAAAATATACCATTCACCAACATTTAGACATCGATTATCATTAGAAAGTAAATATTACAAAAAAAAGCATTGCTCATGTTGAGCATAGATTTAGGGCCTGCAATAAGTTTCCAATCCCTATTATAAGTTTAAGTTTCTAATCTATCATCTACATTTTATTGAAGTTTTTTAATAACAGAATGCTTGGATATGCATCCTTTTTTGTGCCATGAAATTTTAAAAACTTTATTATGTGAATGTTTAGAGGGAATCTTTTTTTTTTTTTAATTTCTGTTCAATATTTTGCTTATCCACAGACTAAATCTTTTTGGATGATTCCATAGCCATTTTTTAGGCTTTGTTTTGCATTTTGAGGAGTCTGTTGTGATACAGTACGATAGGATATGGAAGAATTGGTTTGAACAATGTTACATGCATTTGCAACCTGTCAAGTTATATCTTATGTGTTCTTTTCTCCTAACAAGGTTTACGACTTTATAATTAATATTTATTTTGTTATTCTATTAGTCATTTTTATACCACCAAGTTCGTGTTTAATAATTATTTTCTCTATTGTCTGATTCTTATAAGTCTCTATGGATCTTGTTGCAATTATTTACTTTTGATACTGCTAAGAAGGTTTTGACTCCCAAGGAAGGTGAACAGCCGAAGCTTCTGATTCCCCCCTCATTTGTTGCTGGGGTATTTGCTAGAGTCAGCTCAACCTTATGCGCATATTCTTTGGAGCTACTAAAGACATGACTAACTATACAGGTAGTGCAAGTCATTGCAGTAAGTATCTCATCTTTCATCTAACTCTTGTTTCCTATGAAAAGAGGTGTGTATGACAATCTTCTGCATACATTTGTGAAAATCACACAAGAGGAAGGTTCTACAGTGGTCTCACTCCAAGCCTCATAGGAGTAGTGCTATATGCCACCGCTAATTACTATACTTATGACTCCTTAAAGAAACTTTACAGGAAGGCCTTAAGAAAAGATGAAATAGGAAATATTGCCACACTTTTGATTGGTTCCACCATTGGTGTTATCTCAAGCAGTCCAACTTTCCCTCTCGAAGTTGCAAGGAAGCATATGCAGGTTGGAGTTATCGACGGTAGGCAGAACGAGATATGTCTAATATTACTAAGTCTGGATCAAGTTTCTTCCATTTGTCCGAGTATACCCAAAGAATGTAGATCTTCCATGTCAGCCACAAACATAAAAGTTTCATAGAAAGTTAACACAAATATGAAAGTTACACAGCAATGTTTTGCAGCTAGTGCCCTTATGCTTCTAGAAAACCTTCATTCATGATTGTAGTCTTCTCATTCATTTTGTTATTACAATTAAATTATTAATATTTGCTACTACCATTTTTTACAACAGGCTCCCCTGCAATCAAATGGAGCCCAATCTGGTTTTTTCATCCTGCAATATATGAAGGATATTATTGAAGGTGCCACATCAATTAAAAAGGCTTCGCTACGGGCTATAGCAATATTAGACATATTTTCAAATTTTCTTATTGAAACCTGCTGATGAAATAATTTGTACAATTAACATTTTCACTCATTTATTCACATGTAGTTCGTAAAATCAATGATAGTCGCAAAAGAAATTGACGAAGTACATTCTGAATGAGCAGATTGCATACAAGACCATATATCAGATGAGTAGGAAATTTTAATATTGAAACTCTTTTGGTTAGATCTTATAATCTATAAGTATTTTGGATTATGAGCTTTTGGCATCAGCATTCGATATGCACAGTTTTATTACAAGTATTGTATATATGTTTATAAAGAATTATCACATGATCATGAGTTTGTATTTCATATTGCTACAAGTGCACTTGTATATATATTTTCTGCAATTTGTTAAATTCAACATGAAAAACATTCTCCTAGAAGAAGGTTCCTATGATCAACCAAAGTATGTTATGAAGATCTTCTTTTCTTATACATTACCTGATTAGGATTTGTAAAATCCAACTAAATTATTCTCTTATTTGACTCATCTGAATTTTATGGACTCTATGTCTCTATTTATATAGTTAATTTTTGATTAAACAATTTTGTATAATTTTAGTAAATTATTTATACAAGTGGTATGAAGTTCAAGGCTAACCAGGATGAGTCATCTTCATATGTTGCCATGCTTGAAGCACAAGATGTTGCATAGAGAAGCAAGATCTGACATTTAGCAATTACATTCTCTATATTAGATATGCTTATTTTACTTTTTTGCTTGATTTTTTTTTACTTCTCTTGTTGTAGAAACTTGGGATTACTGCTTTGTACATTAAGTTACATGCTACTAGATGTAATAAGACCAAAACACCTGGTCCTAGTGCTAAATATGCACTTAAAGTTCTTGCTCGTGCTGGGATGAAAGTTGGTCGCATTGGTGAGTTGATTATTTGTTTGTAGATTTATGATTGTAGTAAGTAAAGAGTAATATAATGTTCAATTATTTCATGGAGAAAACAAATCCCAAAAGTGATTTGATGATAACATCTTTAGTTTTAAGTATCTATGCTTTATCAATTTTTAGACTTATCTACATAGCTCTTAGCACATTGATTGTTATTGACCTGATTGAATTCAGGACATTATCCCAACTTTAATTTATCTTTTACTTGTGTTTTCTTGTCATTTACCTCTTATTTTGATCATTTCTCCAATACTGGATGCAGTCAACATCATAGTTGTCAAAGGTGAGCTTGAGGCGTGCCTAGGCACGCCTCAAGCGACGGGTGAGGCTGCAACGCCATAGGGAACCACCAGGTGTCGAGGATGACCAGGCGAGCGCCTGTTGCGTCTTTGTCTCGCCTTGCTCGAGGCGCAAAGCGATGGAAAGGCATCGCCTTTCCACTTGGGTATGAGGCCTTTTTTTAATGGCCTAATCACCCAAAGCCTATTAAGTCCAACCCATAATTAATTTCCTCTTCTCTATGGGCAAGAGATTATACGGATCCTCTACATGCATCGCCTACATGCACGACGGTACGTCTCCTCTTCTCTATTTCCTTTGAAATTGATTCAAAGCTTCAGTGACATTTTTCCATCGTTTCTCTTCTCTACCCGTGGACCTTTTCCTTATAATTTGAAGTTTCGTGCAGATTGCAAGACGTAAGTTCCTCTAATTCTATCTAATACTTATTTACTATCATATATTAGTATATTACTAATAGGTACCCTTGTTAAGTTGTTCTTGTCAATTAGATTTGGCTTCTCAGCAGCAATCAGAAAACACACAATAAGACAATGATAATAAGAAAGACCCTGGTTAGAAGCATTGTTATTTGAAAAATCTGAAAGATTCTAATAGTGTGATGTGTAGGTTTTGTGGGTTCACTTCCAATGGAGGAATTTTTTCAGCCAAATAATATATTGCTGGAAATTCAAAAAATATTAGAAAATGCAAAGAATGCCCACAGTGTCCATGATGAGCTGTTGAACTATATGAATGAAAAGAAGAAACAAACATTGCGAGCTTGTGGTGGAATGAAGCAAGATTTTTGCTTTCTTGATGTCGATGAAGATAAAGAAGATGTATAGGCAATACAACCAAGTTCTAAAGAAAGCAAAAAGAGAAGTTTGACTTTGACACGAGATTGGGAGTGACAATGTTAAAGGGCTAATGGACCTCTTTATTACGAAGAAGAAAACCAAACGGGGAAAATTGAGGCAAACAAGTATAAATGATGCATGTGACAAAGAGCTTAGAGATCGAACAGTTCAAAAGATAGCCCGTTTCATATATCAAGCTAAGATAGCCTGTTTCATGTATCAAGCTACGATTTCTTTCAATGATGCCCATTTAAATAGCTTCAAGGAAATGATTGAAGCCATAAGTCAATATCGGCCGAATTTGAAACCACCAAGTTATCATGAATTGAAGGTACCCCTTTTACAGAAGGAAATTATCTATACAAATGAATTGTTGAAAGAAAATAGAGATGAATGTGAGAAAATGGTTGCTCAATTATGTCTAATGGATGGACTGATAGGAAACAGAGGACATTGATCAACTTTTTGGTTAATTCACCCAAAGGAACAATGTTCTTGGAATCTGTGGATGCATCCGCCCATTTCAAGATTGGAACTCTACTATATGAATTGCTTGATAGATTTATAGAATGTGTGTGAGAGAAAAATGTTGTGGAAGTGATTTCAGAAAATGACAACAATTATATTTTAGCTGGTATGTAAAGCTAATGAACTCTACTATTTATTTGTTTGGTGAATGTTCACTCATTTTTTCCTCACTGATAAATGAATATGTTTATGTTCTTTTATTTTTATTTTTTGTAGGTAAGCTTTTACCTGCAAAAAGATCGAATTTGTTTTGGACTCCATGTGCTGCTCATTGCATTAATTTGATGCTAGAGGATATTGGCAAAATTGAGGTGGTTCGAAAGACTATTTCTAGAGCAATTGTTGGTTTCATTTATAATCATGGAAGTGTTTTGCGCATGATGAGAGAATGTACTAAAACAAGAAGTTGGCAAGATATGGAGTCACCCACTTTGCTACTACATTTCTCACTTTGCAAAGCCTCCAAAAATGACAAAAGATTTTGAAGAGAATGTTCTTATCAACACAGTGGATAGAGAGTGAGCAAAGGATGCTAAGGGTAAGAGGGAAAATGATAATGTTTTCATGCCTTCTTTTTGGAATAATGTGACATACACACTTAAAGTGAGGTGTCCTCTAGTGATGTTCTTCACATTGTTGACAATGAAACCAGGCCAGCGATGGATTATATTTATGAAGCTATGGATAGAGCAAAAGAAGTAATTCTAAAGTCCTTTGATAACAACAGAGAGAAATATAAAAATGTGTTGGACATTATTAATAGTAGATGGGATCGTCACCTTCATCATCCTTTGCACGTAGCGGGATACTACTTAAACCCGTATTTTTACTATCACAATCTGAAAGTTGAGACGAATATAGAAGTAACAAATGGATTATTTGCATGCATACAAAGATTGATTCCAAGCCCTAAAGTGAGGGATAAGATTATTATGGAGGAGTTGCCAGTATATAAGAACTCAGAGTCATTGTTCGACAATGAATTTACCATTAGAGCAAGGAATAATAAAGACTAACCAATGGCGCCTGGTACATATTTTTTTTTTCCAAAAAGTTAAATAGTTAAATATCAAATGAAAATGGTGAAATATATTTTCTTTCAGTGAACTAGTGGAAAATATTTACCAATGGCACTCTAAATTTAAAAGAATTTGCTATCAAAATTCTTAGCCACATTTAGTGCTTCGGGTTGTGAAATGAATTGGAGCATATTTGAGCATGTGAGTAAATGCCAGTACATGACTTCTTTCACTTTTCTTTTCAATTTATAGTTTGCTTGCTCACTCTAAAAGTATGATGGTTCCGTCATCTGTGACACAAATATATTCAAAGAAAAGGAACATACTCGATCACAAGAAACTACAAGAGTTGGTGTATGCGAAGTACAATCAAACACTCAAGGCTCGTGCAGTTAAGAAGGATAAAGGGGATCCTATAGTTTTGAAGAATATTGATGATTGCAATAATGAGTGGTTGACTGGAATGATGGAAGCTGATGAGGAACCTGTTTTTGATGATGATGATGACACTTTAACATGGAAAGTTGTAGCAAAGGCTACTGGACTAGAAGAAGAGACAAGACATACTAGGCAACAATAGACCCCTATTTATAGGGGAGCTTCAACTTCAACTTATTGAGGCAAGGGTAGGGGAGGACGAAGAGGAAGGGCAACAAGCCAAGGGTGGATAGGAAAACGAAGACCGGCTATAATCTATTCTTAGAAAAAAGTCACATAACCCTAAGGAGGTCGGAAGAATCAATGGACCTCGGAGGGTATGATGATATGCATGACCATGGACACTTTGTACATGAAGCGGAGATCATCCAGATCTACACTACTAAAGGTCGAGACTCCGGGAGCATACCTAGGTGTAGGAGAATCCATGGAAAGGTTGCAAACAGAAGACGAGAAAGCAAAAACACGGAAAAAAGAAGAGAATGAAGGATGACTTTGGCTATTGGCGAGAAGTCCAAGTGAGAGATAGAAGCAGACTATTTATAGTTGTCAGGGGAGACGCCTGAAAGAGCGTCTTGACATCAGCGCTAATCATGTGATCCGTAGATGAGGTAGCTGGCGTCAGCCATAGACATAGAAGCAATGTTGGCCGTTGGATCGTCTTGGAACATTGTGCAGAAGTGATCTTGTCAAAAAAAACTAGATCAAAGGACACGTGGTTGAAATGGAGTGGAAGTCTTTATGACATTGGAAACAGATGAGACTATAGTAAGCCTCGCCCGGGCAAGAGGGATGGCTCTAGAAGAGCTATGGCCCGCAACCGGACGAGTAGTTGGTATAGATACGAGGTGACCCTTCTTTCGGTGAGGCCTGCTCAAGCAATAAGCCGACCATGCATACACGAAGGGGTCGGACACTTAACCCATCACTTAGCCGTATAGATACGAGGTGACCCTTCTCAACGATGCCTACCCAACCGATAAGCCGACCGGGCATACATGAAGGCATCGAACACTTAACCTATCACTTAGCCGTATAAAGGGAAATACCAAAGGGTCCCGAGCAAACCCAATAGACACTTAGGCACAACACTGCACATGAGCAACATGTTCATGAACACAACATTTTTAACTGCAAGATCGAAGTTCAAAGGGAGGTTGGTCACATTGCATTGTTGTCCAAAATAAAGACAGTTACAATACATCACAGATTAATCAAAGGCAGGGAAGGCTTTGTCAAGGAGCTCGTTGAGAAGACGAGTCCAGTCCAAGAAGTCTTCAGGAGGAGTTGACCGGAGCAAACATTTCTCTTATAGCTGCAACAAAACCCCTTCGCCATCGTAACACAGCATCTGATCAATGAGGTGGCCTACCTTAGCTCCAAAATCCTTGGAAACTAATAAGGAGGCCTTGTGCGTTGTAAGGCGAGAGCCCTCCCTCGTCCGATAGTCCTTCAGTTCTTCCCTGACCTTGTGTGTGTCGTCCTGTGTCTTAGCCAACTCCTGGTGAGCAGTCGTTGTCTCTGCCTTTGCTGCCGAGAGCTCCGCTTGCCCAGACTTGAGAGTTGCTTGAGCAACATCCAGTTGCTCCTCAAGAGTGGCCTCCCGATCGATGCTGGCAGACAAAGCTGTCATTTTAGCCACCAGGTATATCTGTAGGGAGGCATGTGCCTTTTGGAGGTCCCATAGTTGGGAGGAGAGGTTGATAACCTCTGTGTCCCTCGCCTCCAAGTCTGTCAAGATTTGAGCGCGCCTCAGGCCCTCAGACTTAAGTTTGGACGCACTGGTCTTCAGTGCGACCTCCAGGGGCTTCACTTTCTTAGACTCTGTATGGGCCAAGTTCAGGGTGATTCGAGTATGGTCTTTAGCCATCTGTAAGTGGGATTGAATCAGGCTCTCGGGAGTAGTCAGATCAAAAGTGTGACTCGTGGTTGCAAGAAATTCCAATTCATGAATTCGAGCCCTCAAGGACTCATTCTCCCGATGCAGACCGGCCACATACTAGGAAAGACTCAGGCCCATGACACAAGTCTATAAAGAGTGCAAGATAAGACTTACTGACACTATTCGTTGAGAGAACTGGTTGGCCAGGTCTAGTTGAGGATATTTCAAAATTTGGTCGACGATGTTTTTCCACGAAACGGTCAGGGCACCATGAAATTGCACCTGGCCACAGTTGGGAGAAGTGCTAGAAGAGGGGATTTGGCCCAGCACTTGAAGGGATGGCAATTGAAACGAAGAGGTGAAAGCATCCCTTAGAGCGCTCCTTGGTGCGAGAAGGGAGCGTAGGGGCAGGGGCGATCATTGGATCAAAGAAGGAGGAACAGGAGCTGCAGAAGTCCTGGGCTGGCCTTCTGCTTGGGAGGACTTCTACTCCTGGAATGAGGTAGGAACAGAAGAGGAGGTCGCAACTTTCGAAGAAACTGGAGTACTATCCTGGGCGGGAGTTTTGGCCTTACCTGACACCCGTGATAGAGGCGGCCTCTGGGAGGAGGACTGGACTGAAGGAGTCATGCATCGCCTCTTGCGTTCAAGATGCAAGGGACGCTCGACCGCTGGAGAAGAAGTCCTCTCGCCAGATACAGTGGCGGCCGAAGGTTTTGCTATGGGGCGAGATTCTTTTTCAAGAACCTCGTGTCTCCCTGTTTGTTGGGAAGAGGCTCCCGCTGAAGCGTTGGCTAGGAGAACCTCCTGGTCATCTATAATCTCTCTCCCACGCTTCCTCAGGATGTCGCTGGGCATTGCAGAGGAGTCGAGGGTGAAAGCTCTGAACATGATGACTTTTATAGGTAAAAGAAAATACCTCAGTTAGTGAAGACATACAAAGAGAGTCTCTTGGTCTTACCGAAAGGCGCAGTCAGAGGCGTTCGGATGGGGCTTAACCCAAAGGTGTATAGCACGCTCTCCCGCAACAAAGAGGGGAGTTGAAACTACACCCTGGCCAATTTCTCAGAAGTCATGAAGCAATCTAGCCGGTGCCGATGATCACTCAACTCAAAAGAAGAGAGAAGATTGGGATGTCATTCAACAGGCCAGGTAATAGACTCAGGCAACTGTACATAAAAGAAACGAGGCTTCCAACCTTTATTGGAAGAAGACATGCCCTCAAAAAACTTGTACTCGATCCTAGATTGCACCATGAAGACACCCAACTCTGATCGCTTGGGGGAATAGAAGTGATGAAAAAGTTAGGGAGTTAATGGAATCTCGTATAGATGACACAGAATTACCATTCCACACATGGTACGAAAGGTATTGAGGGCAAATTAGGATAAAGGGATAGTAAAATACCGACTCAACAGTGAAAAGAAGGGAGAAATGGGAAATCGCAGACTACCGAGAAGCTGGTCCTTGAAGAAGGTCATGAAGCCAACGAGAGGAGGACAAGGATGGTCGTCAGCCCAAGAAGGCGAAGCTTGTATGCTTCAGAAAGCTGCAAGCTAAAGTGTACCGACTTAAGGTCACTGTTATCAAAATCGGAATGGAAGTATGCATACCAGGGGACTACCGCTTTGCCGACCATTACTTGATAGAAAAGTGCAGGAAGCAGAAGATGATGCAGGAAAAGCACTTACAAAGGAGATGCACGAGGGACAAGTAGGAACAAACGGAGAAAGAAAGGTCGAAGAAAGAAAGAAAGAAAGGTCGAAGGGAGGAAGAATGGTGAGGTATTGACGTAGGAATCACGATCGCAGATTACTTCAAAGGCCGCAAAGGTCAGGTCCACAGATTCATTTCCCTTGGTCACGAACGACCTTTCAATTAACGTTCCAGACTCTCGCCCTAGCGCGAGTTATAAGTGAACATGCTCTTATGGCCAATGACCTTTCGGTCGGCGTTCCAGACTCTCACCCCAACAAGGGTTATAAGCGAGCAAGGCCTTCCCAACTACCTCTCTGTTAGTATTTTAAACTCACAACAGCAGGGGTGATAGACGAGCAGGGCCTTTGCCATGGCTGAGAGAAGTAGTTTTTCTATGGGCAATTAACGTCGCTATCGTCACATGATTCGTGGATATTCAAAAATGCCCTTTTTGTTAAAGATGTCTGCATGAAGAAAGGGAGTTCTAGTGGGAAACATGCAAAAGGACAGGAGTAAAGACTGAAACCCGATCAGGTCTGCATTTAATTGATAAATTATAGGGGAACACTCCTCAAAATCTCATCAGTAAGAACATAGAGGTCATTTAAGTGCTTAAAATTCTCTATCCGTGCCAACGGGGAGTTGGGACCCTGGGCAAAAATGTTCTGGTTGACCTGCTTTTTTGAGATGAAGTCGAGCCTATTCTAGCTCATCTTGAGTCAATTGAAGAATGTGTCATTGTTAAGCAATTGCTTCATCTTTAATCTTTGCTTCTTCCTGCATAAGGGACATGGAAGAGGCATGTTTTTCTTTCAAATATATTATGAATTGAGCTTGACTCTCCAGGTTTGAATAGGTTTTCTGCTTCAGCGCTACCTCAACACATGCCCGCGATTTAGCAACTAACCAAAGTTCTTCAATTTCCCTACGAAGGGAAGACTAGGGCTATGCAAAAAAATCAGAAAACCAAAAATTGGATCGGAACCGGTAGTTTACCAATTCTGGTTAATCGGTTTATCGGTTTTAACTGATTCTGGTTAACCGATTTTTGCCGATTTACCGGTTCAGTTTCGGTCTAAGTTTTTTTTTGCCGATTTAACCTGTAAACCGATAAATCGGTTAACCGGAACCGGTTAAAACTGATAAACTAGTTTAACTATTTCGAATCAAAATTCAAAATCGTCTTTTATCTTGCAAAAGATGGCAAAGTATAAAAGGTTAGGGAAGAGCAAAATGTCATTCTAAAAGGTAAGCTAGTGGTGAGTGACCTCTTGTTCCATGAATAAAAATAAAATAGACATACTAATTTGAAAAGGATTCAATTAGAGCTGTGGATACAGTGGTGGGAGCACAGATGACAGAACTTGCTCTTTGAGATTTTTTATTTTTGATTTTTTTGCTTGATCGGATCTAATCGAAGAAGTGTTGTTTTTTTCCTTAAAAATATTTAAATTATTCATTTATTCTTATCTTTTTATTATTGAATACTGATGTTGAACAGTTGCTTGAACTTGCAAGTTGCATCTGATACTTGTATTCATTAGGACATGCAATGGCATTGGCAGCAATTTGGCTCGGCAGTGGCTGTGAGGTATCTCGAAGACTCAAAGCACTACACTACACTACAGTAGATGAGCAAAAACAAACTGATGGCTACAAAAATTAAACAACAGGCAATCTATCACACGCCACCAAAGCTTATGAAAGATTTGGACCAATAGTATTCAGTCTAAGCAGACAACAAAATATCAAATTGTAGTTGTGTATGAAACTAGTTGATCGCTGACAAATTGTTGTACAATCTCTTTGTTCTTTTAAATAAAAACTGATTGCATTGGTAGAACAACTAGAAATGGAATTAGTGATTTTTTTTTCCTTTTCATCATCTATTTCACTAGCTATCTACCACAGTGATATGTTAGATTTTCACCTAAAAAAAGAAATATAAACAACTAAATAACTCACTTGCAATATTTAAAAACTATGTTTATCAACCAAATAAGTTACGTGAAACTGTGAAAGCAATCACAATTCACTACTTGAATAAAACAACTTGTAGGTAGCCAAACAATCTTTTATCTAGCAAGAAAAGATTTATCCAAGTCCAACAATCTAACGTTACACTAATAAATAATAACAATCTTCATCTACCAAATAACCATTAGCCATCATAATTAAAATTTATCCATTCAAAAATATCTTAATAATACATCAACAGACAACAGTTCAACACAACATATGTTACACATCATCAAACATTGTCTCTTTGTCTAACACAAATTCAAGATTTCTAAAGGATTTAAAATTGAACTCTGCACTCTTCAATGATGAACCACATTTTTACCAGGGAAAACTGGAAAAGTGGCTTGGCTTCTTGGTGAGCACCTCAGCAAAAATGTAGCCAATGCTCCAAATATCAATAGCAGGAGTGTACTGCAAGTTCAATAGCAAACCAACTTATATATTTGTTGGAAATAAGAGCATGCCAAAGACTCGTTGATTTCTGTGGCTAAGCTAAATATTGATTTCCAGTACCAATATTTAGCTAGCCACAGAATTAAAGCCCTTCCTACACAATTTATAAAGGAACTCTTGGCTAAAAATTTATGAAGTGTAAACTATAAACCACAACTCGTTGATTGATTAAAGTAAACAAACTATCATCTAAACTTAGAGCATCACAAATTTAGAATTTTTTTCAGTGTTGATAGAATAGATACTACAAAACCTTCAACGAATTAACGATAAGCAATCATTGACAATACAATAGGTAAAATAAGCATTTTTGTTAGGTAAAACTTGCCTTTCACTTGATTCGCTTAATCACTTCTCAATCCTGCATAATGATCTTGATAGAGAGAAGCCGCTATTATCGAAGAAAGTACAACCCTTTTCTGATGGGTTCAATTCTACAACCAAAAATATATGTTAATAGTTTATTTCATATAAATCAAACATTACAAAAGCTAAAATAGTCAAACATAATACATGCTTCAAATTTTTGTAACTCTAATAAATTTTCCTCAATTGTCATTAGAGACTCAGTAGCCCAAAACCAATCTTGAGCACAAATCAACGCTTGCACGATTCTAGGAGTTAAAGAACTTCTAAAAAAATCTAATACCCTACCTCTAGTGCTAAATGTTGATTCTGCGGCTACCGTAGAAATTGGTATTGCAAGCAAATCGCGAGTCATCTTAGAAAGTATAGGAAATCTTGCTTTGTTATTCCTCCACCAAGATAAGATATCAAACTCTTTTGTATATGGATGGTTTGGCTCAGCCAAATACCTTTGCAATTCTGAAGTTGATTTAGTTACAACATTGACTTTCGATTTCTGATACTGCATTTCCAATCGATGTATGATATTTCTCTATTTCTTGCACAAACATAAGAATCTGTTGCATCGGAAACAGGAACATCTCGTGAACTTGAAGAAACAAAAGGTGATGATGAAGTCATAGAAGAATCTCTTGACCCATACAATCTCTTGTAATCATCATACATCTCCTCCATGGTTCATTTTACACTATCAAATAAGGTTCCACCTATATCCTTCTCATACATATTTGTAAGCATGAAAGAAAGGTATCCCAACTTTCGTCTTGGATCCATAACAGCAATCATAAAAACAACTTTGTTCATCTTTGATACATCCCCCAAATACTTGTCAAATATCTCACCTATAGAATATGCCATTGGACTTGTGTTAAGATCAAGACTCTTCTTCAACTCTTTTATCAAACCATCAATTTCACTAATATGAGACACAAAATCATTTGAAGTGACATACTTGCTGGCAGAAACTTCATTTGTGACATGATAAAAACATTCCAAATAATCATGTAAGTTCTTTGCATTATCCCAATCCTCACTAGAAGGCACATTATGATTATCTGCTTTAAGAGCTACTACTATATCACCATGTTTCTCAGCATAAGATTGAAAAATTAGAATATAATTTAAAGATGAGGAAAACATGATGTATGTGGAGTTCCATCTAGTTGGAACATCCAAAGCAAGGTACTTCTTGTACTCAATGATTTCAAGTAAAGCTGTTTCTTTGAAATTTTCCAATCTTAGTAGGAGACATTCTAATATAATTTATGGCTGCCCTTATATTCTCCACTGATTCATCTGTTATTTTCAACCCATCTTTGACAATCAAATTCAGAGTATATGCTAAACACCTAACATGAGACATCTGCCCCCCCCCCCCCCCCCCTAATACACAATTAGGCCAATTCATAAATTTTCTTTTCAAATACAGAATTACTATGTCATTTGAACTTGCATTGTCAACTGTCACGGTGAGCACATTATTAATGACCCTATCTAGCAAACATTTATAAATCAATTCACCAATATCATTGCCTTTATGACTAGAGACAGGACAAAAATTAAAATTCGCTTATGCATCTTAAAGTCAGTATCAATAAAATGGGCAATTAGGCACATATAACATTTCTTTTGTTTTGAAGTCCAAGTATTAGTCGTCAAACAAATCCTACCACTTTCATTTTTAATAAACGACTTCAATTTATCCTTTTCTTCCATAAATAACTTATAACAATCTCTAGTAATAGTAGACTGAGATGGAATAGAAAATGAAGGGCAAGCCACACTCATTAAGTATTGAAAACCCTTACCCTCCACAAATCTAAAAGACAGCTCATCTACTATGATCATATAAGAAACAACATTTCTAACTATGGTTTGATCGAATTTCCAAGCCTGTAAATCGGCTTTTACTTTGCTAGACACCTCATCAACTTGTCTTCCAACAAAAGTTAATTGACTTTGTATTACCTTTAAGTCCTCTCTGTTGAGAGGATTGTTTGGACACTTAGGAATATGTTATCTCAGAGATGTAGTGCCATTTTTACTTGGATCAGCATAGTAAACATGACTGCAATGCAAACACCTTGCCCTTTGAATTCAATCATCTTTATCAATATAAGTTTCAAAATGCTCCCAGACGACTGAACGCTTCTTTCGAGAACCAACACCACCTCCAGTTCTTTTTCGTTTATTTTTTATATCTTCAGTCGATCGTGAGCCAGAGCTATCGTCCCTATTAGTGTTCTTGTTAGATTCTTCAATTGCCGTTGGTTCATTCTGCAATATATTGAGCACAATTAATTCTTCATGTTGCTTCTGTTTTGAAATCCAAGTTTCAAAAAGAGAAAACAATAATGGTGATAATGGTGCTACCTATGTGAGTGTGATTGCTTCTACGCGCTCTGATGGAGTTGGTGACGATGACCGGCGGTGGTGTGGTGGCCTATGATTTGATGCAATTGGAGCTTCGTGTTCCTTCTTCTTGGAAGAATGTTGAACCATCGTCGACTACGTCACTTCATCGGCAACACAACAGCACGCCATCACCGATCAACACAATAGCACCAAATGAAGGGTGGCGGAGACTGCTCTTGGACAGCGTCAATGTCTCAGTGACTCGACGTCTACAACGATGCGTCAATGCGGCTAGGGCAGAAATCGCCAAATCGAGATTTTGGGTGGAGACACAGAGTCGAGGGGAGAGAGAGAGGCGTCGAGACAATGTCGAGGGGAGACGCGGAGTCGAGGGGAGGGGAGACGATGCATTGAGACAACGTCGGTGTCTCGGTGACTCGACTTCTACAATGATGCGTCGATGCGGCTAGGGCAGAAATCGCTAAATCCAGATTTTGGGTGGAGACGCGGAGTCGAGGGGAGAGAGAGATGGGTCACGGGAGGAGTTTTGAGGTAATTAGTTTGTATTAAAAAAATCCAATAATCAAGCCTAGTAGCCCACTTACCCAACAACCCACCGGTTCTCGATTTGAACTGATTAACCGATCGAAATCGATTCAACCAGAACCGGTTCAACTGGAAAGAATATCAGTCGGTTAACCGGTTCTACATAATCAACGGTAAATCAGAATTAACCAGAACTGGTAAACTGGTAAATCAGTTAACCGACCGGTTGAACAGGCCTAGCTATATCCTTCTCCTGCGTCATCTCGGCTAAAGCTGTATCCTTCTGGGTAAGCAGTTGGGTCATCTGAGCCAGTTGCTAGCTAAGGTGTTGCAGTTCACCAAACTCGGAGTTCAACTCCATGATTAGGGGATGACAGTTAAAGGAAAATATATATCTATGGGTGGGGGTCAGTCCCTTTTAAAGAGGAAGATGAGAAAAGTCGACTTCTGTAGAGATTAAAGTGGCTCTTCTTCCGAGGTTGATTGAGCAATTAAACAGGTTACAAAACTGACAGTCTGGAAAAAAAAGCAGCATTTATAGTCATAAAGGCGAAGTAAATGAAACTTGAGTTTGGGTCTAGTCAATTGGACTTGAGCCTCCTTCGACTAGACTTGGAGGGGAGGCTTGTGATACGGTACATGAAGGTGGGGGCCCGATAAAGCCAGGCAGTCAGAAGTCAAGGGGACGTGGTGGTCAGAAGTCAAAGGGACGTGGTAGTCAACAGTTAGGAGAAAGGAGTTAGACCGCTTCATATCATCAGCCGCATAATTCTTGGTTGGTTACAGACAGAGAAGGGTCTCATATTGGAGACATAAGACGCAACCTAGAGTAGGGTCAGACCTGCCCCAACTGGTCGGGCTTCCTCAACTCAGGCCTCGTAGCCGAGCCCAGTACTTTCAGTAAGACAACTCTCGGTCGGCCCTTCAACGATCCAAGCGTGAAAGATGGGGCCCTCGCCACAGCTCGTCTTTCTTATCAAGACTCGAGTCAGGTGACACACCCGAGCTGTCCGTAGCTAAACTCGGACAAGACAGAAAGCACTAAGCGACAAACAATGTCAGAGAATCATAACATCTTATCAGAGAATAACTACAGGCGTTAGGGAATATTCCAGTGGTCTGCTATCGCCTGCGAATGGAACCTTCCTTCCACCAATAGGAGGCCACCGTACACCCTCTCTCACCCGACAAACCATGTATCCGACATTCTCTGACAACATGCAGGCTTTGAATGTACACAACATCATATAAAAAGCTAAGGGAGGTCTTCTCCCTTAGTCGGGTACGCACACATACGCACTCCTCTTCTACAGTTCTTTTTTCCTTCGTACACTGTTCTTTTGGGGAAAAAGTACTTGACTTGAGCGTCGAACGACTTGTGCCGAGGATTTTTTTTCCTGGTTTACGGTCTCTAACGTTCCATGTGCTTGTCTGAGTGTGCGCACAGCCAAAGTACCGTGGATCTCGTTACTACTGTCCAGGCATACCACGTGGGAGTTTGCTTTTTTGATGCACATACACTAAGTGTGCCCAAATCATCTCTCTATCAACATCAGCATCATCTTAACTGACCTTTGTTTGACTCAGATTTTGAGCAGAATCATCCATGGTTCATTTTACAAAAACATTTGCATGTTAATTATGGTAAAGTTGCTGATGTTCACAATAATTGCAATCACATGCAAACAGAAAAAAAAAAAAAAATCATTGATATTCACAGTTTCAATCGGGATTTTCTGGACCGCAACCCTTGATCCACTCCTGAACTAGAAGTTACTATAGGTAGGATCTCATGGACCCTACCTGTTATACAGGTATGGTCCATGAATTTTCATATGAATGAAGTGGTCCTCACAGTTTGCAATCGCATGCAAACAAGAAAACTATCATGTGATAACAGGTAAGGTCCATGAATTTTCATATGAATGAAGTTGTCCTCACACTTTGCAATCGCATGCAAACAAGAAAACTATCATGTGATGTTCAGTTTGCCATGAATATATGTAAATGAATCGAAACATGTGCAGAAAATGAACATGCAAGAAATTACAATTTACTGACGCGAATTCAACAATGCACAGTATTCAAAACATGCGTATCACAACTCTGATACCATTGTTAATTTTGCAAGGTCGATTGCAATTAATAGAATATTTAAACACTTACAATATCTCTGATTTCTTACTATCCTTGTTTATACTTGTCGAAAAAACGATTACAAACTAACAGCTCTTCTCGATATCCACAAACCAAATCCTCAATAGGTTAGATGCTCTCTTTAGGAAAAGGAAAAAAGCTCATCGTCTCCCCAATTCTATCTTTGGACATTTATATAACGGAGCATTAGTGAGGTACGTGGCATTTTTGGTAACTGCCCACATCTCCCACTACCAACAAGATCTCCAAGTCTTACTAAGCAGAGAGCTTTACTATGTCAAATCGTTCTCATGCAAACGTTTGTATTTGACTGTGTAAAAACTTTTGATTTTAAATCACAGTTATTCAGCCCTCGCTCCTTGTAGCCGATGCACACATCACTTACACGATCATACAATTTCAGGTACAAAGATAATCTCCACAGATTCTGGAAGACCCTTAGAACTCTACATGAGGATTTACCTATAATGCGACGAGTAGAATGGCATGAGAAGAACCTAACCATCACGATCCACCACTTGTTGGAGGAAGAGCTACATAGAGATAGGGTAAGAGATAGACGAGGCCCTTATTCTCCAAGCCAACACATTCATGCTTGTGGTAATCACTTGGACCGAGAAATAGTTGCCGGAGAACGCTGATCTGATAAACCGATATTCTGTTGAAGTAATAAAATCACTTTCATACTCTCAATTCTCGCTGAACACTAGTAGCCATGTAGCGCTCGAACGCCCCATCTCCTCGCAGAATTTTAGCTCCAGAACCTCGTCTGCCAACAGAGCCGATAGAATCCTCATCCACCACAACTGCATCTATTTGCTCTTCTCCAGATTTCACATCTGGAATCTGGAAGTAATAAACATTTTGTAAATTTGATTACATAAGTATACTTGTAAACAGATAACGTTACTGGATTTTGGCAAAAAATTTAACACGTCCAACGCAGTGCAATAAAAAAAGGGTACCTCATACATAGCCTCAATCAGAATACTCTCCAAAATAGTTCTCAAGCCTCGCGCACCTGTATTTTTTGACATTGTCTTCTTTGCGATTGCAGAAAGTGCACCGTCTGTAAAATGTAGCTTAACCTGGAAAATGATTTGGTATTAGCCAATAAGAAGCTGCTTTTGCATAAAGTAAACAAAATAAAATAATTTTAAGCATATCTAGCCATACATTGTTCAAGCTAAATAATCGCTTAAACTGTCTAACAAGAGAGTTCTTCGGCTCCATTAAAACCTGAACCAGCTGGTCCTCTTTTAAGGCTGACAAACTAACTACTATTGGGAAACGTCCCACAAATTCAGGTATAAGACCATAAGCTATTAGATCACCGCTTTCAACCTGTAAAAATGTTAATAATGTCGCTGAGAAAATTATAATTGCTGAGGAAGAAATCCATAAGTTTATCACAAAAAAAAAAAAAAAAAAAAAAAAAGAAGAAGAAAAGGTGGGTCAAATAGAAGACTCAATCACAGCGCTCCAAGTGATGCAATTTCTTTTGGATTGGTTATGCTTACAGATTCCAGTAAAGACGATATTACAACAGCATCTGTTAACTGCCCATTTCTCATATTGGCACGAACTGGTGCTGCAAAACCTATAGAGGAATCTTGCTGTCTGTTTAAAAATAAAATAAAATCTATGATATAGTAAAAAGATCCAAGTTTAGAGAGAGAGCAAAAAAGTTAAAAGCTCCAAGAACATTCAGCTGAAGCATACCTTTCAGAAATAGTCTTTTCCAAGTCAACAAAAGCACCACCACAAATAAATAGAATATTTTTTGTGTCTATCTGAGAATTAAAGAATTATTAGTTAAAAACTAAGATGAAAAATACATATTACTGTAAGTTGTTTTGGACTTGTACTAGTTTCCATAAAGGAAAAAGGAGAATAAAGAAACAAATGTGGAGAATTTCCAACATTCTAGAAGGATTTTAAAGGAAAAAAAAAATGAGCAGCATTGATTATTCTTATAAGGTTCGATCACAAACAAAATGCAATCGCACCACTGCATAATGCATACGGGTTAAGAAGAGTTAGCAAAAAAAAATAATTACCAATTAAGCCAAGTAACACATATATCTTATTTCTTGTTTGTCTATTTACAAAAAATTTACTATTTACTTGATAATGACTTAGGTAATCAGCAAGTTGGGTATTGATTTAGCCTATATGATGCTTATGGAGTCATAAGTGGATTTCATGTGATTCCTTGCTCATTGTATAAAAGTTTATACAACTGCATAAGTTGTACAGATGGAGACTTCATAAAACAAAATGTCTAACTATATCGAGGTTAGGTTATTTATATTATTAGTCTCTCATGAGTTTTGAAGTTTGACAATGATAATTGAAGAAGTTTGTATTTGACAAATTAGTTGAGTGTTCAGCTTAACATGGTTTGGGTTAGAATAATGGACTTGTTGGATCGAGCATGCAGCTGTGGAGAGCTTTGACCTTGAAGTGATGCCATAAGCTAGAAGTTGATTTGAAGGTTTGAACACTATTTCTGTTGTAATATGCATAGAATGTAAATGTTATATCTAGGTAAAAATTGTTACCTAAGGAGTTCTATCTAAAAGCTCAGTCATACATAATATTGAGCTCGTGTTAATTCCCAAGTATAAATAATCTTTCAATGTTTGAGATATAAAATTTTGAATCAATAGATTTGGTGTTGACTGAAGTCAATATCAAATTGCAAGTAACTACAGAAAAGTTTGAGTTTTTAAATGTTTTCATGAACCACTTTCAGTAAAATGGGTCAACTAAAGTTGGGTTTCAGTCAACCAACATTCACGATTTCTAAGCTTTTAATTTTTTGAATTTTCAACCGATAACTTTTCCAGCTAAATTGATTTTTCATAGATAGCATTCAAAAGTGACCATGATGGTTATCCATTAATGGTTACTACTGAATGTTCATTGACAAAGGTTGAATTTTGGTTGAACTTTACAAAATTTCGTGGATAAGATAGATCTAGTGATTCTATCCATGGGAATCACTTATATGAAGTCCAGAGGTGCAGCTCTATTCATTTCGAATATTAGTGATTTTTATTCTTGCTCATGAAGAGCATAGTAAATGTTTTGTTTGTGTTTCTTGCTTTGTGTACGCATATTAGGCTCTAGTTTAGTAACTCTTTCTTCACCTCAGTCTTTATTTAATTCTTTAGGGTGACATTTGAATTCAATTTTTCATTTTGATCCATTCATTTTGTAAGGAGCACTTTTGCACTTTAGGCGAGGAAAGCTCCAGGTTGGTATCATCTTGCTTGTTGATTGGCAAGTGGAACAATAAATTTGCCCATGCCAATTAACATGACTTGACACTCCAATCCCTGGTTTGATCAACCCATGAAACTTCATACAAACTTGAGTAAGATTTTATTATGGGCTAGATCCTAGAAAGGATCTTGAGGAAACAACATTCATGTATCTATGAGGAAAATCTTGTCTCCATATAATATTGATGGGCTTCTATGTATCATTTTCTAATTTCATCCTTTTCTATTAAAAAGTTTAACTCATCTAGTTCTCCTAAATCAAGACATATCTGCATTATGAATTTTGGTCTTTTACAAGTATCATTTATATTTCTCATATATCTTGATATTCCAATATAGATGAGGATATAATAGTGAATCGAGCCTAATGACATAAGAGGATTCAAATAGTTGATCCCACTTAATGGGATAAAATCTTAATGGTTGTAGGGATGCAAATGAGCCGAGCCGCTCATGAGCCACTCGCGAGCGACTTGGTCAAAGCTCAACTCGAGCTCGAAGTTGACCAAGCTTGAGCCGAGCTCGAGCCGGCTCATTTAACATTCGAGCCGAGCTCAAGCTCATTTAACACTAGCTCAAGGGCTCATCGAGCCTTATCAAGCCAGGTTAATTTAATTTTTTAATAATTAAAATTATTATTACTTTTAAAATAAAGAATAAATTGAGGAGGAGTTTGTGGCTAGAGCGTGTCATTTGGTGTATTTTAGATACACGGTTCGAATCCCACTTGAAAATGAATTTAATTTATTTGTTCAAGTCGAGCTCGAGCTCAGCTTGAGTTTGACTTGAGCTCGGCTCGAGCTCAAACTCAGAAGCTCGCTCGAGCCTCTGTAATTTTTTCGAGCTCGAGCTCGAGCTCGCATGAGCTCGAGCTCGAGCTCGCATGAGCTCGGTTCGGCTTGATTACAGCCCTAAATGGTTGTTGTTGTTATTGTCTAGACATTTTATCTCATCATATGGATCTAATATTATTAAAATAATGATGGCAAGGTTCAAAATTTTAAGTTGTGCTAGAGTTTTGATTTTTTACTAAAATTATGTTGTTTTGGTATCTTGTTGAAGTTCCAATATATGGTGCAGATGACAAATTAGGGACAGAAGGACGAAAGAGATAAAAATAAATAAATAAAGATAACACAACTATATTCTTGGAACTCAAATTTTGTTTTTCATTTGAAATGGTATGATTTTGACATTATGGTGTATGGAAACAGCTAAAAATAATAATAACATTCTTATCTCAATTTATCTTAAGTTGTATTGCAGCATACCAAGAGGTTTCAAGTGTTAGCATGAAATAATATTCATCAACATGAGTAACACAACGACACATGAGACATTGCCTCTGCTAAGAATGATATATTTTGACCGTTTTGCCCAATACAAGATAAGATTTTAAAACATGAATGATGGTTATAAAGTAAATAGCATAACTAACAAGAGATGATGAAGGAATTTTTTTTTTTTTTATGTTCTCTCTTATGGATGATGACTAAATTAAACAAGAGATTATATATATGTGGTATAATGGTACAAATAATAGAAAATTTAAACTAACAAACTATATTAAACAAAAATTATAAAGGCTACCTGGATACTTTCTCCACAAGGGTGCCTCCGAACTCCTTTTTCTGGTACGTTGACTATCTACAGAAGTGAATTTAAAACACTAAACTCCATGACAAAGTAATAAAGGAACATCAGGAGTTCAATGTTCATCTACTACAAGACACGCTAACACATCAAAACTGAACACCCTGAATATTAGGGTAGATGCCATACACAAAAAGATTGTATTACAAGGTATTATACTTTTACTAATTTAAGCTTTACGTACCCCAAAGAAAATAAATAAATAATTTTAAAAATAAAAACTCTTGGAACTAGTCCTTAATTATCCTAATTTTTGGGCTATCAAAATGCATTCAAGGAAGAGAATTTTAGGTTGTAAGAAAATGCACCTCTTCAGATGGACAAACAACTTTTCAATCCTAAGGGTCTAAAGAACTAGGCGGGTATACTTCAAGCGGGTGTCATATGTTTGACAAAAGACCAAGATGTCAAGTTATTAAAATAAACTATCAAAAATTTTCCTATAAAGGGTCTCAAGATTTGATTCTTTACCTTCATGAACATATTTAAAGGCGTTGAAAGTCCAAAGGGTATAACTTGTTGCTCAAACCATCCATCACATGCAGTTTTACACTCATTATCAGTCCTGATACTAATCTAATGACACCCACTATGTGAGCCAATGTTAGAGAACCATCAAACTTTTGTCATTAAATCAAGTATGTCGTCTAGGTATAAGAAACTTAAATATAACACATTCTTCAAGTGTTATCCTTTTAGGTGTCGCCAAAGCAGGAATCATACTTTCCCTGATGAAGTCTTTCTATAAGAATCCTCAACTTGCCTATTTAAGGAGCATGTTCTAGAGGATTCATAGAGTAGTGTGAGAAATTCTACAACTATGATCCCAAAGCAAAATCTATCAGAATTACGCACATGGGCCAAAATTCTTCAAGTAACTCTTCGAGAGTTATGTTTTAGAACTCGTCTAGAATCTTATTGATCTCAGGGATGACCTTCCAATGAGGCATTATGGTTGGCCGTGACTCCGTGAGATATTGGCCACTGAAGCTACAATCACTTGTGACTCCTCTTCCTCCTTAAATTGGGATTGTGTGAGAAGGTGAACTGGTAGTTGGCTCAAAGATTAGGCTAGCTTTCAAGCAATCAATAGTATCTTAGTGTCTTGATGGACTTGCAAATGTGAATCTGTGCTTGAGGTTTGTATGAATGTATGCATGAAATTTTCCAAAGTTTTCGATTGTAATGGCTTTCCTATGTTACATTAGATAGATATATGTTTGAGTATTAATTAAGTAGATCATGTCACATGACTTGATCCAACCTATGTAACTCATTCATTTACATATGTGTGACATCTTTACCAGTTAAACCCATGTAACTAAATATGTCAGGTTAGCCTGGTTAAAACCATCTTAAGTTCAAGACATGAATGTTGGCACGTTTACAAAACAACTTGGATTCAAGTTAAGAGTTAAATGTGTCACAGGGCAATGTAATGCAACCCCTTAGCGACCTGTTGACCTAAATTTCCACCCCCATAGATGCCCTCATGACAGAGAGCAAGAAAGGAAGCTATTGGATCTGCGCTCCAACTAGAGAAGTCCAACAGAAAGCAAAGACACAGATGTGAGATGCAAGGAGGTGGACTTCACCTACACTCATGCGGAAGAGGAAATTGCAAAGAGAAGTTGTCTCATGAATCTAGGATATAAGCAAATGCAAGATGAACACAGCACATGCAAGGAAGCTCCAACATCAAGAGGATTTTGATAGGCTCTGGCCATGTTTCATGGAATATTTTAAATTCAACTCATTCAATCTAGGTAGCCCCTTCTATCCGCGTATAAAATCATGTCATAACTTTATAGTTAAGTCGTGTGCATTTACGAATTAATAATATTTGGTTATTCAACAAACTCTTATTCACTCACAATTTGTCATGCAATTCAGTATCGTGGCTCTAAATCTCTCAATGCGACTATGCAAGTACATATTCCATGCAACTGCATGGTGCCTCTGTATATCACGTATGTGATCAGACCTGCTATTACATACAGATATGTGACCACACTCTTTTGGGAAACTTTTCAAGCCACAGCTTCAAACATTTTCAGACATGCTAAAAAAATGTTAAAATAAAATCATAGAAAAGCGTCTGTATAACTTACAGTTCCTTCAAGCATTTTCAGCAATGCTTGTTGAACACCTTCACCAGATACATCCCTACTAATATTTAGGCTCTGAGCCTGAATGAGAAATATTTCATAAGAATGATACAAGGTATGTTTAAACCATGAACCAAACTAACCATCAATTACAGGTTTACCTTTTTACTGATTTTGTCAACTTCATCAATGTAAACCATTCCTTGTTGAGCTGCTTGAACATCAAAGTCAGCAGCCTAACCAATAAAAGTACAACCAAGCTTTCAGCAAGCATAAGAAAGGAATCTAAACATTAATAACTAATAACAACAACATCATGTTGAGTAAGAAAATGTAGATCACAAAAGAAGCTAAGGAGAAAATTGTTTTGAACAAACATGTTCCACAGTCTTATGAACATAGTTGCCTAATAATTGAGTAACTTTTAATAATAGAATAATCTTCTTGACAGTTCAATAATGCAAAAAAAATAAAAAAAGGTTTTATTTGTACCTAAATTACATTCTAAAAAAACGTGGATGAGGTTGAGAAACCTTTTAACATTCCCCTTAATTCCTACCACTATTGCCCGTGCTAGCTAAAGCCTTGACTAAGAAGCACTGACAGCACTGACAGAGAGTTGTTCATCTAAGTATTAGATTCCATCAGATTCAAAACCTCCCACCTATTGTCTTCTATATTCACAGATCTGGAAAATATAACGAGTAAGAGAAAAATTTTCAAGATTTGATAAGTACTAATAAATAGTAAATTCATAGGAAATTTTGAAACATAAAGGATTGTCTAATACTAAGAGGAGGGAGTATAGGGACCCTTCTTTGACAGGTATATGAAAGTCATCTTAATAAAAAAAGGCAGGGCCCTAAATTGGAGAGATGAAAAATAGAAACCAATTTGTGATTACCTGTCATATTGTCATATGAAAACACCCTATAATCATGTAACCATAAAGTCCTAACAATTATGATGAAAGTAGAACCAGTAGTTGAGGTGGTTGTAGCAAAATTTGATACAATAGAGGAATTCTAAAGTAGTCTGGAGTTGCTCATATTCCAAATAATTAATAGTTACTACTATGGTTGCCAGGGTGGTCCTGAAGATGAAGAGTTCATGATGGCTTCTGTAACCACTTTTGTGGTGGGGTGGTCATCCAATCACACATTAACATTCTGATAGATGATTGGTGCAACCAAAGTAAACACAGAGGGTACAAAGAACAACACATCTACATTTCTGTCTTCCTCCACATCCTTGTCTGATAGTGAGCCATGGCTTTAGGTGGGTAAGAAAGGTGGTACATGATAGTGTTGCACGTAGGACCCAGCGAAGGCGTTTGCCAAGGATGGTACATTGGTATGAGCAAGTAATTGTGAACTGATCATATCAAAGGAATTATCTATCCTGAACAATAATTTTTTCACTTGAAATTATTAACATTGAAATAGGATGATAAGGTTAATTCTTCCTACTTCCTATGAAGTGCAGTAATTAATTACTAACTTTTTTTAAACTAAAATTATTTGCATGTCTTATATATGTGCGAAATATTTTGCTTGTAAAAGTACATCTCCTAAAGAGCATCCAATATTTCTTTAAAAGCAGAAAGAAACATGCATATGAGACTATTGTTGGTTCTATATAAAAAGTCATAAAAACAGTAAGAGCTACACTTCACCATGTCAAAAAGGAGTGATGATAGATTACTTTTGCCACAAGAGCAACTTCAAATGCTCGAGTTCACAAGAGATATTGGTACTATCGTTAAGTTTAATGTTTGTTCCAAGAACACTATTTAGTTTAGGATCATTAGTAGAGGAGGTCACCATCATGGATCATGGATGAGAAAGTAACAAATAAGGGAAAAAAAACTTGAAAGAACATTAATTTAGACATTTCTCTATTTGTATTTTTAACCCTTTTTTTTTGGGTAAATGCATTGCTTCTGAAAGAAAATTGGAAAATGAAAAATGGTTAAGTGTTTTGCACTACACAGAAAGTAGACTTGGCTCTACTCATTCTCAATAAGGATGGCAAATCGTTCTCAACCAGTGATAGCGTGAATCACATCAGGAATCTTGAGGGAGCTTTTGATGCTTCGACTGCAAAGAAAGCAAAGGATACAAGCTTTATCCGGAACTATGATTAAGCAAAAGAGCTAGTGAGTTATCACGAGAGCCCTACTAGATGGCAGCTAGGTGGTGGTACATGGGTGAATAATTGGTTGTGTAGGCCCTACTATAGAGGAGACACAAACAATAGAGGAGACAAACAAAAGTTGTCATTTGGCAGGTGTGTGGCTCAGGCAGTTCAGCCTAGTTTAGCAAGCGGTGGCAAAAGAGGCAGCTTGACAAAGATGAATTCAAACAAATAATGATGTGTAAAGGCTTAAGAAAGGAAAATTATTTGTGCAGCTCAGGTAATCATCCAGAAGGTGGTTGGAGAAGAGACTTTGATAAGATGAACAAGAATAGTGAACGATAGAATAGAAAACAAGGAACAATGCAAGGGGAGGGGAGGGGATCAAACACTTGGGATTATAGGGGAACTAGCTAGCCTTGGACGCAAGTTAAGAGAAAAAATTTATTGTATATCAAGGGAATACAATTTGTGTATTTATAAATATCAAAATAACCATCCTAAAAAAGGTAAATGTGGGACTGGGTAAATAAAACTCAATTGATTAAGACCTATTCATTCTAACAAAGCTTTCACCCTATCAATTAATTCTTCCATTAGAAGCATGCTAGCAAGGTTAGTTGGATCACATATTTGATTAAAGTCTGCCTATGTAAATAGTAAAAAATCTCATAAATTTTATAGGGACTCCTATTTGTTCCACCAACTCTATCAACCTTAAATAGTTAATGGTAGATTATTTCAGTAAGGGCAGCTCGTTGCATGAAGCTCCCGCCAATACAAGTCTGCTTACCTTTCATTGCAAGAGACTATTTTCGCGACTTGAAACCACCAAGTCACATGGCAGCAACTTTACCGTTGCACCAAAGCTCCCCTACAATCATAGGGTAGCATGGTGAACAAAGCTCCTGCCAATGAGGATCTCGGAAAAGGATCTATTATGCGCAGTCTTACCTTGCTTTGCAAGAGACTATTTCCGAAACTAGAATTTATGGCCACTAGATTACATGACAACAGCTTTACCGTTGCAGGCTTGCAGCAAGGCTCCCCTTCAATCGTAGAGTATTTTAGTCATGTCTAAAATTGTTACTAATTTGCATGATTAAAAAAAAAAGAGGCATTAAGAATACAAGAAAATATTTTCACAATTTAATGCACCTTGACAGTTTGACATCAAAGAAATTTACACCGATAGGATTAGACTACAAAGATTGCCAACTTGAGGCAAATAAGAAGCAGAGTGGAGCTATCGTCAACGATACGGAGTGCAAAATATGAGGATAAAGTGAACTCACAAAGGATGGTTCTCAAGCCCTTTTAGAGTGGCATATGTTAGTATATAGGACTAATACACATTCCTTTGTTTTTTTTTCTCCTGCACCATACTAACACTAGCGATGTACATGTGAAACATGTTCCCATAAGCCAAAACGATAGGAATAATATCTCCCACAAGCTTGGTCATGATAAATTGGAATACCGACTATGAAAAACAAGGTTTCTTCCCATAATTATTATAGTACCCTAATTGAAACTACTTCTAACAATCAAATACCATCAATTTAATTAGTTTAACATAGCTAAGTTATAAGGAATAGTGAAAGAAAATACCATAAGCAAATTGTACAATATGGATTCAACATCCTCACCAACATAGCCAGCCTGCAAAAGCATAATGCATGTAATTCTTAAAGAAAAATAAATAGCATACACAGCCAAACACCTTAAAAGAACACAAAAATGTATATAAAACAGTCAAAAATGACCAAAAAAGGATAAAAAGTTCAAAAGAAAAGAGCTATATTGGGTGCACATGAGAAAAAGAAAATATGCAAAAAAAAAAAAGAAATTTAAATATAGAACATGGAAAAATAAGAATTACATACATTTATCTAATTACAAATGTGTTGGCAGCAAATTTAAAATATTGAGTTGTACCATCTATTGTTAAACTTAAGGTTTCAGTATTGCGTTGGAGTTTCAATCTTTGCTTGGAATGATATTGTGTTGGTATCGTGCCAATGTTTTGATATATAGTACCGATGATAGATTGGCGGTTGAAGGAGGAAGGTGAGTTTCGATAATTTACCTGAACAATATGCTTTGATCGTTTCGCTCGACATAGTATGAGATTTTAAACCATGGCATAGATAAGGAAGGAATCATAAAATGGAACCAAGATTTTGACAAGAAGAGGTGTGGAGTTGATGACAAAAGGCAAAGCAACTAAGGAAAGTGCCCTAGGAATGCCAATTTGCTTGAAATTTGGGAAGGAGAAAGTGTTGGAAGTAACTTCACCAAGTGTTGGAAGCAACTTCACCAAGTCACGGCCTCGTTGACAATGCAATCAAAGACACGGAGTTAAATTGGGGGTGGCAAAGTCACGAGTGTAAAGTTGTATCACATAGCATAGTCTGTACTACAACTTCACCTCTTTCTTTTAATTAGGTATTAATTATAATGTTTAATTGTTTATTGAACTAATTCACTTGGCTACCAGGATTCATAAACCCTAGTACTTAGCCTGGAGGTCTAGAGTTCGAATCCTGAGGAAGGCAAAAATCCACTGGCCAGGAGTGGGAAGACCTAGTGAGTAACGGCATGACCGAGGGTCGTCGACACAAGGGGTCGCCAAATGGGTCGGGTCGTTACAATAAAAAGGCGCCTTTTTATTGTAACGACCCGGCCCCTTGGGCGGCCCATTTGGCGGCCCCTTATGTCATCGACCGACGACCCTCGGCCGTGCCGTTACTCACTAGGTCTTCCCATCCCTGTCTAGTGGATTTTTGCCTTCCCCAGGATTCGAACTCTAGACCTCCGGCTAAGTACTAGAGGGTCGTCGGTCGACGATATAAGGGGCTGCCAAATGGGCCGCCAGTTGGGCCGCCCAAGGGGCTGAGGGGTCGGGTCGTTACAATATATATATATATAGTATTTGTTTTGATTATATATAAAAATGATTAACCAAGTTAGGTATCGTCGAACCTGGACCGACTAGCCCGACTCCACAGAAGTTTCCCACCGTCCGGTAGGGTAAATCGGGAAGCGCTCGTGGCGGGCGGCCCAGAAACTCAGCATCCTTTAATTGCGCGTCCCATTTGGAGGAAAAAAATCCTATAAATGTGTCGTAGCTGGGAATCGAACCGTGAGTGCTTGGGTATGACAACTAGGCACCCTTCCGCTGCACCATAGTCCCAGGGGCTTTTGATTATATATAGAACTATATGTAATTAATTATATATAACTAATTAATTCTGTCATTAATTAATATTATTATTATTATAATTATCTCAATAATATATAATTAAGTATGTGCAATTAACATTAGACCAAAATAAATATATGTAATTAATAATTTAATAAATACTAATATGATTCAACCATGCTAAAAGGATAATATATGTCTCAAGATCATACCGGCACAGTATGATATGCTTACCAAAACCATATTATTTCTGTCAAAATCTGAAATTCCAACAAGGCTCGAGATTTTAAAGATTGATTGATGATCAATTTTAAGTCTTGGATCGTTGAATGAAATAATACAACTTTATTGAACATTAGCAGATTTAATCCCTAATAAAATGAAATAACCCTCTCATATCTGCAGAAACCAATTTATCAACTAGTAACCGGATTTATTTGTGTTAGGAATCTAAAAATGATAGGCAATATATTTCAACTCTTAAATCACTACAAGCTTTCAGTTTCAACCTGTTCAGATATATCAGAGTAAAAACTTTCCAGATAAGAAAGACAATAATAATACAACAAACTATCAACAAGAGGATCCTTCTACGCTTGGACAATGCAAGATGACACCAAGTGAATTATACTTGGATAAGGTTAGCACAATTTTCTTATAATAATCCTCTTCTTTCTAGAGTACAATTGTATCATAAGGTAACTAGAAAAATAAGAATCCAAAATTAGGACTTCAAACATACAAAATATGATGATCAGATTTTAGGAAACTCTAGTTACATGTAAAAGAGTCATTTGTATCATAAGGTATTAAACTAAAATAATAAGAATTCAGAATTAGGACTCCATACATACAAAATTTGATGATCAAATGCAACACCAGCAAACATATTTCTCATTTCTAATATTGAAAATAATCAGATACTATAATATTAGTAGTATTAGACTATTACTAGTCACTTCACATCAAAAAGTGTCCTCATATTTATACAAGAGCAAAATACAAAACTTAATGATGTGAGATAATGAAACAAGTCCTAGATAAACACCTGACTAGTTAGACAAACAAGGTATACCATATTGAAAGATGAAATAACCACAGAGTTGCAAGTATCACATAACGATAAGAGAAAGTAGTAACATTTTGAATAAGTAACAAATTTTATAGTGTTCTAAATCTGTATATAGAGCATGGTGAACATAGGGAATTTGGAAAAGAGTACCTGCCTGAGTCAGAGATGTTGCATCTGCAATAACAAATGGTACATTCACGAAGCGAGCTAATGTTTTAGCAAGTAAGGTTTTCCCTGTCGTATAAAATAGACCAGATTACCAACAAAAGAATTGAAATTCAATACCAGTCCTAGTAACTTAATAATGTGTCCTTGGCAGTGTATTTGAAACTCAAATAATTTTAAGAGGTAAACCAAGTGCATAGCACATTATTCAAATGTGTTGAGCTTCAAAAGTTTTATTAGATTGCAAATAGGCATTTGCATTCCAAAAACTACCTTGCAGATGCAATTATTTTAATGAAGGGGTTGAATCTTGATTCTTTAAATCAATTTTTTTTATAAAAAATATCTTAATATTGTTACACCAGGAAAGAGATTTTTTTTTAAAAAAGTTATATTCAGAAATGTAGAACTGAATTATCTAGTTGTTACTTAGTTATTATAGTGCCAAAAGGACTTTCTCATTATATGTTAGCAAACACTACTTGCAATAAAACTATTTTTTCAGAAAAATTCAAGAAGTTAGTTTACCAAACACTAATCAGCTTTTGAATAAAGAACTTTCAGTAAATATGGTTTCTTTATAAGCAATTACATTTTTGCAGTAGTAATGCCAAACATACATTTTTGCAATTACCCTGTATGTTTTAGAAATACCAACATTGAATAATGTATAAACAAAAAGGTAGATCATGCACCCGATCCAGTTGGTCCCAGCAAGAGAATGTTGCTTTTTTCCAATTCCAGTAGTTCATCATGAGCATCCGATTGTACAAAAATGTTACTTGAATTGGCTCCAGAACTGGGCAATAATTCAACCACAAACAATTTCTTACAAGCTAGTAATGTTTCAAGTTAAAAGGACAAAATTATCAATTACGTTGTTAAAACTTAATTAGGTGGTCACCTAACCAAACTGGCTACAGCTAGGAACAAAAATAACAAAAAAATAACAGTCAGAACCTAAAAACCAGGACATAGTTAAGGAAAGTCAAAATTGTCTTTTTATGCATTTTGAGAATTGTTTCTGTTTAACTTAACAAAGATTTTGTTTCACTTTGGTTTTGATTCACAACTATCTTGAAACCAATATAACTGAACTGAATCAATATGGATATATTAGTTACATAATATTCTGTAAAGATAATAAAATTTAATATATTAATGTAAGAGTTACAGAAACTTTTTTTTTTACATTTAAACCAAATCAATCTGTTGGCTCCATTCAGTTTGGTTCGGAAGCTTACCATGGACAATTTTAATTCTCTTTGATTTTCAATTTCTTTAGTAAATTGATAAACTGAGATATGCCCACCCAAAGAAAATGTCAGCAGAGTTCCCAGGAATCAGGATGTTTGGAACTCATGATGATACAACATAAGCATTTCATTGGAAAATCATAACCTCAAAAGTTTAAATGATTAGGGACCTAATTTACTTAATTATGCTACAACAAGGGTAGGTTCTAACAAAAATGACAAAGAGAACTGAAATCACCACTAATGTACATAACAAGGCTAATAACCTTTTCTTCAAGGATGCATGATATATTCTTTTGTAGTGGTTGTATACACCCACAGCAAGCACCTGAAATTCCACTTCAAGTTAAGAAATGACAATTTAGCAAATGAATCTCATACATATTGCAAATAGTAAAGGCAACCCAAATACCATAGAAATCTAAGGAACAAAGTCATTCAGTTTATGGTAATATAAAACATTCCAGAAAATATAACATGGGAATGCTACATTACTATTTGGGTCAGTCACCTCAACTTCCCAAGCATCTAATGTTGCCACGAAGATTACTTATGAAATATGGGAACTGATTTTATGCCAAGAGATGATAATCTTAGATTTCCGTCAAGTAGCCACCTTATTAAGACATCCTTCATAAAATATAAATTATAAAAATGATAGCAACATAACATAATATTTCTTCTAATGTTAGTTTTATATGGGCATTCAAAATATTTAGTATTATAAATATTTACTATCGCAGTATTAATCAATAGTATTAATTTGAAAATATAGAACCCATAAGTTGAAACTCTAATCTCTCATCCTCATAATTTATTATAAACTTATATCAACAAATTCTATCAAGATAAATATAATTTTAATTAAATGGGCAATATTGGGGCTATGAGTTTGACTTATTTATTAGATGGGTGATACTCGGTTAAAATTGAGCAAACAGGTCAATCAGAGACACCAATTTATGATTTGTTGACCCTAGTTGCCACTAACATCAAGGGCTCTCTTGAAAGGGTCGGAGGAGTGAGTGTATAGGTAGTGATTTGTTCCATTCTCCACCTGACCAAAAAAGTATTAGTAGCATTTGCTTTGCCACCATTTTTTGTTTTTTTTTCTGTTGATAATCCAGGTATCAAATCCGGAAGCATAAGCGGCACCTCGCCCAGCAGCCAATGTCTCAGATTTTTCAATGTCCTACAGTGCGTCGTAGCTGGGATTTGTACCATGGGTGCTTGGTTAATCTGTCAAACGCCTTGCCACAGCATTTGCCTTGCCACCATAGACATATGTGTTGGGTGGTTCTCAAGTAAAAGTGGAAGCCGCATTTCTCAGATTATGAATAGTTAATTACTTATTTACAAATAGTTCATAGAATCATGGTGTGCAAAAGGCTAAACTCTAAGCTTAAACATGACCTCAAGAGATGATGAAACATAGGGTATATCAGTTTTAATAAAGATAAAGATGGTACCTTCTTAGCACGCTGCTGACCGATCACATACTTATCAAGCCCTTTGCAAATCTCCGTAGGGGTCGGTAAATTCCTCCCTAAATTCGACCCTCCCCACCCCGCTATCGCTCTGAATCCTCCACAGCCACTAAAACCATCACCTGCGCGAACCTCACTGAGCCCATCTACCCTCAGCATGTTCATATTCGGAGCTAATCGCCGCCCAAGAGATTGGTGCAATGTCGAACCCTCCGACCCATTCTCCGGAGAGCCTGTGCTGTAATACGAGCCGAGAGCCTTCCAGAACCGTTTCTTGGCCCGATTCTCGTGCTCGACGCCTTCACTCCTCTCCTTCTCCGGGTCTGGGCCCGGAACACGGCCGATCTCCACAAAAGTTCCCTGGAGGGGGATGAGCTCGTCTATGCGAAATGAGTAGGGAGTCTTGCAGTTAGGGCAGAGGTTGACGGTGCGGTGCCCTCTGCCGGTTTCCTCGATACGGTCGATAGATATAAGATCCGGGGGGAGATTAGGAAAGAGAATTCCCATGTGCTTGGAGCATCGGGGACAGTGTGCCTCAGCGCGGATTCGGCGGATGTGGAACTCGTCGGCGTCGCCTCCATCCGACTTATAGCGATCGTGGCGGAGGAGATTGGGGCGGCAGATATTGTAGACGGGGGAGAAGCGGGGTTTGGCGGCGGCGTTAAGAGCGGCCAGAATCGCGACGACGCGAAGCTTCTTCCAGCGGAGAATTCCCGACATCGAATCGATCCGCCCCACTGCCGAGACAGTGAGCAACCGAAGGACGTGGCCGATAAGGTAGGTGGTTGCCAAACGAGTGGTGACCTTGTCGGATTTGGTTTTTGTTTAAAATATTGATGGCAAATTTTTGGAAAATGGCCCCCAAAACGGCGCTAACTTTTTTTTAGATAAATTACAGACTAGGCGACTAGAGAGTAGGCCGTAAATAAATCGAGTTGAGTAGAATTTTGAGATATTCAATTTTATTTAATAAGGTAATCAAGTCGAGTCGAGTCGAGCTGACCTTAAAATGAATTAAGTTTTTAAAATGAGTGTTCAAGCTTGGCTTGGTTTATTATTTATGAGTTTGAGCTTGTTTGAAGCTTGGCTTGAGCTTGGTTCGTTTAGATGTTATCAATCTCTCAATTCAAGTTTGGTTTGAGCTTGGTTCGAGCTTAGTTCATTTAGATGTTATCAAACTCTCAATTCAAATTTGTTTGATTATTTGAAATTTTTAGTTGTTTGTTTGATTATTGAGATTGATAATTTAAATTTATTTATTTATTTTATTTTATTGTTTATTTAACATATTGAAAAGAGTTTTATTAATGAATATGGTTTGTGAACATTGTTCATGAACAACACGAATGTTAACAAGATGAATACATGTTCAAGCTTGTTTGTTTAACTTAACGAGCTGTTCAAACTTGTTTGTTTAATTAATCTTATGTATATTGAACGAACATAAACAAACTCTTACCAAACCGAATACCAAATTTGTTCACGAATGTTTGGTTTATTTACAACCCTACTAGAGGGTGACTAACAGGTGATAGAAATTTTTTTTTTCCCGATAATATGTATCCATGAGCAATTGACCTTTTGCCCATTAAATTTTTTGGTGTGATGTCGTTCCTGGGTCATAGTATCACGGTAGGATATCTAGATTGTCATCTAGGTATTTTGTAATTTGAACTCCAACTACGACGTATTTGTAAAAAAAAATTCTCCAAATGGGAGGTGAAATTTTAATTGAATCAAAATTTTACTCATTTTTACTAAGAAAACGCCTTGTAGGATTTAGGATTTTATGTTGGGATGAACTTTATGTTTGGAAGATATGTTCTCCTAAGGTTACAATACAAGAATTAGGTTCTTCAAATGGTTAATCAAACATCTAAGATTTGAATCTCAGTGTACTATAAATTTTTTTTCTAATGGGAAATAAGTTTAAGAATGTTGATCGTTTAAATGAGCCTTCACAAGTACTTTTCGATTTATTTTTATGGCCGATAAAAAATTTATATAGCTCAAATCGATCATCTTTAAAATTAATTGGTTCGAAGAGTTGAATATTTGAATTAAAAAAACATAGTTTATCTAATTAAAAAAATCAAAATAATTATAAATATGAACAGAATAAAAGATACTACATGAAGTTCTACCATCTCTTCCTCAATCTTCTCTCCTTAGTCTTTAGGTCTTTATCTAAGAGTTCGTTATCTTCATCATTATTCAAGATTAGAGATTAGGTAGTAGGCTACTTCATCTTCATATATGTGTTCAGATTTTAAATTATATATAGCATTATAAGTTGGAATTATACATTTTAAATCATTTAGGGGGCTCGTGTGTGGACTTTGCTCATAGATGACAATTCCAAGGCAGTTAAGTTAGCTTGTTGTCTGATTGTGATGATGCTATGTATGGTGATCAAATAGTAGGAAAGGGTCCAAGAATTACTCAATCTCACAACTTTATAGTAAGCCTCTTAGCCGTTATCCATTAATTATAAAAGGAAGAGCCATTTTAGTTTAGCTCAATCGACAATTGTTTGTGCTAATGCTTCGACCAATGCTACTTGGTTGCTGGTGCTGCAAAAAGGAAGATGAACAATGAGGTAGTTCTTGTTTATTTCTCCCTTTTATGTTTAAACTGATTTCTTCAGTTGTGTTTATTCGTCCTATCAATTGCTAGTAGGCATCTCACTGAGCACAACAACAATGTGGTAGGATATGGCACTAGATCAAGCACAAGTAGATTCATATGTAGCCGGGGAAATGGAAGAGGATACAATGGAATTCATCCACATCTGAACAACAAACAGCCAGTCTTGCAGAAAGAATAAGCTCTTGCCACCTTCTGAAATGCCAGTTTATACAGGAACCCCTGTGATTCCTGTGAAAGCAAGTTTACATGGTAGATAGATATCTATTCATTTGCCAAAGGGAAGAAGAGAGAGGATCAATGAGAGGATGAAGCTTCTGCGAGAACTTGTTCCTGGCTGCAGCAAGGCAGGTTTCTTTCATTCTCCTTGAATATTCACACTTTATGAAACTTGCCAGCTTCAGATCACTGCAACAACAGGTTGAGGTAAGTGTGCTTCATGCTATAAATAAGTTTTTTTTTTATAATTGATGACTAATTTTGAAAATGACCAACTCAATTTTATGAAATTTTTTTACCGATTATAAAAATAAATCAAAAAAATACTCATAATACAATGAACAACCCATCAACTAACATAATCAATGGCCCATTAAAAAAAATCATATAAACTTATTTGTCTACGCACGTTATTGCGTTTTGCTACATAATTATCGATTAATTATAAAATAAAGATTTGGCATAGAGAAAAAGCCGTGCGTCAGTTCCACCACAAGTTAAATTTAAAATATTATATTGTTAATATTTATTAAAAGGAGGAGAACGGATCAAATTTGTATTACTGAAGAGGGGCTGGACCGCTTGAGGCTGATAGGGAACAGAAGGAGAGAAAGAGACCATGGCGCTGTGGACGTCTCCGCTTCGACCGATCCCCTTCGGAAGCCGCTGGTCAGAATCCTCATCTCGCATCCGAGCTTTGTCGTCGGACGTCCCCGTTCCAGATTTCCTCTCCTCCGATTGGTAATCTATAGCTTCCATCTCTCCACTTACCTTGATTTGTTCCGGTTTGCTGCTAGATTTAACTGCGGTTGTCGATCCCCACGAATGTTCCTTCGATGAGGGCGAGCACGTCTATGCGATAGGAGTAGGCAATCTTGCATTTAGGGCAGAGGGGAGGTGGGAGTGGGGATGCGGATGTGCCGTGGAACTCGTCGGCGTCGCCTCCATCCGACATATAGCAACCGTGGCGGAGGAGATCCGGGCTGCGGATATCGTAGACGGAGAGCAGCGGGGTTTGACGGTGCGAGTGGCCAGATTCCCAACGACGCGATGCTTCTTCCGGTGGAGAATTCTCGACATCGAACTGATCTCCCCACTGCCGAGACCGTGAACAATAAGGATGTAGACGATACGATAGGCGGGTTCGAAACAAGTGGTGGCACAACTTTGTCAAATATAAGAGAATATGTCAGGTGAACTCGACCTAGCTATCATTTAGGAAGCAGTTGGAAATGTTTGTGGTTAATAGGTTTAATGCTAACTAACTAGAATATAGTGATTAATTTTATGGTTTCAAGTAACATTTTAGAAATTTTTTATTTGTGAACAAACAAAATTTTCATAGTATATAGCCTAATCTCACACTTTCACACTTAACGCTTCACGTGGCAAAAGGTGACTCACTCACCTCAAGTACCACTCGATGTCACCCCATAGCTAGATGAAAGGAGTAAATCACGGTGACCGAGCGACCTCTCTAGGTGGGAGGGATTTTATTCCCCAAGGAATTGTTACCTCGGGGATTCGATCTCTGTTCTCATGTGACAATCTACCACTCAAGTATCAACTCAGCTATGTTCATGGGGGCATGCTTAATGTTTCACGCATTATGTACTAAGTGATATGATCGAAAATAATATACATGATAACTAATTTATGAAGTTATTAAAGTTATAAAAGGATTTTAAAAAACATAGTATTCTAATATTTTAAATATTATTTGTATAGCTATTATTATTTTAGATCTAGAATTAAATATGTATTGTTGTAATATTATAAGTGAATATTATAAAAATTTAGAATTAGGAAATTCATAACAAAAGAATTAGAAATATATTAAATAAAGTATATTCAATTTGTTATGAGAGGTATAGCCATCAACCAACACCACAATATTAGGTACCATCTTCTCGCCCCCCCCCCCCCCAGTTGGTACTCGGGTGGTGGTTTGTCATATTAGGACGAGGAATCGATTCTCGTAGGGTTCATTCCCTATGAGGAAAAACGTCCGACCCACCTAGGAGGTCATTGTTTATCCTGATTTACCTGCGTGTATCTTACCCTGGGGCCGACGATACTGGGTCACTTGGGGTGAGCGCATCACCTTTTTTTGCCACATTAGGTATCATCTCCCCTCAAAAGTTGAGGCATAATGTTCATATTTTATCGGAGATTTAGTCGTGCTAGTGCCCGTCTGAGTCAACCAAGTGAAGGATCAAAAATTAAACTTCACACTAAGATTAATGAACTTAGTTCTTGCCTAAATTGTCATTCAGTTGACTCAAGTTGAAACATAATGAGTGTTTTGATGGAGGTCTAGCCAAGTAACTTGCCCTGCCATTAAATTTCTATCTTAAGTCCATTGATTAAGTAGATTAAGGTCTTCCTAAAATATAGTTTGGGATTGCAATGCATGTGTAAGTCCTCAAATTACTTGGTATTCTATAATGCTTGGGAATGATTGTTTTAAGTTAATCAATACGGTGTATTATTGATTTCTGAAGTATCTTGGAACATACTTTTTGTCAAACCTTTGCCGCACCTCTATCATTCTCTAGGCTTCTCTCTCACAGAACAAATAAAAAGCAGTGACAGAATCTCGCTGCATGTGCTCTAACACTTACAGACTAAGGCAGGCCTACTAATAGTGTGAGAGTTGAGTTCACCCATTACACCCAAAAACTTGGCAAAAGGTATAACATAAAGAGATGATAGGAAGTAGAACAACTTACACCTCTTTTGACTACCCACACCTCACTTGGGCCTTGGGTGCTTTGGCCAAAAATTGTTTAATCCCATCAACTAGGTTTCATATGGTTAATTTCTTGAGATGTTTAGGGAATTGAAACTATGGGAAAACAAAAGACAAAAGAAGCAAATAATTAAAATTGCTAAAATGGAGCATACAAAAAACATAGATCAACCAGCATTAGAGAGGAGAACCACATCATGAGCAGCAGAATTAGTGCCTTCCAAACAAGCATTTGTTTTTGAAGATTCAAAATTTTCTCTCATACCAATCTAGCAGCTAAGTGTAGTGGTTTGCCTCCACAAAGTTGGACATGATTCCCATGAAAACTGATGATCAAAATCAATCGTTTGCCACAGTATTGAAGAAATAAATTAAGGAATTTTGATATGAAAAAAAAATTACTGAAGTATTTGCCAATTGCCAACTGTGATGAAGTAGCAACACAAGACAGCAACAAAGTACTATTTGTTAAGTACTGAAGGATGAAATCTCTATACTTATCTTTTTCAATTTGTGAATCTCATGTAGATGTATTAATATTATCTTTAAACATAGTTTTTTTTTTTTTTCTCCTTTTCTACTGTCTCCTTCAGAAAGATATTTATGGTTGGATGGATCATGGTTTCCTCTTCTTTCTCTCAGGCTTCAATCTCGCAAGAAAAGGCCCTTTGGTCCTAAGTTGGAAGTACAATCTGACTTCGTATTACCATTGGTTTTCTGTTCATTAACCATAACTTTCATAACTCTGATCCCAGGCTTTAGTTCAGTGCAGAAGAAGCTATACAATGCCAAATTGATGCATTAAAATATAATGATCAACCTCGCCCAGACTATGGAATAGAAGTCATGTACAGGGTATTATATTTTCTTGGTTTCACAGTAAGGGTACTTGCCGTTTAATATTTTTATATGATGAATAATTACTTTAATGTGCCTCTAGTTTGCTGGATTTGATCCTTTTGAAAGGTCGACCTACTTTGGACCATTCTTTGACCTAGGACAGGTTGGAAAGATAGTTGGGATTGGCTAGAGTTGTAATTTAGTTACTCATATTCATTCTTCCTCTTTTGACAAAATTTGATAGTTTGAACGCTTTCGGCGAATCTTTCACCATCCAACATATCGGGTTTTGCTTGCTCACAAGGAAAGGAGCATCTTGAGCAACTTATGGGTGAAAGAGGTAACCAAGTCTGCACATCTGAGAATTTGGTTGTCTATAATTTCAAAAGAAGTTATATAACTCACCGGAAGACCTTACATTCCTTCACTTGATGGTATGCATGTACTGAAATAGAACCGATTCAAGCAACGAGTTTGGATACGAGGGTCACGCCCTGAGGAAGAAGAGATCTTTGAATTTACAATGGTTCAGGTTTACTCTCTATCTATATATAAACACATGCGTTTATGTGTGGGTATGCAAGCATATTCATTGGGTTGTACTGGTGGTTGACAGAGGATTGGTGGTTCCTGGGATGGATATTGGTTAACAGAGAGCTTGCTTCATGACGGGGATGGATTTTCTGGTGGGCTTGCCTATTAGTGGATTAATCTCTGGCTGTATATATCATTTGAAAAATCTCTCTGTTGAATAATACAACTGTGCTACAGATAGGTAACGACAGATGTGTATTAAGATGGCGGCAACTTTAAGACTTAAACCGGTTTACCTGTGTTAAATTTGGTCAACACTTCTGTGGAGAACTCCTTCCAAGCCATCCGATCAACATATTGAGAAATCCAGCTAGGATCGTGTGACTTGGAAGGTGTCCTCCATGGAAATTTCTATGAGCATGTGCAAGTTTTATCTCATTTCATTAGTTTTGGTTATTGAGACGCAGTTTTGAATTATAGATGGATGTGTTCTAGAGAAAGGATAACTGATGTCCGTGGCTATCTAATGTGTTCTACAGAAACAATTTAGCAAGACTTAAAGAAGTATGTCTGAGAATGTATAGTAGATTCAGCCTGTTTATATATAAATCAATGTGCGTTTATGATCAACTCAGTTCAAAAAGCAGATTTTGCCTGATTCGCAGTGTATATTTAGTCGACATATCACCAGAAACTTTCACAAATACATAATAGATCAGTGGAGCTACCACAGAGCCATCCTACATACTTGAACATCTCATCAAAAATTTAAACAAGAATATCTCGTTCATCAAATCAGACACGAGAGATCTGAAAGGTGCGGCTACTCATTACCAATCATTTTGTTAGTCTGGACCAGCAAAACTCACACTAAACCACTTCCATTGTCAGCAAAATGTAGTGTTCTGCTCGAGATTCACAATTTCCACAGATACATAGAGTGGAGCTACAACAACAACCCTAAATACTGAGTAACTGAGTTTAGTTGCAGGTATGTCATCCTGTGGCCTTGAATAACTGAGTTGTAGGGATCATTTCTTAGCATGAACTTCTTTTCTTACAACATAACAATCTGGTGGGCTGATGTTCACATAGTAATTTTGTATCGTATCTACAATTTCAAATCCAAACTTCTTGTATTAGGCAATTGCATCTTCATTATTTGTCAGCACATGCAAGTATATATCTGATATATTATTCTGCTTCTCCGATAAATTGAGCACATGTTTCAACAATTTTGTGCCTGTTTAGGAAAAAAAAAGATTATATGAGGACAAACCTCTTATGCTCCTAGCATAAGTTATAATCATCCTCACACTATCAAAGGTAAAAGACGAGAACACAATCATTCAACCTTTGACCATATTACAGAAATTCTTCAAATGAATGAGTTATTTTATCTCGGAAATGTTCAGGAAATTGTTAGGAAAATTTTCAGGCTTCAATTTTTCATGTTCAAGTTTCAGATATGCCATGAGTTTGGATTAGTGTCGATTCAGTTTCAGTCACTATGATAACAATTTAAATGGTTAAGTGCAAATTGTCATTTCTTTTATTTTCAGTAGATTCCACGAGGTACCAATCCAAGAGATATCCCCATAGATGAGAGAAAGACAATTTAAGAGGTTATTTACTTATTTAAAAACTACTAATTGATTAGAAAAATGTGTAAAAACTAAAGGGAGAACATACATACAAAGAGCTACTTAACATAATACAACCTCATATAGAAATCAATAGCAAAACAAGGATGGATAAAGCATTCTAAGAACGAGTATCAAAAGTAAGTAGATATACAATTGAGACTTACCAATTCCAAGCCGACGGTATGGTGCCCAAACACCTAGGATCATAATGTAAATAGACACAGCCCCTCCTTCCTTTTTCTCAAGCCGACATGCAATTGAACCAACACAGACGTCGCTAAAATAAGCTACAGAAGCACAGAAATATAAGCAAAGTGTCTGTGAACTAGTAAACAAAAAGAAGGTTTGATAAGTCCTAGGATTTAGGGTTTGGTTTTAGGGTTTAGAGGTGCTTGTTTTCATCTACAGAAGCGCGACAATGGGTTGGATAGCATACAAAAAAAAAAAGGCCAGCGCCCCTAACCAAATTAATACCCCATATAATGGAACCCGACACCAAACCAGATAGTTTTATACTATTTCTAAACATAACCATCAAGTGCTGAAATTGTAGTATGCAATAGTGAAGATAGCCAAAATATTTAGCAAGCGAAGATCTCCTCGAGTAGATAGATATTTGGTCGAATTGGACAACTACTGCGCCTGAACAGATTCTTTGGCCTTCATACACATTTCCTTTTTTGTGTATGATGCAAAATCTTTCTAAAGAAATTCGGTTCAAATATATTATGTCTATGATTTAAAAATTCAAATCATTTCAAAGGCTTGCCTCCTTAATTTGTCCATGTCTACGAGCAATTCAAAATACCTCAATTTTTCTAGATCCAAGTCAAATATAATTTGAAGTGCTTCTTTTTTAGATTAGACTATTTTAGACATGACGAATCTATGAATTGAACATGCCATGCTTGGATTATAAACTTCAATTTCATATGGTAAACACATCATGTGTCATTGATGACCCAATGAGACATATCGCATACACCCATGAATCTCAACTAGATTGAATCTGGCACTCCTATTTATACACTACCTAAAACTATGTATGCCAATAGCAAATGCATGGCTGAAGAAGATGTATCAGTAAATATGGTAGCTCTTTTTGAAGTAAATTCAATTCATACAAGCATTACAAAATATCCAGATTCTAAATATAATGCATTTTGACAAATCACCAAGGCCAAACAAATTAGATAATTCAAGATCCATAATACTGTTATTCTTTCTGATTAGCTCAATTACTTGCTATCTGACGCAGCTCACGCCTAGGTATAGTCATTTCTGAAGACATCTAGATCACTGTAAATGATGTATGAAACTTTATTAGAACTTACCCAAACTTCTCAAAAATCACGAGTCAATACCTTTTTTTTTGAAAAACAAAAAAAAAAAAAAATCTAGCTTAATGTTCTATATATATATATATATATATATCTTGGATTTTTACAAAATTTAGGTGAATAATTTCAGTGTTAGCATGTTTGTTTTTCTTCTCCCATATTAAAAAAAATTAAAATGAATTGATTCAAGAAATTCCTAATCATAGGTAGTAGAGGGGATCCCTTTCGTCATTCCAACTATATAACATGCGATAGCTTTGAGCAAAAGAAATTCTAAAGAGGAAAGGAAGAAAGAAAAGACCGAGCTTGGTGAAATTGGTAGAAACAATGGCGTCAGCATAGTACTTGTCATTGTAGCAGACGAGGAAGAGGACGACGTTGAGCTTCAACTGCATCATGTTCTTGTTGCAGACGCCGTCAAGGAATATCGCTTCCGCCATCGCCATCACCCCCTTTTTCCTTCCGATCGCAACAACCATAAATGAACGAACAGAGGAGCGGAGGAACCTTGTTACCTCAAATACAAAGAATTGAATCCTTTTTATAATTGTAATTTCCTGAGAGGACTTTTTGGGTAAAGGAAAAGGCCCAAACGGTCCAATCTCATCCAACTTTAAAAAAAAAAAAAAAAAAAAAAAAAAAAAAACTTTTTTGGGATTATTACATCCAATAAAGGTTAACCAACTAAAAAAAAAATCTAAGAAGAGATGCTGGTGCTGTTGGATCGCTGACGTCCGGTTAGGGGAGGGGGATAACCTTGCAAAAGTAAGCCGAACCTTTCTCGACTTTAAAACGTAAACACTTGTATAAACAAAATAGATAAACTGAAAAGAAGAGACACAACAAATTACTTGGTTACAACCGGAGAGATTGTTAATCTAAGGAAGATAAAATGCTTAGTAAACTCTTCTTCAGGTGGAGATGCTTCTTACAGTAGTTGAAGCACTCAATTACAGCTCAAAACTCAATTAGGATTAATCACAAATGTTGTGTTTAATTTCCTACGTCCGGGGGTCTTTTTATAGCCCCTAGAAAAACTTATCCTTGGCTGGAAGGCGTCTCCAATAGGCTGGAAGGCGTCTCCAGTGAGGCACTAAAGGATAAAGTTTTATCCTTTACCAACGGCAAAATTTGCCGAGTCGAAGGTACCTTTAACTACTCCATTGAGGGCGCCTCCAGCAGCTCTGCAGCTCCCTTTTGGCTCTCTTGCTGCTCCAATCACCTAGGTGATTTCATCCATCCGGAATAAAGCTCACCCAAACTCAATTTCCTGTCTTCTCCTCGAGCAGCCTTCCTCCCCCGCTTCTCGTCCCTCGGATTACCGCGCGCGTCCTTCTCGTCCACCGGTGTCCTCTTCCGCAGCACCTTATCCTAAGACGCACCGAGCCCGTCGACTCTCTTGCATGTCGTCCTTCTCACTAGCTGCGTCTTCCGCTCGACTTCCTGTGCTCCTAAGCTCTTGCACATTTAGACACAGAGATTAAATACTAACAGAATCTAACCTGACTTGGTTGATCACATCAAAACTACCATGAGGTTCCAACAATCTCCCCCTTTTTAATGTGATCAAACCCAAGTGAAGTTAGGATAAACCACAAAAAGTAGTTTTAATTTTTGCAAGTAACCCCTAAACTTGTTCTTCACTACTCTCCCTTTTGATCACATTAAAAAAATGGGGTAGCTTAAAAAGTCTAAAAATAAATCCAGTGGAAATATGAAGGTCTAACTGTTTTTTTAAAAAAATTGCTTAAAAAATTTCTAACAAAATTTTTTTGACAAGTAATTTAAAGTATTTTTATAGCTACTAAATGCTTAATAGTTAGTTAATTAAATACTTATTTTAATAATTGACTTCCAGACTATGACGAAACACTTGACTTTCTTGAATATTGGAATAACAATCACTTTATAGACAAAGTATTTATATTTAATTTTCTCTCTGAAATCCCTAAGTCAATAAAAAAAATTAGTTTAGATATGATTTTGGAATACAAAATAGTCCTTCCAATTAGATTAATTAAGAATTTCTTAGGTACTTATTTCTTTAAAATTTTCTAATTTGGTCATTATGATATTTAAGGTACTAATTCAATCTACTATATCTTCTAACATTTTGAATTTGTGAGTATGCACGATTTTTCAAATGTTCTATTTCCTTTTTCAAGTTTTCACTTTCAATTTTTATTTTATCAACGTTTTCTAATCGACAAGATTTATCTAGAGTTGATTTTAATTTTTTAACTTCTTTTTCTAATTTACAGTAATTTTTTGTTAATAGTTTTATAAACTGAAATAACTTGTCAAGAGGAAGATCATACCCGACTTACCTTATTGATCCCGTGATTCGAAGCTCCCCCTGAAGTACTGCTTTCTTCCGATATCGCTCCCCCTCATCGATGCTCATTTCGGACGAGCTTGTTTCGTCTCCGTCTTCTTGGTGACTTGCCACCAGCGCAAGTCCGGCAAGGGCTTCTATCTCCGATTCAGACGACATTTCGTCCCACGTCGCCTTTAGATTTTCGATGCTTCTTTTGAACTGGTCTTTTATCCTTGCTCTTCAATTTATGACAGTTGTCTTTTATGTGTCATTCTTTATTGCAGTGGTAGCATCTTATCTTTCTTCTTCTTCTTTGATTCTGCACTTGATTAAACTTGTTAGATTTAAACAACTTTTTAAATCTACTTACCATTAGTGTCGTTTCATCATCATCGAGAGAAGATTCGGAATCTCGTTCGTCCGTTTTTGCCTTTAAGGCAATGTTATACATTTACTCCTTCTTTGAACTTGCACATCTCATTTCATGGACTTCAAAAGTTGAAAATAGTTCTTCTAAAATAGTAGATTCTAGATCCTTAGATATATAATAAGCATCTACTAATGATGTCCATTCAAGATTTATAGGGAATGTATTAAACGCGTACCTTAGCAAATCTCAGTTGCTTACCTTTTCTCTGAGATTCGTGAGTCTAGTGATGAGCTCTTTATCATTGAGTGAAGGTGTGCAACGGTTTCCCCTTCTTCCAGTTTGATGTTGCTAATCTAGTTTCTGAGCAAATCCCGTCTCGCGAGTTTCGCCTCCGAGGTTCTTTCATGTAGTTTCAGGAATTTCTTCTAAAGCTCCTTTGTAGAATCGTAAGCTCCGATCTAGTTAACTTCTTGTGGGGGTAAAATGCTTAGCAGATGAAACTATACTTTGTCATTTGCCACGAAGTCGACTTGCTCTTTTTTGGTCCAGTGGTATTTTTCTTTGCCTTCAGGTGCTACGAAACCAAATTTCATTATTAAAAGTAACTCGAAATCAATTTTAAAAAATACCTCCATCTTTTTCTTCCAGTTGACGAATTCCCTCTCAAACTTCGGTGGGTAGATACTTGATTTGGCCATCTCGTGTGCTTCGTTCGGCGGTTAGTTCTCCTAAAGTGACATTGCTCCGATACTAATTGTTGGATCACTGACATCTGGCTGAGAGGGGGGGGGAGGAGGGAGGAGAATAGCCCTGCAAAAGTAAGATGAACCTTTCTCAACTTTAAAGCATAAACACTTGCATAAACAAAATAGATAAATTGAAAAGAAGAGGCACAACGAATTACTTGGTTACAACTGAGGAGGTTGTTAATCCAAGGAAGATGAAATACTCAGTAAACTCTCCTTTAGGCGGAGAAGCCTCTTACAGTAGTTGAAGCACTCAATTACAGCTCAGAACTCAATTAGGATTAATCACAAGTGTTGCGTTTAATTTCCTAGGTCCAGTGGTGTTTTCATAGCCCCTAGAAAAAACTTATCCTGGGCTGGAAGGCGCCTTCGACGAGGCACTAAAGGATAAAATTTTATCCTTTACCAACGACAGAATTTGCCCAGTCGAAGGCACCTTCATGGAGTCGAAGGTGCCTTCAACGAGTCGAAGGCGCCTTCAACCCTGTTGAAGGCGCCTTCCCACTGAAAGGCGTGGAGGCACCTTTAACTCCTTTGAGGGCGCCTCCAGCAGCTCCGCAGCTCCCTTTTGTCTCTCTTGTTGCTCCAATCACCTAGGTGATTTCGTCCATCCGGAATAGGGCTCACCCGAACTCAATTTTCAGTCTTCTCTTCGAGCAACCTTTCATCCCGGCTTCTCGTCCCTCGGACCGCCACGTGCGTCATTCTCGTCCGTCGATGTACTTTTCCGTAGCACCTCGTCTTTCAGATGCACCGAGCCCATCGGCTCTCTTCCATGCCGTCTTTCTCACTAGCTGCGTCTTCTGCTCGACTTTTTGTGCTCATAAGTTCCTGCATACTTAGACATAGAGATCAAAAACTAATAGAACCTAACCTAAATTGGTTGATCATATCAAAATTATCATGGGATAATGGGATTCCAACATGTGCTTCCAGATGGGTGGAGTAGGAAAAATTTAAATTTTAATAAGCTTCTGAATGTGTAAAAATTATGCTCCCAATTTACTCGGTGGAGTAGGAAAAAGACTATTTACCTATTATTAAAAAAAAGTGTGTTTTACTAATAAAACGGAATGACTAAGAGGACGAGAATTAGAGTCCACTAGGGACGAATAAATATTCTAAAGGTACTCGGTAGATGAACGAGAGAGAAGGAAGTTATATATATATAAAAAAAAGGGCACGATTCACATTGTCATACCGAGACATCATCGATTTAAGCCATTGATTACCGATAAACTGACCCACAACATCCGGATCGCATTAATTGAGAAAATTTCCAACAATATTATTCATGAAAAAATGATTTTTTGAAATTCTAGTACAAGTATGATAAAAGGCATTAATGTTTTACTATTGCATGGATGCATCACTTTGTTCTCTGAGATGCAGTAGTTTAACACCTTAGTTCACAACAATAGAGAGCCTCTACTCTTTTAGCTCAGGGCCAAAATTTCCAAAATCCATAAAAACAAAGCAATATATCAGATGCCCGATCTTGTATAGCAACACAACTACATATATCACCACAAACCATAACAATGCAAATTGGGTTCATAACATTTCCAAGCTCTAACGAAGCAAAATGGCGTCGCAAGCAAAGTTGTTAAAAGTATGAACCAAGTACTACCATGGAGACACAAGATAATCAAGAGAGGACCATTGGCTGGATTACACCAGTCTACTTATTGTCACACAATATGTTTACTATAGTTTAAACCAAAACATGTTTACCTAAGTACAATATTTTTATTCCTACATTCTCACAGATGCCAGGAGTGACAATTTCTGTACATGATACCGCCATTTGTTGATGTCCATTGTTGGTGAATCAAATTCACTGTTCTTTGGTGCATCCTTGTGGTGCTCTTGGAGCTATAATAATTGACAGAGAAAGATGTCATTAAAATATACATGATAATCGAGTAACATCAGTGAGAGATCAAAATTACCTAAATTGATAGCTTCAGAGATTTTCATTAACCTAAGACGCTTGCATGAAGCAACGAACATTCTGCGAGCAAAAAATGGAATTTAGAGTTGCTCTTGTGGAAATGATAACCATGCAGCACCTTGAACTATGCAAGAAAACTGGACACGCTGATTTGCTGATTTTGATTCAAACAACAAACTAATGACAGTGATGGGTTAAAAACCTTATAGAAGGCACAACAAACTACTACTGAGCGACAGAACAACATGAAAATGACAGTGATGGGTTAAAAGCCTTATAGAAGCCATGTCTTATTAATTGAATGCCGGTATGTTTCCTGTTGGCCTTATTGCCTTGTATTCCCTTGTATCATATCTAATTCACTTATTTGTTCTGTTTGTTTTCTCCATGATCATACACTTAAGTCAGCCAAATTTGTTGCATGATTGAGGGTCTTTTCTTTGTGATCAAAAGTTACGTTAATCTCCTCAAGTGGACCGTTTCTTTGTGAGCTCAGACATGTGCTTCTTTCTTTGATACCTCACATGCCTCATGAACCTTCCATAAAGAATTTCCCCTACCAGTACCTAGTGCATAGTTTTGAATCAGGACATACCCTGCCTATCGATTCTTGTTATTGCTGATCTTGATCTCCTCATTGCTTATAAGAAAGGGTGTTCAGTGGTGTTCCATTGCATCTATTCAAATATTTCATGAAAGGTACCAGCATATTGGGATGCTAGTTATAATTATCAGCTACGTGATTTGTCTCTTTTTTTTTTTTTTTTGTATGAAAAGCTAGGTGATTTGTCTCTGAAAGGTCCTTGCGTAGTGAGATGGATTATGTATCCAACAAGCTTGTAACTCTCCTCAATCATCTTCCATAGCTTTCAGTTGTTTCTGTTTTTTTTCTTGATTCCTAAACTGGTTGAACTGGCTAAGAAACTAGGATCAACGACAAAAAGTAGTCCTACAAAACAAGGACCAAGGATAAAAAAATATAGTAGTATTCATTCTAGCTTGAAACAACTTTCCAAATTTACCATCAGATCCAACACTACATCCTAGTTCAAGTCATGCATGCACATTTCCTACATTTGCCAGACCAGACGAATCATCAAGGTATTCTCTCCTAAGGAAAGATTGTCTTCCATTTTCACCAATCAACTATAGTCCCAATTGCAGTGATGCAAGCTGTTACCTGATGAGATGCAATCCTTCAAACTTTTTCTTTCTTAATTGTAACAAGTTTTGATCTGACAGTTTGTGATAAGCCATTGTGGGTCTCCAAACAAATGATTCCATTTCCTCTTTTGACATAACTTTATTGGATTTATATCGTTGCATTTCCTATGATTCCTATTCAATCATAAATTTAACTTCTGATAACAACTTCCTTAACCACAGATTCACATACATAAATTAAAATTCCCATCAAGAAAGAATTTACCTAATACTAATTTGAAAGGGAGAAATGAGCAGTAGTCCGCAATAACGTTTGAACATCCAGTAAATTTTCATTTGTATATTATTTATGCATCAGTCTAAAGTTAGAATGACAATAAGAGAAGCAAAACAATTAAAAAAAAAAAATCTTGATAATTAGTAGGTCTGCAGTGGGACTGATCCATGCGTTGTCTAACTGAAGAACAAGGAAATATACACCTATGTTTTCATCTTTCTGTATTTCAAGACTAATTGATGGGGGATAAAAACTTACTTCCAGGGAACATCACCGACGAGCATCCAATCACCATCTTTGTCCTCATAAGTCGGCACATACTCTGCGCCACTCACAGGATCAACCAGCCTCCTCTCATTGGGATAATTGCCTGAGGAAATTTGGAACAAAAATTCCATGAACCTTGCCCATTAATCGAAAGAAAGAAATCCCAAACCAAGCAATCTAGAGATGGCTGAGAGAGAGAGAGAGAGAGAGAGAGAGAGAGGAATGGAAAAAATTACGGGCAGTGAAGCAAGAGAACATTTCCTCGAGGGCAGTAAGCAACTGCTGGTATCCAGCATATGCCTCCAGGTCAACCTTACGAAGGTACGGCGCACCGTCGACGGCCACCTTCACGTAGGTGAAGCTCTTGAGCGCGTTTCGCCGGAACGACCTCACCGGCGGCCATCCCACCACTTGAGCCCTTAAGGAGGAAAAAATTAATTCGATAAGAAAATTAGTAGCCCTATTTTCCCACAATCAAAGGGTATGTTTGGTGTTGCTTACTTGGATTGTGGAGGTTTGATGGAGGCTCCTTGGGAGGAATCGGAAGGGAGATCGTCGTCCGATAGGCCTCGCTTCCTTTCAGGGTCGGATCTGGAGGCACCGGGCGGGGCGAGCGTGAGCTGCGTCTCTTCGTAGTCGAGGCCGGAGGCATCAGATTCTGTGGAGCTGTGCGCTGTCTCCGTCGTCGACATGGTGGAGCAAGCCGAAGTAGGAAGACGAAGACGAAGACGAAGACGAAGACGCAGAAGACGAATAAGAAGAAGAAGAAGAGAAGAAGAAGAAGAAGAATGAGAAAAACGAAGGAGCGGCGGGTGGAGGGAGAGTGTGGGCCAGGGTTGTCGGTTAGAGTTGTCTCCTCTTAACCGTGCCGGACTGGACCACCACTACAATAATAATAATAATTTTTATAATAAAATAGTAGTAATAATAATGATGGTATCTCACAATAGTCCCGCGAGCTGTTTTTTTTTCTAATTGTACCCTCCAGATTTCAATATTACCAAAACACCCCTAGAGTTTCGGACCTCGCTCAGCAACAAGGACGATTTTCTGAATACCCATAAGATTTCACTGTGTTAACGATTTCCCTCTTTTAGAATTTGGTATTGCCAAGACAACACTTAAGCTTCTAATTTCTTTTATTAAAATGTCACCTTTTTCAATTTTTAATCATAATCCACACTGAAAAGTTCAAGCTCGTAAACTATAAATTTTGTAATGTTCAAATTTATTTGATTAGATAATTGGATCATAAATTAAGCAGTTAAAATAATTATTTAATTTGACTTAATTGTTTTTATAAATTTAAATTTAGTTTAAATTTGAATTGAGTTTGGTTCATTTAAAACTTATTGAATTATTAATTCAACTTGTTTAATTGATTATTAAACTTGATAATAAATTTATTTAGTTAATTTTAAAAATTTATTTATTTATTTAGTATATTAATAAAAGTTTATTCAGGGACATTATTTACTAATATTATTCATTAATGTTGTTAGTCAATGTGTTTAAATTTTTTTTTAATTTAATGAGTTATTTAAATTTATTTATTTAATTAATCATATAAATATTTAACGAAAATAAATAAAATCTTATTTAGCGAATATCAAATTTATTCATGGAAATTGTATTCATTTACCACCAAGTGGAAAATGACTAGATCTTATCGTGTACACAACGTCTTCAAAATCTGGAGCCAGCAGAGAAACGTAGTCAGTGGCTCACTATTTAATAATAATAATAATAATAATGTTTACAAGTCAAATGGCAATTAAAGTGGTTGGAGAAGGTGTGCGGCGTGCCCGCATTAAAAGGGCAATTAAGATTGATGTGTCTTAATTTAAGCATGCAAAATGAGAATCTTTTAGGTATGATTAAATCCATGTTAATCCATTAAATTTCTCTCATTTAGTATTGCCCTGTTTTTTTTATATATAAAATAAATAAGGGATTAAGTTTCTGCTCCTTTGAGCTGAGTTGATTTAATTGTATTTAATTTGTTTGTTTATCTTATCAAAAATATTTAAGCTTGTTTACTGAGAGCTTGGACTTTTATGAAACTCAATTAATGAAATAATTACTTTTTAATTTATCATAATTACTTGCTTATTAGAGTTTTTTCCATAACTTTTAAATTTAACCCATAATCTTTAGGCACTCTCGTCTTGAGAGATTATTATAATCCCGAAGAACTAGTAGAAAAATATCAATGAAAATCAAAGTGGATAGATTCACAACTAAACTAAATCAACTATTAGTGTACTATTGAGAGGAGATTAGGAATATCTAATTTTTATTTATTTATAAATTAGTTTGGAGCTTTCAAAAGTAAATATTATAAAAAAAGTAAGTCAAAAGAGATGCTCAAGGGTTAAAGTAGGAGCTAAAAAGAAGTGTTCCCGTATAATTTAATCGTGTAGATTAGTGCGATGTCAGATTAAAGTCCGGCTCAATATCACTTTTTAAGTAACTAACGATATCAGTGTTATAAATATTTAAGGGAAATTAGTGGTTATGAACGGAGGAGGAGGAAGAAAACACAGATCGAATAAAAAAACAATAGGAAAAAAAGCGACCTAAATAGACCAATTTTTTTTTATTTATTAACAAAATAGGGGATCATAGTTGCTATGACATTTACACTTCATTTTCTATCTGTAGTTATAATATTTATATTGCGGCAATTATGAATTAAATAGTTATAATACGACCATTTCATATTTAATCAATATTATATTATAGTAGTGATTTTGTGACAATCTGTTAGAGATTTTTGAAAAATTAATTAAATTTAAATATATACTAAATTAAATTTAACTTATCTATTGAGATGACCTGAATTTATAATATCAGGTTACCAGTAAAGACTAGTTTCTATCAAGTACTGAGTGTAAACTACACGGTAGTGGAGCGAGCAGAGCGGCCGAGCGGGCCGTGAGATAGAGTAGCCAAGTGGTAGAGCTGGCAGAGCGACCGAGTAGGTAGGGGTGTAATCGAGCCGAGCCGAGTCGAACTCTTGGATGTTTGAGTTTGACTCGTTTATAATCGAACCGAGCTCGAGCTTTATTTAACGAATATATTCATGACTCACGAGCTTATTCGAGCTTTTATCGAGCCTAAACGAACTTAATAAATATAAATTATAAATTTAAATACTCATTAAAAACTAAATTATATATTTTAAAAAAATTATAATATTCTTGTTAAAATTTATAATTTTATTCTAATAAATAAATTTAATATATTTATCTATATTTTTCATAAGTAGAATATAAAATCTATAAATTCAATATTAAAACTATTATTTTTTTTATTTAAAAGTTGATTCATGAGCTTAACGAACATGTTCACGAGCTAACGAGCGGAATATTGTGAAGTTTGAGCTTGGTTTGTTTATCTTAACGAGCCTCATTAAATGAGCTCAAACAAGCTTTTATCGAATCGAGCTTTGAATAACTCACAAGCGGCTTGGCTCATTTATACCCCTAAGAGTAGACAGATCATGTTAGGGATCTTGTATGGTCGATTAAAAGGGGGGTTGAATAAACGTTGCCCCCAATTCGATAACTTCTCCTACAATGTTAGTTTGCGCAGCAGAAATACAAACTGACATAAACAAGAAATCTAAAGACAATAAGAGAAAGATCAAGCAAACCACTAACACGTTTCCTTTAATGTGATTCAGAGATTGGGGTTCCTATTCCACGGCTGTCTGTAAGATGGACAATCTCTCAATCCTTCGATGGATTAGCCTCCGGCAAACTCCGACTATCTCAAGTCTCCTTGTGGGTGGAGAAACCTCACCACAACTCCAACCAAGACATCTTAGAACACAAAGAACTCTTGAGCACTTGTTGACTGCTAATTAGGGTTAACCACCACTAATTTCGTCTACTTTAACCAAGCTCTAAAGCCTTGGTTATATAGGCCACGGGTTGGAAAACCCCACCTAACAGTCGATTGATGAAAGTGTCAGTCGACTGCCCTCTATGGAGATTCGACCATTACATCGCAACGACTCAATACTAGTCGACTGGTGAAAGTACCAATCGACTGCTCCACACTGGCTGAGCGAACATAGACATTCTGTTCCCTCCCCAGTCGACTGGTGAAAGCACCAGTCGACTGGTACCCCAAGTACAATCTCACGTACTCATACCCTCACCCTTACGACTTACTTGACTCTTCGTTGCAGCCTTGACCTTTTCCCTTCAAACCTACTTCCTTTGGCCCTTGTCCCTCGGATGCACCCAAGTCCACGGCTCATCCCAATGTCATCCTTCACGTATGCCTCGAAGTCGCTTCCCCCGGCCCTTGTCCTTGTTGTCTTGTCCACGGTTCCTCGGATGCTTCATCCTTCACTGGACCCGAAGCCATCAAGTTGAGTCATAGATGTAAGATCGTTGCACGTTAGAGGGGGGGGTGAATAGCGCTTGTGACTAATTCGTTTGTTTTAAAACAATCGAGTAAAAACACAGTAGAATAATGAAAAGACGGAGACAAGAGAAAGCACACCAAGATTTACTTAGTTTGGAACCTGTGACGACTCCTACTCCAAGGCCCGCACGCGAGAGTGCTTTCGATGGCCAATCACTAATTAATCGAAGGTTACAACAAAATTTACAGTTGAAGTACAAGTAACTTTGAAATACAACAATACCAACGACTTGGAGAGTTAAATCCTTAGCACAATCGTCGTTGGGGCACCTTTCGAGCATCGAGGAGGCATTTTCTGAATAGCTCGAAGAAGTAGAACTTGTTTGGAATATTATTCTTAAGCTCCTGGTTGAAGGCTACTTTTATAGGCTGTTCCGAGCGCCTGGAACCACTCCGGGCTCCTGGACCCTGTGGTTCGGCCAACCGACGCGCGCCACATCAGCTTATAGATAAGTTTTGGGTTCTGGGCACCCGGACCCCTTCCAGGCGCCCGAACCAGTTTTTTCCAGCCCCTTATTCTGTACAAAATAAAGTTAGTCCAGGGGAAAAATAATATATATAATATGAAATTTGACAACCTCTGACTGCCCAGTTCTGACTTTGAGTTTTGTCGAAATATTAGGTCGAATTGACGCCTATTCTTCCCTCTTCAGGGAACGCATCCTCATATACTCCTCTCAGGAGAAGTTATCTGTTGCCAGACCAGTCCTCTAGACCGACTAGACTTTTGCTCAGCGCTCGAGGCTTCCGTCTTCATGTTGGACGTCCGCTCCATGACCCGCCCAAACTTCCACCCAATCCGCAACCACCAGGATTTCAACCTAGAGTCCCCGACTCTAGGATTTTGCCCGAAGCGCTCGACCCGCCAAGACTTTCCGCCTAGGGTTACCTTCCCCTAGGACCTAGGGTTACCGCCCCCTAGGGGTTTCCTCTTACCATGCCATAGCTAGGACTTTTCATCACCTAGGGTTACCACCCCGTAGGACCTAGGGTTACCACCCCTTAGGATCTAGGGTTACCACCTCTTAGGATTTTCTACCTGCCTAGAATCCACTAGGACTTTTGCCTAAAACAACTTAGGATTTTTTCTGCAAGCTCAATCAACCTTGTTAGATCACAAGACAACTTAACTTTGGACCCTTTGACATAATCAAAACACAAGTTCAATCGTCTGGTGCTCCCTGCACCAACAATATGTGTATCCTGCAATCCTGTACAACTTAAATACACATATCAAATACAAGGGTGAACCTAACTTAAACCCTTTGCCCAAACACTAAAACACTTGGTCGCACGGACCATTGGGATTGCTCCAACAATCTTCCCCTTTTTGATGTTTGGCAATACATTTAAGTTAAGAAAAACATAACAGTAAATAAATATGCTAAAATCAAATGGACTTATATTGCCAAGGCTACACACTTGGACTTACATTGTTGAAAGGACTTACGTTGCCAAAGCTACACACTTGGACTTACACTGCCGAAAAGACTTACATTGCCAAGGCTACACACTTAGACTTCCACTGCCTAATGGACTTATGTTGCCAAGGCTACATACTTGGACTTACACCGCCGAATAGACTTATGTTGCCAAGGCTACACACTTGGACTTACACCGCCGAATGAACTTATGTTGTCAAGGCTACACACTTGGACTTACACCGCCGAAACAAAAATGCAAACATGCATTGTGTTGGATCGAGAAGCGCTAGAGGGGGGGTGAATAGCGCTCGCGGCTATTTTGTTTCGATTATCGGAATCGTAAAGGCGTAAGAGTTAAAGAAGCGGAATAAACAGAGAACAATCACACAGAAAGACGCAAGGGATTTTACTTCGTTCGGAGCCTAGATCGACTTCTACTCGAAGGCCCGCGATCCTTGATCGCTTTGTGTGGGCAACAACTATAAGCTCGACAAAAATGATTACAAGATGAAGTACAATAGCTAACAATAAACAATTGAATTATACCGATGACAGTGAGAAAAATTGAAGTTTCGAAGCTCCGGGTCGTCGGGTGGTTGTCACAGCAGTTCGGGATCTTGTCGTTAGCAGCTGGTCACAGAGAGATTACTTGGAATTGCTTGTTATGAGCTGCTGGTCGAGATCCCTTATAAAGGGTGTTCAAGGCGCTTTTTACTGTTCACCAAGGCGCCTTGAATGAGCCGAGTCAGCCGCGGAGATAAGGGATGAACTAGTCGAACCTTATCAGGTTCAAGGCGCCTTCAGCCTCTCCAAGGCGCCTTCATCAAGCTGTCTAAGGCACCTTGGCTTCCTTCAAGGCGCCTCCAAGCTTGCTTCGTAACTAGCTCAGGTTTTGCACCCGAGGCGCCTCCAAGCTCCATGGAGGCGCCTCGGTACTGTTCATCCGAGGCCAATTTTGCACTTTGGTCCCTGCAAGATATGTTAAACGCAAAAATACCCTGCAGCACAAAATTAGCTCATAACACATAAGTGATAGTATAAAAGTGAAAGTTTGATAGTCTCCGGACTATCCAAGTCTGACTTCGGGTTTCCGACCGGAAACCCTAGGTCGACCCGACGCCTACTGTTCCCTCTACGGGGAACGCGTCCTCACCTACTCCACTCAGGAGATTTACCTGATGCCAGTACGATTCTTCAGATCGACTAGACTTTTGCTCAGCGTCTGATGCTTCCGGCCTTCATGCTGGATGTCCAGTCCTTGACCCATCCAGACTTCTACCCGGTTCGCGACACCAGGATTTTAACCTAGGGTTACCACTGTTGGACCCCGTGGTAGTTTTGATGTGATCAACCAAGTTGGTTAGGTCCTGCTGTGTTTGATCCCTGTGTCTGAGTGTGCAGGAGCTTAGGAACACAGGAAGTCGAGCGGAAGACACAGCTAGCGAGAAGGACGGCACGGGAAGGGAGCCGATGGGCTCGGTGCGTCCGAAGGACGAGAGAGCTACGAAAGAGTACTCCGGTGGGCGTGAAGAGCGTGCGCGGCGTTCGAGGGATGTTAAGCCGGGACGGAAGGCTTCTCGAGGAGAAGGCCGGGAATTGGGTTCGGGTGAGCCCTATTCCGGTTGGCCGCAATCACCCAAAAGAACGGAGCGTCGGAAGCTAGAAAAACCAAGCTGGAAACTGTGCTACCAGCTTGGAGGCGCCTCCAGCAGGCTTGGAGGCGCCTCCATCATGAGGGCGCCGTCAACCCTGTTGAAGGTGCCTTCAACAGGTCAAATTTGACCGTTTATGCTGCGGATAAAATTTTATCCGCTGACCGAGTTGGAGGCGCCTTGAACCTTGTTGGAGGCGCCTTGGACCCTTGGGATAGACTTTTCAGGAGCTATATAAAGGCCCCTGGAGCTAGGAATTCAACAACAACTCAAGCAATCAATCTGTAAGCAATTCCTAAGCAACTAGTGAGCTTCAAAAGTGTAAAAGGCTTCTCCGCCTTCAGAGAAGGAGATTTTTCTTACTGCGCTCTTTTCTACTGTCCTGGATTAACAACCTCCTTGGTTGTAACCAGGTTAAATCCCTGAGTCTTTTCTGTTCCTATTTCTTTTTCTGTTTCATTAATTTAGTTGCTGTTATTTTTATTGCTGATTTAATTCTGAGTTGAAATCCGAGGAGGGTAGTTTTTATTTTCTTGTTTTCAGCAATTCACCCCCCTCTTGCCAGTCTCCGCTGCACCAACAATTGGTATCAGAGCTTGATCGCCTCAGAAGGACTAACCGCCAACTGAATCACTACGATCAAGACGATGGCCGGAGCAAACATCCATCCCCCGAAGTTCGACGGAGACTTCGCCACATGGAAGCGCAAAATGGAGGTATTTTTTAAAACCGAATTTGACATTCTGTTAATAATGAAATATGGCTATGCAGTTCCAAAAGATAAGGAGGAAAATACCTGGATGAAAAAGGAGCAAGCAGATTTCGTCGCCAACGGAAAGGCTGAGTTCCACCTACTCAGCGTTCTACCGCCGCAGGAGGTAAATCGAATCGGAAGCTACGACTCAGCGAAAGATCTCTGGGAAAAATTCCTGGAGCTTCACGAAGGTACTTCCGAAGCGAAGCTAGCGAAGCGCGACATTCTCCGGAACCAGTTAACGAACCTCCGGATGAACCAAGGCGAGAAGGTAGCGCAACTCCAAGCGAGAATCAAGGAGCTGATAACGCAACTAACGAACCTTGGAGAAGAGGTAACAAACCGGGATTCTATCCGATGCGTGCTCAATGTCTTCCCGAGAACTCCAGAGTGAGCTTCCTTAGTAGATGCATACTACATCTCTAAGGACCTCGAGGTAAGTACGTTAGAACAATTATTTTCGATATTTGAACTTCACGAATCTCGAGTTTCAGAGCCAAATTGAGTAGAGAAGACCAGTCAGAACATAGCTCTAAAAGCAAAAGTAAACGGTTCTGACTCCGAAGCCTCAGTCGACGAATCCGAAGCGGCACTACTGGTAAGATGCTTCAATAAGTTTTTCAGTTCTAATAAATTTAAATCGCAGAGGCATCATCGAAAGAAGAGGACGGTTCGTTGCTACAACTGCAACGAAGAAGTGCACATCAAGGAGGACTGCCCAAAATTGAAGAGAAAGGAGAAAGAAAAGGAAAAGCCAAAATACAAGAAACCAGAAACCTCCAAGCACAAGAATCTGAAGACTACTTGGTCAGATTCATCAACCTCTGAGTCGGACATCGAAGAATTCTCAGGGTTAGCGCTATTGGTGAACCATCAACCGGAAGAAGACTCAAGTTCAGAGATGAGCATCGATGAAGGGGGAGGAACATCAGAAGAAGAAAGCAGCAGTGAAGGGAGAGCGTCACCAGATCAGGTAAGTAAGGTACGCAATCTAACCCCGTCTCAGTCATTTCGATTTATTAAATCGCTTTCTAAAGACTTATTCGAAGTAGAAAAAGAAAATAAAGAATTAAACATGAAATTAGCAAAAGCATGTCTACTTGAAATGTATGATAGTGTAAAATCAGAAAATGATAAATTAAAATTAGAAATTGGAAAACTGAAATCTGCTGCATGCTTAAATCAATTTCCAAATTCAAAATTAAAAATTTATGGTAAATTAAATTGGTATATAAGGAAGCATCAAGGTCAACTTAGGAAAATACCAAGAAACTATGTACCCCCTAGATTTTTGAATAATCCTGTAGGAAGGAACCTCTATTGGGTTCCAAAATCTGTGCTTAATTAATTTTTCAAAAATTTAAAAAGCTGACAGTGAGACAATTAAACATTGAAATTCTTTATGGAAGCTTTGTCTAAGGAAGTGGTTGTTGCTCCAATAACCAAGAAGGCCTAGTGCCTCGCCACGACCTGGGAGCTAAAATATTGAAAGAAAATGTTTAATTAACTTTCTGAAAAAGCATTAAACAAAAATTAAATAATGCTTTGAAAGTTTATCAAATATTTGACTTAGAAAATTCCTTAAAATTTTTTTTTCTAACTTAGAAATTATTTTTTCTTAGAAATTTTTTTCCAGAAAAATCCTAAATAACTTCATTTGACTTAAAAAATTTTCAATTTAGACTTAGAAATTTCTTTTATAAAAAGTTCATTCTTGTTTAGAATTTTTTTTTTACTTAGAATTTTTTTTCAAAACTTTAATCTTACTTGAAAATATTTTACTTAAGACCCCATTTTTGCTGTGATCAAAGGGGGAGAGAAAAGTACAAGTTTAGGGGGAATTAGAAAATTTTAAAATTTTAAAGTGTTGCACTTTTACTAATTGCAAAAATTATGATTAACTTGTTAGTTTAGTAATTTCTTCTTTAAAATTACTCTTTATGTCTATTTTTAACCCTAACTTGAACTTGGGTTGATGCACATCAAAAAGGGGGAGATTGTTGGACCCCGTGGTAGTTTTGACGTGATCAACCAAGTTGGTTAGGTCCTGCTGTGTTTGATCCCTGTGTCTGAGTGTGTAGGAGCTTAGGAACACAGGAAGTCGAGCGGAAGACGCAGCTAGCGAGAAGGACGACACGGGAAGGGAGCCGACGGGCTCGGTGCGTCCGAAGGACGAGAGAGCTACGGAAGAGTACTCCGGTGGGCGTGAAGAGCTTGCGCGACATTTGAGGGATGTTAAGCCGGGACGGAAGGTTGCTCGAGGAGAAGGCCGGGAATTGGGTTCGGGTGAGCCCTATTCCGGTTGACCGCAATCACCCAAAAGAACGGAGCATCGGAAGCTAGAAAAACCAAGCTGGAAACTGTGCTGCCAGCTTGGAGGCACCTCCAGCAGGCTTGGAGGCACCTCCATCATGAGGGCGCCTTCAACCCTGTTGAAGGCGCCATCAACAGGTCAAATTTGACTGTTTATACCGCGGATAAAGTTTTATCCGCTGACCGAGCTAGAGGCGCCTTGGACCCTCGGGATAGACTTTCCAGGAGCTATATAAAGGCCCCTGGAGCTAGGAATTCAACAACAACTCAAGCAATCAATCTGTAAGCAATTCCTAAGTAACTAGTGAGCTTTAAAAGTGTAAAAGGCTTCTCCGCCTTCAGAGAAGGAGATTTTTCTTACTGCGCTCTTTTCTACTATCCTGGATTAACAACCTCCTTGGTTGTAACCAGGTTAAATCCCTGAGTCTTTTCCGTTCCTATTTCTTTTTCTGTTTCATTAATTTAGTTGTTGTTATTTTTATTGCTGATTTAATTCTGAGTTGAAATCCGAGGAGGGTAGTTTTTGTTTTCTTGTTTTCAGCAATTCACCCCCTCTTGCCGGTCTCCGCTGCACCAACAACCACCCCCTAGGATTTTTGCCCGAAGCGTCGACCCGCCAAGACTTCCCGCATAGGGTTACCACCCCCTATGACCTAGGGTTACCACCCCCTAGGGTTTTCCCTTGCCTAACCGCAGCTAGGACTTTCCTGAAACACTTAGTCACACACATTAGATAACAATTAAACTTAACTTTGAATCTCTTTGCCATTATCAAAACTAAGGTTCGATCGTCGGATGCTTCCTACACCAACACATTGGAACCTATCCCAAGGCTCCCCTTACACCTAAGCTCCCCATTGAGATAGAAATTTTACCACAAGGATATTTAAGAACCTTTCACAAGACTCCCCCTACACCTAAGCTCTTCATTGAGCTAGGATTTTCTCCACTGTAAGGTATTTCAGGTTTTTCCACTTAAACCTTACTTCTCCCCCTTTTCCTAATATCAAAAAGCTCCAACAATATCCCAATTGTCTAAACTTATCATCCAAACTAACCATAAACTCATGTATTTATCCCTCTAAGGATCTTATACACCAATGTGAATTGACCTGGTCATAAACCAATGCTGAAAATAATTTCAGACTTGTATCAGTTGACTGCCAAAAGTATTAGTCGACTGCCTTTATCGAAACAAACCCACAGAACCATTCTATATTTGATAAATGAACATTGTTACTAGTCGACTGGTAACTGCATCAATTGACTGGCACAGTGTTTTCAGTCCAAACAATATTTTGAACCCAACTTCAAAAATACGCCAAATATTCTACAGACATCCAAAAATCTCCAAATTTTGTGAAGAGATCTGTCTTACCCGTGTCTACTTGGGAAAAATATATTAAAATATATATCTATCACCGTTCCCAAGATTGACACGAAACCCAAAACTATCTACATGGTTCAATTGAACCTTGACTTAAAATCCTAGTTTTGGCTTCCTTTTGATGTATTTGCCCATACTAAATCACAATGTATCCCTAGCATTGGTTTATATGGCATCTATACATCCAAACCAATTGTCATGTCATATGACCCCAATGTCATATTTCCAAGCATGAAACACAATCTAATTGTGTCAAATCCGTAGGTTTGAGACTCAAGTCCATCTCCAAAATCCCTTAGCACATTCCATGACCCATCTGTTGGTTGCTACTTGGAAAGCCTATAGGTTCCACTGTACAAAAATTTTGTACAAAGATCTGAACCTTTTCCTAGCTACCATGTATTCTTTTAAATTAAATTTTGGATCTCCTGTGGAACTTAACACGTTTGATCCAAAACTTAATCTATTTGTTCTTTTAGGTTTTGACTTGGATCTCCTGCGGAACTTAACACGTTCGACCCAAGTCTCCTTAAGTTATTAATTCCATTAAATATTAATTTCCATAAAAGGTTCCCAGTACTGACGTGGCGAGGCACATGGCCTTCTTGGATATGGGAGCAACCACCACCGACTAGACAAAACCTTTAATAGAAAGCTAATATTTAATTTCCTAAAATAACTTTAGGTTAACCAAAGAGAACAATCAAATCACAAGGAAAAGAAAGAAACAAAAGAACACAACTTCGAAAAAACATATTCGAAATACTAGAACGTAAGCCTCTTGTATTTGGTATTATTTCCATAAATAACTAGCATGATGCGGAAAAAGAAATTACTAGTTATACCTTGTAGAAAAACCTCTTGATCTTCTACCGTATTCCTCTTCTAACCTCGGACGTTGTGTGGGCAACGATCTACCAAGATGAGAAACCACCAACCACCTTCTTCTTCTCCAAGCAAGGTTCGGCCACAAAGGAAGAACTTTACCAAAGAAGAAAATCAAAATACTAACCAAGCTCCAAGAGATGCTAGCTTCCTCTCCTTCTTCTTCTTCTTCTCCGAGTAGTATCCGGCCACCACAAGAACTCCAAGGGAGAGGGAGAGGTTCGGCCACCACAAGAGGAAGAGATGGAGATGATGGCCGGCCACACCAAGAAACAAAAGAGGGAGAGGAATAATAGATGTTGTGTCTCATGAAGGCACCCTCACCCCTTCTTTTATATTCCTTGGCCTAGGTAAATTAGGAAATTTAATTACAATAAATTTTCCTTAATTTCCTTGACATGATTTAATTGAGAAAAATAAAATAATATTTCCCCAATTAAACAATGATGGCCGGCCAAAACAATAGGAAGCAAATTGGACAAGTTTCAATCAACAATGAAAACTTTCCTTATTTGTTTCCGAAAATTTTAAAAAATAAAATTTCTCTTTAAAATCTCTTCATGGTTAATAAAAGGAAATATCTATAATTTTAATTTTATTAACATGTGAATAATTTTAAAGAGAAAATAAAACAACTCTCCAATCTACAAATAAGGAAAGAAATCTAATCTCTTTCTTTAATCTTTTGTAAATTTTTACAAGAGAGATATTTAAATTTTAATTCTCTTTTAAATTAAATCTTCCACATAATAATAAACATTAAAATTAAATTTTCTTTTTAATTAATTATGGCCGGCCCTACTAGCTTGGGTTCAAGCTAGGGCCGGCCACCTTAAACCCAAGCTTAGGCCGGCCCTAGCTTGGTTCCCAAGCTAGCTTGGCCGGCCCCCTTTAGGTGGGTATATGTGGGTATAGTACTCTATAAATAAGAGGCTACGATAGGGACCGAGAGGAGGAATTGGTTTTGGTCTCCTGATAAAATTAAGCATCCCATGTTCGCCCCGAACACACAACTTAATTTTATCAATGATAATTCATTCCACTAGAGAACTATCATTGAACTACCGCACCAATCCCAAATTACATTTTTGGGCTCCTTCTTATTATGAGTGTGTTAGTCTCCCATGTTTAAGATATCGAATGTCCACTAATTAAGTGAGTTACCGACAACTCATTTAATTAATATCTAAGTCCAAGAGTAGTACCACTCAACCTTATTATCATGTCGGACTAAGTCCACCTGCAGGGTTTAACATGACAATCTTTATGAGCTCCTCTTGAGGACATTATCAACCTAGTATCACGAGGACACAGTTTCCTTCTATAATCAACAACACACACTATGAGTGATACCATTTCCTAATTTATCGGGTTTATTGATTCATCGAACTAAATCTCACCCATTGATAAATTAAAGAAATAAATATCAAACATATATGCTTGTTATTATATTAGGATTAAGAGCACACACTTCCATAATAACTGAGGTTTTTATTCCTTTATAAAGTTAGTATAAAAGGAACGACTTCAAATGGTCCTACTCAATACACTCTGAGTGTACTAGTGTAATTATATAGTCAAGATAAACTAATATCTAATTACACTACGACTTTCTAATGGTTTGTTCCTTTCCATTCTGGTCGTGAGCTACTGTTTATAATTATAAGGTACTGATAACATCATCTTCTACATGTGACACCACATACTATGTTATCTACAATATAAATTAAATGAACAACTACAAACAAATGTAGATAATTAGACCAAATGTGATTCTTTATTCATAATGAATGTTTACAAAGCTTAGGCTTTCAGTATACACTCCAACAATCTCCCACTTATATTAATGACTAAGCTGCCATATCTTCTACCATACATCTGATTCCCATTCCCTCCACATGCCGATCGAAAGCTTTCGCCGGAAGGGCCTTAGTGAAAGGATCTGCCAGGTTATCCGCTGATGCAATCTTGGCGATGACAACTTCTCCTCGCTTCACGATATCTCGTATCAGGTGGTACTTGCGCTCTATATGTTTACTTGCCTTATGGGCTCGTGGTTCCTTTGAGTTTGCAACTGCACCGCTGTTATCACAATAAATTGTGATGATTTTGGGCAAACCAGGAATCACATCTAAGTCCATTAGAAAGTTCCTGAGCCATACTGCTTCTTTAGCTGCCTCAGAGGCTGCTACATACTCAGCTTCCATGGTTGAGTCCGAAACACATTTTTGCTTAACACTCCTCCATGAAATGGCTCCACCTCCTAAAGTAAACACATAGCCTGATGTAGACTTACTGTTATCCCTATCTGATTGGAAATCTGAATCCGTGTAACCCACAGGGAGCAGATCATCTGCTTGGTAAACTAGCATATAATCTCTAGTCCTTCTCAAGTACTTTAATATATGCTTTACCGCAGTCCAATGTCCTTGTCCAGGGTTACTCTGATATCTGCTGACCAGGCAAAACAGATATCAGGTCTCGTACATAGCATTGCATACATTAGGCTTCCTACAGCCGAAGCATAAGGAACTGCTTTCATGTCCTCTATCTCTTTTGATGTCTTTGGAGACATCTCTTTAGATAGAGCTACTCCATGTCTAAAAGGTAAGAAACCTTTCTTGGAGTCTTGCATGCTAAAACGAGCAAGGATTGTATCTATATATGAAGCTTGGGATAGACACAACATTCTTTTCTTGCGATCCCTTATAACTTTGATCCCAAGAATGTGTGCACATTCTCCTAAGTCCTTCATATCAAATTGTTTGGACAACCATACCCTTACGTCTGATAATACCTTGACATTGTTGCCAATTAACAAAATATCATCTACGTATAGTACAAGAAATACCACCACGTTTGTACACTTTTTATATACACAAGACTCATCCGGACTTTGAATAAATCCATATGGATTACTTCATTAAACCGGATGTTCCAAGACTTGAAGCTTGCTTAATCCATAAATGGACCGATTGAGCTTGCATACTAGATGCTCTTTGCCTTTTCAATAAATCCTTCGGTTGCTTCATATGGATGTTCTCTTCAAGACTTCCATTAAGGAAAGTCGTCTTCCATTTGCCGGATCTCATAATCATTGAGCAAGAATGGATAAGAGTATCCGGATAGACTTAAGCATGGCTACGGTGAAAAGGTTTCCTCATAATCGATTCCCTCTTTTGAGTGCTTTCGTAACAAGCCTAGCTTTGAAGGTTTCTACCTTCCGTCTCCCTCTTTTCCTTTGTAGATCCACTTGCATCCAACGCTTTTACACCATCGGTGGTTACAAGCTCTCGGACCTTATTAGAGTACATGGACTCTATTTCGAATTCATTGCCTTTTGCCAAGATCTGCATCTATATCTTGGAGTGCTTCATATGGGGATCAGGTTCATGTTTACCCGGGATCAAGTCCGAAGACTCTCCCAAGAACATGAATCTTTCAGCCTGCCTCACAACTCTCCCACTACGACGAGGCACTGTCTGTGGTTGTGTATCATGTGTGACACGTGTTGCAGTCTCTTGTGGTACTTCATCTTGTACTGTTGGTACTGAAGTAGACATGTCCTCTCTAAGTTCTTCTAAAACGACTTTACTACTGGGCTTGTGATCCATTATATAGTCTTCTTCTAAAAATTGGGCATTGGTGCTAACAATGACCTTCTGGTCTTTAGGACTATAAAATAAACCACCTTTCGTTCCTTTGGGATATCCTACAAACACGCGAACTTCTGTACGAGATTCTAACTTATCAGCATCTGGTTTCAGCACATGTGCTGGACTACCCCAAATCCGAATATGTCTTAGACTGAGTTTTCGCCCATTCCACAATTCTATGGGAGTAGAAGAAACTGATTTAGAAGGTACTAAGTTCAGAACATACACTGCTGTTTCCAGAGCATATCCCCAAAACGAATTTGGTAATTCTGAATAACTCATCATCGATCTAACCATCTCCATAAGAGTCCTATTCCTTCGTTCTGCTACACCATTCTGTTGCGGACAATTGGGATTGAATCCCGGCCTCTGATAAGTAATTCCTAAACTCTCCTAAGAGGTATTCGCCACCACGATCAGACCGTAGTGTCTTGATACTTTTACCTAATCGTTTCTCCACATCAGCCTTGTATTCTTTGAACTTATCAAAGCACTCGGACTTGCGGCGCATTAGGTAAATGTATCCATATCTTGAATAATCGTCTATGAAAGAGACAAAATATTCAAAACCTCCTCTTGCCTGGACAGACATAGGACCACACAAATCAGAGTGAACCAACTCTAATACTTCTTTGGCTCTATACCCCTTGGCCTTGAACGGCCTCTTGGTCATTTTACCTTCTAAGCAAGATTCACAAGTTGGAAAATTTTCCAACTCTAATGAACTTAAAAGTCCATCAGCTATAAGCCTCTGAATCCTACTTAAGTTAATATGACCAAGCCTTAGATGCCAAAGATATGCTTGGTTCATTTCTGAAGGTTCTTTTCTCTTATTAGAATTAGAAGATGAATTATAAATTTCCATGTTTTGCTTTGTGGAAGAATTTGGATTTAAAATATACAAATTGCCAACTAATGCACCAGAACAGATAATCACTTTATTTCTTTTAATAACTACATCGTTACTGAAAGAAACTGAATATCCATCTAAAAACAGTTTAGAAACTGAAATTAAATTCTTTCTAAAACTGGGTACATAAAGACAATTTCTTAAAACCAAATTTCTATTTCTACTAAAAGATAAGTAGACGTCTCCCATTGCAATAGCTGCCACCTTAGTAGCATTGCCCATGTAGACAGTAATCTCCCCTTCAGATAGTCGTCGGGTTTCCTGGAACCCTGCAAGGAATTGCAGACATGATCAGTGGCTCCCGTATCTACACACCAGGTGCTGGTAGATAACACCGCTAAACATGTTTCAACAACTAGAGTATGAGATATACCTTTGTTTTGGTTCTTACGAGGACAGTCCGCCTTCCAATGTCCTGCCTGCTTGCAGATGAAGCACTTGCCCTTCGGCTTCTTCATTTAAATCCTGTACTCTGAGATTTATTCACTTTCTTTTCTAAACCAGTTTGTTTCTTCTTCTTCTTACCTTTCGGTTTAGAAGTAGAACCATTTTCAAGATAGTGAATTTGAGCATTGTGACGAAATAACCCTTCGCTGCTTGAAGTTAGTAGTTCCCTAATGAATAAATCCTTTTATTCATATTATAGTTCAAACGGAACTTCAAAACTTCTAGGTAGGGTTTGGAGGATCATATCGATCTGGGTTTCCCATCAATTTCTCCTCCAAGGATCGTATTTCGTTCGGATAAGCCATCATGTTTAGGATATGATCCCTTACAGGAGTACCCTCTTGCATGGTGGTGCATTATCTTTCTCATAGCTTCTTGTCTAGAAGCCCTATCCCGATGACCAAAGAGTTCCTTGAGATTGTTCATAATATCATAAGTTGTTGGTAAATCTTTATGTTGATGTTGCAATACATTTGACATTGAAGCCAAAATGTAACACCGCGCCATCTCATCTGCTTTTACCCATTTCCTATGATATTCAATCTCCTCTTGGGTAGATTCACCGATGGGTGCATCAGGCAATGCTCAGTCAAGACAAATTTATAGCTTTCAGCAGTAAGAACAATATCCAGGTTTCTTTTCCAATCTATATAATTTGGTCCAGTAAGTCTATTTTGTTGAAGTATGATGGACAGTGGGTTGAAAGTCATCCTAAGAATCACAAATAACTTTTGGTCAGAACTCTAAATTTAGAATAATATTGATTCCTCAAACAATACTATTTTAAATTAACCAACACCTTAAAACACCGTGAATTTTGTATGCCACGTTAGTGTGGACGTATACAAATTCAACATTTGTAAAAGGAGGGTTTTAACCCATTAATTTTATTATCTTGTCAACCTAACTTTTTGACAAATAAAATTAATAGTTGGTATTATTTGGTCACACAAATAATAGCAGTGACTCTGTTGGGGAGGATACTATTAGATGTGTCTAAGTGTACACCATTACTTGACACTAAGTCCATTAATAAGATTATGCCCCTTCCGTTGGGGAAGATCACACGCTCTTAATTAACTTCCTATAGTCATCCAAAAATGAAAGTCTGTTCTAGTGATCCGCAAACAAGCTCATCCGTTATGGAGGAAGGCACTTAGAGCCAACGCGCAAGCTTGTTTGCATCACTTACAAACCAGTAATGGAGACCATGGGATTTACTTAAAAATCACTCTCCCACTTAGTTATTTATAAATGAGGAATTTTAACTATGCTAGCCTACTAGTCATGTATACTAACATGCACACACAGCACAATATAAAAGCAATAAATAGAAAATCTAATTTTCAACTATTATGGCTTTTATCTTTAATTGTCCTCCGTGTGTTGTCATCATGCCATATTTGGCCACCGCCACCGGGTCTAACTGTCGCATCCATCTTGCTCCGAGTTCCGCTGCGCCTCTGGTCCTTAGAAGGTTCCACGCTTTGCAAGATTCGATCCGCGACACAAATAGAATTTTACATTTTGATCCTATATTCCATAAAAGGAATGTACATGTATCTAGATCAAAAATAAAATCCTAATAAAACTAAATACTCCGTATTTTAATACAATCATGCACACACATATAAATTGCCCTTGACATGTCCAAGGGTCCAATCACACACATAATTAACTAAAAGCCATAATAGTTGGATCCTGCATCCATAGAGTTAGCACATCCTACTATTAACCTGCCTAAATTATGTATGACATGTGCATAATTAAACTAAATACCAAATACACAGAGGCAAAACCCTAGCTCTGATACCAATTGTTGGTTGATACTCGGAAAGCCTATAGGTTCCACTGTACAAAAATTTTGTACAAAGATCTGAACCTTTTCCTAGCTACCATGTGTTCTTTTAAATTAAATTTTGGATCTCCTGCGGAACTTAACACGTTTGATCCAAAACTTAATCTATTTGTTCTTTTAGGTTTTGACTTGGATCTCTGCGGAACTTAACACGTTCGACCCAAGTCTCCTTAAGTTATTAATTCCATTAAATATTAATTTCCATAAAAGGTTCCCAAGATCGACGTGGCGAGGCACATGGCCTTCTTGGATATGGGAGCAACCACCACCGACTAGACAAAACCTTTAATAGAAAGCTAATATTTAATTTCCTAAAATAACTTTAGGTTAACCAAAGAGAACAATCAAATCACAAGGAAAAGAAAGAAACAAAAGAACACAACTTCGAAAAAACATATTCGAAATACTAGAACGTAAGCCTCTTGTATTTGGTATTATTTCCATAAATAACTAGCATGATGCGGAAAAAGAAATTACTAGTTATACCTTGTAGAAAAACCTCTTGATCTTCTACCGTATTCCTCTTCTAACCTCGGACGTTGTGTGGGCAACGATCTACCAAGATGAGAAACCACCAACCACCTTCTTCTTCTCCAAGCAAGGTTCGGCCACAAAGGAAGAACTTTACCAAAGAAGAAAATCAAAATACTAACCAAGCTCCAAGAGATGCTAGCTTCCTCTCCTTCTTCTTCTTCTTCTCCGAGTAGTATCCGGCCACCACAAGAACTCCAAGGGAGAGGGAGAGGTTCGGCCACCACAAGAGGAAGAGATGGAGATGATGGCCGGCCACACCAAGAAACAAAAGAGGGAGAGGAATAATAGATGTTGTGTCTCATGAAGGCACCCTCACCCCTTCTTTTATATTCCTTGGCCTAGGTAAATTAGGAAATTTAATTACAATAAATTTTCCTTAATTTCCTTGACATGATTTAATTGAGAAAAATAAAATAATATTTCCCCAATTAAACAATGATGGCCGGCCAAAACAATAGGAAGCAAATTGGACAAGTTTCAATCAACAATGAAAACTTTCCTTATTTGTTTCCGAAAATTTTAAAAAATAAAATTTCTCTTTAAAATCTCTTCATGGTTAATAAAAGGAAATATCTATAATTTTAATTTTATTAACATGTGAATAATTTTAAAGAGAAAATAAAACAACTCTCCAATCTACAAATAAGGAAAGAAATCTAATCTCTTTCTTTAATCTTTTGTAAATTTTTACAAGAGAGATATTTAAATTTTAATTCTCTTTTAAATTAAATCTTCCACATAATAATAAACATTAAAATTAAATTTTCTTTTTAATTAATTATGGCCGGCCCTACTAGCTTGGGTTCAAGCTAGGGCCGGCCACCTTAAACCCAAGCTTAGGCCGGCCCTAGCTTGGTTCCCAAGCTAGCTTGGCCGGCCCCCTTTAGGTGGGTATATGTGGGTATAGTACTCTATAAATAAGAGGCTACGATAGGGACCGAGAGGAGGAATTGGTTTTGGTCTCCTGATAAAATTAAGCATCCCATGTTCGCCCCGAACACACAACTTAATTTTATCAATGATAATTCATTCCACTAGAGAACTATCATTGAACTACCGCACCAATCCCAAATTACATTTTGGGCTCCTTCTTATTATGAGTGTGTTAGTCTCCTGTTTAAGATATCGAATGTCCACTAATTAAGTGAGTTCTTGACAACTCATTTAATTAATATCTAAGTCCAAGAGTAGTACCACTCAACCTTATTATCATGTCGGACTAAGTCCACTGCAGGGTTTAACATGACAATCTTTATGAGCTCCTCTTGAGGACATTATCAACCTAGTATCACGAGGACACAGTTTCCTTCTATAATCAACAACACACACTATGAGTGATACCATTTCCTAATTTATCGGGTTTATTGATTCATCGAACTAAATCTCACCCATTGATAAATTAAAGAAATAAATATCAAACATATATGCTTGTTATTATATTAGGATTAAGAGCACACACTTCCATAATAACTGAGGTTTTTATTCCTTTATAAAGTTAGTATAAAAGGAACGACTTCAAATGGTCCTACTCAATACACTCTGAGTGTACTAGTGTAATTATATAGTCAAGATAAACTAATATCTAATTACACTACGACTTTCTAATGGTTTGTTCCTTTCCATTCTGGTCGTGAGCTACTGTTTATAATTTATAAGGTACTGATAACATCATCTTCTGTATGTGACACCACATACTATGTTATCTACAATATAAATTAAATGAACAACTACAAACAAATGTAGATAATTAGACCAAATGTGATTCTTTATTCATAATGAATGTTTACAAAGCTTAGGCTTTCAGTATACACTCCAACAATCTCCCACTTATATTAATGACTAAGCTGCCATATCTTCTACCATACATCTGATTCCCATTCCCTCCACATGCCGATCGAAAGCTTTCGCCGGAAGGGCCTTAGTGAAAGGATCTGCCAGGTTATCCGCTGATGCAATCTTGGCGATGACAACTTCTCCTCGCTTCACGATATCTCGTATCAGGTGGTACTTGCGCTCTATATGTTTACTTGCGTTATGATCTATATTTAGCCTATTCCTATCATGATATCTAAAGCCAAAATTTTACATGCATAAATAATGAAAATTATTTCTAGCATGCAAGATTGTAAGATACACATATGACTCAGCTTGATGGCTTCGGGTTTGACGAAGGATGGAGCATCTGAGAGACCGTGAACAAGGCAACAAGGACAAGGTGTAGGTGCAACGGAGGCCGGCAAGAGGGGGGTGAATTGCTGAAAAAAAAAACTATACCCTCCTCGGATTTCAACTCAGAAAAGCAATAGTAAAATAATAACAAATAAAGAAATAGAAATTAAGAAGAAGACAGGAATTTAATCTAGTTACAACCAAGAGGGTTGTTAATCCAGGGCAGTAACAAAAGCGCAGTAGAAGATCTCCTTTTGCTGAAGGCGGAGAAGCCTTTTACACTTTGAAGTTTATAACTATTGCTAGGAAAGACTATACAATTGATTGCTTGAGTTGTATCATATTTCCTAGCTCCAGGGGCCTTTATATAGCTCCTGGAAAGTCTATCCCGAGGGTCCAAGGTGCCTCCAACAAGGTTCAAGGCGCCTCCAGCTCGGTCAGCGGATAAAACTCTATCCGTTGTGAAAACGGTCATTTTGGCCAGTCCGAGGCGCCTCCAACAAGACTGGAGGCGCCTTCAAGCTGGAGGCACCTCCAAGCCTGATGGAGGTGCCTCCAAGCTGGCTGGCAGATTTTCCAGCTCACTTGCTTCAGCTTCCGATGCTCCGTTCTTTTGGGTGATTTCGGCCAACCGAAATAGGGCTCACCCGAACCCAATTTCCAGCCTTCTCCTCGAGCAGTCTTCCTCTCCGACTTAACGCCCCTAGAACACCGCACACGTTCTTCTCGCCCACCGGTGTACTCTTTTGCAGCTCTCTCGTCCTTCGGACGCACCGAGCCCGTCGACTCCCTCCCGTGCCTTCCTTCTCGCTAGCTGCGTCTTCCGCTCGACTTCCTGCGCTCCTAAGTTCCTGCACACTTAGACACAGGATCAAACAAAGCAGGGCCTAACCAACTTTGTTGATCACATCAAAACACCCACGGGGACCAACAATCTCCCCCTTTTTGATGTGCATCAACCCAAGTTCAAGTTAGGATAAAAATAGACAGAAAAGTAATTTTAAAATAAAATTACTAAACTCACATATTAAGCATTAGTTTGCAATAAATAAAATTGCAACTACAAAAAGAATATTTTTAATTTTTTAAAAAATTCTCTCCCCCTAAATATGTACTTCTCTAAGCTTGCACCATTCTCTCCCCCTTTGATCACAGCAAAAATGGGGTAATAAAAATTGTTAGCATAGATTTTTAAGTTAGAAAATTTCTAATTTTTAAGTAAAATTGCTAAGTAAAATTTCTAAGTGACAAAAGAATTCTAACGATAATGATTTGTTTGGATTTTTCAAAATGATTTCTAAATAAAAAAATTGATTTTTAGAAGCGAAATTCTAAGCAAAGCTTTCCAGAGACATTTTTCTAGAAAAAAAAATAAATTTCTAAGGAAATGTTTAAAAACTTTTCAAAATATTATTTAATTCCAATTTTAATGCTTTTATCAGAAAGTTAATTAAACATTTTCATTTCGATATTTCAGCTTCCAGGTCGTGGCGAGGCACTAGGCCTTCTTGGTTATTGGAGCAACAACCACTTCCTTAAACAAAGCTTCCATAAAGAAATTCAAAGTTTAATTTTCTTACTGTAAGCTTTTAAATGAATTAATTTAGCACAGATTTCGGAACCCAATAGAGGTTCCTTCCTACAGGGTTAATCAAAAATTTCGGGGGTACATAGTTCTTTGACACTCTTCTAAGTTGACCCTAATGATTTCTAATGTACCAATTCAATTTTTCATAAATTCTAACTTTTGATTTTGGGAATTTTAAACATGCATCAGATTTCAAGTTTTCAATTTCTAATTTTAATTTATCATTTTCTGATTTTATACTATCGTACATCTCAAGTGGACATGCTTTTGCTAATTTCATTTTTAATTATTTATTTTCTTTTTCTAATTCGAATAAGTCTTTAGAAAGAGATTTAATAAAGCGAAAAGACTGAGTCGGGGTTAGATTGCGTACCTGACTTACCTGACTTGGTGAGGCTCCCCCTTCACTGCAGCTTTCCTCTTCTGATGTTCCTCCCCCTTCAGCGATACTCATCTCTGAGCTTGACTCTTCTTCCAGCTGATGGTTAGCTATTAGAGCTAACCCCGAGAATTCTTCGACGTCTGATTCGGAGGATGAGTCAGACCAAGTGGCCTTCAGGTTCTTGTGTTTGGCGGATTCTGGTTTCTTGTACTTGGTCTTTGCCTTCTCCTTTTGCTTGCTCTTCAATTTTGGGCAGTCATCCTTGATGTACCCTTCTTCGTTGCAGTTGTAGCAACGAGTCGTTCTTCTTTTTCTCTCATGCCTCTACGATCTAAATTTGTTAGATTTAAAAAATTTATTGAAGCGTCTTACCAGTAGTGCCGCTTCTGATCCGTCGACCGAGACTTCGGAGTCAGAACTATTCATTTTTGCCTTTAAGGCAATGTTCTGGCTGGTCTTCTCTACTCCATTGGGCTCTGAGACTCGAGATTCGTGAAGTTCAAAAGTGGAAAACAGTTTTTCTAGAGTACTTACCTCGAAGTCCTTAGAGATGTACGCATCTACTAAGGAGGCTCACTCTGGAGTTCTGGGGAAGGCGTTGAGCGTGTATCGGATCGAGTCCCGGTTCGTTACTTCTTCTCCAAGATTGGTTAATTGTGTGATCAGCTCTTTGATACTTGCTTGGAGTTGCGCTACCTTCTTGCCTTGGTTCATCCGGAGGTTCGTCAACTGGGTCTGGAGGATGTCGCGCCTGGCTAGCTTCACTTCGGAGGTACCTTCGTGAAGCTCCAGGAATTTCTCCCAGAGATCTTTCACGGAGTCGTAGCTTCCGATCCGATTTACCTCCTGAGGCGGCAGTACACTGAGTAGGTGGAACTCAGCCTTTCCGTTAGCGATGAAATCGGCTTGCTCCTTCTTGCTCCATGTGTTTTCTTCTTTATCTTTCGGGGCTGCAAAACCATATTTCATTGTAATAAGAATATCAAAATCCATTTTAAAAAATACCTCCATTTTTCGCTTCCATGTGGCGAAATCTCCGTCGAATTTTGGAGGATGAATATTTGCTCCGGCCATTGTCTTGATCGTTGTGCTTCAGTCGGCGATTAGTCTTTCTGAGGCGGTCTGGCTCTGATACCAATTGTAGGTGCAGCGGAGGTCGGCAAGAGGGGGTGAATTGCTGAAAAAAAAAAACTATACCCTCCTCGGATTTCAACTCAAAAAAGCAATAGTAAAATAATAACAAATAAAGAAATAGAAATTAAGCAGAAGATAGGAATTTAACCTGGTTACAACCAAGAGGGTTGTTAATCCAGGGCAGTAACAAAAGCGCAGTAGAAGATCTTCTTTTGCTGAAGGCGAAGAAGCCTTTTACACTTTGAAGCTTAGAATTATTGCTAGGAAAGACTATATAATTGATTGCTTGAGTTGTATCATATTTCCTAGCTCCATGGGCCTTTATATAGCTCCTGGAAAGTCTATCCCGGGGGTCCAAGGCACCTCCAACAAGGTTCAAGGCGCCTCCAGCTCGGTCAGTGGATAAAACTCTATCCGCTGCGAAAATGGTCATTTTGACCAGTCCGAGGTACCTCCAACAAGACTGTAGGCACCTCCAAGCCTGATGGAGGTGCCTCCAAGATGGCTGGCAGATTTTCCAGCTCACTTGCTTCAGCTTCCGACGCTCCGTTCTTTTGGGTGATTTCGGCCAACCGAAATAGGGCTCACCCGAACCCAATTTCCGGGCTTCTCCTCGAGCAGTCTTCCTCCCCGGCTTAACATCACTCGAACGCCGCGCATATTCTTCTCGCCCACCGGTGTACTCTTCCGCAACTCTCTCGTCCTTCGGACGCATCGAGCCCGTCGGCTCCCTTCACATGTCGTCCTTCTCATTAGCTGTGTCTTCCGCTTGACTTCCTGCGCTCCTAAGTTCCTGCACACTTAGACACAGGGATCAAACAAAGTAGGACCTAACCAACTTGGTTGATCACATCAAAACACCCACGGGGACCAACACAAGGGTCCAGGGAAGCGACTTCGAGGCATACGCGAAGGATGGTATTGGGGCGAGCCGCGGGCTTGGGTGCATTCGAGGGACGAGAGCCAAAGGAAGTAGGCTTGAAGGCAAGAGGTCAAGGCTGCAATGAAGAGTCAAGTGAGTCGTAAGGGTGAGGGTCTGAGTACGTGAGATTGTACTCGAGGTACCAGTCGACTGGTACTTTTACCAGTCAACTGGGGAGTGAACAGAATGTCTCTGTTCACTTAACTAGTGTGGAGCAATCGACTAGTACTTTCACTAGTCGACTGGTATCGAACTGTTGGGATGTAACGGTCGAATCTCCATAGAGGGCAGTCGACTGGCACTTTCACCAATCAACTAGTAGGCGGGATTTTCTAACCCGTGGCCTATATAACCAAGGCTTTGGAGGTTGGTTAAGGTAGACGAAATTAGTGGTGATTAACCCTAATTAGTAGTCAACAAGTGCTCAAGAGTTCTTTATGTTTCAAGAGGTCTTGGTTAGAGTTGTGGTGAGGTTTCTTCACCCACAAGAAGACTTGAGATAGCCGGAGCTTACCGGGAGCTAATCCACTGAAGGATTGAGTGATCGTCCACCTTACAGATAGCCGTGGAGTAGGAGCCCTAATCTCCGAACCACGTTAAAGAAAACATGTTAGCGGTTTGCTTGTTCTTTCTCTTATTGTCTTTAGCATTCTTGTTTATATCAGTTTGTATTTCCGTTGCGCAACTCTGATACACATATTAAATACAAGGGTGAACTTAACTTAAACCCTTTGCCCAAATACCAAAATACATGGTTGTACGGGCTATTGGGATTGCTCCAATAGATCAGCCGAGTGGGCAGAGCAGCTAAGTGGGCAGTACAGCAGAGCAAGTAGATCGGCCGAGAGAATAGAGTAGCAGATCAAGCAGATCAGTAGAACGTCTAATCGGGCTGAGTGACCAACCAGATAGTGTGATTGAGTAGCAGACCAGGCAGAGTGGTCGGCCAGGCAAAGTAGCTAACCGAGTTAGTGGTCGAGTAGTAGATCAGGCCGAGTGTTCGATTGAGTAGAGCAGTCGATCGGGTAATGAGGCCGAGCGAGCAGATCGACCGAGTCGCAGAGTGACTGACCAGGTAGAACAACCTAATAGTGTTGGATCGAGACACGCATGAGAGGGGAGGGGTGAATCACGTGGTTTTAGAAAATTGACTTTTTTAGTTTTGAAAAATAAAGTGCGCAGTGAAAAATTGAACATAAAAAATAGAAACAAACACGGTCGATTTTATTTGATTCGGAGCCTTCGACGACTCCTACTCCAAGACCCAAGTCTCACAGACCTATCGATAGACAATTCACTAAATGGCTCTTCCGGAACCGCCGGAAGAGGTGATCGAATACAAGAGATAGGGACAATGTAACAACCTACACTTCCCCTTTTTAAAGCAATAACAAAAAGTGCAACACTTAAAAATATTACCAACAATTAGGAGCGCTCGTGTGTTGTTGTCGGTCTGACGGAGATGATTAGATGACTCAGAGGGGTGGCCTGGTGATAGACAGACTTATATAAAGCAGCAGAAGGAAGCCGGAGCAGTTGGAAAGCCGATCGGATGTGTAGAAGCTCGTGTAGGAGTTGATTCTAATGGCTTGGGCGAAACACCCTTATAAAGAGTGTGGAAGGTGCCTTCCATAGCCTTGAAGGCACCTCCTATATGAGAAATTTGATCCTGAACAACCTAGTTCTTATCTACAACGAAGTTTAAAATTTATCTTGCAGAAAGCGCCTTCCATAGCACCGAAATCGCCTTCCATGAATAGTATGAATGCGCTTTCCAATGCTTGAAGTGTAACGACCCAATTTTCCCTATTTCAAGTTTTAAAAGTCCATAAAAATATTTGGAAATACTTTTAAAACATTCTAGAGATTTTTAGGAATTTTTAGAGTATTTTTATGTAATTTTTAGAGGTCGTTTAGTAGGGTTACAAAAAGAAAGAAATTTTGACAAAAAATCGTTGAAGGCGAGGTTCGAATCTACGACCTTGGGTTGGACTGACCCAACCGAACCTGGCCCGACCAGTTGAGCTACGCTCGTTCTCTTAACTAGGTATGGAGAGAAATATATTTAAAGTAAAGTTATATGGAAACCCTAGAGATAATAAGAGGGAAAAACTTAAGTGATTTTTGGGAAAAGGATCTTTTTCTCCCGAAATTCTTTCTCTCCTCACCTCTCTCGCGCGACAGCGGCGGATCGGGCGGAAAACACACCGAGGCGACGGCGCTAGGGTTCCTCTCTGGTGCCGGCGAAAGGATTCTTCCGGCCGACCTTCACTCGTACGTGGTCACCGTGACGAAGGGAGCTCGGGAACTCAAGGGAGCCGCCGAGATCTTCAAGCTTCACCCGAAACCCTAGGGTTTTTCCTCTCCGTCGGTTGTAAGTGCAAGAACAAGAGGTGAGTTGCTTCTCACCTGCAGTAGGAGTAGCTCCGAGTTTTCGATTTTCGTTTCCTTGCTCATGGATACTATTGTGCCGAATAGATGGTCCTAGGGTTGTCATGCATCCCTTCCTTTAGTTGTTGCTAGGTATTTTGCCATGCAAATTTAGGTTTCGGTTTGTTCCCTTGCTTCCCTGTTTTCGGATCATACCGTACAGGTTGCCACCTCATGTTTGCTGTCGTGAGGTTGAAGAAAGAAGAAAAGGATTAGTTTAGGTTAAGCATGAAGAACAGTTACAAAACTTAGGTTTCCAGTAGTAGTTCTACCCTATTAGCAGCACGTTGGAGATTTTGGGTTGCTTTACAATAAGAGTTAAGCTGTGAAGGTGTCATTTAGGTTTATTTTAAATTTTACAGCAAGATGAACTTGATCTTATGCAAAGAAAAAGGGGCACGAGTAACTTCCACTGGGTTGCTGTGCAATTTCGGCTACTGAGCTGGCTATAAGAAGGCTCAGATTTATTAAATCGGATCAAGTCAATATTTGTTGAACCACACGTACAACAGAACCGTGAAAAGGATCTGTTGAACTTGAAATAGAGTAGTAGTAGTAGTAGTAATTGTACATGTGGTTTTATTTCTTTGAAATCTGTTATTTCTGTGCTATTTACCAGAAATGCAATTATAACAGAATAATTGACTTCATTTGCTACTGCACCAAGCTTTACATAGGTTTAAACTTTAGCAGATTATAGTCTTGTTGTGCCATGCATTTGACATGTACAGCCTTAGTTTTGGGAGTATTCAGTAGAGCATGTGCTACTAGTTTTTCCCATGAAATTTTAGAACATCCACTTTGTTTTTGCAAATTTCATTAAGCAGTATAGTGCAGATTTGTTAAGCTTAGGATGTAGATTTGCTTAAAGTATGATTAGTAAGCTTAAAGTTACTTTCTTTTGCTCTTATCACAGCATGTTTAGTAAGTTCAAAGTTGCATTCTTTTGCCCTATTTTACAGCATGTTTAGAAAGCTTAAAGTTACTTTCTTTTGCTCTATTTTATAGCATGATTAGTAAGTTCAAGGTTGCTTTCTTTTGCTCTATTTTATAGCATGATTAGTAAGCTCAAAGTTGTTTTTATTCGCTACTTTAACAAGCATGAACACTACTCTCTAAGTGTATGCAGTTTTCCTTTTAAAGAATGCAGATCTTTCTTTCTTTGATTTACTTCTGCTGTAGCATGCCTAAAGATTTCAGATTTGTTAAGTATAGTATGCAGACTTTAATAAACAGATTTTTATAAGTATAGCATGCAGATTTTTAAAGTATCAGTTTAACATGAGCAGTAATGATTCCTATCGTTAGTCTTTTGCTATTGGACTAATATGAGAAGTTATAAGCTAAGAAAGACCAAGACTTTAACTTGATCTCAATTTCAAAAGTTTAAGATCAAAAGCACACACAAGGTGTTTAATATCAAAAGCGCACACAAGGTGTTTGCTTATATGCCAAGTAAGGGCAAGTATAAAGAAGTTAGTAAGAAAGTATTTTACTTTTTAATGGCATGTACCGGACACAAGTTCCAAGGGATGGGCTCCAAGTTGCCCCTAGACATAAGGTCTAGAAGTGTCTTAATGGTTTTGGGATTAGCCACCTCAATTCTCATTAAGAAAGGGATGAGCTCCAAGTTGCCCCTAGGCACATGGCCTAGAAGTATCTTAGTAGTTTCGGGATTAGCTACCTCGATTCTTATTAAGAATGCGCGCAAAGTGGTACAATGCCGGGCCCAAGAGAAGTTGATTATTATTTTGAAGTATTAAAGTATAAGTTTTGAAACAAATGAAACAAGCTTCAAATATGTTTAGAATTAGAAAGTTTAGTTTCTTATTATTTGAAGCATGCAGTAGTAGTTTCAATTGTTTCCTTGCTACTAGATTATTCAGCATGTTTAGCTTTACATGTTTAGTAGTTTTACATGTTTAGTAGCTTTACATGTTTAGTAGCTATACATATTTAGTATTTCAGTTAGTATGATTCCTTCATTGGATTTTGAGCATGATTAGCTATACATGTTTAGTATTTCGGTTAGTATGATTTCCTTTATTGGATTATGAGCATGATTAGCTATACATGTTTAGTGTTTCAGTTAGTATGATTCCTTCATTGGATTATGAGCATGATTAGCTATATATGTTTAGTATTTCAGATAGTATGATTTCTTTGCTATTTATGAGCATGAGTAGCTTTACATGTTAGCATTCAGTTTTAGCATGTTTTTATTTATATACATGCATATCGAGTTTTTGTGAGTAGATAGCGCTCACTAAGCTTTATGCTTATAGACTGCACTTCCTCCTACTGTAGATAAAGGAAAAGATTTAGCAAAGAAGGCGACAAGGTGGTGGTGATGAAGGTGTGTGATGGCTGGACTATGGGGAGATCAAGAGTTTGCTAAGGAAACTGTCAAGACTCCTTCTTTGGAGTTTTCTTTCAGTCTATTAAATTGATAGAGATTGTTTTAGTAGTTTCCCTTTGTCTATGTTAAGTTTATTCCGCATTGTAGTTGAGTTATTTCCTATTGATGGAGTGATATTGATGTTTGCTATTGATAGGGTAGTTTCTTTCTTTTATTTGTGATATTATAATGCGTGGTTGTGAAGATATATGTTCCAGCCGCCTGTGGCTGAGTATATTATGCTTGTATTATGGGAAATGGTCACCGGTACAGGGGAGATTCTGCCGAAATTTTTCGGTAGGGTTTTCCTAGAGATTTTTAATAAACCGGTTAAGTAGAGTAGTAGATAAGTAACGGTCACTCTTAGAGAGTAGTAGTAGTAGTAAGAAGGGTGGTCGTTACATGAAGTCACCTCGGGCATTGTTCACTCAAGACTTTTTATGTTTTTTTTGTCTTGTAAAAAGTAATAGTCCAATAACCTGCAAGATAAGTGTTAGCACAGTAATAATAATGAGTACTAATTAGACTCTATCTCCTCGAGATCAGGATCTAGTCAAGCTCTCAATTTAGGTTTTTGAAGTGAACCTAAATTGGACCGACGCCTACTGTCCCTTCTAATTGGAATGCGTCCTAACTTAGTCACTCTCTTTCAGTGACTTACTTCTACTTACCAGGTGTAGAGATACCTTCCGGAATAAAACATCCAAACTTCAGGAATCAAATATCCCGGCCTACCTGAATCGCATATCCGGTCTTCTCCAATCGGGAATTGCACATCTCGACCTATTAGAATCGCACATTCGGTCTTCTCCAATTGGGAATCACACATCTTGACCCTTGATAGAATCTCACATCTGGACTTCAACATGTTGGGAATCAAACATCCCGACTTGCCGAAATTACACATCTAGTCATCAATCAATCAAAAATCGAACATCCTGACTAGGGTTAGTCAACCCTACACACTCGATAACAAGGTTAGATCACAATACGTCTAACTTTAACCTATTTATCATTCATCAAAACTCAGGTTTAACCATTGGTACCAACTGCACTAACAATCTCTCCCTTTTTGATGTAATGACAACCTAAGTTAAAGTTAGGAAAAAAATGCAAAAGTAATAGAAATTAAGAGCATTTTTAAAGTTAAGGATTTCAAGTTTTTAGTTTATTTTTCTTACTTAACCCTTAACACTCTCCCTTTGACATTCATCAAAAAAACTATGCTAAGTAAGTATACCAAAGTATTGAAACACACAAGTGAGTATAATCTTTTCAAAATATGCATAAAAACTTGCATGTTTATTGTAGGGAGGAGTTTAGTGTAGAAAATATTTTTTTGCTTAATTTGAAAGAAATTTTTAAAATTTATAGTAGGTTTTGAAAGGTAACTTTTGTAAAATAATTTTAAAGTTTAAAGTTTTAAAGTACCAAAAGTAGTTTTCAGGATAATTACAAGCCAACTTTTCAAAATATCGGAAGAGTGGGTTATAAAGGTATTTTTCAAAGTAATTTTCAAAATAAGTTTTTTCAACCATTTAAAAAATTTCTAAGAATTCTAAAGATTTCCAACATTTCAAAAAAAAAAAAAAAATTAAAATGACTTTGTAAATTATCACTTCAAAATATTTTTGACAGTAGTTTTGATGCTTTCTCTAAACAGAATAATAACTTTGGAAATATTTACTTTGCAAAAAATATTTTTTTAAAAAAAAATTATCAAAGTGAAAAAAATAATCTTTGAATAAAAATTTTCAAAAATTTTTTTAAAGTGTTTTCTGAAAATATATTTTGCAACTATTGCATTTTCCAAAGCACATAATTTGAAAAGGACTTTTTGCAAAATAAGTATCTTAAAAATAATTTTGAACATATGTTGCAAAATTTGAAAATAATTTTGAAGGTGATTTTGAAAGTATTTAGGAAAGGAAATAAATAATTTAGAAATCATTTTCAATTATCCTCCCCCAAACCCAAAAAAAACTTTAAATGTCTAACCGTCAGTAACTAACTAACTATCAGAAGATAGAAGTATTCGCTGGGTTAGTCAGATTAAGTAAATGTAACAAGTTAGTATTTGACTAAGATGGATTACTTAACATGATCATTGAAATTTTGATATTTTTCGCCTAGACTTGTATTGATGTACTAATATAAGCATCTTAAGTCCAGGTAATTTGTCTATGCATCTAACACCTTTCTAGGTTTTGGAATGCACAATCAAGGTAGGCCTAGTGTGTTTATGAGATGCTCGATTCCTAGATCAATGGGAACATGCTTTCTATGTACTTGATCTAGACTAAGGCTAAAATCAATTTAAAATTTTAAGAAAATGGGAATTTTTAGAAAATATAAGTAAAAATTTTTTTCCTAGAATTTGCAAATCATTTGAAAAATTATTTTGAAAATAGTAGTCATAATCTATCGTGCACATTCCCAGTCATCTTCATAGATTACTAAATTCAAATTCTGATAATGGTTTGGTAAAAATGTCAGCTGAATTTGACTTGGACTTAACATAGTTGAGTTTAATGTCTCTTTTAGCGTCATGATCTCAAATAAAGTGATGTTTGATTTTAATATGTTTAGTTCTTGAATGATGCATCGGGTTTTTGGTTAAGTTAATTGGATTGATGTTATTAATATAGATTTTTTATATTTTTATATTCTAAGTTAAACTTATTTATTGTATGCATCATCCATAACAACTTTGTTATACACTCACCCATTGCTATGTACTCGACTTCAGTTGTAGATAAAGCAATACAGTGCTACTTTTTACTAAACCAGCTGATAAGTGATGGTCCAAGTAATTGACATCCATCACTTGTACTTTTACGATCTAGTTTATAGCCAGCATAGTCTGAATTAGAGTAACCTATTAGTTCAAAATGAGGTATTCTAGGGTACCAAATCCCTACATTTGATGTGCCTTTTAAATATCTAAAAATTCCTTTTACATTAGTTAGGTGAGATTCTCTAGCACAGGTTTGGTATCTAGCATACATACTAACTGCAAATAAAATATTAGGTTGACTTGCAGTTAAGTATAAAAGATTATCTATTGTACTTCTATAATATTTTAGATCTATGAATTTTTCATTTGGATCACTATCCACGGTTGTGTTAGTTGTCATTGGTGTTTTTATTTTTTTGGTATTTTCCATTCCAAATTTTTTAAGTAATTCCTTTATGTATTTTTGTTGGTAAACATAATTTTCTTCATTAGTTTGTTTAATTTGTAATTCTAAGAAATAGGTTAGTTTATTTACTAGGCTCATTTCAAATTTTTGTTCTATTAAGGTTATAAATTCTTGTAAAAATTCTGAGTTGGTTGAACCAAAGATTATGTCATTTACATATACTTGTGCTATGAAGATATCTTATTTGAGTGATTTTACAAATAGAGTTGGGTTGATTTGACCTTGATTGAATCCTTTGAAAATTAGATAGGAGGTTAACCTTTCATACCAAGCTCTAGGTGCTTGTTTAAAATCATACAAAGTCTTTTTTAGTTTGAACACGTGGTTAGAATGATCTAGACTCTCAAATCTAGGTAGCTGACTTACAAACACTTTCTCTTTAATTAGCTTATTTAGGAAGGCAGACTTAACATCCATTTGATAAAGTTTAAATCCTTTATGGGCTACATAGCTCAATAGCATTCTAATAGACTCAAGTCTCGCTATTGGAGCATATGTTTCATCGTAGTCAAGTCCCTCTACTTGACCAAAAACTAATCCGGCTTTGTTTCTCACAATTTCCCTATTTTCACTTAGTTTATTTCTAAATACCCACTTGGTTTCTATTACCTTTTTATTTTCAGGTAGTGATTCTAAGTTCTAGACTTCATTTCTTTCAAATTGACCCAGTTCTTCCTGTATGGCTATAATCTAGTATGGGTGAAGTATGGATTCTTCTATTATTTTGGGTTCAATTTTGGAGATTAAGGATATTTGACTTAGGTTTCTAAAGGATAATCTAGTCTGAACTTTTAGGTCTAGATCATATATAATTTGTTCAACTGGATGGTCTGAGCTGACTCTTATTGTTATAGGTTCATCTTGTGTTTGTTCATTTTCTTGTGATTGATTTTATTCATCTTTGTATTCATCTGTTGGATTTTCACTTACTCTCCCTAGGTCAGTGTTAGCTTTAACGAAATCAATTGGTTGGTATTGAGGTTGAGTTGAGTTAGATTCTTTAGAGTTTGTAATTTCGTCAAATTTTTCATAGGTTATTTCTTCAATTTTTAGTGTAGTTTTATTGTAAACTCTATATCCTCTACTGGTTTGAGAGTATCCTATGAAGATTCGATTTTCTACTTTTGAGATAAATTTTTTAAGTATTCCCTTGTGTTTAATATATAAACAGGACATCTAAATATTTTTAAAATTTTGATATTTGGTAATTTATTATGGTAAATTTCAAATAGGGTTTTATTATGTTTCTTATTTATTGTTGTTCTGTTTTGTTCTTGGAGAGTTTTTTTTTTTTTTTTCTACTATTCCATTTTGTTGAGGTGTGTTGGGGTATGAAAATTCTTGGTGATACTCATTTTCTAAGCAGAATTTGGTGAACCTATGATTTTTGAATTTCCCACCATTGTCACCCCTAATTTTCTTGATTTTTGAATCTTTTTCATTTTCAATTTGTTTACATAGATTGCTAAATATTTCAAATATTTTATCTTTATTTTTAAGAATTTTACCTAAGTGAATCTTGAGTAATCGTCAATTATTACTAGATAGTATAAATTTTCATTAATGGATTTAATCCTATGTGAGTCAAATAGATCTAAATGTAGTAATTCAAGGGTTGAATTAGTTTGGGTTTGATTAGTTAGTTTGTGGGTTGACTTAGTCTATTTTCCTTGTTGGCAAGTATTACAGATTATTGAATTTAAGTTGGGTAGTTTTGGTAGTCCTCTAATTAAGCCATTTAATTTGGTGAGGTTTTTAAAGTTAGTGTGAGACATTCTCCTAGGCCATAGCCATTTCCTCTTTCTGTGTCAAATGACACTTAAGTGAGTAGCTGACTATGTTGATTGTATTGTTACAAAGTTGCAAGTGCACGGCTACGTCATCAGTAATAAAAATATCGATCCCATAGGGATTATTGATTAAACACTAGTTAACTTCGCAAGGTGAATTATCTAGACAGTCAAAGGTTGGTTCACAAACTCTAGAGAGAAAGAGAAAGGAAAAGAGAGAGAGTAGAGAGTAGAGAGAGAAACTAAGTGTAGGTGAATGAAGGATGATAGATTCTTGGATTTTGGTTTCATTATGATGCTAGTTAATGCCCCTATACATTGTTCAACTACCTAACTCCATGCTTATACTTGTATAGCGCTTCTAACTAAAGTCTGGTACAACCCAGTGAAAGTCACACCGGAGAGTCTACCCAAGTTCTAATGTCATTAAGTAGAGAGGTACCTAGGAAGTCCGGTTAAGAGGAAATCCCTGTCACTAGGACTCCCTGATCATACGTTCCTAGATTACACAGTCACTTCTTAATGGTAGCACTGGAATATCAACTTCAATTAGAATGTCCTAACAAAAATTAGTCCCTATATAAGCATCGATGCTCTCTATCACTAAAGGCATAATATGTCTAGTTGAATGAGTATCCTCTGTCACTATGGATCCCTCAGTTATCTAGTCTAGTAGCAACCTTAACATAGAAATAAAATCTCACACATCTACATGTTTACACCATTCACATATTTTGTCAAATACATAAAAGACATAACACAAAAAACAAGTAGTAAACACATCATTGCATAGAAAAATATCCAAATACATAGTTCATACATCACATCATATCATAGTTACTTCCTATATTCTAGATCTAGAGAATCTACTCCATATCAAGGGATTACAATTCAAAGAACAATGAAAATAGCAAACTACGACTCAAAACATAGAAATAGAGAGAGGAGAGTGTTTATCCTTAAAGCTCGGCGTCTTTAGTGGTGTTCCCTTGCTCTGGAGGTGGATGGATCGGCGAAGATAGACAATCTTAGGTTCCCCCAAGGGGGAGAATCCTTCCCCAAGGAATGGGGGCAAGTCCCAAGTCAAAGATTAGTGAAAAAGGGGAGAAAACCCCTTTTATAGCTCTAGACACGGCCCTTGCTTGGGTCATGACATGGTCGTGTGAATCCACACAGCCATGTGTTACCTTGGCTCTGGTTCGGTGGCACGACCATGTGGATTCTAGATGACCAAAGTCTTCTTCTTCTCTCAAAATTCCACACGGCCATGTGGATTGACACGACCATGTGTCAAGGCCGTATGAACCTTGTAGACTATTTTAGCACATCTTAACATGGTATTCTCGAGTTGAAGTCTTCAGTAAAGTTGTAGATCTTGAAGTTAGCTAAAATTTGGTATAAACAACAGCCAAAACTCTAACAAAGTAAAAAAATTATGGTTATTTTACTTTTGATCTGCAGTGTTGAAAATGACATGGCCGTGTAGAATTGACACAGTCGTGCCTAAAAGGCACGTCCAGGCCATGCCTAAAAGGCACGTCCATGCCGTGTGGGCATTGGTTTGTGTCATGTTTTCACACATCCATGCCTCATAAGCACAACTAGGGTATTTTGGGAAGTTCTATACTCCATTTAAGCTCAGTTTGCTCCAAATCGTGTCCTATCAATTAAAACAAGTAAAAAATAGATCTACTAACAAAAGAAGTAGAAATATGATATTGTAATAAAATAGGGAGCAATAAATATAGATTATGCTCATGAAATACAAGTAGATGTGTGTCAAAACATTCATAAAAATGTATATAATTTACGTACATCACACCCCCAGACTTAAATCTTTGCTTGTCCTCAAGCAAAAACTGCATCTAAACTCATGTGGTTAAATAGCGCATCATAATCTCTAGCAAGTCAATCTAATCCTATCAAATAATTTCATTGATGAGCAAGATACAAAAATAGTTTGAGTATGACCTAAGTAGTAGTCCTCTGTGCTCAGTACAATAGTGGCTTATGTTTATCAAGTTTCAATCCCTAAGCCTAATCAAGTCGTCATAGAACCATATTCCTTATGCTCCCAGTGATAGACACTTACCTGCCACATGCTTGGTTTATCCTTCTCAATCTACCCAAGGTCTCAAAGGCGTGCTCGATATTAAGAGAAACACAACAATTATTTCTCTAGTAACCTAACTCGATCTCAAAGGGATAACTTGCCAGTCACACTTACGACAACTATTTTTTATATCCCTTATTCATTCATATTTTTTCATCATTTTTTTTGTAAGTGATTGCAAGATGCAACACTTGAACACAAATGCACATAAATGCAAATGTAGAGATATTTTGATTTTTTTCAAATGAGCTGACATGATTCGAGCCTCATCCAGTAACTAAAATGTAGTTTGAGAAATCACTATAGAAACACTAGTACTAATCAAGTTCTATGAATCATGACTACTTTTAGATTTATCTACCATCAAAACTAGGTAAAGTGAAAAGAGATTCTAAAATAAGGTCAATACTTAAGCTCTTATAGTAAAAATATTGCTCGCTTCATGCTAACATAGATAGAAAAAGCTAGATTACTAAATATACTAGCACCATAGGTAACCAACAAACCACATGAAATCTAGAACAAACGTACTAGTATTTTGCATTAAGGAACAAACATTCATGATGTGATGAATGATGCAACTAGGAAAAATTTTATTATGCAAAAAGTAATATGTAAAAACTAAGGAATATGACAAAAGCTAAACTAAACCCAACGCATCTCCCTAGACTTAAACTTTTCATTGTCTCAATGAAAATTAGAAATATAATATGAAGGAGGATTTGAAGTTAGAGAAGTTACCAAGTGATGAACTCCAAATGGTTGAGATTCATGTGCTAAAAATATTCCTCTATCTGCTACATACGTTCCTTCAAAACTTTGAAACCTATAAAAAGAAGATAGGAAAAAAAAAATTAAGTGGAGGATATGAGTTATTATGAATAAAGTAAAGAAACTAAAACTAAAATGAAAAAATATTGAACTTGGGTTGCATCCTAATTAAGAAGCGTTTGTTTTAGTTCATAAGCTCAACCCCTTATTAGGCTCATCGAAATTGCGATCTTGTCGGAGTGAGAAACTTCAGGACTTTTCTTCCAAAGGCCTATATTATTATGAAGAGAGCTATCATCATAAGAGTAATGTAGTATATCACCACTCTTTTCATCTTCGTCTCCTTAATGTTGGTTGCTACTCGGAAAACCTATAGGTTCCACTGTACAAAAATTTTGTACAAAGGTCTGAACCTTTTCCTAGCTACCATGTGTTCTTTTAAATTAAATTTTGGATCGCCTGCGGAACTTAACACGTTTGATCCAAAACTTAATCTATTTGTTCTTTTAGGTTTTGACTTGGATCTCCTGCGGAACTTAACACGTTCAACCCAAGTCTCCTTAAGTTATTAATTCCATTAAATATTAATTTCCATAAAAGGTTCCCAGTACTGACGTGGCGAGGCACATGACCTTCTTGGATATGGGAGCAACCACCACCGACTAGACAAAACCTTTAATAGAAAGCTAATATTTAATTTCCTAAAATAACTTTAGGTTAACCAAAGAGAACAATCAAATCACAAGGAAAAGAAAGAAACAAAAGAACACAACTTCGAAAAAACATATTCAAAATTCTAGAACGTAAGCCTCTTGTATTTGGTATTATTTCCATAAATAACTAGCATGATGCGGAAATAAAATTTACTAGTTATACCTTGTAGAAAAACCTCTTGATCTTCTACCGTATTCCTCTTCTAACCTCGGACGTTGTGTGGGCAATGATCTTCCGAGACGAGAAACCACCAATCACCTTCTTCTCCTCCTAGCTAGGTTCGGCCAACAAAGAGGAAGCTTCACCAAGGAAGAAAAACAAAATACTAACCAAGCTCCAAGAGATGCTAGCTTTCTCTTCTTCTTCTTCTTCTTCTCCGAGTAGTATTCGGCCACCACAAGAGCTCCAATAGAAGGGTAGGGTTCGGCCACCACAAGAGGAAGAGAGGGAGAGGTTGGCCGGCCACACCAAGGAACAAAAGAGGGAGAGGAATAATAGATGTTGTGTCTTGTGAAGGCACCCTCACCCCTTCTTTTATATTCCTTGGCCTAGGCAAATTAGGAAATTTAATTACAATAAAATTTCCTTAATTTCCTTGACATGATTTAATTGAGAAAAATTAAATAAAATTTCCCAATTTAATCTCTAATGGCCGGCCACTTCTAGAGAAAATAAATTAGACAAGTTTTAATCAACAAATTAAAACTTCCTAATTTGTTTCCGGAAATTTTAAAAATAAAATTTCTCTTTAAAAATTTCTTCATGGTTGATAAAGGAAATTTCTATAATTTTAATTTTATCAACATGTGGATAACTGTTAAAGAGAAAATAAAATAACTCATCAATCTACAAATAAGGAAAGAGATCTAATCTCTTTCTTTAATCTTTGTAGATCTTTTACAAGAGAGATATTTTAATTTTAATTCTCTTTAAAAATTATTTCTTCCACATAATAAAAACTAAAATTAAAATCCCTTTTTAATTTAATTTGGCCGGCCCCACTAGCTTGGGTTCAAGCTAGGGCCGGCCACCCAATAATATACCTAGGCCGGCCCTAGCTTGGTTCCCAAGCTAGCTTGGCCGACCCCTTATTAGTGGGTATAGAAGGTGGGTATAGGTGGGTATAAAACTTCTACAAATAAGAGGCTACGATAGGGACCGAGAGGAGGAATTGGTTTTGGTCTCCCGATAAAATTAAGCATCCCGTGTTCGCCCCGAACACACAACTTAATTTTATCAATGATAATTCATTCCACTAGAGAATTATCATTGAACTACCGCACCAATCCCAAATTACATTTTTGGGCTCCTTCTTATTATGAGTGTGTTAGTCTCCCTGTGTTTAAGATATCAAATGTCCACTAATTAAGTGAGTTACTGACAACTCATTTAATTAATATCTAAATCCAAGAGTAGTACCACTCAACCTTATTATCATGTCGGACTAAGTCCACCTGCAGGGTTTAACACGACAATCTTTATGAGCTCCTCTTGAGGACATTATCAACCTAGTATCTCTAGGACACAGTTTCCTTCTATAATCAACAACACACACTATAAGTGATACCATTTCCCAACTTATCGGGTTTATTGATTCAACGAACTAAATCTCACCCATTGATAAATTAAAGAAATAAATATCAAATATATGTGCTTGTTATTACATTAGGATTAAGAGCACACACTTCCATAATAACCGAGGTCTTTGTTTCTTTATAAAGTCAGTATAAAAGAAACGACCTCAAATGGTCCTACTCAATACACTCTGAGTGTACTAGTGTAATTATATAGTCAAGATAAACTAATACCTAATTACACTACGACCTTCCAATGGTTTGTTCCTTTCCATCATGGTCGTGAGCTACTGTTTATAATTTATAAGCTACTGATAACATGATCTTCTGTGTGTGACACCACACACCATGTCATTTACAATATAAATTAATTGAACAACTACATTTATCATAAATGTAGACATTCGACCAATGTGATTCTTATTTCTAGATAAATATTTATACCAAAAGCTAGGCTTTTAGTATACACTCCAACAATCTCCCACTTATACTAAAAGACTAAGCTGCTATATCTGCTGTCATACATCTGATTCCTAACCCTTCAACATGCCCATCAAAAGCTCTTGCCTTAAGGACCTCAGTGGAAGGATCAATAGGTCATCACCTGATGCAATCTAGGCGGCAACAACTTCTCCTCGTTTATACGATTTCTCGTATTGAGTGGTACTTGCGCTCTATTGTGTTTACTTGCCTTATAGACTTATGGTTTCTTCGAGTTTGCTACTGCACCAACATTATTACAATAAATTGTAATAATCTTTGGACAAACCAGAAATCATATCTAAGTCTATCTTGAGGTTATTGAGTCATACAGCTTTTAATGGCTACCTCAGAGGCTTGCCATATACTAAGCTTCTATGGTGGAGTCCAGAAAAACACCTATGCTTATCACTCTTCCATAGTTATGACTTTACCTCCTAAAATAAACACAAAAACCCTGAGGTTGACTTATTATTGTCCCTATCCGATTGGAGGTCAAAATACATACAACCCATAGAAACCAAATTAACTGCCTTGTAAGCTAGCATATAATCTTTAGTGCCTCTAAGGTACTTTAATATATACTTTACTGCAGTCCAATGTCCTTGTCTAGGGTTACTTTGATATCTGCTAACTATGCTCTTAGCAAAACAGATTTCTGATCTCGTGCATAGCATACATTAGGTTGTCTAACTGCCGAAGCATAAAGAACTGCCTACATGTCCTCAATCTCCTTTAATGTCATCGGAGACATCTCTTTAGATAAAGGCACTCCATGCTTAAAAGGTAAGAAACCTTTTGAGGAGTTTTGCATGCTTAAAACGAGCAAGGATTTTTTCGATGTATCAAGCTTGGAATAAATATATTTTTTTCTTGTGATCCCTTATTACTTTGATCTTAAAAAATATATACATTCTCCCAAGTCCTTTATATCGAATTATTTGGACAACCATACCCCTACTTCTGACAACATTTTGATATTGTTTCCAACTACCAAAAATGTTATCTACGTATAGTACAAGAAATACCACCACGTTTCCATCACATCTTTTGTATACACAAAACTTTATCCGTTTACTCAATAAATCCATAGATGTGGATTACTTTGATAAACTGGATGTTCCAAGACCTTGAAGCTTTGTATCAGTCCATAGACTGATTGAGCTTGCACACAAGATGCTCTTAGCACTTTGCAATGAACCCTTCTGGTTGCTTTATATGGATGCTTTCTTCAAGACTTCTATTAAGGAATGCTGTCTTGACATCCACTTGCCAAATAGATAAAAGAATCCGGATAGACTTAAGCATGGCTACCAGTGAAAAAGGTTTCCTTTTTCATCAAGCCTTGCTTTGAAGGTTTCTACCTTCCTGTCTATCCCTCTTTTTCTATTATAGACCTTTTACACCCAAAGGCTTTTACACCACTTGGTGGTTCTACAAGCTTCCAGATTTTATTAGAATACATATATTCTAATTCTATTATTCATTACTCTTTGCCAAGATGCTTCATATTTATCTTGGAGTGCTTCGTCATATGTCCGGAGATCAGGTTCATGTCCTTCAGGGATCGAGTTCAAAAACTCTCCCAAAACATGAATCTTTTAAGGTTGCTTAACAACCCTCCCACTACGACAAGGCATTTTCTGCAATTGTGTATCATTTGTGATACGTGTTGCAGTTTTCTTGTGGTATCTCATCTTGTACAGTTGGTACTAGATTAGACATGTCTTTTATTATTTTCTTAAGAACAAATTTACTTATGAGCACGTGGTTCATTATATAGTCCTTTTCTAAAAATCAGTCATTGATGTTATCAATGACCTTCTGATTTTTAAGACTATAAACCTACTTTTGTTTATCTAGGATAACTTACAAACAAGTGAACTCCTATCCAACTTATCATTATCTCTCTTTAACATATATGTTGGATTACCTGAATCCGAATATGCTTCAAAATAGGCTTACGCCTATTCAGCAATTCTATATGAGTAGAGAGTTATGACTTGGAAGACACTATGTTCACTTTCATTTTCAGAGTTTATCCTTAAAACAAATTTGGTAATTTTCTGAATAACTCATCATCTATCTAATTATTCCATAAGAGTTCTTTACCTTCTTTCTACTACACCATTCTGTTGGGGTGTACCAGATGCAGTTAGTTGGGATTGAAATCAACTTCTGATAAGTAACTCCTAAAATCTCTCAAGAGGTACTTGCCACTACGATCTTCCATAGTGACTTTTTACTTTATTCCTCCACATCAACCTTGTACTCTTTGAACTAATCAAAGTACTTAGTCTTGCGGTACATTAAGTAAATTTATTTGTATCTTGAATAGTTGTCTATAAATTAGACAAAATATTCAATACTACCTCTTGACTGGATAGTCATAGGATCACACAAATCAGAATGAACCGATTTCAACATATCTTTGACTCCATACCCCTTGGACTTAAAAGCTTCTTGGTTATTTTTCTTCCAAGTAAGACTCGGAGTTGGAAAGATTTCCACTACCAATGAACCCAAAAGTTCATCAGCTACCAATGAATCCTACTCAAGTATAACCTAGCTTTATATGCCAAAGATATAATTGGTTCATTTCCGAAGGTTGCTTTCTCTTAAAATTAGAAGATGTGTTACTAATTTCCATTTGTTGCATCGTGGGAGTTATTGGATTATAAATTGTCAACCATCATACCAGAATAGATAACTTTCCTATTTTTCTTGATAACAACTTTGTTATCAAAATAGACACAATATCTATAATAGTTTAGAAACTGAAATCAGGTTCTTTCTAAACTTGGTACGTAAAGACAATTACTTAAAATCCATATTTTATTCTTATCAAAGGATAAACATCTCCCACTGCAACAGCTACCACTTTTACAGTAGTGCCCATGTGGACGGTGATTTACCTTTCATTTAGTTGTCGGGTTTCCTGGAACCCTGCAATGAATTGCAGACATGATTAATGGCATCTTGTATCTACACTCCAGGTTCTGGTAGATAACACCACTGGACATGTTTCAACTAATGAATTAAATACATCTAAATTGTTCTTAGTTCTAAGAAGACAGTCTACCTTAATGTCCAAGTCCTATTTCCAATCATTACAATTGAGACTAATAAGTCTTTTTCTATAGTATGACTACTAGGGATTGACAAACATCCTAAGAATCACAAAAATATTTGGTCAAGATCAACTCCTTAAAATCTCCATGAATTTTGTGTATACAAAATCGAAGAGGAGATTTTATTCATTAATTTTATTATCTCGTCAACTTTACTTTATGACGAATAAAATTAATAGTTGATCTGTCTTTGATCAAATATTTGGTCAAAACTCTTTGAATTTAAAATAAAATATTGATTCCTCAAACAATATTATTTAAATTCACCAACACCTCAAACACCGTGAATTTTGCATGCCACGTTAGTGTGGACGTATACAAATTCAACATTTGTAAAAGGAGGGTTTTACCCATTAACTATCTTGTCAACGTATCTTTATGACAAATAAAATTATCTCAAACACCGTTAATTTTGTATGCCACGTTAGTGTGGACGTATACAAAATCAATCATTTGTAAGAGGGGTTTTAACCGTTTAATTTTATTATCTTGTCAACCTAGTTTTATGACAAATTAATAGTTGGTTTCATTTGGTCACACAAATAATAGCAGTGACTCCGATGGGGAGGATACTATTAGATGTGTCTAAGTGTATACCATTACTTGACACTAAGTCCATTAATAAGATTATGCTCCTTCCGGTTGGGAAGATCACACGCTCTTAATTAACTTCCTATAGTCATCCAAAATGGAAGTCATTCTAGTGATCCACAAACAAGCTCATCCGTTATGGAGGAAGGCACTCGAGCCAACGCAAGCTTGTTTGCATCACTTACAAACCAAGAATGGAGATCATGGGATTTATTTAAAATCCTCTCCCACTTAGTTATTTATAAACGAGGAATTTTAACTATGCTAGCCTACTAGTCATGTATACTAACATGCACACACAGCACAATATAAAAGCAATAAATAGAAAATCTAATTTTCAACTATTATGGCTTTTATCTCTAGTTGTCCTCCGTGTGTTGTCATCCCAAGCTGCTGCCATATTTGGCCACCGCCACCGGGTCTAGCTGTCGCATCCATCTTGCTACTAGTTCCGCTGCGCCTCTGGTCCTTAGAAGGTTCCACGCTTTGCAAGATTCGATCCGCGACATACATAGAATTTTACATTTTGATCCTATATTCCATAAAAGGAATGTACATGTATCTAGATCAAAAATAAAATCCTAATAAAACTAAATACAGCTCCTGCTGTATTTTAATACAATCATGCACACACAGATAAATGCCCTTGACATGTCCAAGGGTCTAATCACACACATAATAACTAAAAGCCATAATAGTTGGATCCTGCATCCACAAAGTTAGCACATCCTACTATTAACCTGCCTAAATTATGTATGACATGTGCATAATTAAACTAATACCAAATACAGAGGCAAAACCCTAGTTCGATACCAATTGTTGGTTGCTACTCGGAAAACCTATAGGTTCCATGTACAAAAATTTTGTACAAAGGTCTGAACCTTTTCCTAGCTACCATGTGTTCTTTTAAATTAAATTTTGGATCGCTCTCGGAACTTAACACGTTTGATCCAAAACTTAATCTATTTGTTCTTTTAGGTTTTGACTTGGATCTCTGCGGAACTTAACACGTTCAACCCAAGTCTCCTTAAGTTATTAATTCCATTAAATATTAATTTCCATAAAAGGTTCCCAGATCGACGTGGCGAGGCACATGGCCTTCTTGGATATGGGAGCAACCACCACCGACTAGACAAAACCTTTAATAGAAAGCTAATATTTAATTTCCTAAAATAACTTTAGGTTAACCAAAGAGAACAATCAAATCACAAGGAAAAGAAAGAAACAAAAGAACACAACTTCGAAAAAACATATTCGAAATTCTAGAACGTAAGCCTCTTGTATTTGGTATTATTTCCATAAATAACTAGCATGATGCGGAAATAAAATTTACTAGTTATACCTTGTAGAAAACCCTCTTGATCTTCTACCGTATTCCTCTTCTAACCTCGGACGTTGTGTGGGCAACGATCTTCCGAGATGAGAAACCACCAATCACCTTCTTCTCCTCCTAGCTAGGTTCGGCCAACAAAGAGGAAGCTTCACCAAGGAAGAAAAACAAAATACTAACCAAGCTCCAAGAGATGCTAGCTTTCTCTTCTTCTTCTTCTTCTTCTCCGAGTAGTATCCGGCCACCACAAGAGCTCCAATAGAAGGGTAGGGTTCGGCCACCACAAGAGGAAGAGAGGGAGAGGTTGGCCGGCCACACCAAGGAACAAAAGAGGGAGAGGAATAATAGATGTTGTGTCTTGTGAAGGCACCCTCACCACTTCTTTTATATTCCTTGGCCTAGGCAAATTAGGAAATTTAATTACAATAAAATTTCCTTAATTTCCTTGACATGATTTAATTGAGAAAAATTAAATAAAATTTCCAATTTAATCTCTAATGGCCGGCCACTTCTAGAGGAAATAAATTAGACAAGTTTTAATCAACAAATTAAAACTTCCTAATTTGTTTCCGGAAATTTTAAAAATAAAATTTCTCTTTAAAAATCTCTTCATGGTTGATAAAGGAAATTTCTATAATTTTAATTTTATCAACATGTGGATAATTTTTAAAGAGAAAATAAAATAACTCATCAATCTACAAATAAGGAAAGAGATCTAATCTCTTTCTTTAATCTTTTGTATATCTTTTACAAGAGAGATATTTTAATTTTAATTCTCTTTAAAAAATTATTTCTTCCACATAATAAAAACTAAAATTAAAATCCCTTTTTAATTTAATTTGGCCGGCCCCACTAGCTTGGGTTCAAGCTAGGGCCGGCCACCCAATAATATACCTAGGCCGACCCTAGCTTGGTTCCCAAGCTAGCTTGGCCGACCCCTTATTAGTGGGTATAGAAGGTGGGTATAGGTGGGTATAAAACTTCTACAAATAAGAGGCTATGATAGGGACCGAGAGGAGGAATTGGTTTTGGTCTCCCGATAAAATTAAGCATCCCGTGTTCGCCCCGAACACACAACTTAATTTTATCAATGATAATTCATTCCACTAGAGAATTATCATTGAACTACCGCACCAATCCCAAATTACATTTTTGGGCTCCTTCTTATTATGAGTGTGTTAGTCTCCTTGTGTTTAAGATATCAAATGTCCACTAATTAAGTGAGTTATCGACAACTCATTTAATTAATATCTAAATCCAAGAGTAGTACCACTCAACCTTATTATCATGTCGGACTAAGTCCACCGAGGTTTAACATGACAATCTTTATGAGCTCCTCTTGAGGACATTATCAACCTAGTATCTCTAGGACACAGTTTCCTTCTATAATCAACAACACACACTATAAGTGATACCATTTCCCAACTTATCGGGTTTATTGATTCAACGAACTAAATCTCACCCATTGATAAATTAAAGAAATAAATATCAAATATATGTGCTTGTTATTACATTAGGATTAAGAGCACACACTTCCATAATAACCGAGATCTTTGTTTCTTTATAAAGTCAGTATAAAAGAAACGACCTCAAATGGTCCTACTCAATACACTCTGAGTGTACTAGTGTAATTATATAGTCAAGATAAACTAATACCTAATTACACTACGACCTTCCAATGGTTTGTTCCTTTCCATCATGGTCGTGAGCTACTGTTTATAATTTATAAGCTACTGATAACATGATCTTCTGTGTGTGACACCACACACCATGTCATTTACAATATAAATTAATTGAACAACTACATTTATCATAAATGTAGACATTCGACCAATGTGATTCTTATTTCTAGATAAATGTTTATACCAAAAGCTAGGCTTTTAGTATACACTCCAACACTTAAGAGTCCTTTCCGACGGTCGGAGACGGTTCAATGTGAGCTTCCAATTTTTGGCTTCTTGAAAATCTATACACCTACAGAAAAAACATACCTCCCATATACATGTTAAATAAGTAAGAACTAGAACCATATCTAGTTTAGCTAAACAGTTATAAGAAATGGAATCACAACCAACAAAATCAATCATAGGTATCTCTATATATGAAGTTTTCTAAAATATCACAATAATTACTAACCTTGCATTATTGAGATGTACCTAAATGTTCGAAATAAGTGGATGTGACTACTTCTGGATCTTGTAGTGGCTCTAGCTCTGGAACAAGTAGTGGTGCCTCTAAAAGTGGTGATCCTTGGAGCTTTGCTTCCATTGCACAAGTCCCTACACATTTATCAACAACTAATTCCATTCTTACAAATTCCATAGTATCAATTGGTTGTGTGATGAAAGGAAATGATTCTTGGGATGTTTCTGTTGGTGCAATCGACCCAAGTTTGATCAGTACGATTATGGTTTTGATGTGTGTGTCAAAGAATTTAAGTTAGGCTTTCATATGTGTTTGATATGTGTGTTTGAGTATTGCAGGACTTGGTGAAACACACATGAGGATCTTGGTGCAACTAAGCTTGGGAAGCTCATCCTAGGACTCGGATCCTTGAGTCGGTGAAGGATGGTGTGGAAGGCATCCGAAGGACCGCCGGACAAGGAGCAACGGAGTGGAGCCGAGGGAAGTAGACTTCAAGGCAACGTGAAGGATGGCATGGAGAGGAGCCGCGGGCTCGGGTGCATCTGAGGGACGAAGGCCGAGGAAGAGGACTTCAAGGGCGACTTCGGAGAGGATGAGTGTGAGTGTGTAATAAGGTGCAGTCCAGTCGGTTGCAACTTTTAGCAGTCAACTGCACCAGTCGACTGCATGTTTTAGCAGTCGACTGCACCAGTCGACTACGCAATCGACTGGCAGTGAACATAAGCATTCTGCTCAGCAAATAGCTACCAGTCGACTGCTAGTTTTAGTAGTCGACTGGTAAATGACCGTTGGTGCTGCAAAGTAGTCGTTGGCTACCTCCAACGGTAGCACCAGTCGACTGATGGTTTTGCCAGTCGACTGGTACCGAGATGAGTTGATATGATGATCAACTCTCTCCTCTTATTTATAGGAAGCTTTGGGGTTTGAAGGAGATAACTGATTACTGTTGAATCACTCCTTGTCATTGCCCAAAGCTTCCAAGCCTACTCTCTTCCTCCTAAACCTAAGTTCATCTTGTAAGAGGAAGAGAACCTTGTGAGAGGTTGTACTCCACCGAGAAGGAGTAAGCTCTAGCCGGAGATTGCCGAGAATTGATCCACTGAAGGATCAAGGGTTCGTCCACCTCAAGGACACGCCGTGGAGTAGGAGCAAGCAATCTCCGAACCACGTAAAGGAATCGTGTTAGTGTTTGTGCTCTTACTTGTTTATTTTCATTGCTTTAGTTTTCGTATTCCGCTTGCATAACTAACCTTGTAGAGAAGAATCGAAGTTGGGGGTGACCTAGCCATCCAACCCCCCTTCTAGCCGGCCACCGATATCCTACAAGTGGTATCAGAGCAAGAACACTCTTCAACGAACTAATCGCCAAGAAGAGCATTTCATCAAAATGGTCGGCTCAAATATTCATCCACCTAAATTCGAAGGGGACTTCTCTTGGTGGAAGAAGAGAATGGAGGTATTTTTCGAAATCGATTTTGACATAATGCTAATCATGGAAAATGGTTTCGAAGTGCCTAGGGATCAAGATAATAAAATACTTGAGAAAACAAGATGGACCAAAAGGCAAAAAGAAGAGCATCTAGCAAATTCCAAGGCAATCTATCATCTACTAGATGTTCTTCCCCAACAAGAAGTAACAAGGGTTGGAACCTACTCAAGTGCCAAGGAGTTATGGGAAAAGCTAGTGGAGCTTCATGAAGGGACTTCGGAAGCAAATTTGGTAAGAAGAGACCTCCTTCGAACTCAACTCAACAATATCAAGCTTGAGAAAGGAGAAAAGGTATCAATTTTACATTCTAGAATTAAGGAAATTATTAATGGACTAACAAGTGTAGGTGAGACACTTTCAAATTGAGACATGATGATGAAAGCCCTAAATGCTTTCCCAAGAACCACAACTTGGAGCTCCATTGTAGATTCATACTACATATCAAAGGACCTAGAGAAATCCTCTCTAGATGAACTCTTCTCAACAATGGAGCTCCACGAAACAAGAGTTGAAAGATTAGATGGAGAAGCACATAGATCAAGAGGAGTAGCCCTTGTGGCAAACAAGGGAAAGGGTAAGAAGAAGAAGTCTTCATCCCCACCATCCTCCGACTCCGAAGAATCAAGCGCCTCAATGGATAGTGATCAAGAGGCGTATATGATAAGAAAAATGAGAAGGGCATTTAAAAGATTTTCTACTAACAAATCTCATGCTAGGAAAAGCTCAAGAAGCAAAAGTAGAACAAGGAGGGTAATTTGCTACAATTGCCAAGGAGAGGGACACATAAGAGATGATTGTCCTCTCTTGAAGAAGAAGGAAGGGAATAAGAGGGAGGATAAGAAGACAAAAGAAAAGGGGAAGAAGGCTCAAAACCTAAAAGCAACATGGGATGATCCTTCATCATCATCGGAGGAAGAAGAGCACCATGTAGTCAATTTTGCGCTAATGGGAATTGATGATATAGCCTCCACCTCATCCGAAAATGAAGAGGGAAAGAGCTCAAGTGAAGATGAAGTGGGGAGCTCAAGTGAAGGGGGAGGTCAAACTTCGGATTCAGACTTCTCGGTAAGTGAGGTACATAATCTTCCTCCCCATATTTTAATCAAAATTATTTCAAGTACAAATGATGATTTGTTTAAAGCTAAAAGGAAAAAATAAATCTTTGGAAAATGATATTTGCATGCTTGAAGAAAGATTAGAATCCATGTACTCTAAGGACAACAATATGCATGATTCTTCTAATTCTTCAAATGATTCATGTTTAGAAGAAGAAAATAGGAAATTAAAGGAAAAGGTAGAATACCTTACCAATGCCCTTAGAAAATTTGAAATTGACTCTAAAACCCTAAACATGATCATTGGGAGCCAAAGGGCAAGTTTTAAGAAAAATGGGTTAGGATACAATGAACCCAACAATGAAAAGACCTACCATTGTCTACTTGCTAGGGGGCAATAAAAAACCAAGACCATAGATAGAAAATGGATCCCCAAGGAATATTTGGTTAACCCAATTAGAAAGAATTTCTATTGGGTGCCAAAATCAATCCTCAAGGGTTAGAGGATTTTAGGTCAAGTCAACCATAAGAAATAATTATTCAAATACTTGAAAGATGGTTGACTTGAGACCTTAAGGGGGAGCACTTAGCCTTGATAGAAAGTCATGATCAAAGGGGGCTAAGTAGAGGTTACCATTATACCTTATCTCACAATGACTTGTATGATTTTCCAACCATAAATGTGAGATAACGGGATGATACTAATAATGCACTTATGCTTATGGCATTTTGATGAGTTATGTGATGTATCAATTTTTAGTGATCATATGCCAACTATGGGGAAAGTAAATGTTTAATTAATGGACATCTTGCCCATAGATCATAGTTGGACATTTCAAATGTTTTGAAAACAATTCTATGTTTTTTTTACAGTGGATAGTTATTTTGAAACATATGAATTCAAAATTAGGGTTTAATTTGATACAAACTTAAGTGTGTTTCAAGGTGTTTGAGTTTTATCAAAATATCAAAAATATGATGAATTTTCATGGAAACATATTTTTCCTTGTTAAAGAACATTATAAGAAATATGTGTTCAAAATTTCATGATTTTTCAAATTTTCTAGAATTTTTTATGCATTTCTGAAGTTGATTTCGGAAAGCCCTAGTAATGTGCCAGTCGACTGCAACAGATGGCAGTCAACTGGTACCTATTTTCCAACACTGTCAAGAGCTGATTTTGAGAAATTTTAAGTCCACATTGATACCTTGGTATGTGTACATGTTTGTGTTGGTGCGGGAAGCATCCGACGATCGATCGTTGTTTTGATAATGGCAAATAAATTCAAAGTTAAGTTGTTTTGTGATATAATGCACTTGATTGAGTGTTTCAGGAAAGTCCTAGCTGCGGTTAGGCAGGTGGAAAATCCTAGGGGGTGGTAACCCTAGGTCATAGGGGGTGGTAACCCTATGCGGGAAGTCTTGGCGGGTCGAGAGCTTCAGGTAAAAGTCCTAGGGGGGTAACCCTAGGTGGAAGTCCTGGTATTGCGAACCAGGTGAAAGACTGGACCAGCCGGGAAGCGGAAGTCCAGCAGAAAGTCCGGAAGCTTCGAACGCTGAGCAAAAGTCCAGTCGATCTGGAGGATCGCACTGGCATCAGGTAAATCTCCTGAGTGGAGTAGGTGAGGACGCGTTCCCCGTAGAGAGAACAGTAAGCGTCGAGTCGACCTAGGGTTTCCGGTTGGAAATCCGAAGTCAGACCCGGACAGTCCGACAACTGTCAAGTATATTTATCACATTATCCATGTGCTAACTTTGTTTTGCAGGGTTTGTGTTTGAGACTAACACAATTTGCAGGAACAAAGAAGCATCTTTAACCTCGGATGAACACTGTCCGAGGCGCCTCCATGGGGCTTGGAGGCGCCTCGGGTGCTAGCCGAAGCCAGCTGTCCAGAGGAGTTGGAGGCGCCTCGGAGGAAGCCTCGGAGGAAGCTGGAGGCACCTTGGACCAGGCGTTGGAGGCGCCTTGGAGCAGCTTGGAGGCCCCTTCAGTGGGATAAGGCGCGACCAGATCAGAGCTGATCCACGTGTGCGACTCGGCATCCTGGAGGCGCCTCGGACAGGCTTGGAGGCGCCTCCAGCACTGTTTATAAGGGGACTTCGAACAACAACTCTTAACAACTTTGCACAAGCAATCTTTCTGCAACCTGCTGCTAACGAGAAGTTCCGATAAAGCCTCAACTCGACGCCGACAACCCAGAGCTTCAGATTTAGTCTTTTGTCGTCGGTATAATTTTTATTATTACTGCTTTGAATTGTACTTAGTTTGTAATAGTTTTTACGAGATATAGGTGTTTCCCAAAGTAAACGTTCAACGAACGTGGGCCTTGGAGTAGGAGTCGCCACAGGCTCCGAACCAAGTAACTCCTCGTGTCCTTCTGTGTTGCTTTACTTTCTTTTCATTATTCCGCTGCATTTAATTACTCGAACGATTTACAATTTCGAAACGTACGAAATAGCCACGAGCGCTATTCACCCCCCTCTAGCGCTTTCGATCTAACAATTGGTATCAGAGCGGGGTCGCGTTGATCTGGTGCAACCACAAATCACGCAATTTTTTTCCGTGGTATTTTCAGTTTTTACGGAGTCAATTAGAATTAGCTTAATAGCTATATTCTAATTAATTTTTCGAATCGGATTTTGCTCGAGACTGGTGCAACACCACTCGAGTTCGCAAAACCTTAATTTTATTTCCCGCACTACTAATCCAAGACCTAGTCTTGGGATATTTTTATTTTTTGTTGTTGCATATCACAAATGACCCAACAAGAAGGTTTCAGCACCGTTCACCCCCCACTTTTCTCCGGAGAAGACTTCGGATATTGGAATGGGCGAATGGAAACCTTCCTCAAGACACAGTTCGACACATGGATGATCATCAAGACCGGACTACAACTGCCATCCGACGAAGACGACAAGCCGACACCCTGCGAAAAATGGGAACCGACCCTAATCAAGAAGGTGGAAGCTGATGCCAGAGCGACTTGCACCCTCCAGTGCGGACTGACCAAGGAGGAACTCAATAGAGTTGGACCATTCTCCAGCGCAAAAGAGCTTTGGGAGAAGCTGATCGAACTCCACGAGGGAACCTCCGACACTAAGGTAAGCAAGAGAGATCTCTTGTTCAATAAATTATATAATTTGAAAATGCAGGAAGACGAGACGGCCAGCCAACTTCACGCTCGTATACAAGACTTACTAAACTCCCTCCACGTGATCGGGCAAAAGGTCGAGAACAGGGACATCATAAGGTACGCACTTAATGCTTTTCCGAGGAGCACATTGTGGGCATCAATGGTAGATGCCTACAAAGTCTCCAAGGATCTATCTTCCATTAGATTAGACGAACTATTTTCTGAATTTGAACTTCATGAGCAGACTAATACACAACCACCCGAGAAAGGTGTAGCTTTGATTGCAGGTACCAGTAGAACACGAGAACCAAGATCACAACGAAGAACCGAGCAAGAGTCGGAACCAGAACCAGACTCAGACGATGAAGACGACGATCTAGCAGCCGAACTCGTGAACTTGGTAAAGAAGCTCTACAAGAAAAAGAAGGGCTTCAACAAGAAAGACCTAAAGAAGGCAGTCCAATCAAAGGAGGGACAACCGAGCTCGAAGGTCAAGCTTGAAGTGACCTGCTACGGATGCAACCAGAAGGGACATATTAAGGCCAACTGCCCCAATCAAAAGGATGCAAAGAAGCAAAGAAAGAAGAAGGTACTAAAAGCAACCTTCGAAGAATCTTCAGAAGAGGATACCGACGATGAGCTCGAACAGACGAGCCTTCTTGCCCTGATGGCCCGAGACCATATCAGAGCGAGAGCGAGTCGGAAGCAGAATCAGAAAGAAGCCACGGATTCGTATCCGTTTCCGAAGGGCCCGATCCCTCTGTAAGTATCCCGCGACTTAACAACCTAGTTAATTATTTGTTACGAAAATTAGCTAAGTCTAATCTTAGAATTAAGTCACTTCTAAAGGAAGTAGTTGTCCTTAAAGAAGTGACTAACTCCGAATCTTTGACTGAACCAGTTCAGACTGGAAACTCGACTCAAGTCCAAAAACTCGAGGAAGAGAATTCCAGCCTGAAAACTCAGGTCAAGGATCTGGAGAAAACATTAGAACGATTCTCTTTGGGTTCCAAGAACCTTGACCTACTTCTTGGAACACAAAGGGCAATTTACAATAGAACTGGACTAGGATTCAAATCGAAAAAGAAATATAAATCATGTTTATCACTTATACAAAGAACAAATAGAAAAATGGTCCAAGCATGGGTCCCTAAGTCCAACCTGATCAATCAAGTTGGACTTGGACAATACTGGGTCCCTAAGGATCAAATATATTACCTCGATAAACCATATCGAGGCTATGATCCAGGAGGAGCTAAAAGAAAAATAATAAAAATAAAACTAGATTCAAATTAAATTAAATTAAAATTAAATTCAAATAAAGTCAAACCAAATTCAAACTAAATCGAAATCCAAAGGAAGGCTCCAGAATAGCTGGCACCTCCGAAATTAACTCACCCGATAAGGGTAAACAAGAGTAGATTACCCGACCGGGTAATTAAGGTTAGATTAAAATGTGCTAGGTTTAACTTGACCCACGGTACTGGAGAAGTATTGGATGATAGTACGTTGGGGAAACTTAGTCATCGCATGTCTAGGAAGATATGACTTCGACCTGGTGCATTTGGCTAAGTGGAACTGACCGAAGCTATCCTTTATGGATCCTAATTAACCAGTTAGACCAAGGTTTTGTACTAAGTTCAATGAGTAGGACTATTTGGAAAACCTAGAAGGCATGGTTACTTTAATGATGTCCTTGTGACTCACCATAGCCCAGAAGTTTATCCAAAAAATGTCTGATTGTTGAACCCAAAGCTAAACCTAAATCTAACACAAAGTTAAACTAAATCCTAAAATTGAACCATAATTCATCTCACAACAATTATAGGATTCCCTGATTGAAAATTTAGATCATGTGAGATGACTAAGGAATAAAATTAATTCAAAATTAAACTCATAATTAATTCAAAATTAAATTCGTAATTAAAATTAATTAAAAATTAAATTCATAATTAAAAATAATTAAAAATTAAATTCATAATTAAAATTAATTCAAAATTAAATTCGTAATTAAAACTTTTTCAAAACTTAATTAACTTAAAATTATTTTTTCAAAACTTAATTAACTTCAATTTTTTTTCAAAACTTAATTAACTTCAATTTTTTTTCAAAACTTAATTAACTTAAAATTATTTTTTCAAAACTTAATTAACTTCAATTTTTTTCAAAACCTAATTAATTTAAAATTATTTTTTCAAAACTTAATTGACTTCAATTTTTTTTCAAAACTTAACTAACTTAAAATTTTTTTTTCAAAACTTAACTAACTTAAAATTATTTTTTCAAAACTTAATTAACTTCATTTTTTTTTCAAAACTTAATTAACTTAAAATTATTTTTTTCAAAACTTAATTAACTTCAATTTTTTCAAAACTTAACTAACTTAAAATTATTTTTTCAAAACTTAATTAGCTTAAAATTACTTTTTCAAAACTTAATTAACTTCAATTTTTTTCAAAAATTAATTAACTTAAATTATCTTTTCAAAATTAATTAACTTAAATTATTTTTCAAAAATGAATTAACCTTCAAAAAATTAAGTAACTCAAATTATTTTTTTTAACCTAAATTATCTTTTCAAAATTAATTAACTTAAATTATCTTTTCAAAATTAATTAACTTAAATTATTTATCAAAATTAATTAACTTAAATAATAATAAATTTATATCAACTTAAAATATTTTTCAAATTAACTAATCTACTAACTATTGAAAACCTAGTACGAGTAGAGAGCTTATTTCAATCAAACTATCTTTTAATCCATTAAATTCAAATCAACTACTTTATGTGTAGGAATTGGATCAATGGATGATAGATAGTGGATGCTCCAGACATATGACTGGAGATAGGTTGAAGTTCACTAAGCTCAAACTGAAGAACCTAGGGTCAGTTGCGTTCGGCAACAACGGTAAACTTAAGGTAATCGGAAGAGGTAATATCGAACTTAACTCCAATTTTGTCATTCAAAAAGTTCTATTAGTTGAAAATTTTAATTTCAATCTATTGAGTATTAGCCAGTTATGTGATAGTGGGTACTTAGTTACCTTTGATAATTCTGGATGCTTAATTGAAAACGTTGACAACCCCAAAATTAGACTTAAAGGACTTAGGAAAAATAACATCTATACAATTGACCTACCCTCAATAAAGTGTCTCTTGACACAACAAGAGAAAACTAACTTATGGCACAGAAGACTGGGCCACAATCATATTAGACTCATTTCTAAAATGAGTCAAAACGGCTTAGTCAGAGAATTGCCCAAATTAAGAAATCTAGAAAATACAATTTGCCATCCCTGTCAACAAGGAAAACAAACTAAGTCAACCCATAAGTCAATTAATCTAGAAAGAACCAACTCCTTACTTGAGCTCCTTCACCTAGATCTATTTGATTCACATGGAGCCAAGTCACTAAGCAAGAACCAGTATTGCTTAGTTATAATTGATGACTACTCCAGGTTCACCTGGGTAAAATTTCTAAAAACAAAAGATGAAACTTTTGAAGTCTTTAGTAATTTTTGTAAATTAACAGAAAATGAAAAAGATACTAAAATCAAAAGGATTAGAAGTGATCATGGGGGTTTTGAAAATCATAGATTTATCCAATTTTGTAAAACCAACGGATATAAACACGAATTTTCATGGCCTAGAACCCCCCAACAGAACGAGCTAGTAGAACGGAAAAATAGAACCTTACAAGAAGCCGCTAGAACCATGCTAAACGAATATAATCTAAATCATCAATTTTGGGCTGAAGCAATAAATACGGCAAACTATATTCAAAGTTGAATTCTAATTAACAAACTTTATAATAAAACCCCCATGAAATTTATTATAATAAAATTCCCAACTTAAACTACTTAAAAGTATTTGGATGTAAAGTTCATATTTTAAACACTAAAGACTACTTAAGAAAATTTACATCCAAATCAAACCAAGTAATCTTCTTAGGGTACTCTACAACCAGTAGGGCCTATAGAGTTTATAATCAAAATACCCTAAAAGTTGAAGAAACAACTAATGTAATATTTGATGAAGAAAATAATCTACCAAATATAGATCAAAATATTGACATTAACCCAAGAATTATAGAAGATGATGAACTTCAACTTAACACTAGTAAACCAGAGGAACTAAATCCTAACACAAATATAAGACCAACAAGAATAGGTACTTCTCACCCACCTGACCAAATTTTGGGTGACCCAAACTTAGGAGTTAGAACTAGATCCTCATATAGAAACCTGAGTCAGATTGCCCTTATTTCAAAGATTGAGCCTAAGACTATAGAAGAAGCCCTACCCGACCCAGACTGGATCATTGCCATGCAGGAAGAGTTAGCACAATTTGAAAGAAACCAAGTCTGGGAACTTGTACCTAAACCCATAGATAAGTCCATAATTGACACCAAATGGGTATTTAGGAACAAATTGGATGATCAGGGTGAAATAGTTAGAAACAAGGCCAGACTAGTAGCCAAAGGGTTCAGTCAGGTTGAATGATTAGATTATGATGAAACATATGCACCAGTCGCTAGACTCGAATCCATTAGAATGTTGCTGGCTTATGCAACACATAAAGGATTTAGATTATACCAAATGGATGTCAAGTCAGCCTTTTTAAATGGATTCATTAAAGAAGAGGTATATGTAGGTCAACCCCCAGGTTTTGAGGACTTAGATCATCCAAACCATGTATTTAGATTAAAAAAGGCCTTATATGGACTAAAACAAGCTCCTAGGGCATGGTATGAACGGTTATCTAATTACCTAATATCCAAGGGCTTTAACCAAGGTCAAATAGACCAAACTCTATTCGTCAAAATCATAGAAAAAGACATTTTTGTTGCCCAAATCTATGTTGACGACATAATTTTTGGCTCAACCAACACCAAACTGTTAAAAGAACTTGTTAATTTAATGGAAAATGAATTTGAGATGAGTTTGGTGGGGGAACTCAATTTCTTCTTAAGTTTACAAATTAAACAAACCAAAGATGGAATCTACATTTACCAAACCAAATATGGCAAAGAACTAATTAAAAAGTTTGGCATGGAAAACTCAAAAATTATAAATATTTCAATGGCAATAAATAGCAACATTGATTCCGACCCAGATGGAAAACCAGTAGACCCAAAGTACTATAGAAGTATAATAGGTAGTCTACTGTACCTAACTGCAAGTCGGCCCGATATCTTGTTTGCAGTAGGTATGTGCTCAAGATACAAATCCTGTGCAAAAGAGTCACACCTAACATATGTTAAAAGGATTCTTAGGTACATTAAGGGCACCCTAAATGTAGGACTTTGGTACCCTTGACCTTGTTGGCTACTCTGATTCAGACTATGCCGGGTGCAAGTTAGATAGAAAAAGCACAAGTGGGAGTTGCCAAATTCTAGGTCAATGCCTAGTAAGTTGGTCAAGAGAAAGCAACACTGTGTTGCTCTATCCACTACTGAAGCTGAATACATAGCACTAGGAGAATGTGCCTCCCAACTTTTATGGATGATACACACACTAAAAGATTATCAGCTAGAATACAAAAATACAAAAAATTTAATTGACAATATAAGTTCAATTAACTTAACCAAAAATCCAATTCACCACTTCAGGACCAAACACATAGAGGTAAAACACCATTTTATAAGAGATCATGTGGCTAAGGGTGAAATTGTACTCAACTATGTTGAGTCCAAGTCAAACATAGCTGACATTTTCACTAAACCCCTACCTGAACTTGAGTTCAGTGCACTTAGAAGGCAAATAGGAATGTGTTGGGTAGAATAGTTCCTGATTTTCAAATCAGCTTCGTACAGTTTCAGTCATCTCATGTTTTAAAAAATTCTAGGAAAATATTGTTTTTAAAATTCCAATTTTACTAGACTTTCAAAAAATATGGAATTAGCTTAGGCTCTACCCTAGAAATCTTGCTCCCCTAGAATTCAGCCAGAGCATCTCACAAACACCTAGGCTTACCTTGCTTGTGTTTGAAAAACATAGAACGACGTGAGATGCATAGGGTACAGCCTAGACTCAAGAATGCTTATATCTGTGCATTAATATGAGTCTGGGCGTTAAACACCTAGTTAACAGTAATCAAGTCAAGTCTTCCAGCACTAGTCAAATCTAACTGGATCTATTGACTTAACTTGACTAACCAAGTGAAAGTTATTGCCCTCTAGGTAATCAGCTAGTAGCTAACTAGTTAGACATGTTATAATGCCCCGGCCCGGGTGGGTCGCCCGGATCGAACTGGGAACGCCACCAAAATTGTCCATCGGGTTGACGACTAGCTCCACAAACCACCGGAGGTCCTTTCAGCGTGCTTTGTCCTCACTCGCACGCACCCTGAAAAACTTCCCAGGAGGTCACCCATCCTCAGATTTCTCCAAGCCAAGCACGCTTAACTTTGGAGTTCTTAAGTTTGGGCTTCCGAAAATGAAGGTACACCTTGGTGATATGAATAGTACCATTTAACCTTTTAAGTCATACTTAACCAGAATCTCAAAACCAGGGTATTACAATCACCCCCACTTAAAGACACAATGTCCTCGTTGTGTAACCACGAATTACACCACAAACAAATCCCAGAATCTCCCTCGCTAGGTGGTGCCCTGGGTGCTCCTGCCACAGGCGCACTCACGGTCTCAAGGTCGCTCTAATACCATCTATAATGCCCCGGCCCGGGTGGGTCCCACCCGGATCGAACTGGAAACGCCACCAGAATTGCCCATCAGGTTGACGACTAGCTCCACAAACCACCGGAGGTCCTTTCAGCGTGCTTTGTCCTCACTCGCACGCACCCTGGAAAACTTCCCAGGAGGTCACCCATCCTCAGATTTCTCCAAGCCAAGCACGCTTAACTTTGGAGTTCTTAAGTTTGGGCTTCCGAAAAGGAAGGTGCACCTTGGTGATATGGATAGTACCATCTAAACTTTTAAGTCATACTTAACCAGAATCTCAGAACCAAGGTATTACACATGTGGTCGCGAACCCAAGTGCTTGATTTTAAAACCTTTTTGTTGGCATGAACATTAGGGCTCTAATACTTTACTTAAAGCGAAATTAACTAATTAACAATCAATATAACTCAACTCATGCTTGGCCATTAAGGATTAAAAGCTCCTCCCTTGCCCTCAAAAGTCCTGAATTAATTATTTGACTACAAGAGAAATTTAAACTTTAAGCTAAGTTTTCAAATCCTTAAATTTTCGAATCATGTTTTTTTTTCTTTTTGAAAATTCGGGCTAAATATTTTTTAGACTAAGATTTCAAAATTCTGGCCATTTATTTTTTTAAAAAAAAAACTAAAGTATTTTGAAAATTTAACTAAGTACTTTTCAAAGTCAACTTTTTAGCTTTTTGAAAGAAAAATTGCTCCTTAAACCTTGGTTTCACTTAGCTAAAGAATATTATACAAAACCAAGAGTTACCTTTGTCTCTTATTAAAAGCCTAATGGTTCAAAATTGCTTAAAATTATTTTTTTCAATACTAGAAAAGAAAATTCTTTGTCCAGCAAAATTTAACTTTTTTTTTAAAACTAAACTTCGAGCTCAAACTGTTTTAATTTAGTGAAGTTGATTTACAAGAAAAGTTACTTTTAGAAAGTTCAGATTTTTTTCTCTCTCCTAAAAATCTAAGATTTTTTCAACTTTTTTCAAACATGCTTAGTTTTTGATGAATGACAAAGGGGGAGAGTAGGGAAATTCAAAAGAAAGGTTAATAAATTTTTTTTTAAGAATGCCTTTATTAAGGGGGAGCCTGAAAAAGTTTAAGTGTTTTGCTTAACCATGCGTGCATTTAAAATCAATTAAGCTTGCTTACTTAAACTTTATGTATCTATCTTACTTAGCTTTGAATTTCAGTTGCCATAATCAAAAAGGGGGAGATTATTGGTGCAGAAGCATCCGACGATCGACCGTTGTTTTGATAATGGCAAAGAAATTCAAAGTTAAGTTGTATTGTGATCTAATGCACTTGATTGAGTGTTTCAGGAAAGTCCTAGCTGCGGTTAGGCAAGTGGAAAACCCTAGGGGGTGGTAACCCTAGGTCATAGGGGGTGGTAACCCTATGCGGGAAGTCTTGGCGGGTCGAGAGCTTCAGGCAAAAGTCCTAGGGGGTAACCCTAGGAGGAAAGTCCTGGTGTCGCGAACCAGGTGAAAGACTGGAACAGTCGGGAAGCGGAAGTCCAACAGAAAGTCCAGAAGCTTCAAAAGCTGAGCAAAAGTCCAGTCGATCTGGAGGATCGCACTGGCATCAGGTAAATCTCCTGAGTGGAGTAGGTGATGACGCATTCCCCGTAGAGGGAACAGTAGGTGTCGGGTCGACCTAGGATTTCCGGTTGGAAATCCGAAGTCAGACCCAGACAGTCCGACGACTGTCAAGTATATTTATCACATTATCCATGTGCTAACTTTGTTTTGCAGGGTTTGTGTTTGGGACTAACATAATTTGCAGGGACAAATGAGCATCTTTAACCTTGGATGAACAGTGTCCGAGGCGCCTCCATGGGGTTTGGAGGCGCCTCGGATGCTAGCCGAAGCCAGCTGTCCAGAGGAGTTGGAGGCGCCTTGGACCAGGCGTTGGAGGCGCCTTGGAGCAGCTTGGAGGCCCCTTCAGTGGGATAAGGCGCGACCAAATCAGAGCTGATCCACGCATGCGACTCGGCGGCCTGGAGGCGCCTCGGACAGGCTTGGAGGCGCCTCCAGCACTATTTATAAGGGGACTTCGTGTTGGTGCGGGAAGCATCCGGCGATCGAACCTAAGTTTTGATAATGACAAAGGATTCAAAGTTAAGGTGTGTTGTTTTCTAACATGTTGAATGAGTGTTTCAGGAAAGTCCTAACTGCGGTTAGGCAGGTGAAAACCCTAGGGGGTGGTAACTCTAGGTCCTAGGGGGTGGTAACCCTAGGTCCTAGGGGGTGGTAACCCTAGGTGGAGAAAAGTCCTAGCTGCGGTTAGGCAAAGGGAAAACCCTAGGGGGTGGTAACCCTAGGTCATAGGGGGTGGTAACCCTATGCGGAAAGTCTTGGCAGGTCGATGGCTTCAGGCAAAAGTCCTAGGGGGTGGTAACCCTAAGTGGAAAGTCCTGGTGTCACGAACCAGGTGAAAGACTGGACTAGCCGGGAAGCGGATGTCCAGCAGAAAGTCCGGAAGTGTCGAGTGCTGAGCAAAAGTCCAGTTGATCTGGAGGATCGCACTGGCAACAGGTAAATCTCCTGAGTGGAGTAGGTGAGGACGCGTTCCCCGTAGAGGGAACAGTAGGCGTCGGGTCGACCTAGGATTTCCAGACGGAAATCCGAAGTCAGACCCGGATAGTCTGATGACTATTGATAATATTTTGTTACCTTATTTATGACTTTATGTGCTAACTTTGTGTTGCAGGATATTGTTTAGGACTAACATGTCTTGCAGGTACAAAATAATAAAGTCTTCCCTCGGATGAACAGTGTCCGAGGCGCCTCCATGGAGCTTGGAGGCGCCTCGGGTGCAAAGCACCTTGGGAGGCGCCTTGAAGGAGTCATAAGGCGCCTTGGAAGGCGCCTTGAATGGGGCATAAGGCGCCTTGAGCAGATGAACTTCGACCAGTTCAAGCTTGATCCACGCGGGTGACTCGGCAGTATGGAGGCGCCTTCGGAGGCTTCCAAGGTGCCTTGATGTAACATCCGAAAATTCTCAAAACTATTTTAGAATTATTCTATGATTTTTCTGGAATTTTTAGATATTTTTCCGGAAAAATCGGAGTATCGGAAGTAGCAAAAATAATTAGAACCGCAAAATAGCTTAGGCGGGAATCGAACCCGAGATCTATGGTTTACGGATAAGATTAGTAACCGGTGAACCCAGCAGGGCCGTGCTGAAAGAAAGGAGAACCAAATATATTTATATTAGAGTTGGGTTCATTAAACCACTTAATATAAATAATAAACTTAAGTTGGAGTTGGGTTATTTTTATTTTTGGTTCGGCACCTTCTCCTCTCAAACCCTCACGCTGGCGCCCCTCTTCTTCTCCTCTTCCTCACGCACGGCACACCAAGCCCAAGGTCCATCGGTTCACCTTCCGGCGATGACTCCAACACGAAAGAGGTTCTTCTCCGGGAGAGGAACGCGAAGACGTGATCGGATCGTCGAGAGGATCACCTCCACCGGAACTCTAGCGAATAGAATCGTAAGAAATTACGATCAAGAGGTAAGAAACCCCTCACCTGCAGTATAATAGCTCCGTTTGGATTTTCTATGCATTAGATTAGTAATATGCAGATTTTGTTGACATGTAGGGTGTTTTAACCCTCCTCTTAGATTTAGGGATTTTAGTTGAGCACCTTTAGATGGGCCGGACACGCTTACCCTCTTCAGTTGGGGTTGTAGACGTTGTCGGGTGCCTAAAGGTGATCTCCCTAATAAAGAGGAGAGTTGGGGCACACTAAGTGCTCGACAAAATAACTAGATTAGTAAAAAAAATGTAACTTAGGCATTTTAATAGTACAGTTAAATGCATTAGAAGCGTTTAAAACAGTAAATCAGTTTATTTTAGCTATATGGGACTACGGTCCAATGGGTGGGCTCCCACAGTCGCCTCTAGGTTCAGATAACCTAGAAACAGCATGTTATATCAGTTAGCTATAGATATCAGTATTTTATTTTCAGTGGCACTGTACTGGATTAGATATCCATTGGGTTGGACTCCCACAGTCGTCCCTAGGTTCAGATAGCCTAGACAACCCTGCCAAATTCGGGACTTGCAACCCCGGGTCTAGTAGGGATGCGCGCAAAGCAAGTACAGTTGCCGGGCCCAACAGCATGTTTAGTATTTTCACCTATTATGTATTAGATTTCGAAACTCAAAATCAATTGTGCTAGTTGAGTTTGTTTCCAGTTACAGATTTAGTTTCAGTTAGTTTAGCCTATATTCAGTTCAGTGTTTATTTGGTTGCTTTGCCATGATTCAGTGCTTATGCCATGCTTATATGTTATGCCTTACGATTTCAGTATGCCATGTCTTAGCAAGTTCAGCGCATATTTTCAAATAGCATGATTTAAAAACATATTGCATCGAATGCATGATTTTGTGAGGTAGATGGTTTCTTACTAAGCTTTAAGCTTACAGATTCTACTTTTCCTTATACTGCAGATAAAGGTAAAGGAAAGATGGACTAACAGAGGAAGCTGGAGGGCAATGCAAAGATGGTGTGTGTGGCAGGAACTGGAATCAAAGGTCCTTAGGGGACGTAGCAAATTGAGCATTAGACTCTTTAGCATTTACTTTAGCATTTTATTTATTGGTTTTGGTTTCCATGTTCTAGGCACTTTTAGTTATGTGTTGCCATGAATTCCTAAACTATGCCTATATTAAGTCAGATTACTAGTTTATGTCGTTGGAATGTTATTATATGTTGTTAGAATAGTTGTGATGCATTAGTTAGGTGTTAAGTGGGGTTTTGGCACGCCAAAGTGCTGAAATCCGAGTCCCCGGGTGAAATCAGGCTCTGATCGGTCTCCCGACCGATCCAGATAGATACAGTAGGCTACTGTATCCTCCTGGATCGGTCAGCCGACCGATCCAGCGCGATACAGTAGCGATCCCAGCGTCTCCAGGTGCCTGGATCGGTCTGCAGACCGATCCAGACCCACCTGGATCGGTCTTGCCGACCGATCCAGCCTCTGCTGGATCGGTCAGCCGACCGATCCAGTTGGGAGCAGGAGCTTCCCCAGCTTTGATCGATCCGTAGATCGATCAGCAGGCCGGCAGGTAGTTGGGAAGTTAGTTTCTAGCCCCTAGCTCAGTTGGGGCATTCAGGTTCCCCTCCGTAGCATATGTGCACCAACAGAGAAGGTCTTTGGACCTTTCTTATCAGTTATATCGGTCATTAGTAGAGTAAAATTTTAATTAGCCCAGCTTTCCGCACAGTATAGTTTAGCATTATTGTGACGATTCGCCTTACAGCCTAGTAGTAGAAGGTGGGTCGTTACAGAGTGGTATCAGAGCGAGGTTCCATACTTCCTACACACACATCAGCATTGTACCTGCAGCTTCCAAGTAAGAACACCTCTACTTTATTTATGCTTCTTGTTTATTATTACAGTTCATGTTTATATACCTACTGCTTGTTAGTATGTGATAGTTTAAACATGATATCAGTAGTTAGATAACTGTGATAGTGTTAGTTATACCTATGTTCTCTATGTCTTTAGAAATGGCACGAGGACGCCCAGCTAGGAGGGCACTAGCTACTGAGCCCCAGCAAGAGGCAGGCAGTTCAGTGCCTCCTCCAGACCTTACAGCACTAGTGGCTCAGTTACAGCAGTAGCTTGTGAACAGCAGAATACCCCCACAGTCACCCCGGAACCGAACCTGACGACTCCAGAAGTCTTAGAGGTTCCACCAGCCCAGCCTACAGCGCCAGCACCAGTACCAGTACCAGCAGTCCCAGCAGCTGAGCCAAGAAAGGAAGCCTATCTGATCCAGTGGCAACGAGTCAAGCCAGAGAACTTCTCAGGCACTAGTGAACCATGGGATGCCCAAGCATGGTTCAAAACACTGGAGAGCACGATGGAGCTTCTGGACTGGCCAGAACACGAGAAGGTGAAGTGTGCCTCCTTCTGCCTGACAGGAGACGCACGCATGTGGTGGGAAAGAATCAGAACGAAGCGCCCAGTGAACCAGATGACATGGGCTGACTTCGAGAAGGAATTCTTTGAGGAGTTCTTTCATATGCGGGTTACAAACCGCCACTATGACGAGTTCACTGAGTTTCGTCAGGGCAACCTCTCAGTTGAGGAAGCCGTGAAGAAATTCAACAGGTTGGCTCGTCTATGCCCAGAGCTAGTCAGCACGGAAAAGGAACGGATCAGGTTGATGCTCAAGATGCTGAGGCCAGAGATAGCAGTGAACGTGGCTGGTGGCATACATAGGCCACAAACCACAGAGGAGTTAGTGAGCAGTGCCTTGACCACAGAGCATTACCAGAACAGCATGAGGCAGCAGAAGCAAGTCTCCTCAGAGTCCAAGGGCCAAGGAAACTCTCACACTCAAAAACAGCAAGGCCACAGCTCTAACTGGAAAGGGAACTCCAACAGCAAGCGCAAATCAGGGAGTGACTCAAAAGGAGGGCCATCTAGCAAGCGACCCAGTTATCCAAAGTGTGCCACTTGTGGGAGATTCCACCCAGGGGTTTGTCGCAAGGGCACACGAGGATGCTTTGAATGTGGACAAGAAGGGCACATGGCCAAGCAGTGCCCGAACAAGACCGGTCTTCCTCAGCCACAGCAGATCCAATATGCAGGCCAGCCACCGCTTACATCGATGCAGCTCTAGAAGGTCCACCATCACCGGGGCGATTAGAAGCCCCTCCACTATGGCGAATGCGAGGATCTACTCACTCACCGAGAGGACGTAGCAAATGCCTCAGCAGTTGTCACAGGTCAGATTAGCATTTTGCTCTATTTGATATTGGGGCAACCCATTCATACATAGCCGGGATGTTCTCCGAGAAATTAGGAATACCCCAAGTACTCAGTGGTGGACGGCACTACCTTCAGGAGAGGTCATGGCATCGACGCACTGGCTCAGAGCAGTCATTATAGCAGATCGAACTCTTTGTGATCCGATCCTGCTGGAAATGACTGACTACGACGTCATCCTTGGAATGGACTTCCGATCAGATACGGTGCTTCCATAGAGTCCCGTAAACAGAAAGTCGTATTCCAACCCGAATCAGAAGCACAGTTCGAGTACATCGGAGAACCAAAGAGAAAAGCCAGAAAATTTCTCTCAGCTATGAAGGCACGGAAGTTGATGGATTCGGGATGTACAGGGTACCTAGCACATGTAGTCACTACCAGCCAGGACGAGGACCAACAGCTAACAGAGGTCCGAGTTGTAGGTGACTACCCAGCAGTCTTCCCTGAGGAGTTACCAGGCCTAGCACCAGCCAAGGAGATTGAATTTGAGATAGAGCTCTTCCCCGGCACCAATCCTATTTCCAAAGCGCCCTACCGCATGGCTCCAGCAGAACTGAAGGAACTTCATGAGCAGCTACAGGAGCTACTTGACAAGGGCTTCATACGCCCTAGTCACTCACCATGGGGAGCGCCTGTGTTATTCGTGAAGAAGAAGGATGGAAGCATGCGGCTATGTATAGACTACAGAGCACTGAATCAGGTCACGATCAAGAACAGGTATCCTCTTCCCAGAATAGATGACCTGTTCGACCAGTTAAAGGGAGCAGCAGTGTTCTCAAAAATTGACCTCAGATCAGGATATCACCAAGTCAGAGTCAAGGAGGGTGATATACTGAAGACAGCATTCAGGACCAGATACGGACATTACGAGTTCGTAGTCATGCCTTTTGGCGTGACAAATGCTCCAGCTACATTCATGGACCTTATGAACAGGGTATTCAGGGAGTATTTAGATAAGTTTGTGATCGTGTTTATCGATGACATTCTTATCTACTCAGGAACTCAGGAAGAACACTCAGAGCACCTGAAACTAGTATTGCAGACCCTTCAGCAGAACCAGCTATACGCCAAGTTCACGAAATGTGAGTTTTGGCTAAATCAGGTGTCCTTCCTGGGTCACGTCATCTCAAAGGATGGTATTATGGTAGATTCCAGCAAGATAGAAGCAGTGAGTAACTGGAGGAGACCTAAGAACGCCAGCGAGATCAGGAGCTTTCTGGGATTAGCAGGATATTACAGAAAGTTTGTAGAGGACTTCTCCAGAATAGCCTCCCCACTGACAGCTCTCACCAGGACAGAAGACTGCGAGAACAGCTTCAGCGAACTCAAGAGGAGATTGACTAGTGCACCTATTCTGACACTGCCAGAAAATACAGACAGCTTCGATATATATAGTGACGCCTCTAAATTGGGATTAGGAGCAGTGCTGATGCAAGATGGCAAGGCAATCACCTATGCCTCCAGACAGCTCAAGGATTATGAGAAGAACTACCCTACTCATGATCTTGAGCTTGCAGCAGTAGTGTTCGCTCTCAAAATTTGGAGACATTACTTGTATGGAGCTCAGTGCAGAGTGTATACAGATCATCAGAGTCTGAAGTACTTCTTCACTCAGAAGGATCTGAATATGCGACAGCGCAGGTGGCTAGAGCTGGTCAAAGATTATGACATAGACATCTTCTACCACCCAGGGAAAGCCAATAGGGTAGTAGATGCACTTAGCAGAAAATCCAGCGCTACCTTATTATCTCTAGCAGCCATGTCACCACCCCTACAGAAGGAGATCGCGGATTTTGGTCTCGAACTCATTGTCGGACAGCTCTCTACTATGACCTTAGAGTCTACCTTGCTTGGTGATATTCAGTCAGCTCAGGATCAGGACCCTGAAATTCAGAAAATCAAGCAAGGGCTAACAGAATCAGAAAGTAGAGAATTCAGAGTGTCCGATAGCGGGGTGTTGTATTTTGGTGATAGACTCTGTATTCCATATCAGGAGGAGCTACGGAGACAGATTTTAGATGAGGCTCACAGGACTCCCTATGCGATGCATCCAGGCTCCACCAAAATGTATCAAGACCTGAAGAAACGTTTTTGGTGGTCCGGGATGAAGAGAGACATCGCCAGATATGTTAGCATCTGCCTCACCTGTCAGAGGGTCAAGGCAGAACATCAGCGACCAGGAGGAGTTCTGCAGCCTATACAGATTCCAGAATGGAAGTGGGAGGATATCTCGATGGACTTCATAGTGGGGCTACCCAGAACCACGAATGGTTTTGATGCCATCTGGGTAATAGTCGACAGGTTGACTAAATCAGCTCACTTTTTAGCTATCAAGATATCCTACTCCATGGAGAAGCTAGCTCAGTTGTATCTCCAGGAGATCGTCAGACTACATGGAGTCCCACGAACCATCATTTCAGACAGAGACAGCAGATTCACATCACACTTCTGGGAGTGTGTACAGTCAGCATTGGGCACCAAGTTAAAGTTCAGCACAGCATTCCATCCTCAGACAGATGGTCAGACGGAGCGAGTAAATCAGGTACTCGAAGATATGCTCCGAGCGTGTGCCCTAGACTTCAAGGGAAGTTGGTGCAAATATCTAAGCCTAGCAGAATTTGCATACAACAACAGTTATCAGGCCACTATCGGCATGGCACCTTATGAGGCACTCTATGGGCGGAGGTGCAGATCACCAATCTGTTGGTATGAGAGTGGTGAACAGAAGGAACTAGAGCTTCAGACAGATCTAGTGGCAGATACCACAGCAGCCATCCAGCAGATCCGCCAGAGGATAGAGACAGCACAGAGCCGCCAGAAAAGCTATGCTGATACACGACGCAGACCCCTAGAGTTTTCAGTTGGGGATACAGTTTTCCTCAGAGTAGCTCCCATGAAGGGAGTCATGCGTTTTGGGAAGAAGGGCAAGCTAGCTCCCAGATATGTGGGACCATACCTTATCACGAAGAGAGTGGGCAAGGTAGCATATGAGCTAGAGCTACCTCAGGAGATGTCAGCCGTCCACAACGTATTTCATGTCTCCATGCTGAAGAAGCATATCCCAGACGCCACCCAGGTGATTGAGCCCCAGTTGGTACAGGTCCGTGATGATCTCAGCTATGACAGTCGGCCTATTCAGATAATAGACCGAGCAGTAAAGAAATTACGGAACAAGGAAGTACCATTAGTCAAAGTCAGCTGGCAAAATCACACAGCAGCAGAGGCGACTTGGGAGACAGAGGCCAGCATGAGACAGAAGTACCCAGAATTGTTCTAAGTTCGAGGACGAACTTTTTATAAGGTATGGGGGATTGTAACGCCCGAAAATTCTCAAAACTATTTTAGAATTATTCTATGATTTTTCTGGAATTTTTAGATATTTTTCCGGAAAAATCGGAGTATCGGAAGTAGCAAAAATAATTAGAACCGTAAAATAGCTTAGGCGGGAATCGAACCCGAGACCTATGGTTTACGGATAAGATTAGTAACCGGTGAACCCAGCAGGGCCGTGCTGAAAGAAAGGAGAACCAAATATATTTATATTAGAGTTGGGTTCATTAAACCACTTAATATAAATAATAAACTTAAGTTGGAGTTGGGTTATTTTTATTTTGGTTCGGCACCTTCTCCTCTCAAACCCTCACGCCGGCGCCCCTCTTCTTCTCCTCTTCCTCACGCACGGCACACCAAGCCCAAGGTCCATCGGTTCACCTTCCGGCGACGACTCCAACACGAAAGAGGTTCTTCTCCGCGAGAGGAACGCGAAGACGTGATCGGATCGTCGAGAGGATCATCTCCACCGGAACTCTAGCGAATAGAATCGTAAGAAATTACGATCAAGAGGTAAGAAACCCCTCACCTGCAGTATAATAGCTCCGTTTGGATTTTCTATGCATTAGATTAGTAATATGCAGATTTTGTTGACATGTAGGGTGTTTTAACTCTCCTCTTAGATTTAGGGATTTTAGTTGAGCACCTTTAGATGGGCCGGACACGCTTACCCTCTTCAGTTGGGGTTGTAGACGTTGTCGGGTGCCTAAAGGTGATCTCCCTAATAAAGAGGAGAGTTGGGGCACACTAAGTGCTCGACAAAATAACTAGATCAGTAAAAAAATGCAACTTAGGCATTTTAATAGTACAGTTAAATGCATTAGAAGCGTTTAAAACAGTAAATCAGTTTATTTTAGCTATATGGGACTACGGTCCAATGGGTGGGCTCCCACAGTCGCCTCTAGGTTCTGATAACCTAGAAACAGCATGTTATATCAGTTAGCTATAGATATCAGTATTTTATTTTCAGTGGCACTGTACTGGATTAGATATCCATTGGGTTGGACTCCCACAGTCGTCCCTAGGTTCAGATAGCCTAGACAACCCTGCTAAATTCGGGATGCGCGCACAGCAAGTACAGTTGCCGGGCCCAACAGCATGTTTAGTATTTTCACCTATTATGTATTAGATTTCGAAACTCAAAATCAATTGTGCTAGTTGAGTTTGTTTCCAGTTACAGATTTAGTTTCAGTTAGTTTAGCCTATATTCAGTTCAGTGTTTATTTGGTTGCTTTGCCATGATTCAGTGCTTATGCCATGCTTATATGTTATGCCTTACGATTTCAGTATGCCATGTCTTAGCAAGTTCAGCGCATATTTTCAAATAGCATGATTTAAAAACATATTGCATCGAATGCATGATTTTGTGAGGTAGATGGTTTCTTACTAAGCTTTAAGCTTACAGATTCTACTTTTCCTTATACTGCAGATAAAGGTAAAGGAAAGATGGACTAACAGAGGAAGCTGGAGGGCAATGCAAAGATGGTGTGTGTAGGGAACTGGAATCAAAGGTCCTTAGGGGACGTAGCAAATTGAGCATTAGACTCTTTAGCATTTACTTTAGCATTTTATTTATTGGTTTTGGTTTCCATGTTCTAGGCACTTTTAGTTATGTGTTGCCATGAATTCCTAAACTATGCCTATATTAAGTCAGATTACTAGTTTATGTCGTTGGAATGTTATTATATGTTGTTAGAATAGTTGTGATGCATTAGTTAGGTGTTAAGTGGGGTTTTGGCACGCCAAAGTGCTGAAATCCGAGTCCCCGGGTGAAATCAGGCTCTGATCGGTCTCCCGACCGATCAGGGCCTGGCCGTGTCACTGGATCGGTCAGCCGACCGATCCAGACAGATACAGTAGGCTACTGTATCCTCCTGGATCGGTCTGCAGACCGATCCAGACCCACCTGGATCGGTCTTGCCGACCGATCCAGACCCACCTGGATCGGTCTTGCCGACCGATCCAGCCTCTGCTGGATCGGTCAGCCGACCGATCCAGTTGGGAGCAGGAGCTTCCCCAGCTTTGATCGATCCGTAGATCGATCAGCAGCCGGCAGGTAGTTGGGAAGTTAGTTTCTAGCCCCTAGCTCAGTTGGGGCATTCAGGTTCCCCTCCGTAGCATATGTGCACCAGCAGAGAAGGTCTTTGGACCTTTCTTATCAGTTGTATCGGTCATTAGTAGAGTAAAATTTTAATTAGCCCAGCTTTCCGCACAGTATAGTTTAGCATTATTGTGACGATTCGCCTTACAGCCTAGTAGTAGAAGGTGGGTCGTTACACTTGAACACCCTTTATAAGGGGGTTTCGAGAAGCACCCCAATTCATCTGATTACAAGTGATTCGCTTACCACGTGCTGCTCCAAAAGACGTTTCGAAGTGCTGCTACTCGTGCCCGACGACCCAGAGCTCCGAGATCTCATTTTCCGTCGTCGGTATAGATTTATTTAATGCACTTATTGTAATACTTAGTTTGTAATAATCGTGCTTATAGTTGTTGCCCATCGAAAGCGATCAAGGATCGCGGGCCTTCGAGTAGAAGTCGTCACAGGCTCCGAACGAAGTAAAATCCTTCGTGTCTGTGTTTCATTATTTCATTTCCGCTGCTTTAATTTCTGAACGAATCTTTTTTACGATTCCGATAATCGAACACAATAGCCACGAGCGCTATTCACCCCCCCTCTAGCGCGTTTTGATCCAACAATTGGTATCAGAGCGGGGTAGCGTTGATCTGGTGCAACCACCAATCACGCAGTTCTTTTCGCGGTGTTTTTAATTTTTCAGAGTCAAATGAAATTAGTATTCTTACTACATTCCAGTTTTTTTTTTCGTATCGATCTCGCTCGAAGTTGGTGCAACACCACTCGAGTTAGTTTTTTTTATTCTTCCCGCACTACTAATCCAAGACTCAGTCTTGGAACAGATCTTCTTGTTTTTAATTTTTGCAAGATTTAAATGGCCCAACAAGAAGGATATAGCACTGTTCGTCCCCCACTATTCTTCGGAGAAGACTTCGGATATTGGAAGGGTCGGATGGAGGCGTATCTCCAGACTCACTTTGAAGTCTGGATGATCATCAAAACTGGGCTTCAACTGCCAACTAACGGCGCCGGCAAGCCACTACCGTACGAGAACTGGGAAGCAAACCTTATCAAAAAGGTAGAAGCAAACGCAAAAGCAACGTATACACTTCAGTGTGGTTTAACGAATAAGGAGTTGAATCGCGCCGACCCATTCTCAAGTGCCAAGGAGCTGTGGGAGAATCTGATTGAGCTACACGAAGGTATTCCTGATATGAAAATAGGTAAGCATGTTTTAATAAATAAATTATTTGAGCAGACTAATACTATTCCGGCCGAGGAAGGTGTTGCGTTATTTGCAGGAACAAGCAAGACAAAGAAAGCACTGAAGGCAACATGGTCCGAGTCATCAGATAAATCTGAATCGGACGAAGAAGAGCAAGCGAGCCTTCTCGCTCTACCAGTACTAGCACATGTTGTTGAAACCGAGTCCGAGTTCGAGTCTGATTCAGAAACCGAGAGCGAATTAGACACCGATTCGAGCGAAGCCACGGATCTGTATCCGTTTCTGAAGGACCCAAAACCACTGTAAGCTCTTTAATGTCTAGTATTGACTTAGAAAATTCAGAAAACTTAATTCCTTACCTGCTTAAGAAATTGGCTAAATCCAACATCCGGGTCAAGTCGCTCCAAAAGGAGGTAACAACCCTTAAGGAAGCGACTGACTTGAGTGCTTTAACTGAACCAGTTCAAATTGGAAGTTCGACTCAAGTCCAACAACTTGAAGAAGAAAATTCCAATTTGAAAACTCAAATTAAAGAACTCAAGGACACGTTGGAACGATTTACCTTGGGTTCCAAGAATTTGGACCTAATTCTTGGAAAACAGCGAGCCGTTTATAACAAATCCGGACATGGATTTAGAACCAACAGAAAATATAAATCATATCTATCTCTAGTTAATAAAAATAATAAAAACACAATTCAAGCATGGGTCCCCAAGTCAAACTTGGTTAATCAAGTTGGACTTGGTCAATACTGGGTCCCGAAGGATCAAATACACTACCTCGATAGGCCATATCGAGGCTATGATCCAGGGGGAGTTAACAGAAAAACCATTAAAATTTAAAATTCAAAGTCAAATTCAAAATCAAAATCAAATTAAAATTAAATTAAATGAAATTAAAATTCAAAATTCGAAATTAAATTAAAAATTTAAAATTTGAAATTAAATTAAAATTCAAAATTCAAAATTAAATTAAAAAATTAGAAATTAAATTAAAAATAAAATTAAAAATTTGAAATTAAATTAAAAATTTGAACTTAAATCAAAATTCAAAAATTTAATTTAATAAAAATTTAGAAGGAGGATCCAGAATAGCTGGCACCCCTAACTAAACTACCCGACTGGGTAACTGAACTTAATCTACCCGAAATAGGTAAACAAGAGTAGACTATCTGGTAGGGTAGTTAAGGTTAGAAAAAATGGGCTAAATTTAACTTGACCCACGGTATTGGTGAAGTTTTTGGATGATAGTACATTAGGGAAGCTTGGGCATCGCATGTCTAGGAAGATATAGCTTCGACCTGGTGCATTTGGCCAAGTGGAACTGACCGAAGCTACCCTTAAATGGATCATAACCAATTAGACCAAGGTTCAGTATTAAGTTCAATGGGTAGGACTATTTGAAAACCTCGAAGGCATGGTTACTTTAATGAGTTCCTTGTGACTCGCCATAACCCAGAAGTTTATCCAAAGAGTACTTACTTGTTGAACCCAAAGCTAAACCTGAATCTAACACAAAATTAAACCAGACCCTAAAAATCAACCATAATTCATCTCACAAAAATTATAGGATTCCCTGATTGAAAATTTAGATCGGGTAAGAAGACTAAATAATTAAAATCAAATTGATAATTAATTAAAATTCAAATTGATTTCAAAATATTTTAAAACTTAATTTCAAAATTCCTTTTAAAATCCTTTTAAAAATCTTTTAAAAAATCCTTTAAAACAAAATAATTTGAAAAATCTTTCAAAACTTATTTTCAAAAATTCTTTTAAAATTCTTTTAAAATCCTTTTAAAATTCCTTTCAAAAATTCTTTTTAAAATCTTTTAAAAATCCTTTTAAAATTATTTCAAAAATTCTTATTAATTATTTCAAAAATTCTTTTAAAAATCTTTTAAAATCCTTTTAAAATTCCTTTCAAAAATTCTTTTAAAAATCCTTTTAAAAATTCTTTTAAAATTCTTTTAAAAATTCCTTTTAATTTTTTTTTTTAAATTATTTTAAAAATCCTTTCAAAAATTCTTTTAAAATTCTTTTAAAATTCCTTTAAAATTCCTTTTAAAATTATTTTAAAAATCCTTTTAAAATTCTTTTAAAAATCCTTTCAAAAATTCTTTTAAAATTCTTTTAAAAATCCTTTAAAAATTCTTTTAAAATTCCTTTTAAAAATTCTTTTAAAAATTCTTTTAAAAATCCTTTTAAAATTCTTTTAAAAATTCCTTTCAAAAATTCTTTTAAAATTCTTTTAAAAATCCTTTTAAAATTCTTTTAAAAATCCTTTTAAAAAATCCTTTCAAAAATTCTTTTAAAAATCCTTTCAAAAATTCTTTTAAAATTCTTTTAAAAATCCTTTTAAAATTCCTTTTAAAAAATCCTTTTAAAAATCCTTTCAAAATTCCTTTCAAAAATTATTTTCAAAAATTATTTTCAAAAATTATTTTAAAAACTTAATTTCAAAATTATTTGAAAAGTATTTCAAAAATCATTTTGAAAAATCTTTGAAAAACTCATTCAAAATCATTTGAAAAATCCCTTGAAAGATTAATTTCAAAACCCTTTTCAGAAGTTATTAAATTCTTTGAAATTCTAAACTCAATTAATTTTTTCTTCAAAATAATTTAATGGTCACTTATTTGGAATTCTAACTTATATTCTCAATATTTTAAAACAAAATTAACTTTATCTAACACTCACTCATAAGCTAAACATGCCTGAAAACCTAGAATGGGTGAGATGGTAATTTAGGAAAATATAAAATAACTATTCTTTTTAATTTACATGCTTGGACTCTAGAACCCTCAGGACTTAATGTGGCATTAATTAAGGGGGAGTGAGTGGAGTCAAGCTAAGTTTCTTTTAAAATAAATTTTATGGTTTTAATTATCTTTAAAAGTTAAAGCAAATCCAATTTTTTTTTAGACTTTAAACTTTTCATCAACTTATACGTCTAAGATTGAGCATGCTTGTACTTTAGGGCTCTGATACCTGATCAAACAATTTAGATAACTTAACATCTATTTAACTTGACTCATGCTTGGACTTAAGGACCAACCAATTTGATTAAATAAACTAAATTAAACATTTAGTTTCTCCCTCTTCGTCCTAAAAATTAACAAGTTCTTACTCCTAATTTTTCAACAATAAGTATTGTTAAGCTAAGTGTCTTTTTAACTTAAGCTATATTTTCAAAATTCAATGTTTGCAAAAGACTAAGCTAAGTAGTTCATATAAAAACCTTCAAACTTTTGCAAACTTAGCCAACCTTTCAAATCTAACTCTTTATAAATTCTTACTAAGCTAATTTTTTTTTTCCCTTAAAGTATTAAAAATCATAGTTTTGCAAAATTATTACTCATTGCCTTCAAAATATTTTTTGATAAGTAAAAAGAGACTTCAATATTCTTTAAGATTTTCAAAATTTAGCTAAGTATATTTCAAAAATCAACTAAGTTTCAAAAGTGGCTAAAATCGTTCTTAATAGTCTACTAAGTATTAGCCTTTTAAACTTAGTTAAAAGTTTTTCCAAAGTAATTTACCATTCATAAGCCTAATCTGTTTTTTTCCTAATAAAAATTAAAAATTGCTTGAAACTGGCTTATTTTTTGATAAATGGCAAAAGGGGAGAGTAGGGAAATTCAAAGTAAAAAAAAATCAAAATCTAATTCAAAAGTAAAAGGAAGCCTTATATTGAGGGGGAGCTTCACAAAAGTTTAAGTGTTAGCTTAAGTTATGCTTTTATTTGAATTTAAGCTTGTTCACTTAAAATCTTTTAATATATTCATGCATCTGTTTTACTTAACTTTGAATTTGGGTTGCCATAATAAAAAAGGGGGAGATTGTTAGTGCGGGAAGCATCCGACGATCGAACCTAAGTTTTGATAATGGCAAAGGATTCAAAGTTAAGGTGTGTTGTTATCTAACATGTTGAATGAGTGTTTCAGGAAAGTCCTAACTGCGGTTAGGCAGGTGAAAACCCTAGGGGGTGGTAACTCTAGGTCCTAGGGGGTGGTAACCCTAGGTGGAGAAAAGTCCTAGCTGCGGTTAGGCAAAGGGAAAACCCTAGGGGGTGGTAACCCTAGGTCATAAGGGGTGGTAACCCTATGCGGAAAGTCTTGGCAGGTCGATGGCTTCAGGCAAAAGTCCTAGGGGGTGGTAACCCTAGGTGGAAAGTCCTGGTGTCGTGAACCAGGTGAAAGACTGAACTAGTCGGGAAGCGGATGTCCAGCAGAAAGTCCGGAAGCATCGAGTGCTGAGCAAAAGTCCAGTCGATCTGGAGGATCACACTGGCAACAGGTAAATCTCCTGAGTGGAGTAGGTGAGGACGCGTTCCCCATAGAGGGAACAGTAGGCGTCGGGTCGACCTAGGATTTCTAGACGGAAATCTGAAGTCAGACCCGGATAGTCTGATGACTATCGATAATATTTGTTACCTTATTTATGACTTTATGTGCTAACTTTGTGTTGCAGGATATTATTTGGGACTAACATGTCTTGTAGGTACAAAATAATAAAGTCTTCCCTCGGATGAACAGTGTCCGAGGCGCCTCCATGGAGCTTGGAGGCGCCTCGGGTGCAAAGCTGGATCTGGCTGCGAAGCACCTTGGGAGGCGCCTTGAAGGAGTCATAAGGCGCCTTGGAAGGTGCCTTGAATGGGGCATAAGGCGCCTTGAGCAGATGAACTTTGACCAGTTCAAGCTTGATCCACGCGGGTGACTCGGCAGTATGGAGGCGCCTTCGGAGGCTTCCAAGGCGCCTTGAACACCCTTTATAAGGGGGTTTCGAGCAGCACCTCAATTCATCTGATTACAAGTGATTCTCTTGCCACATGCTACTCCAAAAGACGTTTCAAAGTGCTATTACTCGTGCCCGACGACCCAGAGCTCCGAGATCTCATTTTCCGTCATCGGTATAGATTTATTTAACACACTTATTGTAATACTTAGTTTATAATAATCGTGCTTATAGTTGTTGCCCATCGAAAGCGATCAAGGATCGTGGGCCTTCGAGTAGGAGTTGTCATAGGCTCCGAACGAAGTAAAATCCTTCGTGTCTGTGTTTCATTATTTCATTTCCGCTGCTTTAATTTCTGAACGAATCTTTTTTACGATTCTGATAATCGAACACAATAGCCGCGAGCGCTATTCACCCCCCCCCCCCTCTAGCGCGTTTCGATCCAACACTTCGAACAGTAGCTCTTAACAACTTTGCACAAGCAATCTTTCTGCAACCTGCTGCTAACGAGACGTTCCAATAAAGCCTCAACTCGACGCCGACAACCCAGAGCTTCAGATTTAGTCTTTTGTTGTCGGTATAATTTTTATTATTACTGCTTTGAATTGTACTTAGTTTGTAATAGTTTTTACGAGATATAGGTGTTGCCCAAAGTAAACGTTTAATGAACGTGGGCCTTAGAGTAAGAGTCGCCACAGGCTCCGAACCAAGTAACTTCTCGTGTCCTTCTGTGTTGCTTTACTTTCTTTTCATTATTCCGCTACATTTAATTACTCGAATGATTTATGATTTTGAAACGTACAAAATAGCCATGAGCACTATTCACCCCCCTCTAGCGTTTTCGATTCAACAGTTTGGTATAATTTTTGATGGTGTCAAAGCGGGAGAAATGGGTAGGTTTAAGTTAGAAATCTAATTGTGTGCAAAACTTGAAAATTAAGGTTGAAGAGCATATGTTAAGGGGGAGCTTGGGAATTATGCTTAATGTTTACATATTGCTTTTAATTTTCATGTTGTTATTAATGCCTAACTTAAACATATTGCTACACATCAAAAAGGGGAAGATTGTTGGTGCAATCGACCCAAGTTTGATTGGTTCGATCATGATTTTGATGTGTGTGTCAAAGAATTTAAGTTAGGCTTTCATATGTGTTTGAGTTTTGCAGAACTTGGTGAAACACACATGAGGAGCTAGGTGCAACTAAGCTTGGGAAGCTCATCCTAGGGCTCGGATCCTTGAGTCGGTGAAGGATGGTGTGGAAGGCATCCGAGGGGCCGCCGGACAAGGAGCAACGGAGTGGAGCCGAGGGAAGTAGACTTCAAGGGAACGTGAAGGATGGTACGGAGAGGAGCCACGGGCTCGGGTGCATCTGAGGGACGAAGGCCGAGGAAGAGGACTTCAAGGGTGACTCCGAAGAGGATGAGTGTGTAACAAGGTGCAGTCCAGTCGGTTGCAACTTTTAGCAGTCAACTGCACCAGTCAACTGCATATTTTAGCAGTCGACTGCACTAGTCGACTACGCAGTCGACTGGCAGCGAACAGAAGTATTTTGTTCGCTCAGCAAATAGCTACCAGTCAACTGCTAGTTTTAGTAGTCAACTGGTAAATGACCGTTGATACTGCAAAGTAGCCGTTGGATATCTCCAACGGTAGCACCAGTCGACTGATGGTTTTGCCAGTTGACTGGTGCCGAGATGAGTTGATATGATGATCAACTCTCTCCTCTTATTTATAGGAAGCTTTGGGGTTTAAAGGAGATAACAGATTACTGTTGAATCACTCCTTGTCATTGCCCAAAGCTTCCAAGCCTACTCTCTTCCTCCTAAACCTAAGTTCATCTTGTAAGAGGAAGAGAACCTTGTGAGAGGCTGTACTCCACCGAGAAGGAGTAAGCTCTAGCCGAAGATTGCCGGGAATTGATCCACTGAAGGATCAAGGGTTCGTCCACCTCAAGGACACGCCGTGGAGTAGGAGCAAGCAATCTCCGAACCATGTAAAGGAATCGTGTTAGCGTTTGTACTCTTACTTGTTTATTTTCATTGCTTTAGTTTTCATATTCCGCTTACGTAACTAACCTTGTAGAGAAGAATCAAAGTTGGGGGGTGACCTAGCTATCCAACCCCCCCTTCTAGCCGGCAACCGATATCCTACAGTTTCCTCCATAGTGCATGTTCCTATACTTTTATCTAACACATCACCATCATAAGTGGTGAAGAGTCCACTAACATCAATATCATCAATAGAAGGATCAACGACATTATTAGAAATTTGTTGTAATTACCATAGAACTAGGATCCCCCGTTGCACCATTAACTCTTCAGAATCTTGTGTTGTGGTCTTCATCTGACTAGGAGCAGGAGTATTTGGGTCGTGGGAGTCCTCCCAGTCAGTCGACTCATCTAGTTCTAAATGATGTGGTCCGTCTAATAATGAATCATACTGAAACTCTAACGGACGCTAATTTACTTGGGAAGTATGCTTAACATTTCATATGCAGTTGTAGTCAAAAAATTTATGGTCCATCCAAATTAATTGTCATGTTGACGCGGGTCAGGTTTTTCTACTAGGATAGTGACTGTTCACTCTACTATGGAATTAGCTTGGGTTGAAGGTTCTGAATTTGATGATCTCCCCAGTTATAACCATAAGTATTAGAAACTTGCTTATATGTATCTTGATGTTGAGGTTGAATCAAATACTGAAGTTTCAGAGTATTAGTAACTTTTGGAAGAAGTGACAAATAGTAGTTGGATGAGACGTGTATACCACACACGCTACAATGGAACTCAAATTGATCATCATCTGAATCATAATTTTCATCAACGGAAGATCTTGCTCTTATGCTCATGAGTGTAAAAAATTCTCTCGAAGCCCTGCTTGACATGGTAGTGCTCATGATATCTAAAAAAATTATAAGGAAAACTAAAAATACATAATTAAAGACTAGAAATAAAATGCATAATAAAAAATAAGAAAGGAAATGCAAAAGAAAAAAGAAAAATATCTAAAGTAACTCATATGCTAATCAACTAATGTTAATCAGAAACAGTCCTCGATAACGATGTCAAAACTTGTTACGAAGCCGCAAGTGCACGACTATGTCGTCAGTAATAAAAATATCGATTACACAGGGACTATTGATTAAGTACTAATTAACTTCGCACAGTGAATTATCTAGACAGTCAAAGGTTGGCTCACAAACACTAGAGAAAAAGAGAAAGGAAAAGAGAGAGAGAAAATAAGCGTATGCCAATGAAGGATGATAGATTATAGGATTTTGGTTTTATTATGATGCTAGTTAATATCCCTATGCATTGTTCATCTACCTAACTTCATGCTTATACTCATGTAGGGATTCTAACTACAGTCCGGTACAACCCCGCAAAAGTCGCACCGGAGAGTCTGTCCGAGTTCTTACGCCATTAAGTAGAGAGGTACCTAGGAAGTCCGATTAAGAGGGAATCCATGTCACTAGAACTCCCCGATCATATGTTCCTAGATTACACAGTCACTTCCTAACGGTAGCACTGGAGTATCCACTTCAATTAGAATGCCCTAACAAGAATTAGTCCCTATGTTAAGATCTTTTGACTCTAGAAAGTGGGTAAGTGTCGATGCTCTCTGTCACTAAGGACATAATATGTCCCATTGAATGAGTATCCTCTGTCACTAAGGATCCCTCAATTATCTAGTCTAGTAGCAACCTTAACATAGAGATAAAATCCTATACATCTACATGTTTATACTATTCACACATTTCGTTAAACACATAAAAGGCATAACATATAGAACAAGTAGTAAACACATCATTGCATAGAAAAATATTCAAATACATAGTTCATACATCACATCATATCATAGTTACTTCCTACATCCTAGATCTAGAGAATCTACTCCATAGCAAAGGATTACAATTTAAAGGACAATGAAAATAGCAAACTACAACTCAAAATATAGAAATAGATAGAGGAGAGTGTTTATCCTTGAAGCCCGACATCTTTGGAGGTGTTCCTTTGCTCCAGAGGTGGACGGATTGATGAAGATGGACTATCTCAGGTTCCCCCAAGGGGGAGAACCCTTCCCCAAGGAATGGGGCAAGCCCCAATCCAAAGTTTATTGAAAAAGGGGAGAACCCCCCCCCCCCCCCCCCCTTTGATAGCTCTAGGCATGGCCCTTGCTTGGGCCGTGACACGAGCGTGTGAATCCACAAGGCTATGTGTTACCTTGGCTCTAGTTCGATGGCATGATCGTGTGGATTCCACACGGCCAAAGTCTTCTTCTTCTCTAAAAATTCCACACGGCCATGTGAATTGACATGACCATATGTCAAGGCTATGTGGACCTTGTAGACCATTTTAGCACATCTTAACGTGATATTCTCGAGTTGAAGTCTTAGGAAAGTTTTAGATCTTGAAGTTAGCTATAATTTGGTATAAAGAACACCCTGAAACTCTAACCTAGCAAAATGTTATGGTCAATTTACTTTTGATCTGCAGTGCTAAAAATGACATGGTCGTGTGGAATTGACACGGTCAGGCCATGTGGGCATTGAATGTTGCCAAATTTTCACACGTTCATGCCTCAAAAGCCTAGCCCGGGCATTCTGTGAAGCTCTAGACTCCATTTAAGCTTCGTTTTACTCTAAATCGTGTCTTATCAATCAAAACAAGTAAAGAGTAGATCTTTAAACAAAAGGAGTGAAAATATGATATTGTAATAAAATAGGGTATAATAAATATAGATTATGCTCATGAAATACAAGTAGATGTGCATCAAAACATTCATAAAAGTATATATAATCTATACACATCATTGTTGAGTATAAGTTGGGTAGTTTTGGTAGTCCTCTAATTAGGTCATTTAGTTTAGTGATGTTTCTAAAGTTAGTGTGGGACATTCTTTTATGCTACATCCAGGTTTCCTCTTTCTGTGTCAAATGACACTTAAGTGAGGAGCTGACTAGGTTGATTGTATAAATGTTATTATTCTGAAGTCCTTTTAATTTTATTGTAGGGTCTTTTAGGTGCTTAATTACACATTCAGTGGATATAAACCTAACCTTATATTCTGAATCACACAGTTGGCTAATACTGAGTAGATTGAATTTTAATTTTCAATAAGTAGTAGTTTATGAATAATAAAGTTAGACTCTACTTCAATGTTACCTATTTTAATTACCTTAAGTTTTTCGTTGTTTTCAAAAGCAACTGTTCCCAGTCTTTTGAATGTCGAGTTTGTGAACATTATTTGATCCACGGTCATGTGTTGAGAGTAACCACTGTTAGCTAGAGCCCTAGAGTCAATCATTTGATGATTGTATTATGGACTTGTTGTATCATATTCTATATAAATAAAGGCATTTTATTTTTGGTTATTATACTTACTCTTACTTGTATTGGTGCCAAATAAACTAAGTATAATAATGTCCTTGAGTAGAAGGTTCTTACCTATATCAATCGATTGGTTGAATCGATAGCGAGATGATATAGGGAACACTACTCTTAATCATTCCTAGTCGAGTATTAACATTCAGGGATAATGTTAATACAATAAGACTAGCATGTAGGTCAACTCGATGACTTGATCTCACAAGTCATGAATATAGAGATATCAAGTTGACACATGGGTATGCATTGGAGAATGTATACTAAATGACCCGCCATGAGAAAGTATCATGGATCGTTATATGAGTGTCATATACTTTCTCATGTGGCTATTAGTATGACTACTAGTCCTTAGACCTGAAGTCACCATGGTTCCCTACATAAGGAGTTATGTACTTTGGTTTCGTCAAACGTCACCCGTAACTGGGTGGACTATAAAGGCGATTACTGGGTATGTAACAAATTATGCGGAGGGATGTGAGTGATGTAGATGGGATCTATCCCTCCTATATGACGGGAGAGACATCGATATTCTTGATAGAGTGAGACCACGAAGTGCATGACCATGCCCAAATGAGTCAATATGAGATATTGAGCTCATTTGATTGAGTGAGTCTACTTGGAGTTCAAGATTTAGAATGATTAGAGGATGACACGGTCTATGCCTCACATTAATCAATCTAGATGTCTAGGATAGAAGGACACTTGTCATATATTGTGAGGAGTCACAATTAGTAGTCACAAGGTGATGTTGGATCTCAACGTTCTGTAACTTGGGTAGTAATGATGTATTGCTAGATACCGCTCATTACTTATGGTCCTAAATGGGTTTAGGGGCATTGCCAACGTTACAAGAACCTATTGGGTCACACACAAAGAACAAGTGGATGGAGATTAGGTTCATATGATGAACCAAGAGGATTAGATTCATGTGATGAATCAAATTGGATTAAGAGTAATCCTAATTGGGCTAATTGAGTTGGACTCAAGTTGATTCATGTGTTCAATGAGTCTAATTTAGATTATGACTTATTGAATCAATTTAATTAAATGAATTAGATTCATTATATTAAATTGGCTTGAATTAAATGGTTGGATTAGATCAACCATGAGAGAGATTAAGTCAAGTTTGACTTGACTTGAGAGGAAGAGGAAGAGTCAAGTTTGACTTGACTATTTGCCACATCATTAGTGATTTGGCATTAGGAGGACTAATGATGATGTGCCACATCATCTTCTTCCTCAAGCTCTCTTTTTGCTCCTTCTCTTCTCTTGGTCGTGGGTTTCAAGCAAGGGAGAAGAAAGGAGAGTGAGTCTAATCCAAGAAGAAAGGTTAGTGAAAGTCACATAGAGATTTTAGAGGAGTGTGTTCTCTTCTTTTCCTTTCTTCTTCTTCCAATCCCATCCGAGAGCATCAATAAGTGCTAGCACACTTGTGGTGTTCTCTTCTCCATCCTTGTGTGTTAGAGAACACATCTTGTTCGTGTGGATACTACTAGAGGTGTATACATTTGAACACACTCGAGATCCGGCATACCTTGGATGAGCGGGATTTGCAAAGGGCACGCAACAAGGGTAACCTTCTAAACATGTAGATCTAAGTGTAGATCTAGTTAGTAAACTCGTACATGTAAATTTTGTTTTATACTCTTCGCACGGATCCGTTGGCTAGGGACTTTCGGGGTTTCCGCGACGCGAAAAAGTGGTTTTCGCAGCCCGAAAAATCCAACAACCACTGTCTAATATTCACTTAGATTCCTATAAAGTGTAGGAAGAAGAAGAATTCAGTTTAAGTGTAGCCTTACTTTGAACTTGAATTTGAATTTGAATTTAGATTTTAAGTTAATTTTAATTTAACTTTAATCTTATTTATCTATCCGATCTATATTTTCAATCAGGTAATCCTATAATTTTATAAGATGAATTAAGTTGAATTTCAGAGTTTGGTTTGACTTTGTCTTAAATTCAAATTTAGCTTTGGGTTCAAAAAACATACATTCTTTGGAGAAACTTCTAAATTGTGGTGAGTCACCTGAACATCATTAGAGTAACCATGCCTTTAAAATTTTCTAAATAGTCCTATCCACTAAACTTAATACAAAACTTTGGTCTAACCAGTTAGAATTAGTAAGGGATAGCTTCCGCTAAACCAAATGCAGTAGGTCGAAGTCATATCTTCCTAGACATGCATAGACAGAGGTTTCCTAATTTATCATCATCTAAAACTTCTCCAGTACCATTAATCAAGTCAAGATTTTGTCCCTATTTACTCTTGACCTAATTATCCACCCGAACAAATTATTATTTTTGGAGGTGCCAACTATTTTAGAGCCTCCCTCTGAATTATTAGATTTTGTATTTAGGTTTTAGGTTTGTGTTGATTTACTTTATAGTTATAGTAGACTTGGTTATAGTATGAGTTTATATGGATTTTGTTTTTCTTTAATTTAGATTTATTTATTTTATTTATTTTTGAGGTTTTAATTTTTGAAGTTAAGAGTGATTTATTTGGTTTATTTAGATTTATATAGTGAATTTTATCTTTTGGTATATAATATTGATTAAGTCCTACTTGCATGATTAGACACACTTTCAGAACCCAAACTTTAGTTGATTTTGATGTTTAAATTAAAGTTAAAAATGATTTGTATTTTTTGTTGGGTTTGTATATGAATCCAAATTTATTGTACACTGCTCTTTGGGATCCAAGCATCATGTTTAGGTACTTGGTTCCCGAGGTAAACTTTTCCAACTACCCTTTGAGCTCGTTGACTTAACTTTTCAGAAGAGAGTTTTCTTCCTCAAGTTTTTTAACTTGAGTTGAATCTTTTTTTTGAGCTTGGCTAGTCACCGCGTTCATGTTCAGTTGTTCCTTAAGGATGTTATTTTCCCTTAGGAGTTGTTTAGCGTATTCCTCTATTTTAATTAATCTTTTATTCAGGCAAGCAATTGCTTTAAATGAATTTATGCTGATGAAGGAATTTACCTCGGGTCGGTCTGACCCGGATGAAGATCCGTGACTTGATTCATATTCAGACTCGTCTTCTTCATCCGAATCACCTCTGGTTGCCATCAGTGCGAGGTAGCTTGCTTACTTCATTTTATCTGTTCCTGATCTGCTCGAAGACTCGTCCTAAGTTGTTTTTAGTGCTTTCTTTTGCTTTATCTTCTTAACTTGGTCTTCATTCAGGCATTCGTGTTTGAAGTGCCCCTTCTTGTTATAGCCGTAGCATGTGATGTTTGCTTTTGTGTTGTTGGATGCAGACTTGGGCATCTTCTTCGTGTCCCATTTGGTGAAGCTTTTCTTGCGTCTAGTGAACATCTTCCTTACCATGTTTACTAATTGCTCTTCTTCATCTGATTATGATTTCTACTCAGTTTTAGCTTCGACTTTAGTTCCTTTCGGGGTACCTACAAGAAAGACAATTCCTTTCTCGACCTTAGGACCGTTAGTTTGTTCATGCAGTTCAAATTTGCAAAATAGTTCATCTAGTTTTAACTTGGAGAGATTCCTTGAAACCTTATTGGCATCAATGATTGATGCCCATAGTGTGTTTCGATAAAACGAGATAAATGTGTACCTTATTACGCCCCGATTTTTAAGCTAGTGTCCGATAAGATGAAAGCTGTTGAGGATGTCCTTGATTCGGGTGTGAAGCTGATTTGCTGTTTCACCGTTCTTCATTTTAATGATAAACAATGAATTGAGGAGTAGGTCGCGTTTCATTACCTTCGAATCGGGAGTTCCTTCGTGTAGCTCAATGAGCTTGTCCCAAAGCTCCTTTGCATTCTCGTGCAAGCCGACTCGGTTGAATTTTTCTTTTGTGAGTCCACAATGGATGGTGTTAAATGCTTTGAAATCGATCTGGGCTTTCTTTTTATCTTTAGGGCTCCATCTTTCTGGATCAAGTGGTACTTTTTTTTTTTGCTTTGTCTACTGCCGCCCGGTGCCCTCATCGGATGATGAACCATTACTTGATGTCTCTCTTCAGGTAAACTTCCATCATCTTCTTCAAGTATGGAAAGTCATTTCCATTGAAGAGAGAAAGACAAGCGGTACTGAATCCCTCAAGTTGGGCTATTTGATTACTGAAAAAGGAAAACTAGAAGAAGGTATCAAGACTTGGACTTGGATTAATAGTGCTTGAGAAAGAAGAAAAATTTACGACTTGAGTGATGTTGCACTGATTTCGAGTGAGAACTGAACAAGAAACAGTTATTTGAAATGGTAAATTTTACCAAGTCAAATAAATTGCAAAAAATTGAAAATCCAAAGAAAATGGTTCCCCCAGCTTGATTGGTGGTTGCACCAATTCAGAGCTTTACCTACTCTGATACCACTTGTTGGATCGAGACACACGTGAGAGGGGGGGTGAATCAGGTGGTTTTAGAAAACTGACTTTTTTTATTTTGAAAAACAAAGTGCACAGTGGAAAATCAAACACGAAAAATAGAAACAAATATAGTTGATTTTACTTGGTTCGAAGCCTTCGACGACTCCTACTCCAAGACCTAGATCCCGCAGACCTATTGATGGATAATTCACTAAATGTCTCTTCCAAAATCACCTGAAGAGGTGATCGAATATAAGAGATAGGGACAATGTAACAACCTACACTTTCTCTTTATAAAGCAGTAACAAAAAGTACAACACTTAAAAATATTATCGACAATTAAGAGCACTCGTGTATTGTTGTCAGTCTGTACTTGGAGGGGGCCTAGTGTCATACATACTTCTATGAAGTAGCAGCAGGAAGTCAGAGCAGTTGGAAAGTCGATCAGATGCATAGAAACTCATGTAGGAGTTGATTCTAATGGCTTGGGCGAACCACCGTGTTGAAGGCGCCTTCCATAACCTTAAAGGCACCTCCCACATGGGAAATTTGATCCCGAACAACCTGGTTTTTATCTGTGACAAAGTCTGGAATTTATCTTACGGAAGGAGCCTTCCACAGTACCGAAGGCGCTTTCCATGAACAGTGTAAAGATGCCTTCCAATGCTTGAAGGTGCCTCGGGCATTGTTCACCCAAGATTTTTTATGATTCTTTTGCCCTACAAAAAGTATTAGTCCAATAACCTGTAAGACAAGTGTTATCACAGTAATAATAATGAGTACTAATTAAAACATGTCTTCCCGAGATAAGGATCTAGTCAAGGTCTCAATTTAGATTTTCGAAAGAGATCTAAATTGGACCAACGCCTACTGTCTCTTCAAACAGGGACACATACTCACTTAGTCACTCTCCTCTAATGACTTACCTCTACTTACCAGGTGTAGAGATACCTTCCAAAATCAAACATCGGGACTTCAAAAATCAAATATCTCTGTTAGTTAGAGCCCTAGAGCCAATCATTTGATGATTGTATTATGGACTAATTGTATCATATTCTTATATATAAATAAAGGCATTTGTTTTGGTTATTATACTTACTTGTATTGGTGTCAAATAAACTAAGTATAATAGCGTCCTTGAGTAGAAGGTTCTCACCTATATCAATCGGTTAGTTGAACCGATAGTGAGATGATATAGGGAACACTACTCTTAATCATTCCTAGTTGAGTATTAACATTCAGGGACAATGTTAATGCAATAAGACTAGCATGTAGGTCAACTCGATGACTTGATCTCACAAGTCATGGATATAGAGATATCAAGTTGACACATGGGTATGCATTGGAGAATGTATACTAAATGACCCGCCATGAGAAAGTATCATGGATCGTTATATGAGTGTCATATACTTTCTCATGTGGCTATTAGTATGACTACTAGTCCTTAGACCTGAAGTCACCATGGATCCCTACATAAGGAGTTATGTACTTTGGTTTCATCAAACGTCACCCGTAACTGGGTGGACTATAAAGGCGATTACCGGGTATGTAACGAATTATGCAGAGGGATGTGAGTGATGTAGATGGGATCTATCCCTCCTATATGACAGGAGCGACATCGATATTCTTGATAGAGTGAGACCACGAAGTGCATGGTCATGCCCAAATGAGTCAATATGAGATATTGAGCTCATTTGATTGAGTGAGTCTACTTGGAGTTCAAGATTTAGATTGATTAGAGGATGACACGGTCTATGCCTCACATTGATCAATCTAGATGTCTAGGGTAGAAGGACACTTGTCATATATTGTGAGGAGTCACAATTAGTAGTCACAAGGTGATGTTTGATCTCAACATTCTTGTAACTTGGGTAGTAATGATGTGTTGCTAGATACCGCTCATTACTTATGCTCCTAAATGGGTTTAGGGGCATTGCCAACGTTACAAGAACCTATAGGGTCACACACTAAGGACAATTAGATGGAGATTAGGTTCATATGATGAACCAAGAGGATTAGATTCATTTGATGAATCAAATTGGATTAAGAGTAATCCTAATTGGGCTAATTGAGTTGGACTCAAGTTGATTCATGTGTTCAATGAGTCTAATTTAGATTATGACTCATTGAATCAATTTAATTAAATAAATTAGATTCATTATATTAAATTGGATTGAATTAAATAGTTGGATTAGATCAACTATGAGAGAGATTAAGTCAAGTTTGACTTGACTTGAGAGGAAGATGAAGAGTCAAGTTTGACTTAACTTTATGCCACCTCATTGGTGAGTTGGCATTGAGTGGGCCAATGATGATGCTCCACATCATCAAGACTAGCATATGTATATGTCACCTCATGAGGGAGACCAAGAGTTGTGACTCTTGGTATCCCATGGAGGTTTAAATGCTTTATTTTTGGCCGGACACTTAAGGTTTCAAAGGAGTTTTCATTTTGGTGAGTAACTTCTATCTTCTTCCTTGCTCCATTTTTCTTCTCTCCCTCTCCTCCTATTTTGGCCGAACCATCCAAAGGTGCTAGCACACCTTTTTGTGTGGTTTTTCTCCACCTACTTGTTCGTGTGGATACTTCTAGAGGAGTGTCTACTTTGACACTCTCGAGATCCGGCACCTTGGACGAGCAAGATACGAAAAGGGCACGCATCGAAGGTATAAGCTCTTCTTCTTTGTAGATCTAGAGTAGATCTAGGTTTTTGTAAACTCGTACTCGTATGCTTTCGAAAGTTTTTACTTCGCACGGATCCGTGGCTGGGGGTTTCGGGGTTTCCGCGACGCGAAAAGCGATTTTCGCGGCCCGAAAAACCCATCAATGGTATCAGAGCCACGTGTGAAGTCTTGTACGAGTTTAGTTTGCATTTTTATGAAAAATATAGGTTCTGTGATATTCTGTAATTTTATGATTTTTAGAGTTTTTATGGGTATTTTTCTCGTAGAAGCGAAGCACAAGTGTTTCGACACTTGTAGGCTTCGACTACCGAGAAGTTTTTTCCGAAAGGGCAAGGTTTCGCCCCAAAACTTTTTGGGACAGCGGGCTAAGGCGCTGTAGGATCGCTAAGGAACCCTCGCGATGGTTAGATCGCGGGTAGGGGCGCTGCCCCTGGCCCCGCAAGGGGATTCGTTCCGCGATTGCGCCCGAAAACCTCTAAATGGGACTGCCGGGAATTTTTTACTCATAAAAATTGTAAAAATTGGTATTAAAATTACTGAAAATTATGAAAATTACATAATTTAGAATTATGTATAATTTGTGATGGTCATGGCCCAAAAGACCCAATTAGATTGGTATAAATGTGTTGTAATTCATAATACGGCCTACGTGCCGTCATGTGATGTGCGTGTTGTATTTTATTCGCGACCTGCGCATTGTGCCTTTCTCTATTTTATATTCTTGTTGTAAATTAGTTTAGACTTGAATGTAACTCGAGTTTCAAAATTGTAATGTATAAAATTGGAGCCGTGGAAGGTCCACTCGAGACGGAGTTACGAGGAAGGTGCGAGCAACACAAGGTGGTCAAAGGGAGGAGCTTAAGAAACTGTTGACCCTAGGTTGACCATCCGATCTTCTCATTGGCTTGAGAAGATCGTAGTAGGGCCATGACAAATCACAAATTAATTTAATTAATTGCTTGTGTATATGTGATGCATGATTAAGTAATTAATTAGTGCCTAACGATTAGATTAGATCTAAGTCGTGCACATGATGCACCCTTTCGATTAGATTAGATCTATCGAGTATATGATACGCATCATCGTTTAGATTAGATCTAAATCACATCAACTCTAATGCCTACCGTGCCATGATACCTATCACTACCTCGATCACATGTGTTGTTGAATCTGCCAAAGCAGAGCAACACATATTATCTTGGTAGGGTATGAAGGGGCAATCTTGGTCCCGCTTATCAACGCATGGGCGAATACAAACTCAATTAGATTGAGTATTCCTAGTTAACTCGGTTGGATCGAGTACAACTATAGGCATTCTTCCAATGGTTGGAAAGATAGGACATAAATCACATTTATATTAATTCTTAGGCGTATTAGCCAAAGCTAACTCAAGTTTTAATATAACTGCGGATAATGATCCTATAAACAAGAGTTGCATAGAGATGTAATTGGTAAATCGTTACCTACCGATCATACTAAATCTTGGGCGTATTAGCCAAAGCTAACTCAAGGGTTAGTATGATGTGGATCTTGTCCCACATGAATTATAGAATTCAATGGGAGCATCATTTAGTTAAAGGCCTAATTAAATGATTTAAAAGAATATGATATTTATTTTCTGCATTTTTCTGTTGTAGATAACCATGACGTTGAATACGAACTCCTTCTCCCTGCGTTCAGTCCTTGAGAAGGACAAGCTCAACGGAGCAAATTTCCTGGACTGGTACAGGAACTTGAGAATAGTTCTCACCCAGGAGCGGAGCAGCCCATTCCGGAGGCTCCTCCTGCCAATGCCACGCGAGCAGACAAAGATGCTTACAAGAAGCATCAAGATGACGCATTAGATGTGTCCTGTCTAATGCTCGCGACCATGAACTCTGAGCTTCAGAAGCAACACGAGTTAATGGGCGCTTACGATATGGTTGAACATCTTCGTCAACTGTATCAAGGACAAGCGAGGCATGAGAGATTTGAGATCTCAAGGGCACTGTTTCAGTGCAAGATGTCAGATGGGGCTTGATAACCATGATTTTACTGCATTATTTTGATTCATTTATGCATGGTTTTGATGTTGGTTTCATAGTTTAAATCATGGTTACATTACATTTTTGTGCATTGCATAGATTTTGGACTTAATTACAAATTATATTATTTTTGGTGTTATTTGATGCTAATATTTGATTCTTATTTTGTAGGAATCAAAGGATCTTAGATTTGGATCTATTTGGACCGGAATTGGGCTCGAATCGGAGTTCAAAAGACAAGATCAAGCTTTGGGTCGATTTGGGCCGTTTATCAAGAATAGGAGAGATCTAAACCATCCGTTGAAGATCTTGCCGATCCAACCTAATGGAGAGCAGATCTAAGCCATTGATGAAGATCCAGAAGTTTTGATCCAGATCTGAGTTCATCCAGCCATTGATCCAGCCGGATTAATCTGGACCGTTCAATGAAGACTGTGCAGATCCGGGCCATCCAGTGATGATCTGATCGATCCGACCTACGGGAGGGTAGATCCAGACCCTAGATCAACATCAGTACCTTCGGATCAGATTTTGGGCAAACTTTCACCGTTGATTTAGCTCCAAATCAATCTCAGCCGTTGGTTCAAATCTGGATCAGATTTAAAACAGAAGCTACAGTTCCCTTTCTTCTAAGTCGAATCCTCCACGCACAGCAGCTTCGTCCCCGCGGCATTTCTCCGGATTCCGACCCCGATTTCTTCTCCAATCATCTTCTCAAGCTTCTACCTCGGTGATAATCTCTACGGCAGCTCATCCCGATCATCTGGAGCCTCCGGTGGGTGTTTCTTCCGGCGAATTTTGCATTTCTGTTCTTCTCTGTTCCAGCGCCGATTTGGAGGTGGTCTTCCAATCGGCGACTCCGATTCCCATCAGTGACGCTTGGAGGTGGTCCGCCGGCGTTCCTGAGCTTCATCCGATGTCCATCCGCAATCCACAGTGCTCATTCCGATCCAGAGTTTCAGATTTGCAAATTTCCAGCATTTTCGGCACTTGAGTGGGTTCCGGGATGTTCTTAGCTCGCCGGGGGTGGTCCGTCGGTGTAGTTGAGCACTCCTTGAGCTGATATGCCATTGAGATGTTCCATTGAGGTCCAAAGTTGGGTGGTCTCGACTTTGGCACTCTTGTGTGACGGCTTGAGTGTGTAGCTTGTGAGATTGGTTGTGAGTTGGATCGGTTAGGGTTTATTTCATTTTGTTATTATTTTTACAGCTTAGAACAGATTCATTTGATGTTTGTTATGATTTTAGCAAGTAATTTAGTATTTCATTACCTTGTTGTAGTTTAATTTGAGTTTAAGTTGTGCTTGATTAATTGTTTAGAGTTTAAGTTCTAAGTTAGGGTTTACATCTTGTTTTAGATCAGATTTAATTTGATATTTTCTTATTTCAATCTTCGTTTAAGAGTGTGTCAATGATTTAATCTCAATGTAGAAGTGACAATGCGTTAAGGTTTGATTGTTGGCACATAGGTAGGTTTTAGTTATGCTTTAGATTATTTCTTAATTGCTGTGTTTTTCCTCTGTTAGATTTAGATTTAAAGCTTTTAAACCCCCAACTCCATTTTTATATCGAAAACCCCAAAAATAGGAATAAAAGACAATCCTAAATTAGATCATTCTGTTGGTTCCTCGGATCGATCCTGGGCTCGTTACTGCGACATTATTGTTTAATTAAGGGGTTCAGTGAATATAATACATTATTAATTTGATAAGCCTATTTGTGACATTTAAGATAGATTTTAGGCTACATCAAATTTTGGCGTCGTTGCCGGGGAAAATATGCAATGTTTAGTAATTTTAGGATTGTTGTTTTGATTGCTTTCATGATTATATATTCATGTGTTGATTTTATTTGTTCATGAGTCTTCTGATTTTATTTGCTAGTGTTTCAGTGTAAGAACAGGAAATTCATGTGACCATGGATCCATATCATCAGTATTTTGGAGATGGGATGGAGAATTATTATTTTCAGCCTCAGACTCAGTTTTACCAGCTTGAATATCAGTCCTACCTACCTATGGAGCAACGGATAGGTATGAGGATGCACAAGAACAAATTGAAGAATCAATGTGGAAATGCAATGAAGTTATGCAACAAATGAGAGAGCATCAAGAGCAACAATTTGCAAGGATACAGAATATTCAGAGTCAGTTAGATCAGATTGCATCATCCATTAATCAGTTACAAGCACAAAACTCCAGTGAAGAGATGGAGAGTAGTGATTTTGTCAGGCCTGACCCTATTCCCATTTATTCACAAGATTTATCTAATTTTATTTGTGATGATGATGTAGTTGTTCAGATTTCTGATTCTACTGATAGTGTTGCTTTAGATGTTGTTGAAGATGCAGGTCTTGTTGCAGAAGATGATTTAAGTGTAGGAGAGTGCTTACTAGAAGCATTACCTCAAGAATCACCTGGATTTGATGATGATGAGGATGTAAGTGTAGGGACTTGTGCTATGGAGCCAAGAACCCAAGAATCACTACATGAAGTTGAACATTCACCTGAACTGGAGTCTGAGCATTTATTTGAGGAGAAGGAGGTAATAATCACCACTCCAAGTACCTTTCAACATGATAAGGTAAGTATTGTTTGTGATACATTAGAAAATTTCATAGAGGTATCATTTATTGATTTTATTAGATGTGAATCATTTCTTGAAATATCTTTTACCCACACTAATATTCTCCTATTTTCTTTTTATCCCACATGCGTGTGGGAGGTGTTTATTTTTATTGATGTTGTAGGAGAACATGAGCTTCCGGAGTGGGTGCTAAAACTGAACCGATTAAGACCTCCGGAAAGAATTTTGAAGGGAAAAATGAAGAATAAAAAGAATTTTAGTGGAACCACAATTACACCTCTACCGGTGTGGATTTTATTGCTAAATCTTCTTCAACCACCCGGAATCTAGGGGAGTTGGTTCTAATTTCACTTTCTTTTGCATTTTAATTCATGCTTTGTTAATAAATTCTTGCTTCACACGTTTCTTTAGTTTCATTTTCCTATATTTGCATTTTACTTCCACACTTTGTTTTCATACTTTGCATTTTGATTAGTTTACATAGCATGTTAGTGAATAAATCCTCCATGGGAATTTTCTAGTAATATTTTTAAGATGGTAAAAGCCTCTTAAATTTGATCATCAATTTTAGGTCATTTGACATGATTGGATACTCTACTTACATGATTTTGGTTAAAATGGTAGTGGATTCCATGTTGATCGATTGAGTTTGATTGCATGAAAATACCTAGAGAGGACCACTTCAAGCCTACACTTTATTTTCTTGTAGTGTGACATGTACTCATAGCAATTGAAACTCTAGAACTTGCTTAATTTCTTTTCAAAGTCACAATAACACTTGTGTGCATGGAAATTGAGGATTTTATCGATTTTGTTCCCCTTCATACTTTCCAATTCCTTTCTCCATAATTTTCTTCCAATATTTTTATCTAGCATTTTAACCCTTGATCACTTTGCCTTGCCTTCATTCCATTAGAAGTTTTGGTTGAATTCTTGATGAGTTGGATTGACTAGATGAACAAAGATTGAAGTGTGGGGGAGGTGTTGAGAAGGAGTTTGGAAAATGTGAAGGAATGAATGGTATTCTTGCATCATTCACCTCTACAAATTTAAAATCCAATTACTGAAAAGATGAAGCAGTGAGGACCATTGACATTAAAAGAAGGCTGATGCTGGATGAAGAAGCAGAAATTGAAGTGCAGGGCTGAAAAGTTTGTATCAGGTTTGTATCAAAAATTAGAATTCAATATCCAAACGAGTGGAAGCTTAGTTGGAAAGTGAAGAGAAGATGCAGAAACTGTGAAGTTGTGGATTGCCAGAGCTGCTGAAATGGAATGTTGGAGAAAATAGCTGCTAACACAATTCATTTTAACACTGCAAGAGGGAGTGGTAATGACATTGGTTAGTGATTTAAAGGGCTGAATTTTGGTGGATGAGAAGAGAAAAAGAAAACAGTGATAGCTCTCGAGTTGTGAAGTGATATTCAATTCAAGAAATGGAGTATCAAATCTGAAATTGAACAATGGAAACAAAGAGGAAGATTGCTGGAATGACAGGAATGAATATAGTGCAGAATTCATGAAGTGCGGATTTTGCAGGAATAGGGCAGTTTTGTGCCAAATTGGGAAATGGACTGAAGCATGTAGAGTTACTGAAACCTGTAAACTTCTCATTCATGTATTGTAAAGGGTTCTTAAGAGACAAGATGAAGGAGAATTAAAATTTCTTGTGGCTAAACATGATAGATTGATACAAAGTTCAGCACTAAGACAAACTGAAATCAGAGGTTGAACACAAACTGAACTAAATTGTAGCCTGAGTTTGGGGCTGTTTGTAGCAGGTGAAAGCTCAAAGTGAAGCTGAAATTTCGTGCTACTGAAAAAGATGAGGTTAAGTATGAATGCAGTCAAGTGCAGAGAGATGTGCAGACAAACTGAAATCAGAGCATCCTGCTTTGGGGAAACAGAACAGTCTTGTGCCAAGGAGAAATCTGCTGATTTGTGCCAAACTTTCTGGTTATTCAAATCTGAAATGAGGGGAATTTAAGTCATCTTGATTCATCATTAAATGAGCTATCTTCAAAGGCTTATTAGCTAGGAAAACTTGGATGGAATGTATTGGAATAGAATCAGCAAATTAAAGGACAGAATTCTGATTACTGAAACAGAAATTGCTGAAAACAGAAATTTAGAGTCAAATGAAGCTCTGTTGGGTGCAGAAACAACTGGTAGATAAGTCTTTCCATGATTTATTCGAACTTTATACTTTAATAGTAAAGGATTTGAATTGTGGAAATAAGGAATAAATTGAAGAGAAGAGATTGCAGCTGCAAAGGGGAGTCGAATTGAGATCTTTGACAGTGGAATATAAAAGAACAATGGAACACAGAATTCACAAGTTACAGATTTCTGCAATCTATTATCTGTTCATCTAGTTTTGAATATGTGACTTCAAGAATTGTTGAAAGCAAGATGCTGCTGAACTTGAATCCTTAGGTCTTTAAATTTGTTTGCTGCAATTTTAGAAGTAGTTCTTGGAGTTCAATTCAAGGATTTGAAATATGTTGCTGCTGAAAAAGTTTAATTACTGATTTCTCAGCAGTGCCTAATTCGTGCACCAATTGAAATAATGCTGGAGAAGGATTCAGAGCCTGGAAGTATGCAAACTTTAAATGCTGCTGAGCTAAATTCTTCAATTCCAACTCTGAAACTTAAAGCTTTAATTCTGGGAGTTCTGATTTCTGGTCTTAAATTTCATATTGTGAGACAAAGAAGAAATATGGAATACAATCAGAAACAGATATTGATATGAATTCTGAATAGTTTCATGTTGTTTCTTATCAGAATATGAACTTTAATTGAGATATGAGTTCATAAGTTTCAGAGCTAGAATTTAAATTCAATAGGAGCTTCAAAAGCCAGATTTCTGAAGTTGGAAACTAAACTTCAATTCTAAATTGCTACTGGAGTTTAATTAGTGTTCTATCAATGCAATAGAAATGCAATTATCAATTGAATTGAAATAGAGTGTCAGCTGTTTAAGACATCAGTTCAAAAAAATATAAAGTTTCAGAAACAAGATGCTGAAATCTGCTGGAAACTGATATAATTCTGCAGTCTGGAAATTGGTAACTGAAATTACATTTATGGAAAGTCTAAATCTAAACTGAATTCTTGTGCTATTGCAGGGAAAGTGGTTAAATATTGCTGCAAACTAAGAGTAAGAGGATATAGAAATTTTAAGAGGAAAGTATGTAGCTGCAAATAGATATTGAAATCTGAATTCTATAGAATTTGCAGAAATCTGAATGGTTTGGTTACTCGAGTTCCAAAAACCTGCAGCAGGAAGAAATACACAGAAAAAAAAATAGAATAAAAAATTCTGCGAGTTTCAAGTATTGGAAACCTATGATGAGATTCCCTTGTCCGAGACGGCCAAGATTTTAAGTGTGGGGGAGGGACATCTTCTTCATGATGTGAGTTTGTTTCAGCTTCAAGATTCTGAAATTGAAGTGTGAAAAAAAAAAAAACAGAAAAGAGAAAAATGGCAAATCAAGAGTGTATCAAGTGTGGAGATAGAGTATCAAGATTCTATGTTAGCCATCAAATTGAATGGGAGGTTAGCTTGGTCTTTTGAATTGATAAAAACAAATGGTATTCATGTCTTTTCACATCAAAATGGTCAACTCATCAAGTATATTCCTCCAATACTCTTATCTCTCATTTTCTTCATTAAATACTTTTCTTTTGCCTATTTCATGCATTTCATTGTTCTTTTTGCTTCCATTTTAATTCTTGATGATAAATACTTTTGATTCATGTATGCTGTGTTTATAGTGGTGGAGAATTAGAAAATAAGCAAGCTTATGGTAGTGAAATGTTGTGAGTTGCATTGAGTGAGCTCCACTTATATGCAATATTGAGTGTGAGAGCTAGAATAGGTAAATTCCTTGTGAGATGCAACTTGCTTAATTTTTCAATTGGATAGAAACTACCATACCTACTGATTATTGTTTGGATTGTATTCATGATTGTTGTGATCTTTAAGATGGTCTTAGTTAAATTCTTTTTACTATCTTTTAGATATTGCTAAGAAATTTTCTATGGAGATGATTTTTAGTTTTCTTTACTTTCACAGGACGTTAAAGACTAAGTGTGGGGGATTTGATAACCATGATTTTACTGCATTATTTTGATTCATTTATGCATGGTTTTGATGTTGGTTTCATAGTTTAAATCATGGTTACATTACATTTTTGTGCATTGCATAGATTTTGGACTTAATTACAAATTATATTATTTTTGGTGTTATTTGATGCTAATATTTGATTCTTATTTTGTAGGAATCAAAGGATCTTAGATTTGGATCTATTTGGACCGGAATTGGGCTCGAATCGGAGTTCAAAAGACAAGATCAAGCTTTGGGTCGATTTGGGCCGTTTATCAAGAATAGGAGAGATCTAAACCATCCGTTGAAGATCTGGCCGATCCAACCTAATGGAGAGCAGATCTAAGCCATTGATGAAGATCCAGAAGTTTTGATCCAGATCTGAGTTCATCCAGCCATTGATCCAGCCGGATTAATCTGGACCGTTCAATGAAGACTGTGCAGATCCGGGCCATCCAGTGATGATCTGATCGATCCGACCTACGGGAGGGTAGATCCAGACCCTAGATCAACATCAGTACCTTCGGATCAGATTTTGGGCAAACTTTCACCGTTGATTTAGCTCCAAATCAATCTCAGCCGTTGGTTCAAATCTGGATCAGATTTAAAACAGAAGCTACAGTTCCCTTTCTTCTAAGTCGAATCCTCCACGCACAGCAGCTTCGTCCCCGCGGCATTTCTCCGGATTCCGACCCCGATTTCTTCTCCAATCATCTTCTCAAGCTTCTACCTCGGTGATAATCTCTACGGCAGCTCATCCCGATCATCTGGAGCCTCCGGTGGGTGTTTCTTCCGGCGAATTTTGCATTTCTGTTCTTCTCTGTTCCAGCGCCGATTTGGAGGTGGTCTTCCAATCGGCGACTTCGATTCCCATCAGTGACGCTTGGAGGTGGTCCGCCGGCGTTCCTGAGCTTCATCCGATGTCCATCCGCAATCCACAGTGCTCATTCCGATCCAGAGTTTCAGATTTGCAAATTTCCAGCATTTTCGGCACTTGAGTGGGTTCCGGGATGTTTTTAGCTCGCCGGGGGTGGTCCGTCGGTGTAGTTGAGCACTCCTTGAGCTGATATGCCATTGAGATGTTCCATTGAGGTCCAAAGTTGGGTGGTCTCGACTTTGGCACTCTTGTGTGACGGCTTGAGTGTGTAGCTTGTGAGATTGGTTGTGAGTTGGATCGGTTAGGGTTTATTTCATTTTGTTATTATTTTTACAGCTTAGAACAGATTCATTTGATGTTTGTTATGATTTTAGCAAGTAATTTAGTATTTCATTACCTTGTTGTAGTTTAATTTGAGTTTAAGTTGTGCTTGATTAATTGTTTAGAGTTTAAGTTCTAAGTTAGGGTTTACATCTTGTTTTAGATCAGATTTAATTTGATATTTTCTTATTTCAATCTTCGTTTAAGAGTGTGTCAATGATTTAATCTCAATGTAGGAGTGACAATGCGTTAAGGTTTGATTGTTGGCACATAGGTGGGTTTTAGTTATGCTTTAGATTATTTCTTAATTGCTGTGTTTTTCCTCTGTTAGATTTAGATTTAAAGCTTTTAAACCCCCAACTCCATTTTTATATCGAAAACCCCAAAAATAGGAATAAAAGACAATCCTAAATTAGATCATTCTGTTGGTTCCTCGGATCGATCCTGGGCTCGTTACTACGACATTATTGTTTAATTAAGGGGTTCAGTGAATATAATACATTGTTAATTTGATAAGCCTATTTGTGACATTTAAGATAGATTTTAGGCTACATCAGGGCTCCCGTAGGCCCATGTGTACTCAAAATGATTGGGTACATAGAAAACCTACAGAGATTGGGATTCCCGCTTGGCCAAGAGCTGGCCACTGACCTGAACTTGCAATCCTTGCGGGATAGCTATAGTCAGTTCGTTCTAAACTATAATATGAACGAAATTGACAAGCCACTGCCCGAGCTTCTTAGCATGTTAAGAACTGCTGAGTTGAATCTTAAAAAGGCAAAGCCCCACTCTGTTTTGATGGTTCAGAAACACAAGGGCAAGGGCAAGCCCAAAGGCAAAGGAAAGTCCCAAGCCATGGGCAAAGGCAAGGCACTGAAGCCTAAAGGAGGGGTCGCCAAGGATGCTACCTGCTTCCACTATGGTCAGACCAGGCACTGGAAGAGGAACTGCAAGGTGTACCTGGAAGATCTTAAGAAGAAGTGAAGTGAGACTTCCACTTCAGGTATATATGTTATAGAAGTCAATCTATCTATTTCTTCATCATGGATATTAGATACCGGATGTGTATCTCACATTTGTACTAATGTGCAGGCGCTGAGATATAGCAGGGCATTGGCGAAGGGCGAGGTGGACCTACGCGTAGGCAATGGAGCACGGGTTGCTGCTGTTGCTGTAAGGACTTATTTTCTATCTCTACCCTCTGGGCTTGTATTAGAGTTGGATGATTGTTGTTATGTGCCTGCATTAACTAAGAACATAATTTCAGTTTTTTGTTTGGACAAGAAAGGTTTCTCTTTTATAATTAAGGACAAATGTTGTTCTGTTTATTTAAAAGATATGTTCTATTGTAGTGCACTTCTGATGAACGGACTCTACATTCTAGACCTTGAAAGCTCTATCTATAACATAAATACCAAGAGGTTTAAGTCAAATGACCTGAACCAAACCTATCTCTGGCACTGTCGCTTAGGTAATATAAATGACAAGCGCTTATCCCAGCTCCATAAGGATGGTTTGCTGGACTCATTTGATTTTTAATCTTATGAGACGTGCGAGTCATGCCTACTAGACAAGATGACCAAGACTCCCTTTAGTGGGCACAGCGAAGGAGCGACTGATTTGTTAGGACTCATACATAGTGATGTATGTGGCCCTTTCAATGTCGCTACTAGAGGCGGTTAGGTACTTCATCACATTTACTGATAACTTTAGTAGATATGATTATGTGTACTTGATGACACATAAGTCAGAATCTTTTGAAAAGTTCAAAGAATTCAAGAATGAAGTACAGAACCAGCTTAGCAAGAGTATTAAGATACTTCGATCAGATCGAGGTGGAGAATACCTTAGCCATGAGTTTCGTGACTATCTAGCTGAGTGTGGGATTCTATCCCAACTCACTCCTCTTGGAACACCACAGTGGAATGGTGTATCCGAAAGGAGGAATCGTACCCTATTAGATATGGTACGATCTATGATGAGTCACACAGATCTTCCGACATACTTTTGGGGCTATGCTCTAGACACGGCGGCTTTTATACTCAACTGAGTTCCATCCAAGGCCGTGATAAAGACATCATATAGGATATGGACTAGGAGAGATGTCCAGGTGTCTTTCATAAGGATTTGGGGTTGTGAGGCTTACGTTCGACGTCAAGTCTCAGACAAATTAGGACCCAAATCTGACAAATGCTATTTTATTGGATATTCCAAGGAACTAAGGGATATTACTTCTACATTCCCAGTCAGCACAAGGTAGTTGTGGCAAAGACTGGGGTCTTTCTAGAAAGGGACTTTGTTTCTAGAAAGACTAGTGGGAGCACGTTCGATCTTGAAGAAGTTCAAGATGCGAACAATAGCACTGAAGCCTCGATGGAAGTTGAATTGGAACCATAAAGTGTTGTGGATGATGTTGTTCCACAAGGAGTTGAGGAACAACAACCAGTTCAAGTAGACATACCTCTTCGCAGGTCTGATAGGGTAAGTCGTCAGCCTAAGAGATACTCATTTCTCTTGTCTGACCATGATGACATTGTGTTCATAGAGGATGAGCCTACCACCTATCAGGAAGCTGTGATGAGACCAGATTCCGAGAAATGGCTAGAGGCCATGAGATCCGAGATGGAATCCATGTACACCAACCAAGTATGGACTTTGGTTGATCCACCTGAAGGGGTAAAACTCATTGGGTGTAAGTGGGTCTTTAAGAGAAAGACTGACATGGATGGACTTATCTATAAGGGTCGCTTGGTAGCTAAAGGTTTCAAGCAGATTCATGGTATTGACTATGATGAAACCTTTTCTCCAATAGCGATGTTTAAGTCCATTCGGATCATGCTTGCTATTGCAGCTTACCATGACTATGAGATATGGCAGATGGATGTCAAAATCACGTTTCTGAATAGAAACCTACTCGAGGATGTGTACATAACACAACCTGAGGGTTTTGTAGATCCACAACATACTAGCAGAGTATGCAAGCTGCATAGGTCCATTTATGGACTAAAGCAAGCTTCTCGGAGCTGGAATCTTCGATTCGATGATGCAATCAAATAGTTTGATTTCATCAAGAATGAAGATAAGCCTTGTGTCTACAAGAAGGTTGTAGGGGATATAGTTGTCTTCCTCATATTGTATGTGGATGACATACTACCCATTGGGAAGGACATCCCTTTGCTTCAGTCTGTCAAGACCTGACTAGGGAGTTGCTTCTCAATGAAGGACTTAGGTGAGGCATCCCGCATTCTAAGGATACAGATCTATAGAGATAGATCTAAGAGATTGCTTGGCCTAAGTCAGAGTACATATATTGACAAGGTACTCCTTCGGTTTGTCATGCAGAACTCCAAGAAGGGATTTCTGCTGATATCACATGGTGTGAGTCTTTCGAAGACTCAAAGTCCCTCTTCTAGAGAGGAGAGAGGCCGCATGGATACGATCCCTTATGCCTCAACCATAGGATCTATCATGTACGTCATGCTATGTACTCATCCTGATGTCTCGTATGCTTTGAGCATGACGAGCAGATACCAGTCAGATCCAGGTGAAAGTCACTGGATAGCGGTCAAAAATATTCTTAAGTACTTAAGAAGGACTAAAGAATATTTCTTGATATATGGAGGCAATGATGAGCTAGCTGTAAAGGGTTACAGTGATGCCAGCTTCTAGATCGATCAGGATGATTATCGATCGCAGTCAGGGTTCGTATTTTGTATTAATGGTGGTGCTGTGAGCTGGAAGAGTTCGAAGCAGGACACAATAGCTAATTCTACGACAGAGGTCGAGTACATTGCTGGATCGGAGGCAGCAAAGGAGGCAGTTTGGATCTGCAAGTTCATCACTGAACTTGGGGTGGTTCCCAGTATCGCTGACCCTATTGAGCTCTATTGTGACAATAATGGAGCTATAGCACAGGCGAAGGAACCTCGCTCACACCAGCGGACCAAACACATACTACGGCACTTCCATCTCATTCGAGAGATTATCGAGAGAGGAGATGTGAAGATATGGAGAGTACCTACAGAGGCTAACATCGTAGATCCCTTGACTAAGGCTTTGGCACAGAGGAAGCATGATGGTCACACTAGGTCATTGGGGCTTAGAGCCTACACTGATTGGCACTAGTGCTAGTGGTAGATTGTTAGTTAGAGCCATAGAATCAATCATTTGATGATTATATTATGGACTAATTGTATCATATTCTTATATATAAATAAAGGCATTTGTTTTGGTTATTATACTTACTTGTATTGGTGCCAAATAAACTAAGTATAATAGCGTCCTTGAGTAGAAGGTTCTCACCTATATCAATCGGTTAGTTGAACCGATAGTGAGATGATATAGGGAATACTACTCTTAATCATTCCTAGTCGAGTATTAACATTCAGGGACAATGTTAATGCAATAAGACTAGCATGTAGGTCAACTCGATGACTTGATCTCACAAGTCATGGATATAGAGATATCAAGTTGACACATGGGTATGCATTGGAGAATGTATACTGAATGACCCGCCATGAGAAAGTATCATGGATCGTTATATGAGTGTCATTTACTTTCTCATGTGGCTATTAGTATGACTACTAGTCCTTAGACCTGAAGTCACCATGGTTCCCTACATAAGGAGTTATGTACTTTGGTTTCGTCAAACGTCACCCGTAACTGGGTGGACTATAAAGGCGATTACCGGGTATGTAATGAATTATGCAGAGGGATGTGAGTGATGTAGATGGGATATATCCCTCCTATATGACAGGAGCGACATCGATATTCTTGATAGAGTGAGACCGCGAAGTGCATGGTCATGCCCAAATGAGTCAATATGAGATATTGAGCTCATTTGATTGAGTGAGTCTACTTGGAGTTCAAGATTTAGATTGATTAGAAGATGACACGGTCTATGCCTCACATTGATCAATCTAGATGTCTAGGGTAGAAGGACACTTGTCATATATTGTGAGGAGTCACAATTAGTAGTCACAAGGTGATGTTGGATCTCAATATTCTTGTAACTTGGGTAGTAATGATGTGTTGCTAGACACATCTCATTACTTATGCTCCTAAATGGGTTTAGGGGCATTGACAACGTTACAAGAACCTATAGGGTCACACACTAAGGACAATTAGATGGAGATTAGGTTCATATGATGAACCAAGAGGATTAGATTCATTTGATGAATCAAATTGGATTAAGAGTAATCCTAATTGGGCTAATTGAGTTGGACTCAAGTTGATTCATATGTTCAATGAGTCTAATTTAGATTATGACTCATTGAATCAATTTAATTAAATGAATTAGATTCATTATATTAAATTGGCTTGAATTAAATGGTTGGATTAGATCAACCATGAGAGAGATTAAGTCAAGTTTGACTTGACTTGGGAGGAAGATGAAGAGTCAAATTTGACTTGACTTTATGCCACATCATTGGTGAGTTGGCATTGAGTGGGCCAATGATGATGCTCCACATCATCAAGACTAGCATATGTGTATGCCACCTCATGAGGGAGACCAAGAGTTGTGACTCTTGGTATCCCATGGAGGTTTAAATGCTTTATTTTTGGCCAGCCACTTAAGGTTTCAAAGGAGTTTTCATTTTGGTGAGTAACTTCTATCTTCTTCCTTGTTCCATTTTTCTTCTCTCCCTCTCCTCCTATTTTGGCCGAACCATCCAAAGGTGCTAGCACACCTTTTTGTGTGGTTTTTCTCCACCTACTTGTTCGTGTGGATACTTCTAAAGGAGTGTCTACTTTGACACTCTCGAGATCCGACACCTTGGACGAGCGGGATACGAAAAGGGCACGTATCGAAGGTATAAGCTCTTCTTCTTTATAGATCTAGAGTAGATCTAGGTTTTTGTAAACTCGTACTCGTATGCTTTCGAAAGTTTTTACTTCGCACGGATCCGTGGCTGGGGGTTTCGGGGTTTCCGTGACGCGAAAAGTGGTTTTCGTGGCCCCGAAAAACCCAACAATCTCAACCTATCGAAATCACACATATGATCTTCTCCAACCAGGAATCACACATCCCGACCTACTGGAATCACACATCTGGTCTTCTCCAATCGGGAATCGCACATCCCGACTCTTGCCAGAATCCAACATCTAGACTTCAATCTATAGGGAATCGAACATCCTGACTTGCCGGAATCATACATTTGGTCTTCAATCAATTAGGAATTGAACATCCTGACTAGGGTTAGTCAACCCTGCACACTCGATAACAATGTTAAATCGCAACACATCTAACTTTAACCTATTTGTCATTCATCAAAACTCAGGTTTAACCATTGGTGCCAACTACACCAACAAATAGTAGAAGGTAGTACAACCCGAGCAGGTAGAGTGACAGAGCTGATGAAGCGGTTGAGAGGGTGAAGCGGACTGAGGTCTGCAATGGACGTAGTTTCCTTGAAACAGATTTGCCCCATCTCCAGCTGTGCTTCGAGGTTTTCTCAGGTTATCTGTTCCCAGGATAGAATGGTTAATCGTGATGCACACCAAGCACTGGTGGTCACGATGAACTGAGAAGTATTCGACTGCTATCACGGATATTATGTTGAGCAAGATAAGCACGACAGAGGAGGAGGGGGGAATGTAGGTGAAGAGCTTCAGCTTTTCCTTGTGCATATTCTGCTCAAGATCCTAGTCTCTATTTATATAGGAGCATCATCCCTCACCTGCATTGAACGCCGAGTAATACCCATTCTATAAGTATCCCGTGATAGTTTTGATGTGATCAACCAAGTAAAGTTAGGTTCTGTTAATATTTAACCCCTGTGTCTAAGTATGTAGGAACTCAGAAGAACAGGAAGTCAAGTAAAAGACGCAGCTAGTGTAACGACCACCCTTCTTACTACTACTACTCTCTAAGGGTGATCGTTACTTAACTACTAACTCTACTTAACCGGTATGATCGAAACCACGAGGAGTCTCTACCGAAAAATTTCGACAACATCTCCCCTGTACCGATGACCATAAACTTTAATACATACACAGTATACAACAGCCACAGGCGGTTGAAACATATATCGAACACCCACACAGTTCATATATAACCAAAATAATCAACTCTCGCAAAGGACGATAAAACGATCCATAGAATGGCATGTACAAGTTCTAAATTCTTTAAACAATTTAACGAAAACAGTCTTAATAAATTCTTGGCAGATCCCCGGATCTCTCCATAGTCCTAGCATCACACATCCACCACACACCTCATTGTCGTCTTCCTTTGCTATATCTTTTCCTTTCCTTTATCTGCAGTAAGAGGAAATGTAAACTATAAGCGAATGCTTAGTAAACGCTATCTAACTCACAAAACTCGAAAGAGCATATAATATGAAGAATGCTAAAATTGAAATGCTAAAGAGAAAAGCTACTCATGCTTAACTAATAGCAAAACTCTGAAAATAATCTGCATACTCATGATACACAAAAATAAAGCTGCATGCTGAAAGGTAAAGCTAATCATGCTCAATAAACTAATCAGGAAACAAATAAAACTAATACTGCATGCTTCAAATTAAAACAAGCTAAACTTGCTGACTTTAATCATAAGTGAAACTTGTTTCATTTGTTCCAAAACTTATTCTTTATTACTTCAAAACAATAATAAAGTTTCTCTTGGTTAAAAACTTATACTTTAATACTTAAAAATAATAAACAACTTCTTTCTTGGGCCCAGGCGTAGTACCAATGCACGCTCCCTAATAGAGACTGTGGTAGCTAGTCACCAGTCTTACGAGGGTAAAGACCTTGGTCTTACCAGGGCCAAGACCTTGGAATTGGTCACCTGGATTTGTTTAACGACAACCTTGGAAGTCGGGTACTAGCCTCTCTTTAAAATAAAATACTTGTTATCTTTTAATATTCTTACAATAAAATGTCTTGGCATTTCTTTGAGCACTTGGTGTGCTGCTGATCCCAATACTTAAAATTTAGGGATCCTATCAAGACCTTGGTCTTTTCTTACTTATAGTTACTCATAATCCCCTAAAAAGGTTTAATAGATCACATAATTATTCCACTAAAATACATGGCTGCTCATGCTGGTTAAAATAGTAAATGAAAACTAAAGAACCTGCTCATGTATATCTAGTAATAAAGAAAGCTAGTCATGCTCAACTCATGGCAAATAAAAGCTGCACGTGCTCAATAATAGCAAATGAAAACTAGAAAATCTGCTCATGTACATCTATTGCTACACAAACAGAAATGCAAATAAAGAAAGGTTGTTCTAAGCCCTATATGAAATTGTTCTTGCTTGCAAACATGCAATTAAAGAAAAGCTGTTCTAAGCTCTAAACAGAGCTGTTCGTGTTTGCAGAAATGCAAATAAAACTGGGATGCTAAAACTGAGATGTTAATTAAGGTAACAAAGAAATCTAAGTTTGATATGCTAACTTCAAGGCTGTTCTTTTCATTGCAACAAGGAGAAAAAAAAACAGCAAGAGCTATAAATCTACAGCATTTCATGCTCTAATAATTCAATAAAAGGTCTATAACTGATATGGATCCAAAACATGCTTGTTCTTCTTGTTATGTTCCACGGCACAAACCAACCAGTAATTACTGCTGTACAGGAAAATCCAAAGCAAGAAAAACAAAGCACACTAGCTACTCTTAAACTTCTAGCCATCCCAATGCTGTACAGGAAATCCAAAGCAAGGAAACAAAGAACACTAGCTGTTCAAACTAAAAATCTGCTGAAACTAAAATCCTTGCAAACATGTTCACAACATAAAGCAACAGAATTTTTCAAGCATGCTTCAAAACAACCCGTAACCCCAGTCCATTTCCCTGTTCAGTGCCACGGTAGAAACCAATAGGAGCAAAACACTCCACTTACTTAATCCTTTTCATGTTCTTCCCTTGGAAACTCACGGTAGCAACAAGTCCTTTAAGCATGTTACAGTATATATGCAAGGAAGAAGGAAAAAGAATCTTAAATCTACCCTTAACCCTCTAACATACAGATTCTGTGCAACATGATCCGAAACACAAAAAGAACTAAATCCCTAGCAATCATAAATTCGGCTCAAACTCAATCCGAAACAAAGGAGCATGCTGTGGATGGTAAAGAGTGAAATCAAATTCCGAAACCACTCTTACTGCAGGTGAGAAGCAACTTACGGCGGTTTCTTGGACTTACAACTGAAGCAAAGGCTCTAGGGTTTCGGGTGAGCTCCAAATCTCGACGATTCCTCTGTGTCCGCGTGTTCTCTTCGACCGGAGGGCCTCTAATCGAAGAAGAGCTCGCGGAATCCCCCTTTGCCGGCCACCGAAAAGATGCTAGGGCTTCGTTTTTCTTCGCTCGGGCAGAATCGGCGTCGCACGGGAAGAGCAGAGGAGAGAATTAGGTTAGGTCACGAGAGATTAATCTCCTTCTCCTCTTAACTTAATTATTTCCGTTAGCTACTATTACATAAATATAATTTGTCCCTTATTTGGTCAGTAATGACCGCTTGCACACTTGGTCGGTCGGGTTCGCTTAAGGGTTGGCTTGGCCGGAGGTCATGGGTTCGAATCTCGGCTTGGACATTTTTTTGTCGAAACTTCTTTCGTTTAGTAAAAATATCAAACGACCTCCAAAAATTACATAAAAATACTCTAAAAATCTCTAGAATATTTCTATAGCATTTTTAAATATTTTTAAATTACTTTTAGGGCTCAAATTGAGGAAATTTGGGTTGTTACAATTCCCCATACCTTATAAAAAGTTCGTCCTCAAACTTAGAATAACTCTGGATATTTCTGCCTCATGCTGTCCTCACTCTCCCAAGTGACTTCCTCATGCTTCTGGTTCTGCCAGATGACCTTCACTAGTGGCACCTCTTTGTTCCTTAGTCTCTTAACTTCTCTGTCCACTATCTGTGTAGGTCTGCTCTCATAGCTAAGATCCTCCTGGATTTGCACTGACTGAGGCTGAATCACTTGGCTAGGGTCGTGGAGACACTTCTTTAGCATAGAGACATGAAATACATTGTATATTGCTGACATGTCTTGTGGTAAGTCCATCTTGTAAGCTACTTTCCCAATCCTTTCTGTGATCAGGTAAGGTCCTACGTAGCGAGGACTTAACTTTCCCTTCTTGCCAAATCTCATCACTCCCTTCATCGGAGCAACCTTGAGAAACACTGAATCCCCTACTTGGAATTCAAGGGGCCTACGGCGTGTGTCAGCATAACTCTTCTGTCTACTCTGGGCAGTCTCAATCCTTTGTCTGATCTTCTGGATAGCCTGAGTGGTTTCTTCTATCATCTCTGTCTGGATGCCCAGCTCTACTTCCATTTCTTTTCTTTCACCTACTTCTTGCTAGCAAATGGGTGATCTACACTTCCTGCCATACAACGCCTCATAAGGTGTCATCTTGATGGTGGCCTGATAGCTATTGTTGTAGGCAAACTCAACTAAGCACAGATACTTGCACCAACTTCCCTTGAAATCTAACGCACAAGCTCTGAGTATATCTTCTAAAATCTGATTTACTCGCTCTGTCTGTCCGTCAGTCTGAGGATGGAAGGCTGTGATGAACTTGAGTTTGGTGCCTAGTGCATTCTGAACACACTCCCAAAAGTGAGAGGTGAAACACCCATCTCTATAAGAAATAATAGATTTAGGAACTCCGTGAAGTCTGATCACCTCCTTAACATATAGTTGTGCCAACTACTCTATAGAGTGAGACACCTTGATGGCTAGAAAATAGGCAGACTTGGTCAATCTATCCACTATTACCCATATCACATCATATCCGTTTGTAGTTCTTGGAAGACCTGTTATAAAGTCCATGGATATGTCTTCCCACTTCCACTCTAGTATTGGGAGAGGCTGTAGAACTCCTCCTGGTCTCTGGTGTTCTTCTTTGACCCTCTGACATGTCAGACAGGTACTGACATATTTTGCAACATCTCTTTTGAGTCCAGACCACCAAAACCTCTGTTTCACATCTTGGTACATCTTGGTAGAACCAGGATGCATAGAGTAAGGTGTACTATGAGCTTCTTCTAGAATTTTCTTTCTCAATTCCTCATCATTGGGAACACAAAGACGATTCCCCTGATAAAGAACTCCACTGTCTGATACTCGAAACTCTGTATCTTCTTCTTTTTGTATTCCTTGATTGATCTTCTAGATATCTGGATCTTCACTTTACTTTCTTTGTATATCCTCAAGCAAGGTAGACTCTAAGGTCAATGCAGAGAGTTGCCCATAAATAATTTCCATTCCAAAGTCTGACAACTCCTTCTGCAGTGGTAGGGCTAATGATGACAAAGACATCAGGGATGCACTGGATTTTTTGCTTAGTGCATCTGCCACTTTGTTAGCTTTGCCTGGGTGGTAGAGGATTTCACAGTCATAGTCCTTGACCAACTCTAGCAACCTACGCTGTCTCATGTTTAAGTCCTTCTGGGTGAAGAAGTACTTAAGACTCTGATGGTCTGTGAAGATTCTACACTGAACTCCATACAAATAATGTCGCCAGAGTTTTAGTGCAAAGACCACAGCTGTCAGCTCAAGATCATGAGTGGGGTAGTTCTTCTCATAATCTTTGAGTTGTCTGGAAGCATTAGCTATCACTTTTCCTTCCTGCATGAGTACAGCTCCTAGGCCCATCTTGGAAGCATCACTGTAGATGTCAAAACTCTTGTCACTTTCTGGAACAGTTAGAATGGGAGCATTGGTCGGTCTCTTTTTCAGCTCTTGAAAACTCTGCTCACATTTGTCTGACTATTCAAACTTCTTGTTCTTTCTGGTCAGGGTTGTTAGTGGAGAGGCTATCTTGGAAAAGTCCTCCATGAATTTTCTATAATATCCAGCTAGACCAAGGAAGCTTCTGATCTCCCTAACGTTCTTGGGTCTATGCCAATCGTTGACTGCTTCTATCTTGGCAGGATCCACTTGGATACCTTCCTTAGAAATGATGTAGCCCAAAAACGCCACCTGATTTAACCAGAACTCGCACTTTGAGAATTTAGCATAAAGTTGTCTTTGCTGTAGGGTCTGCAGTACTATTCTCAAGTGCGTTTCATGCTCCTCTGGGGTCCTGGAATAGACTAGAATGTCGTCGATGAACACAATAACAAATTTATCAAGATATTCTCTGAACACCCTGTTCATCAAGTCCATGAAGACCGCTGATACATTAGTCACACCAAAAGACATGACTACAAACTCATAGTGTCCGTATCTGGTCCTGAAAGCTGTTCTGGGTATATAACTTTCCTTCACTTTCAACTGGGTTCGAATCTCGGCTTGGACATTTTTTTGTCGAAACTTCTTTCGTTTAGTAAAAATACCAAACAACCTTCAAAAATTACATAAAAATACTCTAAAAATTTCTAAAAATCTCTAAAATATTTCTATAGCATTTTTTAAATATTTTTAAATTACTTTTAGGACTCAAATTGAGGAAATTTGGGTTGTTATAGCAAGCGAGAAGGATGGTACGGGAGAGAGCCGACGGGCTCGGTGCGTCCGAGGGACAAGGTGCTGTGAAAGAGTACGCTGGCGGACGAGAATGAGGCACCTAACGTTTCCGAGGGACGAGTAGCCGGAGCAGAAGACTGCTCAAAGGCCGGAAGTTGGGTTCGAGTGAGCCTTATTCCAGATGGCCGAGATCACCCAAGGGGAGCTAGAGCCATAGCGGGAGACCCAGACTCAAGCGAGCTGAGCCGGAGCTAGAACCTAGACCAAACAAGTTAACATAAGGTTAAATTTGGTCCGGGCATCCGGAGCAAGTTTTTATCCGGAATGCGACGTGACGCATTCCATTTTGACGGGGATAAAAGTTTATACCCCCAGGGCTTGGAACCCTTCTAGGCGCCCTGATTATGGCTATAAATATAGCCTTGGTCCCAGAAGCTAAGATAGAACACTTGTAATCATTTTTCTTTCGTTTAGCTTTCTGATCTAGTGCGTTAATTGTAGTAAAGAGACTTCTATGTCTGAAGAAGAGTTTGGTATGCTTTCAACTTTCTTGGATTAACAACCTCCCCGATTGTAACCAAGTAAATCCTATTGTGCCTCTTCTTTTCTTTAATTGGTCTCTTATTTTTTTATCTAAGTGTTAGATTTATTAAAGCTGTAAAAGTTCGAGAAAGATATTTTTGTACTTTTTTTATGCAGGCTATTCACCCCCTCTAGTCGTTCACCAAACGGTCCAATAAGTGGTATCAGAGCCCAACAACTTCAGGAGGACTAACCGTCGAACGAAGCGCACAAGATGGCCAGACCAAGCATCTACCCACCAAAGTTCGAGAGGGAATTCGTGAGCTGGAAGAAAAGGATGGAGGTATTCTTTAAAATAAATTTTTATTTGCTTTTAATAATGAAATATGGTTTTGTACCACCTGAGGGTAAAGAAGAACACTAATGGACGAAGAAGGAGCAGGCTTACTTTGTGGCAAACAACAAAGCAGAGTTCCATCTGCTAAGCATCTTAACGCCACAAGAAATCAACTGGATCGGAGCCTACGAGCTAACAAAGGAGATCTGAGAGAAATTCCTGGAACTGCACGAATGGACCTCAGAGGCAAAACTTGCGAGATGAAATCTGCTCAGGAACCAGATCAGCAACATCAAATTAGAAGAAGGAGAAACTGTTGGACATCTCCACTTAAGAATAAAGGAACTCATCACCGAACTCACGAATCTCTGAGAAAAGGTAAGCAACCGAGATTCTCTAAGGTACGCACTTAATGTATTTCCTAGGACTACTGAATGGACATCATTAGTAGATGTTTATTATATATCTAAGGATTTAGAATCAAGTACTTGAGAAGAATTATTTTCAACATTTGAAGTTCATAAAACAAGATGTGCAGATCTGAAGAAGGAGACAAAGCATAACATTGCTTTAAAGGCAAAAATGGACGAATGAGATTCTAAATTTTCTCTCAATGACGAAAAAACGACACTAATGGTAAGAAAATTTAAAAAGTTATTCAAAACTAAGAAATTTAATCAACTGCAGGGTACAAGAAGAAAAAGAAAAGTAAGATGCCACCACTGTAATGAAGAAGGGAATGTAAAAGACAACTGCCTAAAATTAAAGGACAAAGACAAGGAGAAGAACAAGAAGTCAGTCCAGACCAAGTATAATCTAAAAGCGACATGGGACAAAACGTTGTCCGAATCGGAGATAGAAGCCCTCGCCGGGCTTGCACTCGTGGCAAGTCACCAAGAAGACGAAGATGAAGCAAGCTCGTCCGAAATAGGCATCGATGAAGGGGGAGCGACATCAGAAGAAAGCAGCACTTCAAGGGGAGCTTCATATTACGAGATCGACAAGGTAAATCAGGTACGGTCTTTTCCTCCTAACAAGTTATTTCAGTTTATAAAAATATTATCAAAAAAATGTTGTAAGTTAGAAAAAGAAAATAAGGAATTAAAATCAACCTTAGCTGGTTCTTGTCGATTAGAAGACTTCGACAAAGTAAAAATAGAAAATGACAAGTTGAAAATAGAAATAGAATATTTGAAAAATCGTGCATGCTCAAATAATCAAAATATTAGGAGATATAATAATTTAAATTGATATTTTAAATACTATAAGGGTAAATTAGGAAAATATCACAGAAATACATTCTTAAGAAATTTCTGATTAATCCTGTAGGAAGGAACCTATTTTCGATTCCAAAATCATATTTAGATTAATTATTTTTTTTAGCTTTCAGACAAAAAGTTAAATATTTAATTTCTTTAAAAGGTTTTGTCTAGAAAGTGATTGTTACTCGAATATCCAAGAAGGTATAGTGCTTCCCACAGCTTAGAAGTTAATTATTGAAATAAATATTTAATTAATTATCTATTAAGTAATTAGTTGTTATAAAAATACTTTCAAATGTTTGTCAAAAATTTGGTTAGGAATTATTTAAAAGTTAATTTTTCCGAAAACTTTATCACTTAACTGTAAGAAAATTTTAAAATGTTAAAATTTTCTTAATGTTAATTTTTTTTAGAAAATTTTTTTAATGATAATTTCAACTTTATATGAATTTTTTCCTACCTTAAATATGTTAAAAAAAAAAATCGAAGCTTAAACTTTAATTTTTTTTAATTGTCCCTTAGACTTTTTATTATTGTTAAGTAGAATTTTTTAAAGTATCCCATTTTCAATGAGATCAAAAGGGAGAGTAGTAAAGATTAAGTCTAGGGTGAGGGTAGTACAATTTGTAATTTTTGAACTTGCAAATCTTATTTTATAATTGTTAAATTTTTTTGTGGTTTTATCCTAACTTAACTTGGGGTTTGCTCACATCAAAAAGGGAAAGATTGTAAGTACCCTGTGGTAGTTTTGATGCGATTAACCAAGTAAAGTTAGGTCATGTTAGTATTTAGCCCCTGTGTCTAAGGGTGTAGGAACTTAGGAATATAGGAAGTCGAGCGAAAGACGCAACTAGCGAGAAGGACGCCACGGGAGAGAGCCGACCGGCTCAATGCGCCCGAGGGACGAGATGCTGCGGAAGAGTACGCGGGCGGATGAAAAGGGAGCGTGCGGTGTTTCCGAGGGACGAGAAGCCGGAGTGGAAGGTTGCTCGAAGGCTGAAAGTTGGGTTCGGGTGAGTCCTATTCCGGATGGGCGAGATCACCCAAGCGGAGCTGAAGCCAAAGCAGAAGAACCGGACCCAAGCGTGCGGAGCCGGAGCTAGAACCCGAACCAAATAAGTTAACATAAGGTTAACTTTAGTTTGAGAGCCTAGACTGAGTCTAGGCATCTGGACGGTCCGGGTGCCTGGAGCAGGTTTTTATCAGGAACGCAACATGGCGCGTTCCGTTGTAACAGAGATAAAAGTTTATCCCCCGGGTGCCTGGAACCCTTCTAGGCGCCCTGACCAGGCCTATAAATACAGCTCTGGTCCTAGAAGCTAAGATAGAACACTTGTAATCATTTCTCTTTCGTTTAGCTTTCTGATATAGTGAGTTAATTGCTGTAAAGAGGCTTCTTCGCCTGAAGGAGAGTTTAGTGTGCTTTTAACTTCTTTGCATTAACAACCTCCTCGGTTGTAACCAAGTAAATCTCGTTGTGTCTCTTCCTTTCTTTAATTGGTTTCTTATTTTTTTATGCAAGTGTTAGATTTATTAAAGCTGTAAAAGTTTGAGAAAGGTAATTTTATGTTTTTGTTGTGCAAGCTATTCACCCTCCTCTAGCCGGTCGCCAAAAGGTCCAACACATTCAATATGCAAGGATTAATGATAGTCGTTGGCCATCAATAGTCAACCATTACTATCCGGAAGGTTACAAAATTGTCATTAAAAGAATCCAGGTGGCAAAATGTTAGTTATTCCACTTGGGCAAATTTTGGCCTGACTGATCCGGCATTCGGCTCGCGTAGATCGTGCTTGTAAACGAATTAACTTGGTTCAGTGCAATCCAGATAGTAGCGGATCTAGGGGGAGCGGGGGTGTGCTTGAGCACCCCCTTGCTCCCGAAAAATTCCATCAGTATGTTGCAGTCCGAGGGGCAGAAAAAAGGAGACAAGCTTTAGTTCTCTTCTTTGAGCACCCTCTTCATTTTTTGTCCAGATCCGCCACTTATCCAGACCCTGAATTTGCACCCCCTTGCATCCATGCATGAGGGAGAGTCTCTCCCAATATATTTGTTCACATCATCAATGCATGTGAATCAATATAAACCAACTAATATGTCTTGAAACTCCCAATGTGGAACTAAAGTCTCATTCACAATATAGAGCTTTTTTCCTCTTTCACCTCTTCTCCATTCCCATATATCCAATAGCTATAAATTATAACTAATATAACCTAAATAATTCATTATTATCAATATTAGTCAATAATATATATTCTCACAACTACGGAATAATAACTGCTATATAGTTAGAACAGCCATCTCTTATCAATATTATTTTATAATAATGATGAATTATAATTATTACAATATAGATAGTTTATTTTTTTTATCAACACTAACCAATATTATATAGTATCAATTATTATAGGATCATAGTTGTTATAACTATTTAGTTGTATCAGTAGCTATAAGATCATATAGCTAATATAATATTGATGCGGTCGTTAAGAGAGATCCACCAATGGGTTAAAGTAGACAAAAAGTGGTTGATATGGAAGTCAAGGTCAGGACAGTCAAAAGCCTAAGTTCCTAAAGCAAACTAATTGAGCCGAGCAATGTTATTGACTATCCGGTCGGGCGTAGCCATCCGGCTACGATAAGGTGTCGAAAGGGCTGCTCTCTGAAAGCTCGTGGATGAGGATAATAGACAAACAACAACCCTCCCGATCCACTTCCCCCAAGCGGGAAGCATGATCAGTCGGACACAGGGCAACCCTTCGTTAACAGTGCAGCCAAACAGAAAGTAGGACAATAGCTCTGCTTAGTGCGTCCAGACGGGGAATACCGAGCCGAACGATGGTTGGTCGGCCTCGTGTGGACCTACTAACTATCTTATAGTATCTTTTTGGGAATTTATACCACTGACAGCAGAGCATGTCCAGTAGGCAAAATCATACTTTAGAAGCTTCCAGGTTATCACATCAGAGAGTTGCATGGTTGCTTAAGGAATGATGTCAGGGACACTTTTTTACTTGTATTTTCCTAGGATACCTAAGAAAATGTACCTACACTTTGAGATCCATGCACCAACACTACAGTGATGCTATAAAAGGGGGTTCCCATCTACAGACGAAGATATGCGCAATTTCATTTTATACACGCTTTATCTATAGTTCTCCACTTTTCTACATTACTGGAGACTGACTTAAACGTTGGAGGGCCAACACCGGGAACCTCTTCTCAGCCCGATACTCACTCTTTTGTGTTGTAGGACTATGAGGAGTCTTCATTTCATCAACTTTCAAGTCACATCTCCTGCTTACTATCATCTCTATGTTTGGATAGGATTAAATATTATTGAAAATAATTTTTTTTTAAGAAAAATAGATTGATGGGAGATGGACGTTGTTGTTTTGATAATAATAATAATAATAATAATTCCAGTAAAAAGGGGTGTATTTTTAAATTTACTTATTTTTGAATGAGACTTCTTAAATTTAATCCAGATTAGTTTTTTTTATTACAAGCAGTTAATTAGTAAGAAGCAATAATGATGATAATTAAATGAGCAACAACCCTAGTAGGATTCTTGTTTATGATATATTTATAGGAATTTTTTCTCTAATTAGGGGTGCAATCAAAGGATACTAGATTTCTAGTTTGGTCGTCATGTGTACTTCCTAATTTATCCTGGTGACCGGTGAAAAACTTTCGTGGGATCGGTCGGTCACCCCAGGTGAGGCTAATTGGAATTATCATTTTTCTTTTGTTTAGAGGAGGATAATAGGGATATAGAGCGTGATTGACTAAAGCAAGTTTTATAGCTTCCCGCTGATTTCACCTAACTCGTTACCCCTGAGACAAGGTTGAGTTGACTACTATGACACAGAACTTGCTACAATGGGTAAGAGTTGTTTCTCAACAAAGCTGAACGAACAACCCTCCCCCATAGTAGCAAACTATAGTTTCTCGATTTACCTCCTCATAGATGGTCATGGGGTCGATCGTGTGGGGTCGCTGGAATGACGGATTCCACCTTTTGCTATAATTGTTTAAAGGAGTGCATTTGCTCCCGAGGATAGAGTGTCATGTTTCGGTTCTCTAGTGATAGATTAGGGATCTAGAATTCGAGACTCAATTATAGTAAATTATTGAGAATTTTTCTCCTTAATGGGTAGTGGACCAGAGAATATTGGTTGTTAGGATGGTCTCCATGTGCACTTCCCCGATTTACCCAAGCGGTCGGTGGGAAACTTCTGTGAGGCTAGACCAGTCACCTCATATTCGACGTTACCTGACCTAGTCAATATTTTTTTTTTTTGTTTAGAGGAGAGCACGCCCCTGGGGGTAGAGTGTCATAGTTAGACCCTCCATAGATCAAGGATCTAGAGTTTAAGACTCAGCTTTAACGTATTATTGAGAATTTTTCTCCTTAATGGATAGTGGACCTGAGAATGGCTGTCAAGATGGGCCTTCATGTGTACTTTCCTGATTTACCCCAATGGTCGGTGGAAAACTTCCATGGGGATGGTTGTCTCAGGTTCGATGTTACCTAACCCGGTTAATCTTTTTTTTCCTTGAGGAGGGCACACCCTAAGAGTATGGCTGAGTTAGTTATCAGATGATAGATTTATAGAATTGATCAAGGGTCAAATCCCAGTAAAGGCCAAGGAATTACCCTTCCATGTGATTGCTAGCTTCGATTTTCTAATTTACTCCCTTCTAATGGTGTGGGACAGTCATGGGGAGGTCGTCACGATAATAGATTCCACCATTTGTAGAATTGTTTAGAGGTAGTTGGTTATTACATGATAGATTTACAAAATTATTTAGAGAAGGGTCCGTGGGGCTGGTCGTGTGAGGCCACTGGGGTGACAGATTTCACATTTTGTTACAATTGTTTAGAGGAGGGCAACATACTTGCTATAATGGAGCAAGATATCAATTTCCGGCGGACGCATGCCCTTGGGAAAAAAACTCCTCCCATCCCCTAGTCAACTTGGCGGTCATCTATAAGTTGACCCTGTGATTTACCCCCCTTCACATAACCTAGGGACGAATTGTCAGGGACGTCTGGGGTGAGCGTAATCAGTTTTTTTTTTTTTTTTTTTTGCTACAATTGTTTAGAGATAGTCCCCATGGGATGTCAGTTGGCTAGAGGATGACAAACTTACTACAATAGGATAAGGGATCAATTTTCGACGGGGCGTATATACTTGGAGAAAAAAACTCCTTCTATCCCTAACCAATTTGACGGTCAACTACAAGTTGATCTTGTGATTTACCTCATTTCACATAACCCGAGGACAAACTGTGAGGGACGTCTAATATGAACCTACTAACTTTTTTTTATAATTGGTTAGAGAACTTAAGTGATGTTTAGAGTGAACGTAATTATATTTTACTATAATATTTAGAGAAAGATGTAAGGGATGTCTGAGGTGAATATAATTATTTTTTCTATAATTATTTAGCTGAGGGGCATTTTTAATTTATTATATTATATAATTTTATGTTCTTAGATAAAAACTTCTCTCATATTCTAGTCTATGATTAATTATAAATTAACCATGTGATTTATGTCTTTTGATATAATTTAGAGACTACGAGGAACGTGTAACGGAAGCTATAATTGTTTAGAGGAGGGCTTTAGGGTTTGAGTGGGCAACAGTAAGTCAAAGGTACCCTTTTCTATGGGCAAATAATCAATAAGAACAAATTAAATGCCATAAATAATGGAATCAAATTTTTATAGGGACTTGTGGGGATCTTGCTTACTGTTTGGGAACATCATATCTATCGTACCCTGCCCCGTTCATTATTTTAAGTTAGCATAAATTTCAAAATATGCCCTCCAAGTTTAACAATTTTTAAAATTACCTTGTAAACTTTTCTATCATCAAAATACTATGGAAATGCTCTGTATCTGGGCCTTAGTTGATAAACCATCACCTATATTGAATGAGACCTTAGTCTCTTGAACAACGAAAATCTAATATCCTAACCAATATGACTATAACATATATTGACATTTTTATCTATTAGTTATTATTCAATAACTACTTAGTAATTTTCTTGGACTATATAACTATTCTTATTAATATTTGAAAGGTAAAAAAATTAAAAATAATAATTTCCTTCAAACTTATAATAGTTTATTTATCCTAATGCGATTTAAAATCTAATTAGAATGAGTAAAATTAATTATGACCGTTAAAGGGATGATTTTACAGAAGCAGGGAAAAGAATTTTTATTTTGTTAAACGGTTTATATATATGACGATTATAAATACTCTTATAAAATCATAATAAATAGGTAAGCAACTTAAGTAAATACAATCTCTCTATATATTTTTAAAACAATAGAAATCTTAAATTGTCATGAACTGTGAATATGGATGATTCAAAACTTTAAATCATAATTTATCTTGGATGATTAAAGTTAAGTCGACTAGTTAAGAATCGCCGAACTGACAATTTTAAATCGTCAATTCCGAAATCTAATTATAATATCAATAGTTGTAAATTTTAATTAAGGGTGATCAATTGGTTTAAACTAAATTGACCAAACTGATTAAATCAAAAATTGAACCGACTGAATTTTTCTAAACCAATCGAATCCATCGAACTTTTGAAAAAAAAAAAAAAAAAAAAAAAAAAAAACCAACTGAACCTATAAAACATCAGTTAATTTAATTTTCGACCGAAATAATCAAAAGTTTCAATTTAATTTGGTTTGATTCCAATTTGATTAGATTAAACTCATCATATCAATTCAGTTTGATTCCGATTTTGTTCGATTCAACTTATAATATCAGTTTAATCAAATTTAAATTTTTAAAACCGATATTTCATGAAAAGAAATAATTTCTAAACTAATCGAACATTAATTCTGATTAACTGGACTTTAGCTCGCCCTTAATTTTAACTATTTCATAATTGTAACAATTATAAATTCTAACTATAACTATATCGTAACTCTAGATATAAAAATTATAATAAGCTACAATTCATAAATACTGTAATATAATATTAATTAATATTGAACGAAAATAAAATATCCATATTATAATAACTACTATCAATTACGGCCATAACATAATATTACTAGTGTTCGTGTTATAACGACTATGATTATAACTGTAATACAATAAAAGTTGAGCAAAATAGATCAAATGAAAGAAACGATCTTTTATGTCATTAAACTGCGTGGAAAACCTTTAGCCAATCTGGTTGGAAATAAACAGCATAACAGCCAAGATTTGCATACAATTACTATCCTTTCAACATCTACACATTATTCTTCCAAAAACGACAATCGATCGCATACAAAATCGTGCCAAAAGTTGAACCTTAACAAAAGCAACACAGATCAAACGGAGTGCAAAAGTTTCTAGTTAAGATTACTCAACCCTGCAACTTGAATATATTTGCAACATGCTAAGAACTTTTGCTACTGGACCTGAAGAACTAATAATTAGTATCAATGTCAGATGCGAGGAAAAAGCAACTGCAATATCCGACGAGACATCTGGTAATACAATCCTGTATAACATGCCTGAATGAAAGAGAAACTGAAGATGCACAGTGCAATGGTTGTGGAACATCTTTGATGCTCTAGCTCAGACGCAAAAAATAATTCATGTTGTCTCCGTATATTTTCACAGTAACGAGTGCGGCAACATTCTTCGTTTGAAGCGCCCGCTCATGCCTCTCGCGACTCATTTCAACTCGAGTTAGATGATGAGAAATGCTATTGAATTTTTAGGTCATGGAAGGCTTGCAGTTTTCCAATCAAAGAATGAGAATCTGCCAGTCCATTTTCTGACGAAGTGTCAGTGTGTTTATTGGCATTCCTAGTAACAGCAGAGCTTTGGCTACCTTCAAAATATGTAGAGTAAGGAAAGTAGTCTGCACACCGTGTCTTCCATCCTGCAGTCACACAAAAGCATTGAGAATATGCATAACTCACATTTCCACCAGTCGAGGAGCAAAATCTCAAAACACTCGACCAGCAGACAAAATATGAATGAATGACAAGATACATACTAGAAGTAGCTCCCTGGTCATTGAACACTGTCTCGAGCAATTTATGGACTGAAATGCAGTCTTGTAGTTTCCATATGTTGACAGGGCCAAGTTCCGAATTCCTGTTGAGGAAGTCCAAAACATAACAAAGTGATTTATGTTGTCACAGTATTGTTAGATATTAAAGATGGTAGACTATTGTAACACACCCCACTGCTAGCTTGTTTTCCGACTCTTCAATTAACTTAATCGCCACAGCCTTCTTATCCGGCTGAAGAAGATACAGCATTTCAGCTGCTGCCGCCCGATGCATCAATGAATCTAGAAGTTTCGAAAGACAAAATCAAATTAACAGCATGAAAGTAATTGATCCAATGCAAAACCTAAAGGGAATAACATGATAACCTCTGTGCATCTTGAGGAAGCATTCATTAACTTCGATTAGTGGCTTCCCATGCAACTGACTGCAATGTATAAAAACCAGAAACTTGTTAATCCAAGCAAATGTTTCTTGAGACAGGGAAACAGAAATCAAATGCAACCTTATAATTGGTCGCTCTGCTTCTAATACATTCCAAATGAGTTTCTCTGTATCAGTCACTGGAGAAGTATAGCTGGTAATCTTGTGGAAGAACTTTATCTGTGAAATTAACAATGAATTAATATAATAAAGTAATAGGAAATGTCACTGATAAAGTGGATTATAATTTTCTTACTAGAAAACATAAAGAAACTAAAAATGGCCACTTAAGCAAGAAATATAAATTACAATATCAAAGAGAGAGAGAGAGTAGAAGAAGAAGAAGAATACAGAAATAGTAATTTGTTTGAAGTAGTTCTATAATATGTCATTGGTGGCAAAAAGGTGATATGCTCGCCCCAAGTAGCCAGTATTGACGGCCCCACGGCAAGATATAGGCAAGTAAATCAAGATATGCAGTGGCCTCCTAGGTGGGTGGGACATTTTTTCCTCATGGGGAATGAACCCCATGAGAATTGACCCCTTGTCCTAATGTAGCAAACCACCACCCGAGTACCAGCTATGCTAATAAATAGTGGACTAGTGCCTTCAGGTGTTTAGGCTTTCCTCAATCGACATATTTACAGCAGAAGATGCATTTCCAACGAGAAAAGGCTCTGATGTAGTTGAATTGGTTGCTTCCACATTGTGATTATGCCATGAATTTAGGAGAATATCACCCATCTGACCTTTTTGTTGCCAATTCAAAACTAGAATAATCCATAATACCCTTATTGTATTGTATCCACATTTTCCCTTTTTTTACAGAGGAATGCAATGGCAAGATAATATATTCAATAAGGAAAATCCTCTCTCTAAGGATAAATCTGAGAAGCAAACTGCATGGTGAAAAATCCATACCAAACATCTATGGCAATCTGGATCATTTTCGTCCAATTTAAGCAGATTCTTAACAGCCTGCAGAATTAAAATCAGTCAATGCAGTGAGAATGAAGATGGAGATTAAGATCACCATGTAATGAATACATAATAATGACGTGAGTTCTTTGATAATTCATCTGTGGTATGCTTCTTTCTTTTAAGTGTTCGATTGCATAGTCCATCAAACCTAGATATTAAGAGGATGGAATTTGACATAAATTCCATCCTCTTTCTTTTGAAGAATAAATATTTAATTTGTTCCGTTCTACTTTTGCTCCAGCCATCCTCTTATTTGATGGATCAATTAGAAAGAATCAGGAATCCAAATACTAATTTGATGTTATTTTGGCAAATGCTAAGACCAAAACTAGAAAAAGTTAATATGGCTATTAAGTGTACCTGAAAAGCTAATAGAATCTTTTGCTTTCTCATATTCACTTCAAAAGAAAGAATGTGAGTTTCCAGTGAACTGGAAGAGTTACTCTGAAGCAATTTCAAGTATTTTGTAGCTTCAGCCAATGGATCTTCCACCTGCATATGAGGAACATAGTTTAATTCACTGCTTAAGCAAAATTATACTGTTTGGTAGCAGATGCCTAGACTGCATATCAAACCTATATCTTAAAAACAATAAAAATTTTAAAAAGGAAATCATATGTATAACTATAAAATTTCAATGTAAAATTAAGAACCTGCAATAGCTTTTCACCATGAGGATCTAAATCAACTGGTCTGGCATTTTGCCGCTTGCCAGATTTAGATGTCCAAGAAGTTGTTTCCTCATCATTTCTTTCTTCAGCTTCCTGCAGAATATCAAGGAGAAAACTGAAGGAAACATTCCAAAATAAAGCATTTACGCCTGTATAGAGTTCTATCAAGATTACTTTCTTAGCACGAGCCTCTGCCTTTTTTTGTTTTTGTCTCAGTTTTTTCTTCTGTGAAGCAGGCAAGTTTAACATCTCATCACTTTCCTCAACTGCAGCTTTTGGTGGAGAATCATGCAACTTAACATAACATCTACAGAAGGAAACTTGAATTAAAATATTATTTCTTTTCAATAAATAACATATCACTCTATAAAAGATTATCCCAGAGCCTAAAAGAATTTTTTTATAATGATTCTGGATGATGACACTAGGATGGTGTGAGCCAATATACCACTCATACTTCAGTGGTGTATCTGCCTATTTGATATGTGCATTGATCTAGAAGCCTGAATACCATATTTCCTAAAATTGCTTACATATGCCAAATTGGGTGTTGATGACAAAGTTCATATCAAATGTCCAACAAACGTACAGGAATGTAGGTGAAGTCTACTAGAATAGACATCAAGTACATTTCAGTGCCATCAGTTTTTCAGAATATACAGTAGTTATCTACAATATCTCTATGATCAAAGGAAGTTTCTAATTACTACTATCAGCATCCCAACAAAAATCTTACAAAACCATTACAAGCCAATTGGTATTCATGTTTTTGCCGCAGGAAAAAAAATGCTTAGTCTATCAATATTGACGAGTGCAGATGAGTTTGTGATTGAACTAGTGATGGTTCCCACTGTCATATTTGAAAGCACAGTAATCACATTTTCTTATAAGGAAGAAAATTGGGAAGAAATAAAGTGACAGATTTTCCCAGTGGCACTTTCCCTCTGTTTCTCATGGAGGAAATGAGAGGGACTATTAAGCAAGTAGAAATCTTTTTTCCAGTTTTCCTCATATTACTTTGTCTAATTTGTGAGGAAACTTACTTTCCAGAGAAATGAAGCTCAAATAATATATATATATATATATATATATATATATATATATATATTATTATTATTTTTTTTTTTTCTATATTCTGATAGATAAAAATTTAATTTTCTCTCCATCTTTCCTTCCTTCCAAGGAAACAATCAAAGGATATATATTCTGTAATTATTTTTCAAGAGTTTTGTTTCTACCTTTTTCTTTTTCTTTGTAGGAAAGAGAGGCTAAAGATCCAATTGGAGAAGCATGATAAGTATAAAGCTGTGGCATGAAGGAATATAAGGGTGGCAACACAGTTTAGCATTACACATGGGATACATGAAGTGTTTTAAATTCACAAGAAAAGAAAGACTAATTAGTTGGTTAGGAAGGGCACAAATAACATGAGGGGGATCGATACTTGGTTCTTGAACCAAGATCAAGTTTGTAGTATGTTCAAATGTCTCATAATTAAGCAATATCTTCCACTGTTGTTAAAACAGAATCAGTCATCAGAACAAATAAATTCAAGCTTAAGCATTCCAGATGTAAAGAATCGGGGCTCAAATTTTCAAAATAGAAAATGAAAATTTCAAGGCTTTGTGGTCCTAGTCACAATATGCCTATGAATTCATCTGGATAGTGGTACAAGCGTTTAGAAATCAAAGTGGGAATTCTTAAATTGTCATTTTACCATTCTTAATCCATCATCAAAAGATCAAGTTTAATAATATTTCTTATGCAAAAAACAAATGGAGACTAACTATAGATCCATCCTTGAGTTTCTTTCTATTAAACAGAATATATGATTGTAGGACTGTTGTGAATATATCTAGCAAATAACATACATAACATCTGTTAAAGTTATAGTCATGGCAATGGCAATTGGAGTTTAGGGGGGGTGGCCCTTAGCTTTCCACTTAGGAGGGGATGACAATGAAGTTTAAAAAATAGGGTAAAAGGAGAAGAAATAAAAGAATTGAAGCCAGCATAATACATACATTTTTTTTCAAATCATTCATTAAATCAAGGGAACACTTTGCTTGCACATTTAAATTCTCAATTTCTAATAAATATGTGGATACACAGATAAGCACTAACTCCAAGGTAGTAGGTGTAATTCAATGTAAAATCACTGAAAAAAATCACCTTATGGCTCCTATTGCTGCTTTATGAAAATACTCATGTGAATGCAACTGATCCTGAAACTTCAACATTGACACATAGGACCGTAAAGTCATTTTCCGCAGACAATAAGAATGGAAATCAAATTGGTCCTCAGTGATGTCTGAATAATGCTTCTCAACAGCCAAGAAATTTTTAAGTGCATGTCCTAGATCACCTTGACGAAAGTAACTTTCACCAGAAGCAAGTTCATACCTTCCACAGTAACATATATGAGTAAGATCAGAGGAAGGACAAATTATTCGAGCAATTGAGATATGCAACTGAAAGGTGCATACCACATACACTGCATGTCATGAAGATTATTATGCTGGTCCCCGTCCTTGGTGAATAAAACAGCTGTTTTCTCAGCTAAAGCAACCTTGAGAAATCAACAAATAAAATATCATTTTATGTGCCAAAATTAGAATTGATAATAACTAAATACCATTACCAGCATAAGGTCATACCTGATCAGCTTGGAGCATATGTGTAACACACTCACTATTCAAGTAACGATCAGCAAGATCCATAGACCTAGCTTCATCTGCCAAGGCAGCTGCAGCAGGTAAATCACCAGCATGTTTCAATATTCTGCCCTGTGGTCCAGATTGAAACATGTCAGCATGACCTATGTACATTTCCAGTAAAAGAAACATAATTGCCAGCCGTGCTTATGGCAAGAGACACAATGTGGTTACACATCATTGGCATCTCAACCAAAATTAGATATGCTATAACCTATAAAAAGAATGCATTACCAGAATTGCCAGAGGTGCTTTTGGGAAGAGACATTATGGTTAAACATCATTAGCATTGCAACCTAAATCAGATAAGTTTTAAACTATAAAAAGAATTCATTGCCCCAACATCAAAAGGAATCAACATTGTTGAAGTCCATCTAGTTTGCACCATCAAACATAAAAGAGAGATTAGACAGACGCTGACAAGGCACCAAAGTAGCTCAGCAATGCTCATTTTCTTTCTTCTCAGGACTTGATTTCCAAACAAAGAATAGGAACTGCAGTAACACATAATATTTAAATATAGTCAGATCTCCTTATTCTCTTCTTTCTAATAAGATATAGAATGCACTCTAGGAATCTTTGTTCCACATCCATGTCTCCAGACCAATTTTCATATACAAATCAACTTCCTGCAAGTCTGAGGCACACTTGTTTAGAGATATTTACTCCAAATTAATCACTCGAAACTAAAAGTTTAGAGAGCTTTCACCAGAGATACCCTCAACTGTGATGAATTTCTACACTTTATCTTAAACAAACACAGAAAATAGGAAGTCAACTTCACTTCTTTCAACTTTGATGTCTTAAACAATCACAGTAAATAGGAAGTCAACTACACTTCTTTCAACTTTTATGTCTTAAACAATCATAGTAAAGAAATCAACTTCACTAATTTGATCATGTAAGCCATAATGTTGCTCAAGTGGAGAAAATATAAGGCTTTTGGAAGAATAATCTTATCTTAGATTCCTTATGCTGCTCAAGTGGAAGAAATATAAGGCTTTTGGAAGAACCATTTTATCTTTAGATTCCTTCTACATTTTGTTTCTTACTCTAGCAAAATAAATGACTTCTTATATTGTTATATAACCAGTGCATAATGGTGCCTTTTATCAATTTGCAGCCAATTAGATTGAAAGTTGCTTACTTGTCAATTGGCAGGTATCAGCTAAAACATTTGTCACACATACCTTGGAGAAAGGTTCAAAATCTCACACCATCCTGAAGTTTCAGGGACAATACTATTTCGGTATTGTGCTGATATTTCGATGTATGGTGTCGGTAATGGAATGGAATGGAATGGAATCGAAGAAGGAAATGAAGCATAGGAAGGATACATTGCCTGTGCTGATCAAGATTCTAAATTTTGTACCATGCCGGGTGAAACAATCGAAACATATCATTCCACTAAATTATTGAAACTCGACACACACTAAGCGCATACAATGTCTTCTTCCTTTCCTTCATCTCCTTCCTCATTCAACCTCTAATTTATCACCAACACCATGCATCGAAACATCGGCATGATAAGGTATCTTACCAATCAAAGACCAAAATTATGACAACTCGAGATTTTGAAACTTGGTGTCGAGTGATATCCAATTTCGGTGATTTATCAAAATGATACATTTCAACCATGCCTTAAAGAGTGTACTTGGATATGATCTTGGTTGAATACCATATTACTCAAAATAACACACAATTGTGGATATATGTTTGTTGAAACTAGGATGCATAATGTGTGTTAGTCCCACATGAACAAGTTTGGAGGTCCATTGTATAATTTAGTCTCTTTCCTACCAGTTCAGGCTTTTGTAATAAGTGGTCAGTATATCAACTTCAACATGGTATCAAAGCAAGAGGTCTAGAATTTAAAATCTACTTGTGTCAAAAGGATAGCTTATACCTCTGAGCTAAGATGGCGTTGGGGGTGGCTCTACACTCATTAGTCATAAACAGATAAGTATGGTCCTTTTCCTAAGAGTTATAGTTTTTGAGATAACTAATTAGTCAATCAACTTTCACAACATCTAAGCTCGGGAAGTTTTGAGGAATTATGGAATAATTCTCAGAGAAACTTAGCAACAAGTTTTTGAAGGAAGCCAACTAGGGCCAATATTTAATTGAAATCCATATATAGTAAATGAATCTATAGAAGGGGTGTACCAACTCATCAATAAATCAAGGATGACACCAAACTGAATAACTGCAGCAACTAAATGGCAAGACTTATGAACAATTGAAAGTGTAGGAAATTTAGTGAACTATTTTGCATAAACTATGATAGATTCCACACTGCTAGCTCACGATGACACCCAGATAACTAGGTAATGGAATTTGCAAGGCTTATTGCACGAACCTTAATGGAGTACAAATCAATTACTGTTGGTGTGTGCGCAATAGCTTCATCGATTTTAACTAGAGCAAGAAGATGTTGGCCTCGTCTATCATAATGCTGCGACACAATAGAAGCAAAGACAACGAGATTAGAAATACACATACGAGAATCACCTAACACTGCATTAACAGGAGGAATCAAATTGAACCTGTGAAACCAGAAACATTGTCCACATGATTGTTGACGGAGGCTCTTTTTTTGAACTGTATTAAAATAAGGGGGGAAATCAAAACCATGGCTAATAAGTAATATTAACACAACATGGCATGGTTGATAAACATAACTTATTACTTTTCCTAAAAAATATACATGATAACATGTTTATCATTTTCTAAGAATGAGAATGAAACCCATAAAATGGGCAAAAACTTTAAGTGAAGTATAGGAAACTGAGCAATACTGGTCTCTATGTTTAGAATTAGAAAGGATATTTCATTAAGGCTCATGAAAAATATAACACAGTTGATGTGATTCTCATTAGGAAAATCATAGTCATTTAAAGAAATACGTTTAACCTTTCAGTTTGACTGTTTTCTTTAATGCTTTAGTTAATCATCTTAGATTTCTGCAGTGTTGAATTTCTGGTTATTAAAAGCTACACTATAACTCTATTACCAACAAATAAGTACTCTCAAGAAAGTATTGGTCAAAAGAATTCAAATTTAAGATCAATATAATGAGTCAGATGCCAGAACATGACAATTTATACCAGATATTATAGCATAAAAGATCAACTTACCTTGTGATACATCCAACAACTTTTCTAAAGATAAGTCTGTCTAAAACATCAATTTCACCAAAAGGAAAGAGAACAACAAATTTAAGACAAAGAAAATGATAACCCCTTTTGTTCAAGTAAAGAATAAAGATTGTACTTTTCTTGAGTCATTTACTTAGAACAGCCCACAGTCAGTAAACATCAATCTGCACTGATTACAGAGCACCTATCTGGAAATAAAAAAATTGAGACCACAAAATTACCTTCCTGGAAAGTATCCTGTAGATTTAAGTGAGTCTTCTAGATAAAGAAATAATTCTTCAAGAATGGATGCCTGCAAAAAGAATTCAATGCATAACAACTCATCAAGCTCTTGCTTAAACAGCATATAGATTGAGCTACTTCTTGAAGGTCTTGAGTAATTCTGCAAACCTTTCCTTTCTGGTCATACAAGGGGCTGAGATCAGAGAACAGTGAAGGAACACCCTGAATTAGCATAGGTGAAAAAAGTTAGACATCTCAGCTTGTTCACCTAATAATATAAATTTATTTTTGGAAAGAAAATATCATACTTCTTTATCAATGAGATACCCATAGGTGGTGTACATACATACATATACATATTCATGATAAAAACCTAACCTAAAATACAAAAGTGGACTAAATCCACTGCATCAAAAGCTATATTAATCTAATAAATAAAAGAATAATAACAAAAGTATCCTAATGTTATAGTCTATAGAACAAAAGAGCAGTAAAAAGAATTCACAAACCTTAGTTAATAATGGTCTCGCATAGTTGTCTGCTGCTTCACGAAATTTTTCACCTTCCAGAAAATCAAGTGGTATTCTCTGATCCAAAGAAAGAAAGATCCCAATAGATGATTTGCTAATTGAAAGTAGAACATTGCAAGAAAGATGCCACAATAAACAGATAATTTGAATAAAAGAGCATTACATACATGCACAATAGACAACATAATTCAAATAAAATTCATGCTAACCACCAGGAAGCTTGCATTACAGGAAAAGCAAGCATTCGAAAAGCATGGTGATCTTATTAAAATGAAGAAAAAAGAAATGCCTTCCCTCATAGTTTGTAGTCTTCAAAAACCACATCAACAATCAGTATAGAATTGATCCTTGCATTTCGTTAAGTAAATAATGATACATTCTTTGGCAAGAAGATAAAATAGAGTTTTTGCAATCAAGAAGTTGGTACAAGTTAGTTAATAGACAGAATACATAGAGATACATGAGTAACATCATCCAATGCCAAAAAAGAGTTTCCCTACCTTAACAGCAGAAGATGAACCATATTGCTCCTCAAGTGACTTATACAAAGCATTCAATTTATCAATCTCATCAGATGTATATTCACCTTTTTCAGAGTATAATTGGACACATTTTTGCAGGCCAATCAAATACCTGTTAACAGCAAGCAACAGTATGAATGCAGCTAAAAAACTCAAAAATGAAATCACAGCTTTAAATAACAAAGTAAAGTATAAAGAACAAGTAGTAAGAACATTGCAATCAGACAAAAAAGTGAAAACCCAAGAAACAAAAAAGAACAAAAAAAACCATCAGCATCCTGCCCACAAGTGACTCCGGAAAAGGGAAAAGGGAAAAAGGAAAAAAGAAAAACATTACTTGGTATGTATGCAAAATAGCATACCTATAGTTATCAGGATTCATAAAGAGTAGGGACCTATATATCCTTTCCGCTTCCTCAAAGCGCCCCAATTTCAGTAAAATGGAAGCCATTTGTTCTTTGAAGGTTAACTTATCTAACTGATGAAATCAAGCAACAAAGAAATAAGTATGATGCAACAAGCAATATGCATCTGTCAAATATGAAATGAACTACTAGAGATTGAAATTACATATTTGCAAGAGCATTTTGTTCCATTTAATAACCATGAAAATGAATCATTAACAAAAATATTATCAGCTACAGCATAAGCTCACAATTTTAGACTCCTTCTTGTGCATTTCCTCCAGTGCTCTATCAAGCAACTCACTTTCCTCTAGCAATGTAATCTGCAAAATGTAGTATGGAATATAACCTCACCATCCCACATAGAAGTATCACAAAAAAACTATGAACAAGGTGAAGTGGTAGAAAAGCAGAAGAAAATGAATTCACTTATAAAAGATTATTCCATAAGATCTAATTAACATAACAAAAGAAGGAAATGCCCCTCTTTTAAAGTTTATACACCTTGTACAAGAGCATTTCACTGTGCTCATAACGCTCATTTTCTGGGGGGTAATCATCCTCCAACGTCCCTTCATATGCTTCCAATATATCAATTGCCTTCAAAGGGCTAAAAAGAGAAAGAAAACAAGTAACAAAAAAGTTATCACTTTGTATAAAAAAAATACAATGGAGATAATTTGATAATAAGAATATTAATGTCATCTTCCAAGAAATGATGGATAATTCCAATACAGGTACAATATGTGCTCAGGCAATGCATCACATATAATGGTGAAAGAGATCATATTATAAACATAATATAATTGTTTACAATTTAGAATAATAGTTCCAACTACTATGTGATTCACAGGAAGTTTTACATAGAACAAGTGGAGAAAAAGGTGAATTTGGAGATTCAAAAAACAAAGTTCAGAAAGACAGTGCATTTTGGAGAAGCTGAAAAGTGAGTGACCAAAACACTTGAAAAAGTATTCTCCGATGGTAACTGGTCAATAATTAACATATTTACCCTAGAAAACCATGACTTACTTAGAATTCAAGTGGTGTGCAACAGCAAAGCCAATCCAGTTCATGCGGTGGTTTGGCTTCAACGCTAAAAGTTGTTGTCTAGTTTCAACAAACCCTGTCAGGTCTCGCATCTGAACCTGAAGGAGACATGTATAGTTGTTACCTAAGGAAATCGAATACTACTATTCACAGTCAGAATTGCAAACATTAATAAGGAAGAGCTATTTTCAAAAAACAATCAAATAGAAGAGGATCAATGAATTTAAACCAAGTTCCAAAAAATGTGCAAGAGATAAGAAAGACATATAAACATTCAATTTGTCTTGTGAATTGAATATAGTAACAATCTAATGATGCCAACAGAAGATGATCAAACCTGTACATTAAATTAGAAAAGTTATATGAACACCTCTGGAACTGGAACTTTGTAATTGTTGGTATCCATGAAGAATCGAAGTTATAACAATAAACAGGTGAGGTTGATATCACATGGCTAGAAGATATTAGATATAGGTCAGAAAATGGAAAAGAAGATGCAAAGCCTGTTATAAGCGTACCCACATTTAGATATAAATTAAAAAGAGAAATTGCCATAGAAAAATAGTTCCAATAAGTTCAACCACATTGATCCTTCAAATCTTGGTGTAGAGTTTGACTAGGCCAAAGGGCAGCCGCATTCAATGGAGTTAACGAATAATATCCTGTACAGGTCCTCTTTGAGAAATAGCCATACTGGACTTTGGAGTGAGTATAAAATAAAATTGTGAAGTGTGTAAGTGATAAAATTAAAAAGGATTTGTAGCAACAAAGTTTTAAAAAAATGTCAATGAAGGTCTCAAGCCTAGATAAAATAGAATGAGAGTTGTCTTATGCAATTGCAACTTATCAACTAGTGTTAAAAATGTCTAAACCCCTACGAGAACTTTTGTAGTTTTTCTAATATAAAGAGGTGTGTATCATAAGGAAAATATAGGCTAATTATTCATACATTTAACTAACAAAGACTCAATTATTTATGGCTTAAAAAGTTTAGATATTAACATCAAGAATTAAATTTTTACATTAACTATTCAAATATTACTTATTATTGATATCTATAATTTAAAATTAATATTATTACATTATTTCTTTATCTGAATAATTTTTAATAAAGAAATAATATTCCATTATTATTGAATATTGTTTAATGCTAACAATCTAATGAGTGATGTTGTTTAATTTACATCTATTGGTTATTGAATCAAATATAAATATAATACAACAATAAAATAATTGATATTATTAATCTAATAATAACGTTTGGTTATGTACTTTGACAAACAATAACTTAATAACAAGAATGCTAATTACATGTCAATTTTAAGAATTCTATTTGACTTTTATGATATCGATATATAAAGTGATATAGCATACATCATTCTTAGGCTTTCAAACTTCTTCTGTTATGTCATAATTAAACAAATTAATTTTATTTTTTTCCATTTTGTGATTTTTTTTGTTTCCTGATTTTTATTTACTGATTTCAATTGAATCAATCTTACAGATCCATGAAGTTGATACCTTTAGTTTACGGAACATCAATATTATTGAAAACCAGGATAATCTCCATAAATTCAGAAACAGAATAGCTACATTCAGCAACACAATATTACAACATAATTTGTTAACTTAATAAACTGAAAGTGCTAAAAAAAAATGCAAACTCACAATCTAAAGTTGACAGCATTAATTGCCAATAAAATACCAACCTGCAACAATGATAGATCCCGCAGGATTTCAATATTGTCAGGATCAATTCTCAAAGCATTTCTGTAACACTTAATAGCTTCTCTGTATTCTCTATCGAACCGGTACAGTAGACCATAAACATGCCAGCACACGTGGCTTTTAAGATCATTCTACAAAAGAAAAAAGTTTGTATAAGAGATGCCTATGGAAAAAATGAAAGCGGCCTTATAAGTTATACAAAAGAAACTAACTAATAGCCAACCTTAAGACCACGACGAACAAGATCATATGCTTCTGTTTTTCGATCCATACAATTCAACGTCAATCCCTTCATGGACAAGGTTTCTAGCAGCAGCAAGTAAAACCAGTCAACCAATACTGAATCAAGAAATCAATAATAAAGATTCTTATCGCTGAGAACTCAAAATCCTACCTCCATGCTCAGGAAACTTCTTCAATATGGTATCTGCAGCCTTTAATCCTTTTTTGTATTGTTTTGTCTCATATGATTTCTGAAAAACGAAACAATGAGCATTTGCATTAACATTCTGACATATAGTTTAATGAAAGCAAGGAAATAAAAATGATAAACCAATAGGTTTTAGAACCACTTTTTTTGGTAAAATAATGTGTTGTTACTTCTACACAATAATGCCTGTGTGATGAGTGCAAATTTGCAAGTATAGGAGATTTTTTGTGAAAACAAAGTAGATATGACATCACTGCTTCCCGGACCAGAAGCCCAACAAGAAATCAGCAACTAAACTTTATGATGAGTTTCAAAACTTTACTTCTTGGTGCAAGACATATATGAGTTGAAGCCTAAAAGGCAAATTATCCATCTAAACAAAATAATTTTACTTCTATTTATATTTTTGCTGCATCTAGGATAGCAAAAAAGCATCTTATGTTTTTGCAGGAACAAAAAAGTATTTTAGAATTAATTTGTAAGATGATGCAATTTACCAGATGTTCCATTGAACTTTATGCCCCTTGTACCTTCAACTACAATTGACATTCATAAATTATTTTTGGATGTCAATTTTTTTTAAAAAAAATCTTATAATCAATCATGTTTTGATTCTATAATTTATGCATTTTAGATATTTGAAAATCACAATGCCCATTTTTTAAAAATTTAACTTTACCACCCCCTGATGATTCCATTACAAATTGATCAAGCTTACATGTATCACAATATTTCAACAAATTTTTTAAGATAAAATTTAAATTAATGTTTTTCAAACAAAATTTCATGTATCACACACCTTTTCAATTTCCTGCCACAACAGATTTACAAAAGAATTTTCTCATGTGTAGTTCATGAAGCGACTGTTGAATTCTTGGTGATGTAAGGGCAGCAATTTTCAATAGAAGATATGGATAAATTCTAACTTCCAACAGATAAATCAGTTTTGGAACTTATAATGGAACAAACACTGAGTTATGAGTCGAAATGAAAGGCCTGTATATGCCAGTATCTTCAGTTGCTCCTTGTAGCAAATTTTTCACAATGACATCTAAGTGGACATCGGAAATCAAAAGCTCTACTTTTCACTTGTTGCATGCAGCACTATTTGCAAGTAGTTTTCTTATAAAGTTGCAAGCTAGCTGTACATAATAGATGGTAAGCAAGCTCAAGAGCTGAATATGCAGGATCTTTTTGAGTTCATTCTAGAAATGTGCTTCCTAATTGATCGGGGTGGGTCAGGCTATCAGACATATTGTTTAAGAAACTGTACGGGGCATGGTGAGATTAAGGCATGTCACGAAGGGCAAGCAGAAGCAAATAATTTTTCATCAAAATTTGGCATCTTCTTCCGATCATTATAAATAGGATTTACCTCCCAATACTAGCTCAAAAAAAATTAAAAAGGAAAATTTTTCTGCACATCATGAGATCAGAGCCATAGAAAAGAATATTATCAATCACAAAACTGGTACTTTATTAATCCAATGTTTACTGCACTAGCTTTGTACTATTTCGCTCCAAAACCCACCAAATTGTAAACTTGACAGAAGAAGAAAGGAAAGAAACAACTAGATCCAAGAAACAAAGAAGAGAGACGAGCATCCATAGCAACGTTTCATTGAGTTCTCCAAAAAAAACATCGACTTTGTAGTTTCACGTCCATCCAAAAGACTCCCTCAGATCAAAATTCTAGCCCCGGAAATACGGCAGCAATACATAACACTGCCAGAAGAGTAAATACAAAATCGCAATCTTTCATCAAGGCCATGAGAAGACCAACACCGAGAAACATCAGCTCCGATAAAACTAGCATCGAGATAGTATTAAGAAAGTATCGTATGAAATCAAGGTGGCTACTCTGATTAAAAACACGCTGAGAGGGCACTTACCACGATGACCTTGAAGAGATTAGCTTCTTTGGAGGGGAGAGACGACCCCATTTTCGGCTAGATCTAAGGAAACTCAGGAGGCGAAGCGCAGGAGAGATATGAGGGGGAGAAGGCGGCAGAGGAAGGTGGAATCGAGAAGGTTTCTCCGCTCGGGTGAGGAGCAGTCGTATCCAATGATGAAACCCTACCCCCGCCGCGGCAGTGACCGAGGGAAACCCAGTTGAGCTCCCATGGCGGCTTCGCCCGCTTTGTGGGGCGTCCCCCCACCATCCCCACCGTTGATCGACAGGATTCTCGCCTGGTGTTTGTGAATCGGACGGTCACAGGATCCGGTTTGGGCCAATGCAGACTCTATTGAACGGTCCAGATCGAACATCAGTAACGGTCGATGTGGTATTTACTTCGCGAGATACAGTTGAGAACGGCTCGAGACTTTAGATTGCACATTTTTTGCTTCTTAACAATACTATTATTACTAATTTACCAGTGTAATGTCCACGCACGCAATGCAAAAAAATAAAATAAAAAAGATAAAATAATAATAATAATACTTGTTTTAATATATTTTTGTTCAAAGTGACATTGTTTTAATGATAATAATGATAAAAAAGCGTTTATTAAGAGATATTTCCCTAAATAATATAATGGCTGCTGCTGTGGGCTGATCTTCATGGGCAGGTTCTTGGGCCGGTTAGGGTATTAGACGGCCCGACAACGTTTCTCCTTCAAAATCCCAGAAGCAGGAGAACGAACTTGGGAGTGGAGAGCGATCAAGTCGGTGGCCATGGCGACGCTCTTCATCGCCCTCCAGTGCTGTAACTGCTCCACGATGCAGGTCAGTGGCACCCATCTCTTCTTCTCTCCTCTCCCTGTTCGCGCCTGCAACGTGGTGAAACTGCAGGTGAAGCAGCAGCGGAAGGGCACCATCTCCAAGTGGGTCTGCGCCGTCTGCAACCAGCGGCAGTCGGTCCGGCGGATCCACGCGCGCGGCCCCCTCGCTCGCGACCTCCGCGAGTTCGTCCAGGACTTCAACATGGCCCGAGCCGCCGCTGACGCCGATCTGGGAAATCCAAATCCGCCCCTTTCCCGCGCAGAAGACGACCCCTTCTCCGTCTCGAAGAGGAGAACGGATTGGTCCGAGTACCTGGATCCGGAAGCTGATCTCGATGGAATCGAACAAGGCAGGTTAATGTGTTTCTTATTTGGTTCTCAAAATTCAAATCCGTCTGTGTTTTACCTTCTGATTGCTCGATTTGGGTGTTCAGATGCTTTGCCGGAGCCTGCGGTGGTGGTGACGCAACTGCCTCCGGCGAAATCAGCTACCAAGAGGAGTTCCTGCTTCAAGTCTCCAGTGGAAAAGAGGAAGAAGACGCCAATTGGTGTTTCAGGCAAGTGCTTTCCTTTGCAATTTGGCTTCCACAGTCCCTCTCGATGTGAAAAAGGTCGATCCTATGATCAATGTAGCAGGAAAGGCGGTGGCGATGGACGGGAAGCGCGGTCGTGGTTGGTCGAAATGGAGCGAATACTTGGATTGTGAAGAAGAGGAAGAAGGGGAAGCGATGAAGGGAGCGAAGTGGTGTGATCACGAGGAAGCAGTGGAGGAGGAGGTCCGCCCAGACTTCAAGTGATTCTTTGCTCGAGTGTTCTTCATGTGAAACAAGAAGAAAATTTTGCTGTGCTATAAGCAATTTACTTACCGATCTGTGAAGGAATTGGAATCATGATACAGAGCGCAAGAAATTTTGCATATGCTTGTTTTCATGAAAAATATTATATATATATATATATATATATATATAAAGTTTCCAAAACATCCCAATTATAATATTCAAAATTACTAAATCATATGTCCAATTATTATTTTACTTTTATCCTTCAAATAACATAAAATCAATATACATAAATCAATTCCTATGTATATGTCTAGTTCTCTTAATTGTAAAAATAATATCAAAATTAATTTGATCAAATATATTAATAGTAATGATTTTTTAAATATGAATATATTTAAAAAATTAATTCATATTCAAAAAATTAAAACTCTAAATATATTGGGTCAAATAAATCTTTAAGGGTATAGATATAATCATAAGAACTTAAAGAACTCATAAAATTTAATTTCACTTCATTCCAAATTCTCTAAGTCCATCAACCGATTTTGATGAATGAACCTATACTGATTTTATTTAGGTTCATTCGGTCATAGTTTTAAAAAAATCACTAGACATAATATATTATGTCAAATTGATATTTGATAATATTTTTTCAATCAGGAGAGCTAGACGAACACATAAGAACTGGTTTTATGTCATTTCAAGGTCTTTAGGTCCATCGGTCAGTTTCGACCAAAATCGGTTGATGGACCTAGAGACCTCAGAATGATATGAAACCAGTTCTTATGAGTTTATCTAGTTCACCTAATTATTAAAATTCTATCAAACATCAATTTGATCCAATATATTGAGAGCAATGACTTTTTGAACACAAATGTGTCTAAAAAATCAATTCATATTAAAAAAATCACTAATCTTGATATATTATGTCAAATTGATATTTGATAGGATCTTACAATTAGGAGAATTAGATGAACATATAGGAACTGATTTCATATCATTCTGATGTCTCTAGGTTTATCAACCGATTTTGGTCGAATTCGGCTGATAGATTTTTTAAACAAAATGAAATCAATTCGACTGGAAAAAAAATTAGTCGATTGATTTATTTTTCCAGTCGAATTACTTTAAGGACGAGGGTAAAATGGGAAGTGGTACACGATTTGATAATTTTGAAACTATGATACATGATTAGGATATTTTATAAACTACTTATCTAGTGGGTTCAATAAAAAGCTATATATACTAGTGATCGTGCACACGCGTTGCGTGATATAATACATTGAAATCCCATTGACCCTTTATAATGAAATTATATTAATTAAAACATTTTAGTATTAAAATACTAAAGTAGAGTCATTAGGGTAAAATACCTAACTTTTGATTATTTGAATCCCAGCAACAAACTACTGTAACGGACTTCCCTATGAAAAAAAAATTTAATTTAATATTATACTTATCTTAATAAAAAAATTAAGAAAAGTATATTTTTTAACATTGTCGGTCTAAAATATTTATAAAAGCTTCTTTGATCATAGTGTTGTCAATTCTAAGATGTGGGACTAAAGAGAAATATATTTTTTTATATAAAACAACCAGAGAAAATTAATGATGAGAAAAATTCATAATAATACGCCGCAGCTGAGTTTCGAACTCTAGATCACTAATTGTTTCGCTTGTGGAATTACTAATATATCTTGGAATTATTTTTAGTGTGAATAGAAAAAATGATATTAACGTAAATTCATTTTAGGCTTCACCAAAGTTAATTAGTAAAGGAGGGGGGAGATTTTTAATAAAATAGTAAGATATATATATATATATATATATATATATATATATATATATATATATATATATATATATATATATATATATATATATATACTACAACTAAATTCTTTAAACAAAATTCATTTAGAAATGGAGGTTCTCGAGTGGCGTTTGGATTCATTCCCAAAATTTATGTTTGGTAGATAGGAATGGGAATAAGATTTTGAAATGAAACTTAAAATTTTGGGTATTGATGAAATCCATCTCCTCCTTGGGTTTCATCATATCCAAAAACATGGATATCATCTAAATTATTTTGGACGAAAATATTTTTAATATATTTGTTCAATTTTTCTTTCATATCACTTTCTCTCCTTGTTCTCACTTGTCATATTTTCTTTCTCCTCATTCTCTCTATTGGGATATATCTGATACGAGTGCATGCTATAATACGTTTCGTAAACATGCACAGTGGAAAAAAATAATAATAATAATTCTTGTAGGATCAAAAAGCGCTTGAGGGGGTGAATAGCGCTCGTGGCTAATTCGTTTGTTTTGAGTAAATATGCAGCGGAAAACAAATATAGACAACGCAAACACCAAGAATTTACTTAGTTTGACGCATGTGGCGACTCCTACTCCAAGGCCCATACGTGAGAGTACTTTCAATGGACAATCACTAATCAATCGAAAAGATTACAAATAGAGTTTTACAAGTAATTAAAAATTTAAAGAATACCAACAACTTTGTATAAGAAAATCTTCAATAGAACCATCGTCGGAGCTTTCGGGCATCGTAGAAGCGTTTTCTGAGCAGCTCGAAGAAGCGGAAGTCGTTCGTTGTGTTGTACTCAAGCTCTTGGTCGAAGCTACTTTTATAGGCCGTTCTGGGTGCCCGGAACCCCTCCAAGCGCTTAGACCACGTGGCTCGGCCACTCCTTGAGCTCCACATCAGCTTAGCGATAACTTTTGAGTTTCGAGCGCCCGGACCGACTCCGAGTGCCTGGACCCTCTCTAGGCACCCGGACTCCGAGCGCCCGGACCCCTTCCGAGCACCCGGACTCCGGGAAACCCCTTCCGAGCGCCCGGATCAGTTTTTTCCAGCCCCTTATTTTCTGCAAAATAAAGTTAGTCCAGGCAAAAATAATATATCTAAACTTAAATTTGACTGTCTCTAACTGTCAGTTCTAACTTTAAGTTTCGTCGAAACTCTAAGTCGAATAAATGCCTACTTTTCCTCTTCGGGGAGCACGTCCTCATCTGCTCCTCTTAGGAGAAGTTACCTGTTGTCAGACCAGTCCTCCAAACCGACTGAACTTTTGCTCAGCGCCCGAAGCTTCTAGTCTTCATTGCTGGACATCCGCTCTACGACCCATCCAGACTTCCACCTGGTCTGCGACCACCAAGATTTCAACCTAGAGTCCCCGACTCTAGGATTTTGCCCGAAGCGCTCGACCCGTCAAGACTTTCCGCCTAGGGTTACCACCCCTAGGACCTAAGGTTACCACCCCCTAGGGTTTTCCACCTGCCTAGAATCCACTAGGACTTTTACCTAAGAACACTTAGGATTTTTCTGCAATCTCATTCAAACTTGTCAGATAACAAATAACCTTAACTTTGAACCCTTTGACATAATCAAAACACAGGTTCGATCATCTAGTGCTTTCCGCACCAACAATCTCCCCCTTTTTTACTATAGCAGCCTGGTTCAAAGTTAAGTAACACATAACGATAATTAAAGGAATTTTAGCATGAGCATAAATACAATAATTTGTAAAAAAAAATTTCCTTATGCTCCACCCTTCACAAAAAATATCTTTAACTCTTAACTTTTAACTTCTCTCTCCCCCATTGACATAAATCAAAAATAAAATAAGTAGAGAGTTAATATATAAAGATAGTAAAAAAAAATTACTCTGTTTAACTTAAGCTCCCCCTGAAGGGTAACACTTAAGAAAACTTAGCTAATTTTTAAGCGTCGAAAGTGAGTTAGCTTTTTCAATGAACTTAGCTTTGAAAATAATTATTTTGAAAAACTATTAGCTAAATTAGAAATGCTCTGAAACTAGTTAGCTTTTCTAAAAAAAACTTAGCTAAACTTAAACTTTGAAAATTATTTAGCTGAAAAAAAACTTAGCAAATCTTAAGTTTTGAAACAGTCTTAACCCTCCTTTATTTTAAAAAAAAAAACTTAGCTAAATTTTAGCTTTGAAAATAATTGCTTTGACAAATACTTAGCTTAATTAAAAGAAATTGATAAAAACTTAGCTTTTATAGAGATTTTGAAAAAGGCTTAGTTAAAAGTACTCAGCTTAAAAAAGATTTTGATTAAATCTTAGTTTAAAAATTTGATAAAAACTGAGTTAAGTTTTTAGCTTTAAAAAGGAAATTGATAAAAACTTAGCTAAGTACTTAGCTTAAAAAGTTTATACTAAGTTTTAAAAATATTTTGATAAAAACTTCAGCTTTAAAAATATTTTGATAAATACTTAGCTTTAAAAATATTTTTCAAAAAATCTTAGCTAAGTAAAAGATTTCTTTGAAAAATACTTTAAAATACCTTATCAAATACTTAGTTTTTTGTCTTTTCAAAAATAAATTATTTTTATTTTCAATAATAGTTTTTAAAAAAATTAAACTTCCTCTTTCAGAAATATTTTAAACTTTTGAAAAGTTTAACTTTTAAAACCAATGTTTAAAATAAAAATTAATGTCTTAACATTACTTTCACTCCCCCTTAATTAATGCCAAAAATGTTTGAGGATCCTAGAGTCCAAGCATGTAAAATAAACATAAAAGTTATTATTTATTTTTCTAGTTTTTCATCTCACTCATTCTATGTTGTCAAACATGTTTAGCTTATGAGCATGTGTAAGACGATTAATTGGATTAAGTTGAATTAAGTTTAAGTTAAATTTTAATTTAGTTTTAGTTTAATTTAGTTTAATTTTAATTTTAAGTTTACTAATTGAAACCTAGATCCATATAACCCTTTTTCTAAATTATCAATCAGGGAATCTTATAGGATTTTGTGAGATGGTTAATGTTATCTTCAATTTAGATTACAATATAAGAATTGATTTACAATTGAGTTAGACTAAGGTTTTACAGTTAGTTAATTAAATATTTATTTCAATGATTGGCTTACAGGCTGTGACGAGTCACTAGGCCTTCTTGGGTATGAGATCATCCACCACTTCTAGACAAAATCTTTCAAAGAAATTGGATATTTAATTTCCTTTCTAAAACTCTTCGGTCTAACTAGTCAAGTGTGAATCAAACCTAGGTCCTTATCTACTCTAGTCTAAGTAAGTATAGTGAAAGCAGTAAAGCAAACATCAAACAAATCTATCTATCAATAAAAATGATCTTTCTATCGGCTTCCCCTGGATCATAGCCTCGATAGGGTCTATCAAGGTAGTGGATTTGATCCTTGGGGACCCAATATTAACCAAGTCCAACTTGATTAATCAAGTTTGACTTGGGGACCCATACTTGGACTAATTTTCTATTTGTTCTATTTACAAGTGATAAGTAAGATCTGTAATTTTGTTTAGCCTTAAATCCAAGTCCGAATCAATTGTAAATGGCTCTTTATTTTCCAAGAATCAGATCAAGATTCTTGGAACCCATAGTGAACCGTTCCAACATGTCCTTAAGTTCTTTAACTTGAGTTTTCAAATTGAAAATTTCTTCCTCAAGTTGTTGGACTTGAGTTGAACTTTCATTTTGAACGGGCTCAGTCAAAGGACTTAGTTTAGTCTCCTCTTTAAGGATTGTTACCTCCTTTTGGAGTAACTTAACTTGGAGGTTGGATTTGACTAACTTACACATGAGATAGTTAACTAAGTTATGCAATTTATCTATCTGAGAAGTTCTTACAGTGGGGTTAGGCCCTTCGAAAATGGATACAGATTCGTGGCTTCTCTCAGATTTTGTTTTTGACTCGCTCTCGGTTTCAGATTCGTCGACTTGTTCCCGGGTCGTAAGCACGAGGAAGCTCGTCTCTTCGGGCTCTTCATTAGTCTTCTGAAGAAGACTCATCCTATGTCGCCTGCAGTGCTTTCTTCTTCCTTTGCTTTTTCGTTTCTTTTTGTTCGGACAGTTGACTTTGATGTGTCCCTTTTTGTTGCAGCCGTAGCAAGTTACTTCGGATTTCACTTTTGGACTTAATTGCACCATCTTGGATTGAATCACTTTCTTGATGCCTTTCTTGGTGAATCCTTTCTTCTTTTGTAGAGTTTTGTACAAGGTTGACAAGTTCAGCTGTAATCTCGTCGTCGTCGTCTTCTGAGTCTGGTTCATCTTCAGACTCGGGTTCAGTTTTGCGCTTTGCTTTCGATTCCCACATTTTGCACATTCCTATAATCAAAGCAATACCTTTCTCGACCTGAGTGGTATTAGTTTATTCATGAAGCTCGAATTCAGAAAATAATTCATCTAATTTTATTAAGGAGAGGTCCTTGGATACTTTGTAAGCATCTACCATGAAGGCCCACAAGGTGTTCCTTGAAAATGCATTGAGTGTATACCTAATTATATCGCGGCTTTCCACCTTCTAACAAATTGCATGAAGGTCATTCAGCAGGTCCTGAATCCGCGCATGAAGTTGGCTTGCCAACTCACCTTTCTACATTTTTATGTTATACAGTTTATTTAAAATTAAATCACATTTGCTTACCTTCGTGTCCGAAGTTCCCTCGTGCCGCTCCATCAAATTCTCCCATAGTTTTTTCGCACTTGAGAATAGGCTGATTCGGTTCAGCTCTTCTTTTGTCAGGCCTCATTGTAGAGTATGGGTTGCCTTTGCGTCAGCCTCGATACTTTTTCTTGTTGGAGCATCTCATTTGTCGCACGGGACGAGGACTCCATCTTCGGTGGGATATGCGAATCCCATCTAGATGATTATCCACATCTCGACTTGCGTCTTGAGGTGGTATTCTATTCGGCTCTTCTAATAGCCGAAGTCTTTGCCAGTGAAGAGGGGAGGGCGTGCAGTGCTATATCCCTCTTGGTAGGCCATTAAGGAAATCTAGTACAAAAGAAAACGACAAAACTTGTTCCAAGATTTGGTCTTGGATTAGTAGTGCAGGATAAAGAAAATAGATGAACTCGAGTGGTGTTGCACCAACTTTTAGGAAAAAGAGTTCTCGATTGACATAAAATGATCGGAATAAGGCAACTATACCAATTCTGATTGAATCCGAAAAGAACACAAAAAATTAATGTCACGACAAAATTTGCTTGAATGGTGGTTTCACTGATTCGAAGCGACCCCGCTCTGATACCAATTGTAGGATCGAAAAGTGCTTAGGGGGGGTGAATAGCACTCGTGGCCAATTCGTTTGTTTTGAGTAAATACGCAGCGAAAAACAAAGATAGACAACGTAAACACCAAGAATTTACTTGGTTTGGAACCTGTGGCAACTCCTACTCCAAGGCGCGCACGTGAGAGTACTTTCGATGAGCAATCACTAATCAATCGGAAAGATTACAAATAGAGTTTTACAACTAATTAGAAATTTAAAGAATACCGAAAACTTTGTATAAGAAAATCTTCAATAGAACCGGCGTCGGAGCTTTCGGGCGTCGTAGAAGTGCTTTATGAGTAGCTTGAAGAAGCGGAAGTTGTTTGTTGTGTTGTACTCAAGCTCTTGGTTGAAGCTACTTTTATAGGTTGTTTTGGGCACCTAGAACCCCTCTGGGTGTCTGGACCACGTGGCTCGGCCACTCCACGAGCTCCATGTCAGCTTAGCAATAACTTTGAGTTCCGGGCGCTCGGACTGACTTCGGGCGCTCGGACTCACTCCGGGCGCCTGGACCAGCTCCGGGTGCCTAGACCTCTTCCGAGCGCCCAGACTAGCTTTTTCCAGCCCCTTATTTTCTGTAAAATAAAGTTAGTCCAGGCAAAAATAATATATCTAAACTAAAATTTGATAGCCTCTGATTGTTCGATTCTGACTTTGAGTTTCGTCGAAACTCTAGGTCGAACCGATGCCTATTGTTCCCTCTTTAGGGAATGTGTCCTCACATACTCCTCTCAGGAGAACTTACATGTTGTCAGACTGGTCCTCCAGATCGAATGGACTTTTTCTCAGCCCCTTAGGCTTTCGGTCTTCATGCTGGACCTCCGCTCCATGATCCGTCCAGACTTCCACCTGATCTGCGACCACCAGGATTTTAACCTAGAGTCCCTGACTCTAGGATTTTGCTCGAAGCGGTCGACCCGTCAAGACTTTCCGCCTAGGGTTACCACCCCCTAGGGTTTTCCACCTGCCTAGAATCTACTAGGACTTTTGCCTAAGAACACTTAGGACTTTCCTGCAATCTTATTCAAACTTGTCAGACAACAAATAATCTTAACTTTGAACCCTTTGACATAATCAAAACACAGGTTCAATCGTCTGGTGCTTCCCGCACCAACAATTCCTAATTATTACATCGCGCACACACCACACATATACAAGGACACAACATTCTAAACATGATCACATAATTAAAATTTTATGGAAAGTAAATTTACACTAGGTATACCTTATGGATGACCTATAAGGAGAAGGGCATCAATCACAACAACGTTGTCGAACCTCGCCTCTATTCGTATCCACGCCGAGTTCATCAAGACAACTCCTTGAGTACAAACCTCTCTTTTAGAAGTTACTAGCCATGAGCGAAGAAGAGGGATCAAGAGGAAGAAGAAGAGAAGCATACAAGGGAGAGTTTTTCTCCCTTGTGGTGGTCACAGCAACAAGAGGGAGCACCCTCTTGTTGGCGGCAGGAGAGAGAGGAGGGGGAGAGGAGGATTGAGTTTCCAAAAGCCAATCAACCAAATAATGAAACTTGTATATAATTCTCTCTTAATTGCATCTATATATAATCTTCTTTAATGAGTTGGATTAGAAAGCTTAAATTCAACCCATTATCCCTTAACCAAAAAATAACCCATTAATCCTTTGGTTTGGTTCACAACTAAATTGAGTTAGTTCATGACTAATTCATGATTAACCAAATATGACCCAACTCTTCCATAAGAGATGTGGCTCATCCGCGCTTCCATTACGACAAATATTTCCATATTTGTCTTATGTATGGTCCAACCAAATATTTATCTCTTGATCTAAGAATCCTATTCTTTAACTTGTTTTACGTCTTTTTGAGACTCGTTAGTATGTGTAACCCAATAGGTTCTCGGTTTATCTTGGTCGTCCATAATTAACTACTTAATTATAGAACGATCATAAGTGACACCTAGAAGTACATCATGATCTCCAATTAGCCAGAAATCATAGTTGATCTTAGAATTAATTCTAAACCCTTTAGTAGCTACAATGAGTCGTGTCTTGTTCCTTTCACTGGTCTTATACCCACTTGGTGCAGGACATGATTTATGTGTTTATCCCCACTAAACTGACTATGTCACACCTAGCCCAAGTAATACCTTCTCGTTCTACGAATTCAAATTACTCGTATATGTGTACAAGAGTCTCGTGCTCTTAACTTGTGATACTTTGACCGAAAACTTTAAGTAATAATCCTAACGAGTGACCATAGGGTATACGTCTCCTCGCAAGGAGCGGTGAATCCTCTGTGGGCTATTCAAACATCTTCGGACATCTCAACTTATACCCAATCATCTCGAGTCCACACCTCAATGAGGTGCTTTCTTAAAATGTCAAAGTATAAGTCTCCATCACCAAGATGATTTGTATACCTCAAGTCAAAAGAAACTTGCACTCGAGCTGCAGCAAAAGCTTCACAAACATATCCATATATATAGATAGTCATATGAAGTCTTACAGCAAGTCACTCCAATGAACTAATTATCATAACTAGCATTCACGTTTAACTCTTGACATCCCAATGTCTACGACCAGTGAGAAAACAACTGCTTGGTGAACCATGGAGTATAACCCGTGCTAGTCTTACAAAATTGATAATGTTCGAATGCATCAATTTGACGACTAGGGAAATTCTAATACGTTCATAATTGCATATGTAGAGATAATTACTAGTTGTGATCCAATCAAAATTTCTCTCATGTTATGAATTGTATTGCGGACATTCAGTAAATGAGTTTAAGATAATCAAACATATAATATGCACTAAATAGTGAATCTATATTTAGTAAAAATCATAAGGCGATTACCTTAGGACATCCTTCAAAATCTAACACTCTCAACACATTTTTTCTCTCATAATTCTCTCTCATCACATTTTCTCTGCCCTTTTCTCCCTCATCACGCATTCTCTCCTATCACATACTCTCTTTCCTCATTTTCTCTCATCACACTTTCTCTATTTTCATTCTCTCCCATCATACTTTTTTCTCATTATATTTTCTCTCTCCTCATTCTATATTATCATACATTCTCTTTCCTCAATCTCTCTCATCATACTCTCTCTTCATTTTCTCTCGTCACACATTCTCTCTCATCATGTTTTCTCTTCCCTCAATCTCTCCTATCACTCTCTCTCCTCATTTTTCTCTCATTACACTTTCCCTCTCTTCATTCTCTCCTATCACATTTATCTCTCATTATACTTTCTCTCTCCTTATTCTCACTCATTACACGTTCTCTATCTTTTTCTCTCTCATATTTTTTTCTCACATTCAACTTTCTCTCCCATCTAATTTTTTATCTTATTTTCTTCTATGGGTAAAAAAGAAAATTTTAATTTATTCCGATAAAAAATATTCAACTAACCAAACATTATTTTTACGAGTGATATTCATGCTCATATCCATTCTCATTCCACAATGTTATCATTCATATTCTCATTTTGATTCTTAGGAAAGAACCAAATGTCACCTCAGTAAATAACAACTTCTAAGGGCATCTCCAACCGTGGGGTTTTGGGTTTTTTTTGCCCCCACATAAAGAAAAAGACTTAAGGCATCTCCAATAGAGGTTTTTTCATGATTTTCCTTTTCAAAACTCATGTCAAAAAGTTGGCAACAAACCTTTGGCTGGGTTTGAATTATCGAACACATGTTTTTAATGTAAGTATGTCATGATGGTTTTGACGCGATCAACCAAGTTAAGTTATGTCTTGTGTATTTGATCCTTGTGTCTAAGTGTAAAAGAGCTTAGGATCACAATAAGTCGAGCGGAAGATGCAGAAGACTAGAAGGAAGATACGGGAATAGAGTAGACCGACTCGATGTTGTTGGATCGAAAGCGCTAAAGGGGGGGGGGGTGAATAGCGCTCGTAGCTTTCACTTTCATTTCGAAAGACTTTCGAGTAAACGTAGCGGAAAAGTAAACAATGCAAACGCAAACACCAAGGATTTTTTACTTGGTTTCGAGCCTGGGGCGACTCCTACTCTAAGACCCACGCTCATTGAGTATTTACTTTGGGCAATCATAATAAGTTCGCAAGAGTACAATTTTAGAGTACAACAATTAAGTACAGTAAGAAACTATACCAACAACTTTAAGAATAGGAAATTCGAAGCTTCAGGTTGTCGGTGTCTTGCTACAGCTTTATCGGGAGGTTCTTTGAGAAGTGCACTAAAGATGGATCACGTTTTCATTGTTGCTCCTTGCTGATGCTCGAGATTACCTTTTATAGCCTGTGGAGGGCGCCTCCAACACCATGGAGGGCGCCCTCAACCCCGCAAAAAACACAGCGTCGATAAGCCTTGACTTCTTCACGGCTTATCTTCCTGAGGGTGCCTCCAACTGCATAAAGGGCGCCCTCAAGCTCCATGAAGGTGCCCTCTGCTCAGCGTCCAGGGCGTCCTCAAGCTCCATGTGTTGGAGTGTATACTGAAAGCCTAAGCTTTTGTAAACATTTGTTTTGAATAAAGAATCACATTTGGTCAAATTATCTACATTTGTTTGTAGTTGTTCAATTAATTTATATTGTAGATAACATAGCATGTGGTGTCACATGCAGAAGATAATGTTATCAGTACCTTATAAATTATAAACAGTAGCTCACGACCAAAATGGAAAGGAACAAATCATTAGAAGGTCGTAGTGTAATTAGGTATCAGTTTATCTTGACTGTATAATTACACTAGTACACTTAGAGTGTATTGAGTAGGACCATTTGAGGTCGTTTCTTTTATACTGACTTTATAAAGGAACAAAGACCTCAGTTATTATGGAAGTGTGTGCTCTTAATCCTAATATAATAATAAGCACATATATTTGATATTTATTTCTTTAATTTATCAATGGGTGAGATTTAGTTCGATGAATCAATAAGCCCGATAAATTGAAAAATGGTATCACTTATAGTGTGTGTTGTTGATTATAGAAGGAAACTGTGTCCTAGAGATACTAGGTTGATAATGTCCTCAAGAGGAGCTCATAAGGATTGTCATGTTAAACCCTGCTGGTGGACTTAGTCCGACATGATGATAAGGTTGAGTGGTACTACTCTTAGACTAAGATATTAATTAAATGATTTGTTAGTAACTCACTTAATTAGTGGGCATTCGATATCTTAAACACAGGGAGACTAACACACTCATAATAAGAAGGAGCCCAAAAATGTAATTTGGGATTGGTGCGGTAGTTCAATAATAGTTCTCTAGTGGAATGAATTATTATTGATAAAATTAAGTTGTGTGTTAAGGCGAACACGGATGCTTAATTTTATCGGAGACCAAAACTAATTCCTCCTCTCGGTCCCTATCGTAGCCTCTTATTTATAGAGTACTATATCCACCTATACCCACCTTCTATACCCACCTAAAGGGGTCCAAGCTAGCTTGGGAACCAAGCTAGGCCGGCCTAGAAGTGTGGCCGGCCTAGCTTGAATCCAAGCTAGAGGGGCCATATTAAATTAAAAAAATTTAATTTTAATTTTTATTATGTGGAAGATATAATTTATTAAAGAGAATTAAAATTAAAATATCTCTTTTGTAAAAGATCTACAAAAGATTAAAGAAAGAGATTAGATCTCTTTCCTTATTTGTAGATTGGTGAGATATTTTATTTTCTCTTTAAAAATTATTCACATGTTGTAAAATTAAAATTATGGAAATTTCTTTTTATCAACCATGAAGAGATTTTTGAAGAGAAATTTTTAATTTTAAAATTTTCGGAAACAAATTAGGAAGTTTTAATTTGTTGATTAAAACTTGTCTAATTTATTTCTCTATGTGGTGGCCGGCCAATATAGTTTAATTTGGGATATTTTATTTTATTTTTCTCAATTAAATCATGTCAAGGAAATTAAGGAAATTTTATTGTAATTAAATTTCCTAATTTGCCTAGGCCAAGAAATATAAAAGAAGGGGTGGGGGTGCCTTCATGAGGTGGACCTTAATTTTTTCTCTCCCTCTTTTGTTCCTTGGTGTGGCCGGCCATCATCATCCTCTCCCTCTCTTCCTCTTGTGGTGGCCGAACCTCTCTCTCCCCTTGGAGCTCTCGTGGTGGCCGGATACTACTTGGAGAAGAAGAAGAAGAAGAAGGAGAGAAAGTTAGCATCTCTTGGAGCTTGGTTGGTGTTTTGATTTTCTTCCTTGGTGAAGCTTCCTTATTGTTGGCCGAACCTAGCTAGGAGGAGAAGAAGGTGGTTGGTGGTTTCTCATCTCAGAAGATCGTTGCTCACACAACGTCCGAGGTTAGAAGAGGAATACGGTAGAAGATCAAGAGGTCTTTCTAGAAGGTATAACTAGTAATTTTTCCTTTCCGCATCATACTAGTTATTTATGGAAATAATACCAAATACAAGAGGCTTACGTTCTAGTATTTCGAATATGTTTTTCGAAGTTGTGTTTTTATTTTTCCTTGTGATTTGATTGTTCTTTTCGGTTAACCTAAAGTTATTTTAGGAAATTAAATATTAGATTTCTATAAAAGGTTTTGTCTAGTCGGTGGTGGTTGCTCCCATATCCAAGAAGGTCATGTGTCTCGCCACGTCAGTACTGAGAACCGATTATGGAAATTAATATTTAATGGAATTAATAACTTAAGGTGATTTGGGTCGAACGTGTTAAGTTCCGCAGGAGATCCAAGTCAAAACCTAAAAGAACAAATAGATTAAGTTTTGGATCAAATGTGTTAAGTTCCGCAGGCGATCCAAAATTTAATTTAAAAGAACACATGGTAGCTAGGAAAAGTTTCAGACCTTTGTACAAAATTTTTGTACAGTGGAACCTCTAGGCTTTCCGAGTAGCAACCATCAATTGGTATCAGAGCTAGGGTTTTGCCTCTGTGAATTTGGTATTAGGTTAATTATGCACATGTCATACATAATTTAGGCAGGTTAATAGTAGGATGTGCTAACTTTGTGGATGCAGGATCCAACTATTATGACTTTTAATTATTATGTGTGTGATTGGACCCTTGGACATGTCAAGGGCATTTATATGTGTGTGCATGATTGTATTAAAATACAACAGGAGCTGTATTTAGTTTTATTAGGATTTTATTTTTGATCTAGATACATGTACATTCCTTTTATGGAATATAGGATCAAAAATGTAAAATTCTATTTAATGTCGCGGATCGAATCTTGCAAAGCGTGGAACCTTCTAAGGACCAGAGGCGCAGCGGAACTAGGAGCAAGATGGAGGCGACAGCTAGACCCGGTGGCGGTGGCCAAATATAGCAGCAACTTGGGATGACAACACACGGAGGACAACTAGAGATAAAAGCCATAATAGTTGAAAATTAGATTTTCTATTTATTGCTTTTATATTGTGCTGTGTGTGCATGTTAGTTTACAAGTTTAGTAGGCTAGCATAGTTAAAATTCCTCATTTATAAATAACTAAGTGGGAGAGGGATTTTTAAGTAAATCCGATGGTCTCCATTACTGGTTTGTAAGTAATGCAAACAAGCTTGCGCGTTGGCTCTGAGTGCCTTCCTCCATAACGGATGAGTTTGTTTGCAGATCACTAGAACATACTTCCATTTTTGGATGACTATAGGAAGTTAATTAAGAGCGTGTGATCTTCCCCAACGGAAGGGGCATAATCTTATTAATGGACTTAGTGTCAAGTAATGGTATACTCTTAGACACATCTAATAGTATCCTCCCCATCGGAGTCACTGCTATTATTTGTGTGACCAAATGATACCAACTATTAATTTTATTTATCAAAAAGTTAGGTTGACAAGATAATAAAATTAATGGGTTAAAACCCTCCTTTTACAAATGTTGAATTTGTATACGTCCACACTAACGTGGCATACAAAATTCACGGTGTTTTGAGGTGTTGGTTAATTTAAAATAATATTGTTTGAGGAATCAATATTATTCTAAAATTAGAGTTCTGACCAAAAGTTATTTGTGATTCTTAGGATGACTTTCAACCCACTGTCCATCATACTTCAACAGAATAGACTTACTGGACCTAATTACATAGATTGGAAAAGAAACCTAGACATTGTTCTTACTGCTGAAAGCTATAAATTTGTACTGACTGAGCAGTGCCCTGAAGCACCTACTGGTGAATCTACCCAAGAGGAGATTGAATATCATAGGAAATGGGTAAAAGCAGATGAGATGGCGCGGTGTTACATTTTGACTTCAATGTCAAATGTATTGCAACATCAGCATCAAGATTTACCAACAGCCTATGATATTATGAACAATCTCAAGGAACTCTTTGGTCATCAGGATAGGGCTTCTAGACAAGAAGCCATGAGAAAGATAATGACAGCCACCATACAAGAGGGTACTCCTGTGAGGGATCATATCCTAAAGATGATGGCTTATCTGAACGAGATAGCATCCTTGGAGGAGAAATTGATGGGAAACCCGGATCGATATGATCCTCCAAACGCTACGAAGTTTTGAGCGGTTCGCTGAACTATAATATGAATAAGAGGATTTATTCATTAGCGGAACTACTGATAGAACAGAAGGATTATTTCGTCACAATGCTCAAATTCACTATCTTTGAAAATGGTTCTACTTCTAAACCGAGAGGAAAGAAGAAGAAGAAACAAGTCGGTTCAGCAAAGAAAGTGAATAAGTCTCGAGTACGGATTTAAAGTTGGAGTGAAGAAGCCGAAGGGCAAGTGCTTCATCTGACATTGGAAGGCGGACTGTCCTCGTAGGAACCAAAACAAAGGTATATCTCATACTTTAGTTGTTGAAACATGTTTAGCGGTGCTATCTACTAGCACCTGGTGTGTAGATACGGGAGCCACTGATCATGTCTGCAATTCCTTGCAGGGGTTCCAGGAAACCCGACGACTATCTGAAGGAGAAATTACCGTCTACATGGGCAATGCTACTAAGGTGGCAGCTGTTGCAGTGGGAGACATTTACTTATCTTTTAGTAGAAATAGAAATTTGGTTTTAAGAAATTGTCTTTATGTACCCAGTTTTAGAAAAAATTTAATTCCAGTTTCTAAACTGTTTTTAGATGGATATTCAGTTTCTTTCAGTAACGATGTAGTTATTAAAAGAAATAAAGTGATTATCTGTTCTGGTGTATTAGTTGGCAATTTGTATAATTTAAATCTAATTTCTTCCACAAGGTAAAACATGGAAATTTATAACTCATCTTCTAACTCTAATAAAAGAAAAGAACCTTCGGAAATGAACCAAGCATATCTTTGGCATCTAAGGCTTGGTCATATTAACTTAAGTAGGATTCAGAGGCTTATAGCTAATGGACTTTTGAGTTCATTAGAATTGGAAAATTTTCCAACTTGTGAATCTTGCTTAGAAGGTAAAATGACCAAGAGGCCGTTCAAGGCCAAGGGGTATAGAGCCAAAGAAGTGTTAGAATTGGTTCATTCTGATTTGTGTGGTCCTATGTCTGTCCAGGCAAGAGGAGGTTTTGAATATTTTGTCTCTTTTATAGATGATTATTCAAGATACGGATATATTTACCTAATGCGCCTCAAGTCCGAGTGCTTTGATAAGTTCAAAGAGTACAAGGCTGATGTGGAAAAACGACTATGTAAAAGTATCAAGACACTACGATCTGATCGTGGTAGCGAATACCTCTTAGGAGAGTTTAGGAATTACTTATCAGAGGTCGGGATTCAATCCCAACTGTCCGCACCTGGTACACCCCAACAGAATGGTGTGGCAGAACGAAGGAATAGGACTCTTATGGAGATGGTTAGATCGATGATGAGTTATTCAGAATTACCAAATTCATTTTGGGGATATGCTCTGGAAATAACAGTGTACATTCTGAACTTAGTATCTTCTAAATTAGTTTCTTCTACTCCCACAGAATTGTGGAATGGGCGAAAGTCCAGTCTAAGACATATTCGGATTTGGGGTAGTCTAGCACATGTGCTCAAACCAGATGCTGATAAGTTAGAATCTCGTACAGAAGTTCGCGTGTTTGTAGGGTATCCCAAAGGAACGAAAGGAGGTTTATTTTATAGTCCTAAAGACCAGAAGGTCATTGTTAGCACCAATGCCCAGTTTTTAGAAGAAGACTATATAATGGATCACAAGCCTAGTAGCAAAGTTGTTTTAGAAGAACTTAGAGAGGACACGTCTACTTCAGTACCAACAGTACAAGATGAAGTACCACAAGAGACTGCAACACGTGTCACACATGATATACAACCACAGACAGTGCCTCGTCGTAGTGGGAGGGTTGTAAGGCAACCTGAAAGATTCATGTTTTTGGGAGAGTCTTCGGACTTGATCCCGGGTAAACATGAACCTGATCCACGAACATATGACGAAGTACTCCAAGATATAGATGCAGCATCTTGGCAAAAGGCAATGAATTCTGAAATAGAGTCTATGTACTCTAATAAGGTCTAGGAGCTTGTAGAACCACCTAATGGTGTAAAAGCCGTTGGATGCAAGTGGATCTACAAAAGGAAAAGAGGGACAGACGGGAAGGTAGAAACCTTCAAAGCTAGGCTTGTTGCGAAAGGGTACACTCAGAAAGAGAGAATCGATTATGAGAAGACCTTTTCATCGGTAGTCATGCTTAAGTCTATCCAGATACTCTTATCCATTGCTGCTCATATGGATTATGAGATTTGGCAAATGGATATCAAGACAACTTTCCTTAATGGAAGTCTTGAAGAGAACATCCATATGAAGCAACCAGAAGGATAAATTGAAAAAGGCAAAGAGCATCTAGTGTGCAAGCTCAATCGGTCCATTTATGGACTGAAGCAAGCTTCAAGGTCTTGGAACATCCGGTTTAATGAAGTAATCCAGTCATATGGATTTATTCAGTGTCCGGATGAGTCTTGTGTATACAAGAAGTATAACGGAAACGTGGTGGTATTTCTTGTACTATACGTAGATGATATTTTGTTAATTGGCAACAATGTCAAGGTATTATCAGACGTAAGGGTATGGTTATCCAAACAATTTGATATGAAGGACTTAGGAGATTGTGCACACATTCTTGGGATCAAAGTAATAAGGGATCGTAAGAAAAGAATGTTGTGTCTGTCCCAAGCCTCATATATAGATACAATCCTTGCTCGTTTTAGCATGCAGGATTCCAAGAAAGGTTTCTTACCTTTTAGGCATGGAGTAGCTCTATCTAAAGAAATGTCTCCGAAGACATCAAAGGAGATAGAGGACATGAAAGCAGTTCCTTATGCTCCGGCTGTAGGAAGCTTAATGTATGCAATGCTATGTACGAGACCTGATATTTGTTTTGTCGTTGGCATGGTCAGCAGATATCAGAGTAACCCTGGACAAGGACATTGGACTGCGGTAAAACATATATTAAAGTACCTGAGAAGGACTAGAGATTATATGCTAGTTTACCAAGCAGACGATTTGCTCCCTGTGGGTTACACGGATTCTGATTTCCAATCAGATAGGGACAACAGTAAGTCTACATCAGGCTAAGTGTTTACTTTAGGAGGTGGAGCCATTTCATGGAGGAGTGTTAAGCAGAAATGCGTTTCAGACTCAACCATGGAAGCAGAGTATGTAGTAGCCTCTGAGGCAACTAAAGAAGCAGTATGACTCAGGAACTTTCTAATAGACTTAGATGTGATTCCTGGTTTGCCCAAAATCATCACAATTTATTGTGATAATAGCAGTGCAGTTGCAAACTCGAAGGAACCACGAGCTCATAAGGTAAGTAAACATATAGAGCGCAAGTATCACCTGATACGAGATATCGTGAAGCGAGGAGAAGTTGTCATCGCCAAGATTGCATTAGCAGATAACCTGGCAGATCCTTTCACTAAGGCCCTTCTGGCGAAAGCTTTCGATCGGCATGTGGAGGGAATGAGAATCAGATGTATGGTAGAAGATATGTCAACTTAGTCATTATTATAAGTAGGAGATTGTTGGAGTGTATACTGAAAGCCTAAGCTTTTGTAAACATTTGTTTTGAATAAAGAATCACATTTGGTCAAATTATCTACATTTGTTTGTAGTTGTTCAATTAATTTATATTGTAGATAACATAGCATGTGGTGTCACATGCAGAAGATAATGTTATCAGTACCTTATAAATTATAAACAGTAGCTCACGACAAAAATGGAAAAGAACAAATCATTAGAAGGTCGTAGTGTAATTAGGTATCAGTTTATTTTGACTGTATAATTACACTAGTACACTTAGAGTGTATTGAGTAGGACCATTTGAGGTCGTTTCTTTTATACTGACTTTATAAAGGAACAAAGACCTCAGTTATTATGGAAGTGTGTGCTCTTAATCCTAATATAATAATAAACACATATATTTGATATTTATTTCTTTAATTTATCAATGGGTGAGATTTAATTCGATGAATCAATAAGCCCGATAAATTGGGAAATGGTATCACTTATAGTGTGTGTTGTTGATTATAGAAGGAAACTGTGTCCTAGAGATACTAGGTTGATAATGTCCTCAAGAGGAGCTCATAAGGATTGTCATGTTAAACCCTGTAGGTGGACTTAGTCCGACATTATGATAAGGTTGAGTGGTACTACTCTTGGACTAAGATATTAATTAAATGAGTTGTCAGTAACTCACTTAATTAGTGGACATTCGATATCTTAAACATAGGGAGACTAACACACTCATAATAAGAAGGAGCCCAAAAATGTAATTTGGGATTGGTGCGGTAGTTCAATAATAGTTCTCTAGTGGAATGAATTATTATTGATAAAATTAACTTGTGTGTTCGGGGCGAACACGGGATGCTTAATTTTATCGGGAGACCAAAACCAATTCCTCCTCTTGGTCCCTATCGTAGCCTCTTATTTATAGAGTACTATACCCACCTATACCCACCTAAAGGGGGCCAGCCAAGCTAGCTTGGGAACCAAGCTAGGGCCGGCCTAAGCATGAATTGGGGTGGTCGGCCCTAGCTTGAACCCAAGCTAGAGGGGTCGGCCATATTAAATTAAAAAAAAATTTAATTTTAATTTTTATTATGTGGAAGATATAATTTATTAAAGAGAATTAAAATTAAAATATCTCTTTTGTAAAAGATCTACAAAAGATTAAAGAAAGAGATTAGATCTCTTTTCTTATTTGTAGATTGGTGAGATATTTTATTTTCTCTTTAAAAATTATTCGCATGTTGTAAAATTAAAATTATGGAAATTTCTTTTTATCAACCATGAAGAGATTTTTGAAGAGAAATTTTTAATTTTAAAATTTTCGGAAACAAATTAGGAAGTTTTAATTTGTTGATTAAAACTTGTCTAATTTATTTCTCTATGTGGTGGCCGGCCAATATAGTTTAATTTGGGATATTTTATTTTATTTTTCTCAATTAAATCATGTCAAGGAAATTAAGGAAATTTTATTGTAATTAAATTTCCTAATTTGCCTAGGCCAAGAAATATAAAAGAAGGGGTGGGGGTGCCTTCATGAGGTGGACCTTAATTTTTTCTCTCCCTCTTTTGTTCCTTGGTGTGGCCGGCCATCATCATCCTCTCCCTCTCTTCCTCTTGTGGTGGCCGAACCTCTCTCTCCCCTTGGAGCTCTCGTGGTGGCCGGATACTACTTGGAGAAGAAGAAGAAGAAGAAGGAGAGAAAGTTAGCATCTCTTGGAGCTTGGTTGGTGTTTTAATTTTCTTCCTTGGTGAAGCTTCCTTATTGTTGGCCGAACCTAGCTAGGAGGAGAAGAAGGTGGTTGGTGGTTTCTCATCTCAGAAGATCGTTGCTCACACAACGTCCGAGGTTAGAAGAGGAATACGGTAGAAGATCAAGAGGTCTTTCTAGAAGGTATAACTAGTAATTTTTCCTTTCCGCATCATACTAGTTATTTATGGAAATAATACCAAATACAAGAGGCTTACGTTCTAGTATTTCGAATATGTTTTTCGAAGTTGTGTTTTTATTTTTCCTTGTGATTTGATTGTTCTTTTCGGTTAACCTAAAGTTATTTTAGGAAATTAAATATTAGATTTCTATAAAAGGTTTTGTCTAGTCGGTGGTGGTTGCTCCCATATCCAAGAAGGTCATGTACCTCGCCACGTCAGCACTGGGAACCGATTATGGAAATTAATATTTAATGGAATTAATAACTTAAGGTGATTTGGGTCGAACGTGTTAAGTTCCGCAGGAGATCCAAGTTAAAACCTAAAAGAACAAATAGATTAAGTTTTGGATCAAACGTGTTAAGTTCCGCAGGCGATCCAAAATTTAATTTAAAAGAACACATGGTAGCTAGGAAAAGGTTCAGACCTTTGTACAAAATTTTTGTACAGTGGAACCTCTAGGATTTCCGAGTAGCAACCATCACCATGAAGGTGCCCTCTGCCCTACTGCGCGGAGGTCTTCAACCAGTGACCTGAGGTGCCTCCAAGCTCCACGGAGGGCGCCTCAGGATTGTTCATCCGAGGCTTTTGCTTCTTTTTCACCCCCTGCAAGATGGGTTAGTCCAAAATACAAAACACATCCTGCAAGACAGAGTTTAGCACAATAAAATAAATTAAATATAAGAATTTGACAGTCACCGGACAATCTGATTCTGACTTCGGATATCCGACTGAAAATCCTAGGTCGAATCGACGCCTATTGTTCCCTCACTTAGGAACGCGTCCTCACCTACTCCACTTAGGAGAGTTTACCTGTTGCCAGTTGATTCTCCAGACCAACTGAACTTTTGCTCAATGCTTGAGGCTCCAGGACTTTCCGCTGGACATCCGCTCCATGACCTGCCTAGTCTTTCACCTAGTTCACGACACCAAGACTTTCCACCTAGAGTCCTCGACTCTAGGACTTTTGCCCGAAGCTCTCGACCCGTCAAGACTTTCCGCCTAGGGTTACCACCCCTTAGAACCTAGGGTTACCTCCCCCTAGGATTTTCCACCTGCCTAATCGCAGATAGAACTTTTACCTAAGTACACTTAGGGCTTTTCTGCAAGCTCATTCAAACCTATTAGATCACACATAACCTTAACTTTGAACCCTTTGTCATTATCGAAACTTAGGTTTGATCGTCGGATGCTTCCCGCACCAACAATCTCCTTCTTTTTTATTATGACAACAAAATTCAAAGTTAAGTAAAATAAGAGTACACAAAAATTATTAAGAATCAAGTAAACTATAACACTTTACGTGATTGTAGCAAATTGAACAAAATGAAATTAAGCAAAATGTTCGAGTTTTATTCATTTTTACCTTAACTTTCTCTTTCTTAATTTTCACTTTCCTCTCCCTCTTTGTCATATATAAAAAAATATATAAAGTTTAGAAAGGGATGGAAAGAAATGATAGTTTGCTCCCCCTGAAAGGAAGATTTGTCACTTGAAACTAGTAGTTGAAAAGAACAACTTAGCAAATATTATCTAGTCAAAATAATAGGTTTGTAAGTTAAGTTAATAAATTAAATTAAGGTTTTAAAACCAAGCTAATTTAAATTGAAGTGAGTACTTACAAACTTTTGATTTTAATTAAAGTTTTGAGAATTGAACATAGTTAAAAACTTTGAAAAATACTAGGCTCAAACTTTTAATTTTAATGTTGACTTCAATAATTTAATCTAACCTTAAAATAAGTCAAAAATATTTTTCATTTCAAAGCCAATTTAAGAAAAAATTTATTTTACACCCAAGTCAAAAATAATTTTTCATTTAAAAAATAATTTCTATCTTAAATCCAAGTCAAAAATAATTTTTATTTTAAATCCAAGTAAAAAATAATTCAACTTGGTTAAAAGAACCTTTTCACTCCCCCTTAATTCATGCCAACTAATTTATCAAAAATTTAAAGTCCTAGAGTTCAAGCATGAGTAACTAAATTATTTACTAACAACCAACTGTCTAATCTTTAGTTACTAGCTGTTACCAAGAGATAGTAGCTTTCACTTGGTTAGTCAAATTAAATAAATGTTCCAGTTAGTTTTGACTAAGCATGGATCACTTAACTTGATTAATATGATTTTGGTATTTATCGCCCAGACTTATGTCGATGCACAGACATAAACATTCTTAAGTCCAGACAGTACCCTATACATCTCACACCATTCTAAGTATTTTTCATACACAAGCAAGGTAATCCTAGTGTGCTTGTGAGATGCTCTGGCTGAAACTAAGGGTATATGCTTTCTATGGGGTAAATTCCTAGGCTAAGTCGAAAATTTTGAAAAACTAATAAAATTGGGGTTTTGAAAATATTTTTCCTAGGAGTAACAAACTAAAATAGCAGTAAAGCAAATCCAAGTCTATAAAGGATGTTTATCAAACAAACTAGAACAAGCAGTCTATAGATAGGATGTCAAATATATACACAGCATAGAGAAATATAAGAACTGATCAAGAAGGAGCATCGTCAGTAGGTGGTGGTAATGGTCACTCAGGGCCCCGGAGAGTCTGAAGAATCTGGTCAAATATGGAAGTCACATTATCCCGGAGAGCAGTCATCTCTCCCTGGAGTGTGCTGAAGCCATCCGAGATTGACTGCTGTAAATGCGCGGAAGACTCCTCGAGACGAGTGAGGCGATCCTCGATGGATAGTGAAGTCGAGGGTCGGGTCAAAATCGAGGGTCGGGTTGAAGTCGAGGGTTGTGCTGGAGGAGATCCTCAAAGAGATCTGCCTCTGTAAACTCTAACCACTCCTCTCCCTTCGCAAGGGCATAAAAGTCATCTCCTGCTGGAACAGCTGGCGGTGGTCCACCTCTCCAGGCTAGGATCCCCTGAGCGGTGATATCTACATGCACTAGGGCTAACTAACGCTGTCCGAACTCATCGTAAGGACCAAGGGAAGTAACCCTCCCCTGGGTCGTGTCTATCTCTAGGGTCGAAAACATATATGTCAAGACATGACAATAGGGCATATGGATCTCAAGCATAGTGACGAGACCGGTGACACATATGATGTTATGGAACATATGTAAAGCTATATCTATGTCCAACCGCTGACAAAGGGCATATAAAAAGAAAGAATGAGAAGGGCGCATCTTCAGAATGTTCCGAGATGCGATCGACGAGATGCAAGAAGTCAGGACTCGATACATAATATAGTCATGGACCCTAAGAGAGAGTGACTTGAAATCAGTCACTATAGGTGGTCTCTCCTCCCCAAAAAGATACATATAAATAGTATCTAGGGTGAAATGGGAGTAGGGCTCACCAAATGGCAAGTCTCTGCTAGGGTAGCACAAAAAGGAACATGTGGATGGCCTAAGTCCTAGACTAGTGCATAAAAGGGTGGGAGAAAACTGAATATCCCTTCCACCAACTCTGGTGGAGTAGGTCAAATCATCTACTCTATCTAGATTATTATAAAACTGTGCACATAGGTCATGATTAACTGCATAACTGCAGTAAACCAGCTTATCTAGCTGGTAGTGCTCAAACATCTGGATGATAGATGGACAATACTTAGTAAAAAAGGATCTTCTTAAGTAGTGACATTTTAATGCAGTAAATTTATGCCTAAGGAACTCTATCCTATGTCGCTCAGAGGGAAACCTAGGATCCCTCGATGGTGTGCTACTAGAAGCAACGTCTACATTCCTTCTTTTCCTATTTTTACACAAGGAATCATATAACAAAAAGTACAAAGGAAATACATATTGATGTGATAAACGAAGTAGGGTATACCTAGGAGGCATGTTGGGGTCGAAAGGGAGAAAATTTGGTGTTGGAGGGCGCCTTGGTGTGAGATATTTCGTGCTTGAGCCATGAAGAACACGAACAGAGTCACCTCTGTTCGTTGGGAAAAACAGCGTTAAGGGCGCCCTTAACGGGTTCTGGGGGGCGCCTCCAATTGGTGGGAGGCGCCCTCCAGGGATTTGGCGAGAGTTTTTCCCGCCGCTCACGAGGGCGCCTCCTTTTGTTTCGGAGGCGCCTTCGTGAGGTGCCCTAAGCGGGTTAAACAATTTTTTATTTATTATTACTTTGATTTATTATTTAAGTTTTAATTTAAGTTAAATTGATTGTTAAGTTACGATTGATTAATTGAATTTATTTAAAATTATGAATATTGATTAAAATTATTTATTAATTAAGTTAAGATTATCTATCAATTAGGTTAGTTGATTTAGTAATTAAGTTAAAATTATTTATTTGATTTAATTAAGTTAAAATTGATTAATAGATTTTATTTAAAATTGTTAATATTGATAAGTTGAAATTGATTAAACTTGATTAATTGATTTTATTTAATTCTAAATTATACCTAGGTCCATCTCATCCATTTCTAAATTATCAATCAGGGAACCTTATGGATTTTGTGAGATGGTTAATTTTATCTTTTGATTTAAATTATATCTAAGGATTAATTTACATTTGAGTTAGACTCAGATTTTTCAATTGGTCATTTAAATACACATTTCAAAGATTAGCTTCCAAGCTGTGGCGAGGTACTAGGCCTTCTTGGGTATGAGATCATCCACCACTTCTAGACAAAGCCTCTCAAAGAAATTAGATATTTAATTTTCCTTATCTAACTAGTCAAGTGTAAATTACGTTTAGGTCTAACTAGTCAAGTGTAAATTACGTTTAGGTCCTTATCTAGCATAATCTAAGCATGTATAATAAAAGCAGTAAGAGCAATCATCAAACAATTCTAAAAATGATTTTCCTATTGGCTCCCCCTGGATCATAGCCTCGATATGGTCTATCAAGGTAATGGATTTGATCCTTAGGGACCCAATATTGTCCAAGTCCAACTTGATTAATCAAGTTCGGCTTGGGGACCCATGCTTGGACTAATTTGCTATTATTTCTATTTACCAGAGATAAATATAACTTGTATTTCCTTTTAGCCTTGAATCCAAGTCCAGATCGGTTGTAAACGGCTCGCTGTTTTCCAAGAATCATATCAAGATTCTTGGAACCCAGAGTAAACCGTTCAAACGTGTCCTTTAGTTCCTTGACTTGATTTTTTAGGCTAGAATTCTCTTCCTCAAGCTTTTGAACTTGAGTTGAGATTCCAGTCTGATCAAGATCAGTCAAGGAGCTAGGGTTAGTCACTTCTTTAAGGAATGTTACTTCCTTTTGAAGTGACTTAACCCGGACATTCGATTTAGCTAGCTTACATAACAAATAATTAACTAAAATGTATAATTTATCTATTTGACAAGCACTTACAGTGGGTTTAGGCCCTTCAGAAATAGATACGGATCCGTGGCTTCTCTCAGACTCAGCTTCCGATTCGCTCTCGGTCTTCGATTCATCGATGTGTGATAACCATGATTTTACTGTATTATTTTGATTCATATATGCATGGTTTGATGTTGATTTCATAGGTTTAAATCATGGTTACATCACATTTTGTGCATTGTGTGTATTTTTGGACTTAATTACAAATTATCTTATTTTTGTGTTATTTGGTGCTAACATTTGATTCTTATTTTGTAGGCATCAAAGGATCGTGGATGTGGATCTATTTGAACCGAAATTGAGCTTGAATCGGAGTTTAAACGAAACGATCAAACCTTGAAGTTATATGGACCGTTCATCTACAATCAAGCATATCTGAGTCATCCATCGAAGATCTGGCCCATCCAACCTAATGCGGAGGAGATCTCAGCCATAGATGAAGATCCAGAGGTTTTGATCCAGATCTGAATTCATACAGCCATTGATCAAGCCCGAATTAATCTGGACCGTTCATCGAAGATTGGGTAGATCTGAACCATCCAGTGAAGATCTGGTCGATCTGACCTAAGGGAGAGTAGATCCAGACCCTAGATGAAGATCAGTACCTCCGGATTAGATTTTGGGTGGCTTTTCACCGTTGATCAAGCGCCAAATCGATTTCAGCCGTCCGTTCAGATCTGAAACAGATTCAAAACATAAGCTACAGTAGCTTCCAGGCTTCGTCCACTCCTCCACGCAGCTTTGTCTCGGCGCGCGTTTTCTTCCGGATTCCGGCCCCTTTCCTTTCTCCGATCATCTCTCAATCTTCAACATCAGTGAGAGATCTTCTCAGCAGCTTCATCCCGATTCTCTGGAACTGACTTTGGGTGTTCCCTCCTGCGCAATCTCCACTTCTGCGATACCTCTGTTCACCTCAGATTTGGAGGTGTTCTTCCAAATCTGAGCTCCAATTCCCATCAGCAACGCTCGGCGGTACTGAGCTTCATCCGACCACAATCCGCAATCCGTAGCTTCCATTCCAGATTCAGAGGTCAAGGTTTGGAGATTTCAAGATTTTCGGCCATTATTGGGTTTAGGGTTGTTTCCAGCGTGTCGGGGTGGGTGGTCCGTCGACATTGTTGAGCACTCCTTGAATTGAGACGCAGCTGAGATGCTCCACTGAGGTGCAGAGTTGGGTGGTCTTGACTTTGGCACTCTTGTGTGACGGCAAGAGTGTGAAGTTGGGTGAATTGATTGGTTTACCTTTTTAGTTCATTTTGTTATTGTTTTGTAGCTAGAACAGCTTTATTTCGATTTAGATATGATTTTATCACTGCCATTTAGCATTTCTTTATCTTGTTGAAGTTAATTTCGTGTCTTGTAGTGTAATTTCATTGATGCAATTTAGTATAAGTCTTATTTGATGCTTTGTTAATGGTTAAGTGTTTAAGTTCTAGTTAGGGTTTCAATTGTGCTTTAGATTAGATTTATCTTATGTCTTGTTATTTCATTGCTTAGTTTAAGTGTGTTAATGATTTAATCAAAACGTAGGGTGACAATACGTTATGGTTCGATTGTTGGCACCTAGGTACATTTCTTTTATGCATTAGATTAATTTCTTATTTGCTGTGCTTTTCCTTTGTTAGAATTAGATTCAAAGCTTAAACCCCATTTATATGTTAAAACCCCCGAAAATATAATAACATACAATCCTAGATTACATCCTACTGTTGGTTCCTCGAGGTTCGATCCTGGGCTCGTTATTACAACATTATTGTTTAGTTAAGGGGTTCAGTGAAATATACATTTGTACAATTTGATTAGCGGATGTGACAGACTCGTTATCAATGTGTTCCCGTGCCGTCAGTGCAAGGAAGCTCGTCTGCTCAAGCTCTTCGTTGGAATCTTATGAAGAGGACTCGTCCCATGTAGCTTGTAGTGCTTTCTTCTTTCTCTATTTCTTTGCTTCTTTTAGGTCGGGACAATTGGTCTTGATCTGTCCCTTTTGATTGCACCCATAGTAGGTTACTTCGAACTTTATCTTTTTGGGCTGGACCATCTTCTTGATATCCTTCTTTGTGAGCCCCTTCTTCTTTCTGTAGAGCTTGCGTACTAGGTTGACGAGTTCGACTTCTACCTCGTCGTCGTCATTATCTGAGTCCGGTTCTTCTTTGGACTCGGGTTCGATCTGATGCTTCTTTCTTGCCTCCTTCGTTTTGCTTATACATGCAAACAATGCAACACCTTTCTCGGTCAGATGTGTATTAGTCTGTTCATGTAATTCGAATTCGGAAAATAACTCATCTAGTTTAATTAAAGAAAAATCCTAAGTAACTTTGTAAGTATCAACCATGGATGCCCACAAGGCGTTCCTCGGAAATGCATTAAGTGCGTACCTTATGATGTCGTGGTTTTCCACTTTCTGTCCGATCGCGTGGAGTCCGTTCAGGAGGTCTTGAATTCGCTCATGAAGCTGGCTTGCTGTCTCTCCTTCCTGCATTTTGATATTATATAATTTATTAAAGAGTATATCGTTCTTACTTACCTTTGTGTCAGACGTGCCCTCGTGCGGCCCGATCAGTTTTTCCCATAGCTCTTTTGCGCTTGAGAATGGGCTGACTCGATTTAGTTCCTCCTTTGTCAGTCCACATTGGAGGGTGCAGGTGGCTTTTGCGTTGGCCTCGCCCTTCTTAATGATGCTTGCGTCCCAGTTCTCGCATGCTACCGGTTTTCCCGAGCTGTCGAGTGGAAGTGTGATCCCAGTCTTGATGATCATCCACATCTCGAACTGAATTTAGAGGTATGACTCCATTTGACCCTTCCAGTAGCCAAAGTCCTCACCGGTGAAGAGCGGAGGGCGGGTTATGCTGTAACCTTCTTGATGGGCTATTATAGCAAAGGGAGATCTCGCACATAAGAAAAAAAACAAAAACGTGTTCTAAGACTTAGTCTTGGATTAGTAGTGCGAGATAAATAAAAATAAAACACGAACTCGAGTGGTGTTGCACCAGCTTCGAGCAAAAACTTCAATTGCGAAAAAAATGGATCAAAAGGTGGCAATTATACCGATTCCGATCGACTATGAAAAATCAGAAAATTACCATGAAAATATTGCTTGAATGGTGGTTGCACCAATTCGAAGTGACCCTGCTCTGATACCAATTATTGGATCGAAAGCACTAGAGGGGGGGAGGTGAATAACGCTCGTGACTTTCACTTTCATTTCGGAAGACTTTCGAGTAAACACAGCGGAAAAGTAAATAATGCAAACGCTTCAAAGACTGGGGCGACTCCTATTCCAAGATCCATGCTCGTTGAGCGTTTACTTTGGGTAATCACTATTGTTGGTGCAACCTTAGGTCAAGGTTGACCTGGTTGACCCGACTCGAGTTGACGTGACTCGAGTTATATTTTGATGTTTGACTTGGGAAGATTGTCGGTGCAACCTTAGGTCAAGGTTGACCTAGTTGTGTTGCATGTTGATGTTTGACACTCGTGAGAGAGTTCTATTCTTGATGTGGGACAAGAATAGATGTTTGGGAGATTATTGGTGCAACCGTAGGTCAAGGTTGACCTGGTTGACCTGATTCGGGAAAAGTCCAAGTATGGAGACTTGGCACGGAAAAGTCCAAGCAGGGAGCTTGGCACTGGAAAAGTCCAAGTATGGGGACTTGGCACGGAAAAGTCCAAGCAGGGAGCTTGCGCGCGAAAAGTCCAAGTATGGAGACTTGGCAGGGAAAGTCAAAGAGGGGTTTTGGCAGGGAAAAGTCACAGTGAGTGAAGCCAGGCGGTGAAATCCTGGTGAGTGAATCCGGTGAAAATCCTAGTGAGTGAAGCTAGGTGAAGGTGAAAGTCACGGTGAGTGAAGCCGGGCATTGGGAAAATCCTGGGAAGTGAGGCGGTGAAAATCCTAGTGAGTGAAGCTAGGTGAATGGGAAGTCCTAAGCTGGGATGTTAGGCGGTGTGGAAAATCCCAGTGAGTGAGGCGGTGAAAATCCTAGTGAGTGAAGCTAGGTGAATGAGAAAGTCCTAACGGGATGTTAGGCGGTGTGGAAAGTCCCGGTGAGTGAAGCCAGGCAGGTGGAAAGTCCCGGTGAGTGAAGCCGGGCGGTGGGAAAGTCCTAAGCGGGATGTTAGGCAATGGAAATCTGGTGAGTGAAGCCGGTGAAAGTCCAGTGAGTGAAGCGAGGGAAAATCCAGATGGATCGGGGATGATCGGACTTACGGTGTTGGAAAGTCCAAGTAGGTCAAAGGATTGACCGGACACTTGGCGGGAGTTCTAGCAGTCGAGGGAGTGACCGGATGTTAGGGATGAAGTACCAATAGGTCAAGGTTGGCCGGATATTGGTTTGAAGTCTTGGGACTTGGTTTGGGCCAAACCCAAGCTCTGGATCGGTCACCAAACCGATCCGGTGATACTGTTTGCTCGATCGGTGCGGTGACCGATCGAGATCTGAAGCTCTGTTGATTCTTGATCGATCGTGGCCGATCGGCCGTAACAGAGGCAAAGAGAGCGGTGATCGGTCCGGCCGATCAGGGATCCTGATCGATCCGGACCGATCAGAGACGATGTCGCTGAGGTTGGGATCGATGCGTGGACCGATCCGGTTGATCGGTCCACGGGCCGATCGAACCCGCATGAAGGTGGGCAGCTTTACGTGAAGAAGGCGATCGGTCCGGAGACCGATCGATTAGGTCACCGATCGCGGCAGACACACCCCGTTGCGTCGCAACGGCTAGATTTCTTCTGTGTTTTCTTCGCTTTCTTCGCAGGTTATAAAAGGAGGGCTACGGCTGCGAGCCAAATGTTCCTGCTCTTCTTCTGCTGAATCTTTTCTGCTTCCTGCTGAGCTTTGGTTGAGCTCTCATTGTGCTGAGTTCTGTTGAACTCGTCGAAGCTCTGCGTGAGTTTCCTGCTGGTGTTCTAGCTGCTGGATCCGAGAAGCTGCTGCTTCATCAAGGTTCCAGTCGACAACAAGAGGCAAGCAAGTGTATTACAATTTCTATTGTTCTTGTTTGTTTTCTCCATTGTTGTACTCCTTTGTTTGCTGTTGCAAAAGAGTGTGGCGAGGTTTCTCCACCCATAAGGAGTTTATATTAGCCGGTTCTCCGGGGACTCATCCACCGACGGATTGACCGGACTCGTCCACCTTACGGACACGCCGAGGAGTAGGAGCCCTAATCTCCGAACCTCGTTACATCCATCGAGTTTGAGGTTTGATTTCTTTCTTTGTCGCTTCTATTGTTTTATTTCCGCTGCGCTAACTCGACATTGTAGAAAGAATCGAGAACGAATTGGGGTCGGCTATTCACACCCCCCTCTCTAGCCGTACAAAGGATCCTAACAAGTGGTATCAGAGCGAAGGTTCGCTCTTCATCGGATCAACACCCGTGGGAGCAAAGCTAGAGAATGGATCTCTATGGAGAAGATGTCACGATTCAACCCTTCTACGAGTCTCACGACAACTTCACATATTGGAAGGTAAGGATGATGTACTTTCTTAGGACTAATATGTTAAATTGGTTTTGTGTACAAGAAGGTTTTTCCCCTCCGATGGACGAGGAAGGAAAACCTATCAAGAAGAAGGAGTGGACGAAGGAGCAAATCCACAAATCAACCATCAATGATGAGGTAACGAAAATCATTGAATTTTCTTTACCTAATGATGTTTTGTGTAGGGTAGAAGGATACAATAGTGCCAAGGAGTTGTGGAACAACTTGGCCAAACTTCATGAGAAGAACTCCACTTCAAGTCATGAAGAGGAGACAAGTGAGTCATCAAGTAGCTCACTTCATGGAGATAGAGAATTGGGAGTTGAGGGCTACTCAACATCCAAGGAAGAAGAGGAGGAGAGCTCTTCTTCAAGATCGGAGCAAGAAGAAGCATCTACCTCCGGAAGGGATGAGGAAAAGAGCCTTCATCCATCCTCAACCCTAGGTAACTCAAGCATCGTAATTTCAAATAAGTTACATATAATATGCTTTGAGTGTAGGGAGTTTGGGCACTACAAGAGTAAGTGTCCAAGGAGGGTTAGGAAGACTCCACCGGCACCAAAAGTCAAGGGAGCCGGAGTCCCGACACGCAAAGGCAAGGAGCACGTGGTATGCTTCCAATGCAAGCGAAGGGGACATTATCGGAGTCATTGTCCGAGGGGGAGGCAACCTCACAAGGGCAAGAGACCGGGCACATCGATAGGGGGAGCTAAGGCAAACCCTAAGGTAACCTCTAAGGTTCATTTTTGCAATTCTAATAAAATGCATGCTAGGAGTTTTATTGCAATTGCAAATAATGATAAGCATGATAATCTTAGGAATCAATATATGTGCTTAGGTGCCAAACATGTGAGCCTAGATAAGGATAACACTAGGAAGGCTAACCCTAGGATCAACCCATCTAAGGCTAAGGATAACCTAGGTAGGAATCCTAAATCAATTAGACACATGCCTAGGAATACCTCAAGGAAGAGTGATAAATCAAAAATTGAGGTATTAGAGAAGGAGAATCAAGTCTTGAAGTCAAGACTTGATACTTTGGAAAAGACTCTTAAGAATTTGGAGAAGTCATCTCTAGGCTCTAAGAGTCAAAAACCAATGTCCAAGGACAAGAAAGGTTTGGGTCACAAACCTAAGTCCCAAGTGGTCAAGCCCACTTACCACAATGTTCCATTTGATTATGGAACAAAACCTAGGGCTAGGAAGACCATTACCAAGGTCACAAGGGGAGTCACCCCTATAGTTGCCCTTGATGAGACCCAAATGACCAAGGCTTTAAAGCCTAAGAGGGTCATTAGGAGGGTTGCTAGGGAAGTTATCCCTAGTGAATATTTAGTGAACCCAATGAGCTCAAATAGGTATTGGGTTCCTAGGAGCATCTTCTCTACCCCATAAATGGGTTAGAGAGTGTCAACTCCAATAAGAAGGGTAGTTAACCCAACTTTGAGGAAATTGACACTCAAGGAGCATTTTCAAGGTGTTGAGAACCTTTGAAAATGAAATGGAATTATCATTTACTCCTTTGAAGAGCTAAATGTGCCTAATGGTGGAAATATCATTTTTAATCTTAAGTGGCACAATTTGAGGAAAACCTAGAGAAATACCATAATTGGGATTTTGGTTTCTCTTAGGGATATATGGGCAATCTAGGGTTAGATTTTAAGTTAGCTAAGGCTAAGGATACTTAGATAGGGAATTTAGGTATTTTATTTGTGCTAACTTGCCATGATTGGTTACCATATGCCATGCCATGACATCATATTTATTTTATTATCATTTGAAATGTCATGATAATGCTTAGGCTAGTTGTTATGTCATGTTTATTTAAGTTTCAAACTTTATGCCATGACATCATGACATTGGCACATGTTTTCATTTATGATACCATTTTATGCCATGTCATCATCTCTTGCATTAATAATCAATTGAATTGATTTAAGGATGAAAAATACATTTTGATATTGAGATCAAATTTGTGTTTAGAAAATGCATGAGAACTTAGCCTAAGTTGACCTTAACCCATATCTCACATCAAATTGACTTGAATGTGGTTTGATACACCTTAGATGTGTGTGAGATATTAGGATCATGAATTAGGATCAAGGTGCATAGTTCTTGTACCTAGATGAGCCTAATTCAAGAAATTGAGGATCATAGGGAAAGCTTGTGTACAAGTCATGTACATCTAGCCCTAAGATTATGGTCCTAAATTCAAATGGTTTTAAAAGCATTTTAAAATTGATTTGAAAAACCTTGATGAAGCTTTCCTAGTGATAGCATTCATCATTGAACTTTGTGATACAAAGTTGAGTTAAAACTTGAACTATTTCAAAGTTTTTGAACTTTGTATCAAGATTTGAAAATGGAAACTATTTTCATAGAAAATTATTTTTCCATGATAGTGTATGATATGAGGAATGTATCCTCAAAATTTCACAATTTTGAATTTTCTGGAATTTATTAGGGATTACGAATTTGGGAGGAAAATCAAAATCCACTGATCGGTGTCTGGATCGGTCATTTGGACCGATCCGAGGCTGGATCGGTCCTGGACCGATCCAGTCTTGTGGATCGATGCGGTGACCGATCCGGTGAGCTCGATAAGCGTGCCAATGTCTTGAAATTCATTGCATGTCGAAATTTCGGTGAAAGTTGGTTTTAGATTTATAAAGGTTTGAAACTCTCAAGACATTGTTGGTGCAATGGTCAAGGGAGTTGGCCTTTAGGGGAGTTTTAACTAAAAGTGGAGTTGACTTTTGGGGAGTTTTACTCCTTGAGGATTAGTGATATGGGATTATCACTAAGTGGATTGTTGAGCTTAGTATCAAGGGAAAATAAGAGTTTCAATGAAAGGTATGGGACTTTCATTAGGAAGAAACTCTTGACCTTGATACCCTCCTTTTCTTTTGATGTGTGTCAAAGGGAGAGTGTTCATTGGAGAATTATTGGAGAACCCAAGTTGGGTTATCGGTTTAACCTAAGCTAGGGAAGATTGTCAAGGAATGTTCGAGGAAGAACATTGGAATACTTTTGATGTGTGTCAAAAGGGGAGAATTATTAGAGAACCCAAGTTAGGTTATCGGGTTAACCTAAGGGAGAATGTCTAGAGAATGTTCAAGGAAAGAACATTGGACATTGGAAGATGGTTGGAAAACCTAAGTTAGGTTATCGGGTTAACCTAACTTGATTATGGTTTTGTCAAACATCAAAAAGGGAGATTGTTGGTGCAACCTTAGGTCAAGGTTGACTGGTTGACCCGACTCGAGTTGACGTGACTCGAGTTGTATTTTGATGTTTGACTTGGGAAGATTGTCGGTGCAACCTTAGGTCGAGGTTGACCTAGTTGTGTTGCATGTTGATGTTTGACACTCGTGAGAGAGTTCTATTCTTGATGTGGGACAAGAATAGATGTTTGGGAGATTATTGGTGCAAACGTAGGTCAAGGTTGACTGGTTGACTGATTCGGAAAAGTCCAAGTATGGAGACTTGGCGCGGAAAAGTCAAGCAGGGAGCTTGGCCTGGAAAAGTTCAAGTATGGGGACTTGGCACGGAAAAGTCAAGCAGGGAGCTTGGCACGCGAAAAGTCCAAGTATGGAGACTTGGCGGGGAAAAGTCAAGCAAGGAGTTTGGCACGGGAAAAGTCCCAGTGAGCGAGGCAGGCGGGAAATCCTGGTGAGTGAATCCGGTGAAAATCCTAGTGAGTGAAGCTAGGTGAAGGTGAAAGTCCGGTGAGTGAAGCCGGGCATTGGGAAAATCCTGGGAGTAGGCGGTGAAAATCCTAGTGAGTGAAGCTAGGTGAATGGGAAGTCCTAAAGGGATGTTAGGCGGTGTGGAAAATCCTGGTGAGTGAAGCGGTGAAAATCCTAGTGAGTGAAGCTAGGTGAATGAGAAAGTCCTAGCGGGATGTTAGGCGGTGTGGAAAGTCACAGTGAGTGAAGCCGGGCGGTGTGGAAAGTCTGGTGAGTGAAGCCGGGCGGTGGGAAAGTCCTAACTGGGATGTTAGGCAATGTGGAAATCTGGTGAGTGAAGCCGGTGAAAGTCCCAGTGAGTGAAGCCAGGCAAGGAAAATCCAGATGGATCGGGGATGATCGGACTTCTGGTGTTGGAAAGTCAAGTAGGTCAAAGGATTGACGGACACTTGGCGAGGAGTTAGGTCAAGGGAGTGACCGGATGTTAGGGATGAAGTACCAATAGGTCAAGGTTGACGGATATTGGTTTGGAAGTCTTGGGACTTGGTTTGGGCCAAACCAAGCTGGATCGGTCACCAAACCGATCCGGTGATACTGTTTGCTCGATCGGTGCGGTGACCGATCGGATACTGAGAAGCTCTGTTGATTCTTGATCGATCGGTGACCGATCGCAAGCAACGAAGGCAAAGAGAGGCGGTGATCGGTCCGCAGGCCGATCGGGCCATCTGATCGATGCGGGGACCGATCGAGACGATGTCGCGAGGTTGGGATCGGCGTGGACCGATCCGGTATCGGTCCAGCCGTCGAAACCCGAAGGTGGGTAGCTTCGTGAAGAAAGCGATCGGTGGAGACCGATCGAATAGATCTGATCGGTCCCGGCCGATCAGGCACTAGCCGTTCGTCCGCAGCTAGATTTCTTCTGTGTTTCTTCGCTTTCTTCGCAGGTTATAAAAGGAGGGCTGCTGCTGCGAGCCCAAACGCTTTTCCTTCTCCTTCTTCCTGTCCCTAATGCTGCTTTGGTTGAGCTTTGTTGAGTTCTGTTGAACTCGTCGAAGCTCTGCGTGAGTTTCCTGCTGGTGTTCTAGCTGCTGGATCCGAGAAGCTGCTGCTTCATCAAGGTTCCAGTCGACAACAAGAGGCAAGCAAGTGTATTACAATTTCTATTGTTCTTGTTTGTTTTCTCCATTGTTGTACTCCTTTGTTTGCTGTTGCAAAAGAGTGTGGCGAGGTTTCTCCACCCATAAGGAGTTTATATTAGCCGGTTCTCCGGGGACTCATCCACCGACGGATTGACCGGACTCGTCCACCTTACGGACACGCCGAGGAGTAGGAGCCCTAATCTCCGAACCTCGTTACATCCATCGAGTTTGAGGTTTGATTTCTTTCTTTGTCGCTTCTATTGTTTTATTTCCGCTGCGCTAACTCGACATTGTAGAAAGAATCGAACGAATTGGGGTCGGCTATTCACACCCCCCTCTCTAGCCGTACGAAAGGATCCAACAACTATAAGTTCGTAAGAGTATAATTTTAGAGTACAACAACTAAGTACAATAAGAAAATATACCAACAACTTTAAGAATAAGAAATTCGAAGCTTCAGATTGTCGGTGTCTTGCTACAACTTTATCGGGTGGTTCTTTGAGCAGTGAATGAAAGATAGATCACGTTTTTGTTGTTGTTCTTTGTTGCTGCTCGAGGCTGCCTTTTATAGCCTGTGGAGGGCGCCTTCAACCCTGTCAAAAATGCAGCGTCGATAAGCCTTGACTTCTTCATGGCTTATCCTCCTGAGGGCACCTCCAACTGCATAAAGGGTGCCTTCCACCTACATCCAGGGCGCCCTCAATTTTAAACCAAACCGAATTTGTATTAAGCTAAATAGAATTTTTTGAAAAAAAAAATCAGTTTGTTTAGTTTTATCAAAAATTTGATTCAGTTTATTCAAATTTTTTTTATCAAAAATTGGTTCAATTCTGTTTGTCCGAAGAAAAATCGGTTCGCTTTGGTTAGTTCGGTTTTAACTAAATACTCACACCTACTTGCATCTTTTGGTTGAGTTATAAATGTGGTCCCTAAATGCTTGATGACCTTCCGATTGGTAAAATCTAGACTCTCGTGTCTCTTGATCGAATTATAAATGTGGTCCCTATTGGAGTGTATACTAAAGGTCTAACTTTTGTAAACATTTATTTGTTAAAATAAAAGAATCACATTGGTCAATATCTGCATTTATTAAATGTAATTGTTCAATTAATTTATATAGTAGACAACATGGAGTGTGGTGTCACACTCAGAAGATCATGTTGTCGGTTCTCTATAAATTATAAACAGTTGCTCGCAACTAAGATAGAAAGGAACAAACTATCAGTATAGTCATAGTGTAATTAAGTATTAGTTTATCTTGACTAATAAATTACACTAATACACTTTAAGTGTATTGAGTAGGATCATTTAGGTATTTTCTTTTATACTGACTTAGTAAAAGAACTAAACCTTAGTTATTATGGAAGTGTGTTCTCTTAATCCTAATATAATAATAAGCACATATATTTAATATTTATTTTTTTGATCTATCAAAGGGTGAGGTTTAGCTCGATAAATCAATATGCTCGATAAGTTGGGAAATGATATTACTTATAGTGTGTTATTGATTATAGAAGGAATCTGTGTCCTAGTTATCTAGGTTGAGAATGTCCCCAAGAGGAGCTCATAAGGATTGTCATGTTAAACCCTGCAGGTGGACCTAGTCCGACATGAAAATAAAGTTAAGTGGTACTACTCTTGAAGCTAGATATTAATTAAGTAAGTTGTCAGTAACTTACTTAATTAGTGGGCATTCGTAATCTTAAACACAGGGAAACTAACACACTCATGATAAGAAGGAGCCCATAATGTAATTTGGGATTGGTGCAGTAGTGCGGTAATAACTCTCTAGTGGAATGAGTTATTATCGATGAACTTGAGTTGTGTGTTCGGGGCGAACATGGGATACTCAAGCTCATCGGAAGGCCAAAACCAATTTCTCCTCTAGGTCCCTGTCGTAGCCTCATTATAGCCTCAAGTCCATCCAAATGTAAGACTCTTCTTGGTGTCCAAGAAGGGGGCCGGACCATTGCTTGGTGACCAAGCAATGGCCGACCACATCCTCTTGAAAGGGGCCGGCCATAATAATTCAAAAAGGGAGGGTTGTTTTGAATTTTTTAAAATCTTCTCTTTGTAGAAAACTATAAGTTTTAAAAGAGAGATTTTAATTTTTAAAACTTTCCTTATTTGAATTAGGTCACATGTTTAAATAGAGAGTTTAAAGATTTTAAAACTTTCCTTTTTTAACCATCCTTATGGTTTAAGAAAAAAAAACAAAAGAAGTTTTAAAATTTAAATTTTCTATCACCATGTTAAAAAAGTAAATTTTATAAGAAAGGTTTTAAATTTTAAAACATGGTTTTAATTTTTAGAAACTTTCCTTTTTTAACTCATACTTTAGGAAAGAGAGATTGTAAATTTTATAAGAGGATTTCTTCTTGTAAAATTTTTAAAAAATTATTTTTCCTTTCCTTTTAATTGTGGCCGGCCACCTTGCTTGGTGCCCAAGCAAGGGCCGCCCAATAGGATTAAACCAAATTCAATCATAAACCAAATAGGATTGATCATAACCATTGATTGGTGATTGATTCAATCAAGAGGAAAGAAAAGGAAAAATAAAATGGAAAAAGGAAAAACTCTTGGATGATTTTATTTTTTGTAAAAGGTTTTTCCTTATTTTCCTTGGGCAAGTAATATAAAAGAAGGGGTGAGGGGGCTTCATGAGACACAACTCTTATTCTTTTGCTTGGGTGATCTCTTGGTGGCCGACCCTCTCCCTTCTTCCTCTCCCTTTGCTCTCTTCTCCTTGGTGGTGGTGGTGGCCGAATTTTAGAAGAAGGAGGAAGCTTTTGGGTGGTGTTCATCTTGGAGGATCGTCGCCCACATGACGTCCAAGGCGAGGCGAGGAATACGACAGAAGATCTCGAGGTCATTAGCATACAAAGAGAAAGTATAATTAGCAATTATTTTCCGCATCATGCTAGTTTTTCTCTTTGTAAGAATTCTAAATACAAGAGGCAATTAGATCTAGTTTATCGAATTTATTTTTCGATTTTGTGTTTTCTTCTTTTTCGAATTTGTGATTCGATTGTTCTTTTTGGTTAACCTAAAGTTATTTAAGGAAATAAATATTAGCTTTCCTTAAAAGGCTTTGCATAGGCGATGGTGGTTGCTCCCATATCCAAGAAGGCCATGTGCTTCGCCATGCAGTCCTGGAAGCCAATTTTGGAAATTAATATTTATGGAATTAATAATTTAGGTAGATTTGAATCAATAGTGTTAAGTTCCGTTTGCGATTCAAATCTAAACCATTAAGAACAGATAAGTTAAATTTGGAATCAATGATGTTAAGTTCCGTCTGCGATTCCTGATTTAATTTCTAAAGAACACAATAGGTTATTTAAGGAAAGGTTCGACACTTGTACAAAATTTTTTATACAGTGGAACCGGTACGTTTTCCTAGGATTAACCAACAATTGGTATCAGAGCTAGGGTTTGCCTCTGTGTATTTTTATAATTCAAATAGGTTATGCACATGTCATACATAATTTAGGCAGGATAGTAGTAGGATGTGCTAACTCTTTGGTTGCAGACTCCAACTATTATGGCTTATTGATATTGTGCGTGATTGGACCCTTGGGCATGTCAAGGGCATTATTTGTGTGCATGATTGTATGTATAAAATACAGCAGGAGCTGTTTTATTTTTAGAATTTTATTTTTTGTTCGATCTAGAATACATGTACATTCCCTCGTGGAATATAGGATTGATATATGTAAAATTCTATTTTTGTCGCGGATCGGATTCTTGCGAGGCGTGATACTTTTGGAGCACCAGAGGCGCAGCGAAATAAGAAGCAAGAAGGATGCGACAACTGGACCCGATGGCGGTGGCTAAAGATGACAGCAGCTAGGGTTGGAGCATACTGAAGACAGTGATGGAAAAAGCCATAATAGTTAGAAAATTAATTTCCAAATTTATTGCTTTTGTTTACTGTGATGTTTATATGCATGTGATGTATGCTAGGATAGGTTAAAAATCCTCAATTTTAAATAACTAAGTGGGAGAGGGATTTTAATAAATCCCATGGTCTCCATTACTGGTTTGTAAGTGATGCAACAAGCCTGCGTGTTGGCTCTGAGTGCCTCCCTCCACAACGGATGAGTTTGTTGCGGATCACTAGATCAAACTTCCTTTTATGGATGGTTAAAGGAAATTATTTAAGAGCGTGTGATCTTCTCCAACTGAAGGGGCACAATCCTATTTAATGGACTTAGTATCAAGTAATGGTATACACTTAGATGCATTCAATAGTATCCTCCCCAACGGAGTCACTGCTATTGTCTTGTGTGACCAAAGTGAAACCAACTATTAATTTTATTTGTCATAAAGTTAGGATGACAAGATAATAAAATTAATAGGTCACACCCTCCTCTTACAAATGATGAATTTGTATACGTCCACACTAACGTGACATGCAATATTCACGGTGATTTGAGGTGTTGGTTAATTTATAATAGTATTGTTTGAGGAATCAATATTATTCTAAATTTAGAGTCTTGAGAGTTTATTTTTGTGATTCTTAGGATGACTTTCAACCCACTAGCCATTATACTGAAAGAGAACAAACTTACTGTTCCCAACTATATTGATTGGAAAAGAAACCTGGACATAGTTCTTACTGCTGAAAGCTATAAGTTTGTACTGACTGAGGCTTGCCCTGATGCACCTGACGGTGACTCTACCCCAGAGGAGATTGAGTATCATAAGAAATGGGTAAAAGCTGATGAGATGGCGCGGTGTTACATTTTGGCATCAATGTCAAATGTATTGCAACATCAGCATCAAGATTTACCAACAGCTTATGATATAATGAACAATATCAAAGAACTCTTTGGGCACCAGAGTCGGACTGCTAGGCAAGAGGCAATGAGAAAACTAATGACAACCGCCATGTCTGAGGGGACACCCGTAAGGGACCATATCCTCAAAATGATGGCTTATCTGAATGAAATACAAGTCCTTGGAGGAAAAATTAATGGGGAAACTCAGGTCGATATAATTCTCCAAACGCTACCCAGAAGTTTTGAGCAGTTCCGCCTGAACTGTAACATGAACAAAAGAGAGTATACGTTGGCGGAACTTCTGACAGAACTACAGGCAGCAGAAGGAATATTTTGTCACAATTCTCAGATTCACTATGCTGAAAATGGTTCTACTTCTAAGTCGAAAGGTAAGAAGAAGAAGAAACAAGTCTTTTCAGCAAAGAAGGTGAATAAACCTCAGAATACAGGACAGAAAGCTGGAATGAAGAAGCCGAAGGGCAAGTGCTTCATCTGCAAGCAGTCTGGACATTGGAAAGCGGACAATCCTCGTAGGAACCAGAACAATAAAGGTATATCTCATACTCTAATAGTTGAAACATGTTTAGCGGTGTTATCTACCAGCACCTGGTGTGTAGATACGGGAGTCACTGATCATGTCTGCAATTCTTTGCAGGGGTTCCAGGAAACCCGGCGACTATTTGATGGAGAGATAACTGTCTACATGGGCAATGCTACTAAGGTGCCGGCTGTTGCAGTGGGAGACGTCTACTTATCTTTTGATAGGAATAGAAATTTGATTTTAAGAAATTGTCTTTATGTACCCAGTTTTAGAAAGAATTTAATTTCAGTTTCTAAACTGTTTTGGATGGATATTCAGTTTCCTTTAGTAACAATGTCGTTATAAAGAGAAATAAGGTGATTATCTGTTCTGGTGCATTAGTTGGCAATTTATACACTTTAAATCCAATTTCTCTCACAAAGAAAAATATGGAAATTAATAACACATCTTCTAACTCTAATAAGAGAAAAGAACCTTCGGAAATGAACCAAACATATCTTTGGCATCTAAGGCTTGGACATATTAACCTAAGTAGGATTCAAAGGCTTGTAGCCGATGGACTATTGGGTTCATTAGAGTTGGAAAATTTTCCAACATGTGAATCCTGCTTGGAAGGTAAAATGACCAAGAGACCTTTTAAGGCCATGGGGTATAGAGTCAAAGATGCGTTAGAACTGGTTCATTCTGATTTGTGTGGTCCTATGTCTATCCAGGCAAGAGGTGGTTATGAATACTTCGTTTCCTTTATAGACGATTATTTAAGATACAGATACATTTACCTGATGCGCCGCAAGTCTGAATGCTTTGACAAGTTCAAAGAATATAGGGCTGATGTGGAGAAACGTCTTGGTAAAAGTATCAAGACACTACGGTCTGATCGTGATGGTGAATACCTCTTTGGAGAGTTTAGGAATTACTTATCAGAAGTCGGGATTCAATCCCAATTGTCTGCACCTGGTACACCCCAGCAGAATGGTGTGGCAGAACGAAGGAATAGGACTCTTATGGAAATGGTTAGATCAATGATGAGTTATTCAGAATTACCGAATTCGTTTTGGGGATATGCTTTAGAAACAGCAGTGTACATTCTGAATATGGTACCTTCTAAAATAGTTCCTTCTACTCCCATGGAATTATGGAATGGGCGTAAGCCTAGTCTGAATCATATCCGGATATGGGGTAGTCCAACACATGTGCTGAAGGGAGATACTGACAAGTTGGAATCACGTACAGAAGTTTGTCTGTTTGTTGGATATCCTAAGGGAACGAAAGGTGGTTTGTTTTATAATCCTAAAAATCAGAAGATCATTGTTAGCACCAATGCTCGATTTTTAGAAGAAGATTATGTAATGAACCATAAGCCCATGAGTGAAATAGTTCTAGAAGAAATTAGAGAGGACACGTCTACTTCAGTACCAACAGTACAAAATGAAGTACCACAAGAGACTGCAACACATGTTGCACATGATACACAACCACAGACGGTGCCTCGTCGTAGTGAGAGGGTTGTAAGGTAACCTGAGAGATTCATGTTTTTGGGAGAGTCTTCGGACTTGATCCCGGGTAAACATGAACCTGATCCCCGAACATATGATGAAGCACTCCAAGATATAGATGCAATATCTTGGCAAAAGACAATGAATTATGAAATAGAGTCTATGTACTCTAATAAGGTCTGGGAGCTTGTAGAACCACCTGATGGTGTAAAAGTTGTTGGATGCAAGTGGATCTACAAAAGGAAAAGAGGGACAGATGGGAAGGTAGAAACCTTCAAAGCAAGGCTTGTTGCGAAAGGGTATACTCAGAAAGATGGAATCGACTATGAGGAGACTTTTTCGCCGATAGCCATGCTTAAGTCTATCCGGATACTCTTATCCATTGCTGCTCATATGGATTATGAGATTTGGCAAATAAATGTCAAGACAGCTTTCCTTAACAAAAGTCTTGAAAAAAACATCCATATGAAGCAACCAGAAGGATTCATTGAAAAAGGCAAAGAGCATATAGTGTGCAAGCTTAATCGGTTCATTTACGGATTGAAGCAAGCTTCAAGATCTTGGAACATCCGGTTTAACGAAGTAATCCAGTCATATGGATTTATTCAATGTCCGGATGAGCCTTGTGTATACAAGAAGTGTAATGGAAACGTGGTGGTATTTCTTGTACTATACGTAGATGATATTTTGTTAATTGGCAACAATGTCAAGGTATTATCGAACGTAAGGGTATGGTTGTCCAAACAATTTGATATGAAGGACTTAGGAGAATGTGCACACATTCTTGGGATCAAAGTTATAAGGGATCGCAAGAAAAGAATGTTGTGTCTATCCCAAGCTTCATATATAGATACAGTCTTTGCTCGTTTTAGCATGCAAAACTCCAAGAAAGGTTTCTTACCTTTTAGGCATGTAGTAGCCTTATCTAAAGAGATGTCTCCGAAGACATCAAAGGAGATTGAGGACATGAAGACAGTTCCTTATGCTTCAACTGTAGGAAGTCTTATGTATGCAATGCTGTGTACGAGACCTGATATCTGTTTTGCCGTGGGCATGGTCAGCAGATATCAGAGTAACCCTGGACAAGGACATTGGACTGCGGTAAAACATATATTGAAGTATCTGAGAAGGACTAGAGATTATATGCTAGTTTACTAAGCAGACGAGTTGCTCCCTGTGGGTTACACGGATTCGAATTTTCAATCAGATAGGGACAATAGTAAGTCAACATCAGGCTATGTGTTTACTCTAGGAGGTGGAGCCATTGCATGGAGGAGTGTTAAGCAAAAATGCGTCTCAGACTCAACCATGGAAGCTGAGTATGTGGCAGCCTCTGAGGCAGCAAAAGAAGGTGTATGGCTCAGGAACTTTCTAATGGACTTAGATGTGATTCCTAGTTTGCCCAAGATCATCACAATTTATTGTGATAATAGCGGTGCAGTTGCAAACTCGAAGGAACCATGAGCTCATAAGGCAAGTAAACATATTGAGCGCAAGTACCACCTGATACGAGACATCGTCAAGCGAGGAGAAGTTGTCGTCGCCAAGATTGCATCAGAAGATAACCTAGCAGATCCTTTCACAAAGGTCCTTCCGACGAAAGCTTTTGATCGACATGTGGAGGGGATGAGAATCAAATGTAAGGCAACAGATATGACAGCTTAGTCTTTTAGTATAAGTGGGAGATTGTTGGAGTGTATACTAAAAGCATAGCTTTTGTAAACATTTATTTGTTAAAATAAAAGAATCACATTGGTCAATATCTGCATTTATTAAATGTAATTGTTCAATTAATTTATATAGTAGACAACATGGAGTGTAGTGTCACACTCAGAAGATCATGTTGTCGGTTCTCTATAAATTATAAACAGTTGCTCGCAACTAAGATAGAAAGGAACAAACTATCAGTATAGTCATAGTGTAATTAAGTATTAGTTTATCTTGACTAATAAATTACACTAATACACTTTAAGTGTATTGAGTAGGATCATTTAGATATTTTCTTTTGTACTGACTTAGTAATAGAACTAAACCTTAGTTATTATGGAAGTGTGTTCTCTTAATCCTAATATAATAACAAGCACATATATTTAATATTTATTTTTTTGATTTATCAAAGGGTGAGGTTTAGCTCGATAAATCAATATGTTCGATAAGTTGGAAATGATATTACTTCTAGTGCGTGTTGTTGATTATAGAAGGAATCTGTGTCCTAGTTATCTAGGTTGAGAATGTCCCCAAGAGGAGCTCATAAGGATTGTCATGTTAAACCCTGCAGGTGGACCTAGTGCGACATGAAAATAAAGTTGAGTGGTACTACTCTTGGAGCTAGATATTAATTAAGTGAGTTGTCGGTAACTTACTTAATTAGTGGACATTCGTAATCTTAAACACAGGGAAACTAACACACTCATGATAAGAAGGAGCCCATAATGTAATTTGGGATTGGTGCGGTAGTGCGGTAATAACTCTCTAGTGAAATGAGTTATTATCGATGAACTTGAGTTGTGTGTTCGGGGCGAACACGGGATACTCAAGCTCATCGGAAGGCCAAAACCAATTTCTCCTCTAGGTCCTTGTCGTAGCCTCATTATAGCCTCAAGTCCATCCAAATGTAAGGCTCTTCTTGGTGTCCAAGAAGGGGGCCGGACCATTGCTTGGTGACCAAGCAATGGCCGGCCACATCCTCTTGAAAGGGGCCGGCCCTATAGCTTGGTGACCAAGCTTGTAGGGGTCGGCCATAATAATTCAAAAAGGGAGGGTTGTTTTGAATTTTTTTAAATCTTCTCTTTGTAGAAAACTATAAGTTTTAAAAGAGAGATTTTAATTTTTAAAACTTTCCTTATTTGAATTATGCCACATGTTTAAATAGAGAGTTTAAAAGATTTTAAAACTTTCCTTTTTTAACCATCCTTATGGTTTAAGAAAAAAAAAAGAAAAGAAGTTTTAAAATTTAAATTTTCTATCACCATGTTAAAAAAGAAAATTTTATAAGAAAGTTTTTAAATTTTAAAACATGGTTTTAATTTTTAGAAACTTTCCTTTTTTAACTCATACTTTAGGAAAGAGATATTGTAAATTTTATAAGAGGATTTCTTCTTGTAAAATTTTTAAAAAATTATTTTTCCTTTCCTTTTAATTGTGGCCGGCCACCTTGCTTGGTGCCCAAGCAAGGGCCGCCCAATAGGATTAAACCAAATTCAATCATAAACCAAATAGGATTGATCATAACCATTGATTGGTGATTGATTCAATCAAGAGGAAAGAAAAGGAAAAATAAAATGGAAAAAGGAAAAACTCTTGGATGATTTTATTTTTTGTAAAAGGTTTTTCCTTATTTTCCTTGGGCAAGTAATATAAAAGAAGGGGTGAGGGGGTTTCATGAGACACAACTCTTATTCTTTTGCTTGGGTGATCTCTTGGTGGCCGACCCTCTCCCTTCTTCCTCTCCCTTTGCTCTCTTCTCCTTGGTGGTGGTGGTGGCCGAATTTTAGAAGAAGGAGGAAGCTTTTGGGTGGTGTTCATCTTGGAGGATCGTCGCCCACACGACGTCCAAGGCGAGGCGAGGAATACGACAGAAGATCTCGAGGTCATTAGCATACAAAGAGAAAGTATAATTAGCAATTATTTTCCGCATCATGCTAGTTTTTCTCTTTGTAAGAATTCTAAATACAAGAGGCAATTAGATCTAGTTTATCGAATTTATTTTTCGGTTTTGTGTTTTCTTCTTTTTCGAATTTGTGATTCGATTGTTCTTTTTGGTTAACCTAAAGTTATTTAAGGAAATAAATATTAGCTTTCCTTAAAAGGCTTTGCCTAGGCGATGGTGGTTGCTCCCATATCCAAGAAGGCCATGTGCTTCGCCATGCAGTCCTGGAAGCCAATTTTGGAAATTAATATTTATGGAATTAATAATTTAGGTAGATTTGAATCAATAGTGTTAAGTTCCGTTTGCGATTCAAATCTAAACCATTAAGAACAGATAAGTTAAATTTGGAATCAATGATGTTAAGTTCCGTCTGCAATTCCTGATTTAATTTCTAAAGAATACAATAGGTTATTTATGGAAAGATTCGACACTTGTACAAAAAATTTTGTACAGTGGAACCGGTACGTTTTCCTAGGATTAACCAACAGTCCCCACGTGCCTAATGACCTTCTGGTTGGCAAAATCCAGACTCTCGTATCTCTTGATAGAGTTATAAGTGCAGTCTCCATGTGTCCAATGAACTTTCAGTTGGCAAAATCCAGATCTTCGTGTCCCTTACACAAACAACCGCTCACTCAACACTGCCGTCACTACCACTTGCTCGACATCGTTGTAGCTGCTCGCTCGACATCGCTATAGCCACTCAATCGACATCACTACAGTCACCCACTCATCATTGATACAGTCACTCACTCGACATCACTACAGCCGCTTGCTCGTCACTTACACAAATAGCCATTCAATTGGCACTTACACAAGTAACCGCTTGCTCGACACTTACACAAACAACCATTCGCTTATGACTTACACAAACAACCATTCACTTGACACTTACACAAACTACCGCTAGCTCAGAATTGCTACAACCGCCCACTCGTTATAGACATAGCACTCACTCGGCATCACTACAACCGCTCACTCAGTACTTACACATAGCCACTCGCTTGACACTCACACGTTGCCGATCGCTCAGTGGAAATAATTTACACTTGAAATTTTAAACTTAGCAATAAAAAGTTAGAATCAAAAGTTTTTCTAATTTTCCATTTAAAAAAAACCCAAGTACAAAAGTTGTCAAAAAAATACAAGGGTTTGCAAGCACAAAATCTAAGTAAAATCGTGAAAGACATCATCTTGGAGGTCATCAAGGATCTTCTAGCGGCTTATGAACCTCTCAGGGAGCTCTGCCATCAGGTACCTAGCCTTGTGAAGCTGCTTGATGGCTCCCTCAGCACCAAAGGAGAACATTTTGATTGTCCTCCTACCTAGAAGCCCGTTGAATTCGTTAGAGTGAAAGTACTATATCTTTTTGACCTCAAGGCACTTGGCTTCTCTAGCATTGTAGCTTACCATCTCGGCCTTCCCAGCCTCCCCTTTGGGCCTCCAAAGTTTTTGCTAATTTTCGATCAACACCTCCTTGGCCACCAGTTCAGTTGTTTTCCTTGCAATCACTAACACATGAGTAGTGACAATCTCTTTCAACTTGGTGGGAAAGGCTTTAGCTTCATCAATTTTCTTGTTCAAATCAGATATGGTCCTCGTCCTCCTTGTGCTCTCAAACTAAAGCCATGATTCATTAGTTTATTGAGCAGCTTGGAGCTTTTTCACAACCGCTAATTGAGTAGTGATCATCTCTTTCTCCTCTAGAATGACTATCTCTGCTTGCAGCAGTAGCTCTGCCTGGGCCACAATTGTTGGGGTTGTAAGGTTACTATTGGTACTCCAAGATTATTTTGATGTGATCAAACAAGTTAGGTTAGGTTCTGTTGTGTTTAATCTTGTGTCTAAGTGTGTAGGAACTTAGGAGCACAGGATGTTGAGTAAAAGACGCAGCTAGCGAGAAGTACCGCACAGGAGAGAGCCGACGGGATCGGTGCGTCTGAGGGACGAGGTGCTACGGAATAGTACGCGGGCGGACAAGAAGGAGGCGTGCAACATTTCTGAGGGACAAGAAGCCAAGAGTGGAAGTTTGCTCGAGAAAGCCGGAAGTTGGATTCGGGTGAGCTCTATTCCGGATGGCCGAGATCACCCAAACAAGAGGAACCGGAGTGGAAGATCCGGACCGAGGTGAGCAAAACTGGAGCGAAAGGCCCGGACTGGAAAAGGTCAACTTGGTTGAGTTTCTTGGTCTGGGCTCCTGGAATAGGATTTTATCTGGATCGCATTTGACCATGATCCGTTACGAAGGGGATAAAGTTTTATCCCCCTCCAGATGTCTAGAATCCTTCCAGGTGCCCCGAGCAGGGCTATATAAGCGGCTCTACTCCCAAAGCTAAAGAACAACAAGAAATTGTGAAACAACACTTGTACACATCTATTGTTCTATTTTAGTTTTCTATTTCTACGCTTCCATTGTTGTAAAGAGTCTTCTCCATCTGAAAGAAAATTTTATTGCACTTTAACTTCCTTGGATTAACAATCTCCCCAGTTGTAACCAAGTAAATCTGCGAGCCTCGTCTTTTTAGTTTATCTCTTATTTTGTTTATGCAAGTGTTTAGTTTAATTAAGTTATAAGTCTGAGGAAGGTTTGTTTTGCTTGATTTGTGCAGGGGCTATTCATCCCTCTAGTCGGCCTCCGAGGGCCCTAACAAGTGATATCAGAGCATGGACACTTCAGGAGGATTAATCATCGAACGAAGCACATGAGATGGTCGGACCAAGCATCTATCCACCGAAATTAGAGGGGGAACTCGCGAGCTGGAAAAAGAAAATGGAGATAATCTTTAAAACTGATTTTGAATTTCTTTTAATAATGAAATTCAGTTTTGTAGCATCCGAAGGTAAGGAAGAATACCAGTGGACGAAGGTGTAGGCCGACTTCGTGGCAAACGACAAAGTAAAATTCCATCTGCTGAGCGTCCTACCGCCACAAGAAGTCAATCGGATCGGCGTCTACGACTCAGCAAAGGAGCTTTGGGAGAAGTTTCTTGGGCTACATGAAGGGACGTCAGAAGCCAAGCTCGCGAGACGGAATCTGCTAAGGAATCAGTTAAGCAACATAAAACTGGAAGCAGAAGAAACCGTTGCACATCTTCATTCGAGAATGAAGAAACTAATCACCGAACTCACGAATCTCGGAGAAAAGGTAAGCAACCGGGATTCCCTAAGGTACGCACTTAATGCATTTTCTAGAACTACCGAGTGGGCATCATTAGTAGATGCTTACTATATATCTAAATATTTAGAATCTGTTACCTTAGAAGAAATATTTTCAGTATTTGAAGTCAATGAAACGAGATATGCAGATACGAAGGAGCTGAAGCATAACATTGCCCTTAAGGCAAAGATGAATGAACAAGATTCAGAATCTTCTCTCGATGACAACAAAATGATAATGATGGTTAGACAATTTTAAAAATAATTTAAATATAGAAAAACTAACCATCTGTAGGGTACAAAGAAAAGAACAATCAGATGCTACCACTGCAATGAAGGAGGGCACGTTAAAGACAACTGCCTTAAATTGAAGAACAAGGACAAGGGTAAGAACAAGAAGCCCGTCCAAACGAACAAGCATAAAAACCTAAAGGTGATGTGGGATGAAACATCGTCTGAATCAGAGATTAAGGCTTTCTCCGGGTTTGCATTAATGTCAAGTCATCAAGACGACAAAAATGAAGTAAGTTCGTTCGAAATGAGCATCGATAAAGGGGGAGCGACATCAGAAGAAAACAACAATTCAGAGGGAGCTACGGATAACGAGATCGACAAGGTAAGTTAGGTATGATCTCTTCCTCCCGATAAGTTATCTAAATTTATTAAGTTATTATCTAAAGACGGTTGTAAACTAGAAAAAGAAAATAAAGAATTAAAATTAATTCTAGCCAAATCTTGTTTATTAGAAGATTTTAAAAAATTAAAATTAGAAAATGATAAATTGAAGACACAAGTAGAAAACTTAAAAAATCATACATGTTTAACTGTTCAAACTCAAAATTTTAAAAGACTAAGTTGGTATCTTAGATTTCATAGGGGTCAAATTAGAAAATTTTCCAAAAGTTATGTACCCCCAAAATTTCTAATTAATATTGTAGAAAGAAACTTATATTGGGTTCCAAAAACTTATATAAATTAAAAGTTTAATTGGACTTAGGGCTTTCAGAGAGTAGATTAAATATTTGATTTCCTTAAGAGGTTTTGTTTAGAAAGTGGTTGTTACTTCAATAACCAAGAAGGCCTAATATCTCACCACAACCTGAAAGCCAATTAATGAAATAAAATGTTTATTTGACTAACTGACAAAGCATTTAATTATAATTAATGCTTTAAAATAGTTACTCAAATATTTTTTTTACTTTGAATTTTTTTTGCAAAAATTAAAATTTTTTAAAATTATTGCAATTTTTCTTAAGTGCTATCAAATTATTTTCAAAGTTTTCAAAAAACTTGATAAGTTTTTTTAAAAAATTGTTAGAAAATCATAGTTTAAAAAAAAATTACCCTTAGATTTCTTTTGGTATCCCATTTCTTATGTGATTAAAGGGGGAGAATGTAAGATTAAATCTAAGGGGAGGTAGTTTAAAATGTTTAAATTTTTGCACTTTAAATTACAAATTTATTTTTTTTACTTTATGTTAGTTTAGCCTAACTTAGCTTGGGTTGCTCATATCAAAAAGGGGGAGATTGTTAGTACCCTAAGGTTGTTTTGATGTGATCAAACAAGTTAGGTTAGGTTCTGTTGTGTTTAATCCTGTGTCTAAGTGTGTAGGAACTTACGAGCAAAGGATGTCGAGCAAAAGACACAGCTAGCGAGAAGGATCGCATGGGAGAGAGCCGATGGGCTCGGTGAGTCTGAGGGACGAGGTGCTGTGGAAGAGTATGCGGGCGGACGAGAAGGAGGCGCGCGACATTTCCGAGACATGAGAAGCCAGGAGCGGAAGCTTGCTCGAGAAAATCGAAAGTTGGGTTTGGGTGAGCCCTATTCCGGATGGCCGAGATCACCCAAGCAAGAGGAACCAGAGCAGAAGACCTAGACCGAGGTGAGTGAAACCGAAGAGGAAGGGTCGCACTGGAAAAAGTCAACTTGGTTGACTTTCTTGGTCCGGGCACCCGGAAGAGGATTTTATCCGGATCACGTTTGACCGCGATCAGTTGTGAAGGGGATAAAGTTTTATCCCCCTGTAGGCGCCTGGAACCCTTCCAGGCGCCCGAACAAGGTTATATAAGCAACCATGTTCCCAAAGCTAAAGAACAACAAGAAATTGTAAAACAACACTTGTACACATCCACTGTTCTATTTTAGCTTTCTATTTCTGCGCTTCCATTGCTATAAAGAGGTTTCTCCGCCTGAAGGAGAATTTTAGTACGCTTTAACTTAGATTAACAACCTCCCCGATTGTAACCAAGCAAATTTGTGAGTCTCGTCTTTTTAGTTTATCTCGTATTTTGTTTATGCAAGTGTTTAGTTAATTAAGTTATAAGTCCGAGGAAGGTTTGTTTTGCTTGATTTGCGCAGGGGCTATTCACCCCCTCTAGCTGGCCTCTGAGGGTCCTAACAGTTACAAACATAGTCCTACATTAAAAACACATGGGAAAGATCACAAGTTTATAAGAAAAAAATATCTCCATTGGTATAAGGCCTTTTGGGTAGAGCCTAAGAGTAAAACCATGAGGGCTTAGACCCAAAGTGGATAATATCATACTATTATGAAGATATCTAAATTCTTTTACATCCTACAATTGGTATCAGAGCGAGATTGTTATTCATCAGACTAACCATCGGAAGAAGCACAAGCCAGAGTCATGATCCAAGATCAAACCATATGGGTGAAATCTTGAACGAAGTAGGGGAGGCATTGAGCAGGTCAAGAGTGACCCGATACTTGAGGGGAGACCCTGAGTAGGTCAAGAATGATCCGATGTTTGAGAGGGATCCTGTGGTCTTTTGTTTGAGGGGGGATTGTTGGGGTTGCAAAATTATAAACATAGTCTCACATTGAAAATACATGAGAAATATCATGAATTTATAAGAAAAAATATCTCTATTGGTATGAGGCCTTTTGGATAGAGCCTAAGAGCAAAACCATGAGGGCTTAGGCCCAAAGTGGATAATATCATACCATTGTGGAGATATTTAAATTCTTTTCGATCCTACAACAACTTCCACCCGTAAATTAACCACCTCCACATGAGTTTCATTCAGGGCTTGATTAGGAGGAGCTTGAGTGGATTCTAGCTCCTCTACTAGTTTCTTTAGATCCTGGTACCCATAATCCTGCCAAACTGCTCGGCGACTGGTTGTTGTGTTGCCCCATGCCGTCCTCCTAGGCCTTGGCAAGTTTGCCTCTCAGCGTTATAATGTGTTGGAGCATCAACGGATTTGAATGGGACATAATCGACCTCTTTTGGGATGGTACTCCAAACGTCACACTTATTTTAGTTGAGGTGTCCATCCCATGAGATGAATTGGATCTGGATATAGAAGCTCTCAGAATGGGGTCGGTTGAGAGAGGTGGAAATGTGGAAAGTGGTTGGCCAAAAATGGGACAAGTCGGCTATGAGGGCAAAGATGGTTCGATCGGAAGTTGGCTACTCCTCCAGGGCCGATGTTGAAGCTTCTCCAAGAAGGGATGGAGGGCGCATCAAGGGAATATTCAAGGGAGCCCGAGTGGAGGGAGTTGTCGGTCGGCATCTCCTGCGAAGGATCCTTAGCGGCTCTTCAGACTTTACATATGTTGAAAACACTTGCACGAGCACCATAGAAGGTTGGGGTGGCAACATTTGCCCTTTATTGATCATGGCATCGCTACCCACCGCTCTACTGGTAGCTGCTTCATTGGTAGAGTCGTTTGGTTGATTCTCATGTTCACTTAGCACGACCTCTCCATGCCTATTTAGCTCATCTTCCTTGAGCCTCAAGGATTCATCCACTGAGGCCTTTCATATTGTCCTAGCTACAAAAGAAAGAGACAACCATAGTTAGTTATAATATAAGAGTAAAGCTACATCATTACCAAAAGTGAAGGGCAACCCAGCTTCGATCGGACTCGGCAAAAAATGTACAAGAGACCCTCTTGGAACAACTTGTGTATGTTGAACTTCAAGCCAACTAAGGTCTCTGTCGCTGAAACAAAAGTGAACTCCCAATGTTAATCGCCCAACTCATGGATAGATGGCAGATCCATTTGCCAACTGGTCAGCCAAGATACTTGCAAGTCTAGTTGGATGAAAAAATAATGAGATTTCCATCCCTTGTTGGAAGGAGTCATTTTGTCGAAAAAACAGCCTTTGATCGAGCTTGAAAAATAAAAACCACAACCTCTGATTTTTTAGGATAATAAAAAGAATGAAAAATACAGGGGTCAGGGGGATGCGGTACGAGAGGAAAAGGATGACTACCCCATATAGCAATCAGATAGAATTTGGGGCTATTTGTTGGAGAGGGAGGTGGAAGTATTGAGATATCTCATCGAAGAAACTAGGGATGGGGAATCGCAGACCCCCAGAAACTGATCTCTAAAAAAAGTAATGTAACTAGAAGAAGGAAGATGGGGTCGATCAAGGGTATTGGGGATGATTATGTGACGGCCCTCCGAGTTCTTGAACGTGAGCTTAATCTGATTCACATCTCCACCATTAAGGTCGGAGAGCATGAAGGTATACCACAGGGTGGGGACATGCATAAGGATCTCAAGGACCATGGTTTGAATGAGAAGGGAAAGTTACATAGTGTGGTGGAAAAACTTATTGGAGAAAAGTCAAAGGAAAGTTAAGAATAAATCATTGAAAACAGTGAACGATGAGCATTGGAGAAGAAGAAGAATGCATGAGCAATTCACTTGGACTAGCGGTGCTTATAAACCTTAAGGACTTTGAAATACATCCGTTCGATCTCAAGGACAAAAGATAAGCTAATTACCATAGTCATCCGATCAGGAAGCCGAACAACCAAAAGCATGACTATCAACTGCCACCTCGAAAAAATCATTAGGGGCATGGGTGAACCACGAGGCGGCATAATAGAAGAGAGGATTTATGATGTATATAACAAGTAAATTATCATCATGATATATCATCACGCGTATCACCGCACATTACTGTACATTTATAACACTTGATGTATCTCTTTTCAAAGTGGATAATACCAACAGTAAACTTAACAGAGTGACGTCAGCCTAGGCAAGTGAGCCAATCAAAAAATTAAAACCTGTGGAGGTCTAATTAGTTAGTCTCAGACCTCCTTCGACTAGACTTAATGACAGTCTTATGATATGACGAATAGTGAAAAGCCCCCAGGTGGGGTTTGAACGTCAACATGCCAGGATAGGTGTCGTCAAAGTCTAAGATAGGTCAACCTGAGTAATCTAACTGGTGAACTCTTCTTATGCTGAGCGGCTTATGCCAATCGGACATTCTGAGGGTTGGGTCCAACTCACCACTCGGATGTCATCGGGGTCTAACTCCCCACTTAGCCACTTACAGGGCTCTGCTTCCCACCACACCCCGATTGACTAATGTCGATCAAACATCCCAAGGGCTTAACTCCCTACTCAGATGGCATTGGAGCTTAGCTCCCCACTCAGCTACTTACAGGATTCTGCTCCCCATCACCCTCTAATCGGTTTATGCCGATCAGACATCACAAAAGCCCAACTCCCCGCTCGGATGCCATTAGGATCCAACTCTCCGCTCAACTACTTGCGGATTTAGTCACCCCTAATAGGAAACTGGGATCCTTACACTTGGCCCAGCTCGCTACTAGTTGGACAAACGACCAGGCTTTCTAGCCCATGGACTCACTTAGTCATTAATACTTCACATGAGTTTGTCAAAGATTCATGGAAACCATATCTATGAGTAAATACGAGATACTCCTCTCAAACCTACGATGGGACTGCTAGAAGCATAGCGATCAGATGTGATGTCTTATAGTAACGTGATTTCTCATTAACATGAGGATTAAGAAAAAAATTGATAAACTTAGCTAGCCCTAGGATGACCTGCCCGACCCCATGAAATTTTCTCACCTGCCACCAAGGAACATGGGGATTAAGAAAAAAAAAATGATAAACCTAATTAGCCTCATTGACTATCATGGGGATTAAAAGACATTATAAAAGGAGGTTCTTCTTCGTTGGTGCATGTATGTTAGTCCAGGAACTCACTTTCCATTCCATTATTCTTCTTCCACCCAGGATATTGACTTGACCATTGGAGTAGCCGTATCAGAAACCTCTTGACCTGCTTATTAACGATCTTTTTCCTCCTCCTACTTATGCTTGCAGGCATTATCAGCTTGAAGTCTTCTTTCAGTCAACCTCCAAACTAGCTTAGAACTATCTCTCATCGCTTCCAGATGAAATTCATAACAATGAATTTGTTTGAATGGAAAAAAAATGATAGAGGAATCATTTTGATTTATTCATTGAAAGGAAAAAAAATGATAGAGGAATCATTTTGATTTCTTTGGCTCCCTGCCCTTGATCTAATGAGCCGCGCAACGAACGAATGCTAGGCTTCTTGGTCGCCTACCGCAAACGCTTCCTGATTTATGAAAAAATTTCATAGGACCAAACTGATCATCATAGGACTACTCAATGTGACTAATTGAATTTATCTTTCTTTTTTTTTTTTTTTTTTTTTTTGGATGTTGTTACAAACCAGGTATCGGGCACCTCAAGTAGGCCGAGGGCAGGAAGAACTTGAGGTCTCTCATTATCAGTTTTTGCCCCACATCCAACTCGCTCTCAAGTCTGATAAACAAGACCCTTCTGGGAGAATTGTTAGGAGGACCGGAACCTTAACTGCTCCAAAGATATGGAAAATATGGTGATCCTCCGTAATAATGTACGATTCCATGAGTGACTCGGTTGGGTCGGGCCCATAAGGAAAGAGATTGAGCTCAGCATTTGGACATTTGGCCTTAGGAGAAGTTGAGCTACATAAATTATCATTTTGAGGAACACATAACTGTAGTCAGGATGCTGGGCTCTTGCAAGACTGAAAAATCGTCAACGTCGTACCTAAAATTCTCAAGCTAACACTACTTCAAATAAAATACTTGTTTCAGGTTGTCAATTTGAGTGAATAGCTCTCCCGTTCCAGATTATGTAGGTACGATAGTAAAGCAAGCTGCAGTCCCAGAACAATTCTCCATAAATTCAACAAAGAAGCTTTAGCTGAGATAACGAAGCGAAGCTTGCAAGAAATGAACTGCTAATACAATCGAACTAGGACATCAATGAGCATGAAACAAAGTTGAAACGAACAACGACGAAGCTATTAAGAAGATCACCAAAGACTTGAGGATTTTGCGCTTGAGATAAAGGCAGCACAGATGTTTTCTTAGATCAATTTTTTAAGTTTGACGAGTGTTGTAAGATTTGCACTTGAGGCATTTTTGTCCTACTACATGATACTGAACCGCTGAGGCCGCTCCACAGTCATTGCACAAGATGCGAACCTGCAGTTGTAATTGAATGAACCGAGTTATTATTGTCAAATAGACAATAAATCTTCATTAAAAAAAGAAAAACAATCAAGGGCTACTATGTTCTGGAAGAATCATGAAAACTAAACCGAAAAAAGACAATTCAATCAGGGCTACTATGTTCTTCATTTATAAAGCATCTTTAGCTGGAGTTCCTTCGCCCCTCTTTTCCACCAAGTAAACATAGAAGAATTATTAGTCAATTCTTTTTTTTTTGGCTTCTCCCCTGGGTCTAAGTAAACAGCATTAGGAAAGAGCTCATAGAGGTGAATGAAACTTAACCAAAAAAGGAATTAGTGTAGCAAATTCTAGAAATTGAATTGAATTGAATATTATCTACTGTGGCAATGGAGCATATTGTTCTGGTGAATGGTTATATACTCAACGAGTATGAAATAGATTTGAATTACACAGTAGTTAGGTATGTGCTTTAATGTAGGAAGCCGGTTTGTGTATGGGTAGCAAAATTCACTGGACTTTGTCCACAGCCACTGCCCCATACTTAGTCTTGCTGCAGTGTAATAACATTACCAGATCACAAAGATTATAGCGAATTAACAACCACATGTAGACCTTTCTGTTACCCCATGGATACATGACACAAGTAAGCACAATACAGACATAAAGGAAAGCGAACCTTCTTATCATGGTAGATTGCAGGCATCGGAGTGGCTGCTATCTCCCTGTCCACAATTTCCCACACTTTTGACATGTCGCATACAGACTTGGAGCAGAGAGGACATGCATACCTTCACGAGGAGATTTCAATCAGGCAAACAGAGTAACTTAAGAATCGTCACAATAAAGATGGCAGAAAACGTAGCAAGCTGAACTTACTGTAAATGTTGCTGCATTTCCTTCAAACATTGTACATGGATAGTGTGACCACACATCAGAACACTCACATCATTTCTAGACTCGAACAAATACTGCAAGTAATTCCAGTTGAGGATGAAAAACTTAAATTTTCAGTAAAAATTTAAGCTTTTCTCTTCAAAATTGACAAAGTGATATAAGAAGACAAGCAATCTCACCTCAAAACATACAGGGCAATCATGATGCATTGCTCCTTCCACACATGGATGACTATTCTTTAACACAATTGAGTAGCAGCAACCTAGTCGAGAAAAAAAAACACTGCATCAAGACGGGTGTAATGATGAGTGAAAAGAAAAAAATACCAAAGCAAGTTGAAGAAAACAATGGCATCATAACAGCTATTTAATTATGAATCTCCAATTAGACTACACTGATTCGCATAACCGCTGTCAACTTAAAGCAATATACTGACAAGCAAGTATTAAAGTTTCTGACAACATGCTGAACTAAGTAGGTAAAAACAAGAAGCCAGAAGCCATAACACGAAGCAAGTTAGAATTATCTAGAAACTATTTAGAAAGATCAAGATAACAAAAATATTGAATTGAAGCAAAAGAGAGTTTGAGACCTGCCAGTAGCAAGAATAACAACTAGAACAAGGCAAAAGTGATAGTAAAGCCAAAACAATGAAGGGAAAAGGAAAAAATAGATGAGTAACAACAAAAGAATTTACTCAATCAGCCTACTGACTATGAATTATGAGCATTGACAGAAGAATCTAAATGTAATCAGGAAACCCACTCAGCTGACAGACATTCAAATGCACACATAAACACAGCATGTATCTCCTATTACAGCTGACATACAAAAACTTTCAATTTCCATCAAGTTCACTCAATCCATTAGCCAATCCTTAAGGTATGAGCAACACCATTAATTTAGACCCACACTGGAATATTTTGACAGATTAACAGAGACAGACAACAGATAAACACCAAAGCGATATAGTGAAGATGGTAACTTACCACATTTATAACAATGGAAAAAATTCTCCCGTCCACCAATCCTGACATGCCAAGGGATAGGTTAGTCAAAGCAAGATAAGTGTTCTTGAATCTAAAGGACATCAATAAGGTTTTTTAACAAAAACCTGCAAATTCCACAACCACCACAGTGGTATTGTTGCTTTGAGATCTGAAGAAACATAAAAAATGAACGTGTTAAAATAACCTTTCCTTGTTAGACTAGAACATAACACGATTTCCCAAATAATTGGTTCACTTACATCATCATCGAACAGCTTGCAAATTCCACAGAAGTATTTACCCATACAAACGCCACAACTAATGCAAACTTGTTGAACCTGTAATAAGTAAAATGAGAAAAGTGTAATAATCAGTGAAGTCATGTTTAATCACAAAATTGCAAAAAGACTAGGGCATGCAACTTCACAATAGTAAAATTGGATAGCCAGTGTGTTCTCAGAATATTTAAAGCAAATACTCATCGAAGTGACTAAAATATGCAGAGCGCTTAGTGATTGTCAAAGGAAGAAGAGATTCAAGATAGGTGTTAAAGATCTTTAGGCAATGTGCAGTAGTTGATGATCATTGCTGAGCATATAAACAACCATTTATTAATTGAACAACTATATGTGTTACTCTATCACTTTGAAAATAATGAGCTAGAAATAAATACTTGCCTCTTGTTCAGTGCCACACAGTGAACATATAACCTGAAATGAAAACATAAGCCAAGTGAGAAAGCTCATCATTTATAAGAGATGAGTTTTTCATTTTAACCAAAAAAAAAAACAATTACTTCTTTAACTTCTTGACGTGGAAGGTCGTGTCTAAATCTTCTTTCAACATCTATTGAATTCTGCAAACTCAAATCAGAAAATCAGTATAGTTTCAGCTTATATTGCATATGGAAGAACTTTATTTAAATAAGATGTAAATAAATAAACATAATTAGAAGGGGAAAAGCTACAAAATGTCATTTCTTACCTAGCAAATCAAACTGTTAAAAAGTTAAAAGAAAAACAAGAGTAAGAGTTTGCATCTAGTATGAAAGTCATCAGTTCAGATAGGAACAATATTAAACTCAAAAGTGATCATACAAGTGATAACAAGGAAAATATGCCATTTCTATGAAGTTAAATTGTTAGAAAGCAAATGAAAGAGAGTTTTAAAAGGAGATTTATTTAGTTAGAAACATATCAGGCCAGATAAAAAGATGCTCAAAATTGAAGGTAAATGAGAACACTGACCATTGCCTCATTGTGGCAATGTCGGCAATCAAAAATCTTATTACAACATGGTGCGCGAATACGACATCTTCGTCGATAATGTGGGCATCTGCAAATGATTCAAAAGGTACAAGAATACATAAGTGATCAGTAATATTTAAACACCTATGAAATTGTTGAAACTTAAACATTTCCAAAAGACAAAAGTCATTTGGAGAAAAAGAACATACCCATACATCATAAGACTATTGTCAAGTCTATCCTTGGCAGAAAGGTCAGAAGCAACTAATCTTTCTTCAGCTCTATAACAGCTTTTATCAGCTGAGATTGGGCATTCAATCAAATTCTCACTCCCATTATCTCGGTATACTGACGTTTTTGGCTCCAAGATGGAAGATCCACAAAGGTCAGCTAAATCCCCCATATATAGAAGATTTGCTACCAGAGCTGATGCACCTGCAAATACAAGAATGTTTAGCAAACCATTTTCACCCATAGCGAGTAGTTGGTAGCCCATGAAACCAGGACAATTGTGCAAGACTGAAGGTATCTTCCACATAGCTGTACACTGTTTCATATCATCTATCATAGAATTATGTTGAACAGCTCCAATCAGCATAAGTCCAAGAGTATCAGGACATGATTTAGAACTCCATATATTAGTGCATATACTGCAGCAAATTATTCTTACTCCAGCTTGGAAAGGTGACACAAACTAATCCTTTGTATTCGAAGTAGTGTAATAACCAAATCGAACAAAATGCAGACCAGCAAGATAACCTCCCTCTGTTTCTGGTAAGAATAATACATGATAGAAGCCATCAAATGAAAGTGGAAGCAAAAAAGGTCTAGCAAACAAAAGGTCCAGATATGTAGATTTTTTGACAATTTCGACAAGGTAGGAGGAATACTTGAGTGAGCCTACCTTGACGTGCATCGAGCTGCATCAACAGTGTTTCTCTGATTTCTGAAAATCCAACATATATAGGTTGATCTTTGTCCAACCATTGTTGTTTCTTGTTAATAATTTTTCCACACAACTTCAGGATGCTCTTCTCTACTCTCTTACCTGTGCCAACTACCCATTTGCAGATAGTTGACCACGAACATCTACCTAATCATATCTAATTGAGCACAATACTCATGTATATCCTGGTCACTGACAGTTTCAATGGATAAACCTGCATGAAGCTTACTGAACTTGGTTCGTTTCACCAGCCAGAAGAGATGCACATCAGGTAATCAACAAAATCCATCACCATGTGGATGAAAGACTTGTTAGTCCCTCCAAAGGATAAAATCAATGGGAAAAAAACAACAGTGTGAGGAAATTTTCAATCATATTCTCCAAATGTGGTTCGAATAGGCAATACCCACCACATAATTAACATATGATTTAGGATAACCAAGGCACAGGAACATGATTTTTGACTTTGTGTATTCCCTACACAAGGGGCAGGTGAGCTCACCTACTTTCCCATTGCACATCACACGATTGAGACCAATTACGCAATCTTACTTCAGTGTTAAATAATATGTAGACCTATATCGATGCTACTATCCTCATTCTTAAGTGGCTTGTAATTGTGAAACAGAAATTCTTGCTTACTCTAAAGAGATAATCGTAAGATTAACGAAAATACAGATAGTAGATGTATTAATCGAGGACGAAGAAAAAGGATAGTAATAATAGCAAATGCATTTAAAGAAGAAATTGGGAGAGAGAGAGAGAGAGAGAGAAAAGGAATGAAGTGCGAGATAGCAGAGTTTTATGAACCAGAAAACAATTAATCTAAATAATCCACCCACGGACTGCTAAAATTTCCTAGCTATATCCTTTCACTAAACCAGGCATTTCGGTAAACAATCAAATAACTACTGGAATAAAGGCAGAAATGACAACTACGAACAGAGGCATGATTTAGTATGAACAAGACAACCAAACAAAAATTGCCATCATTAGATTCTCCAATATAATCGCAACCTACACCAAATGGCTACGACCATTTGATCTACGCTGTGATCGTCCAAAAAACCACCGCCAATCGCTCATCACAGAACAAAACATCTCTTTCCACCAAAGGGAAAGCAACACATGAAATTGAGCAACCCTAGACTAACAAAACCACTAAACAGAAGCAATAAGACAGGCGACTGCAGCGGATAATCTACCAAAACGACTCCAACAGATAAACTACAGGAACAAAAGAGAATCAATCGAGCGAGAAAACAAAAGGGAAAGTGGCAGAAAATCTGCGAGACCGGACGAACTTCTTCGACGATCGACGAGATCGGACTGCAAAACCCAGGGACGGAGATCGCGATCGAGATCAGCTTTCGGATTCGCCTTGGCTTCTCCGGTAACGGGACGCGAAGGGACAGCAGAACTCGTTGATCCAGCTGTTCGAGATAGTTCGACGAAGGTCTTTTATAGCAACCGAGAGGCCTCTAATGAAATTACCATCGCGCCCTCGGTCCATTCCACATTCGCCGTCTCGCCTTCGCCAAAAGCAGAGCAAATTTGGAATTAAGCGAAAACAGTGGTAATTAATGAAGGTATATGTGGAATGGGAGTTGCGTCACGGAAGAGCTGGTAACAGATAAAGCTTTGATTTTGCAGCTGGGCGACGAGGATGGGGTCAACACGTATGACGTGACGGGATTGATTTCAAATTTCGAAATAGAAGGAGATATTTTTAGCGGCGTGGGACCGTCCTCGTCGGCACGGTGCCACGGTCTGATCCTTATCCGGCCGGCCTCGATTTGGCTCCATTTATGACTTTGACAGCTCGGCGCGAAATCGGATCGTGCAGCCCGTTACGCTACCGGGTCGAGACTCAAAACGGTGCGGGCTCATATTTAAGGGCCCGTTTCAGGCGGATAGGGCTCCGGTTTCTAAGGCTGAAAAAGTCGGATCTGAACAATTGCGCCTCCACTCTTTTACGACGTGCAATCCCGTCACCAACTTGTGATCAACAAGGCAATTATTATTCGATTAATTAATTCATTTATATATTTATTTTGAATACTTTTTTTTAAAAAAAATCAGACCCTCGATTCAAAGTTCAAGCCTCCTCGTTCTTCCCCCAGCGATCCACGTCGCCGCTTTGGCCATGAATCGCGCTTCGACGAATCAGCCGTCGGTGTAAAGACCCAAATTGCCCCTTAAATTTATCAAAATTATCTCTTAACTGTGAGTTAAGTGTATGGGGTAAAAGAAAATATATTTAAGAAATGCAAAGGGGCGAAGTGTAATTTTCACATTCCCAAATGCCAAATGGGCATCTATTTATTATAAATATTCATGTATTTCAGCCCTGTACCCTGCTCTTCCCAAGCTTGTTCGAGAAGAACAAAAACCTCGAAGCAGGCGGCCGCTCCTCGGTGTTCGCTCGATCGATCTGTAACAAGTAGCAAGGAGGAGGAGATCGCCAGAGGAGGAGGAGGATGATATGAGGAGGTCACTTGATCGGGAAGATCACGGCCTCCCTCTCCTTCTTCTGCTTGTTCTCCTTGTCTTCCCCCTCGCCGCCTCCTGCTCCGGCGGCCATGGGCACGAACGGCGGCTCCGGCGGATCCTCCAAGACCAAGTAGGAAATAGTTCCTCCGACTTTCTGAATCCCCACCTCCGAGACGCCTACATTGCCCTCCAGGCTTGGAAACTCGCCATCATCTCCGATCCTTTGAATCTCACCAGCAACTGGGTCGGCCCCAATGTTTGCGACTACACCGGCGTCTTCTGCGCCTCCCTACCGTCCGACCCCAGCCTCACTGTCGTCGCTGGCGTCGATCTGAATCATGGAGACCTCGCCGGGTACCTCCCCTCCCAGATCGGCCTCCTCTACGACGTCGCCCTAATTCACATCAACTCCAACCGATTCTGTGGCACCCTCCCCCGTTCTCTACGCCGTCTCACCCTCCTCCACGAGCTCGACGTCAGCAACAACCGTTTTGCCGGACGTTTTCCTGACGTCGTCCTCCGCATCCCCTCCCTCCGCTTCCTCGACCTCCGATTCAACGAGTTCGAAGGCTCCGTGCCACCGGAACTCTTCGACCGCGACTTTGACGCCATCTTCATCAACCACAACCGGTTTGCGTTTAAGATCCCAGACAACATCGGCAACTCCCCCGTCTCCGTCATTGTACTCGCTAAGAATCGCTTCCATGGGTGTCTTCCGGCGAGCCTCGGTAACATGTCGCAGACCCTCAACGAGATCATCCTAATGGATAATGGCCTCGACTCCTGCTTCCCGTCAGAGATTCAGCTGCTCAAGAGTCTCACTGTTCTCGACATCAGCTACAACAAGCTCGTCGGACCACTCCCTGAGTCCATTGGCAGGATGCATAGCCTCGAGCAACTCGACGTTGCGCATAATCTATTCTCGGGCTCGATTCCTCCTTCGATCTGCAGCCTGCCGCATCTCAAGAACTTTACGTACTCTTACAATTTCTTCACCGGGGAGTCTCCGCAATGCTTCGAATTGAAGCTCTACGATGATCGGCAGAATTGTCTCCCCGAACGACCGAAGCAGAGAACGGTGCGACAATGCCAATCATTCTTGTCTCGTCCTTCCGTTGATTGCTCTTCTTTTGGCTGCAAACCTTTTGTGCCACCGCCCCCGCCGCCGTCACCTCCTCCTCCTCATTCTCCGCCGCCACCATCTCCTCCTCCACCCTCTCCGCCGCCGCCATCTCCTCCTCCACCTTCTCCACCGCCACCATCTCCTCCTCCACCCTCTCCCCCACCACCATCACCACCTCCTCCTTCTCCGCCGCCGCCATCACCTCCTCCACCATCACCTCCTCCGCCATCACCTCCTCCGCCTTCTCCGCCTCAACCATCACCACCACCTCCCTCCCCTCTACTCCAATCGCCGCCTCCCCCTTCTCCATCGCCGCCCTCATACTGCGTTCGATCTCCACCGCCGCCGCCGCCGCTGCCAGTCTACTGCTCAAGTTCCCCATCTACACCCGTCTACTGCCCCCGACCTCCATCGCCTCCTGTCTACTGTCCGCCTCCTCCGCTACCTCCTCTCGGCTCTCCTCCGCCACCGGTGTATTCTCCACCCCCACCTCTACCGAGCCCTCACCTTTCTCCTCCACCACCTCCAGTCTATTTTCCACCTCCCCCACCGCTTTCCTCACCGCCTCCACCTTTTCCGCCTCCGCTACCGCCATTGTACTCCCCACCTCCACCACCCCCATTGTACTCCCCACCTCCTCCGCTGCCCTCGCCCCCACCTCCACCGCCCTCGCCCCCTCCACCGCCTCCATGCATCGAGCCTCCACCTCCGCCACCACCTCCTTGCGTTGAGCCGCCACCACCTCCTTGCATTGAGCCACCACCACCTCCATGCATCGAGCCCCCATCGCCTGCGCCCTTCCCATATGAAGATCCTTTCCCAGGCGACGTTGGAGTCCATTACACATCACCTCCCCCTCCTCATCACTATTAATTCTCGTTCTGTTTCAGAGTTTTTTTTTCCCTCTTCTCCTCAAAGTTAGGATCTTTCTTCACGGTGAACTCTTCATCAAATTTCTCAGTTTTTTTGGTTTCTCTCTTCTTCAATGCCCTTCCTCCACACACGAAACACCAGATTGCCTCAAGAAGTTGTAGACATGGGAGAGGCACGGAGAGAAGGAAACATCGACAAGGAGAGCTTGTTCTCTACTTGGCGACCACACTGTCTTCTGATTGGTCAGTAAAAGTAAAAAAAAATTGAAAAGAAAACTCTTAGAGCGCATTGCAGCGTAAATTATGTATAGTTGAACTTGATATTCCATCATCCAAGTAAATCATCAGTGTTGCTATCCTTCGCTCTCCTGCATCCCCTGTGTTATTTCCGGTTGTTTTCACTTTATAGGTTGTTTAATTGAGGATATCAAATATCAATTTGGTTGGAGCTTTTTTTTATTTAGAAAATCAAAAGATTGTTCTTTTTTATATATTTTTTCTTTCAAATAGAATTAAAATAGCTATATTTTAAAGAGCCTCTCCTTCCCCGGTTAAAAATCTTTCAAAGATTTGAATTCTAATTGCTGTGTATTGTAAAACGGTAAATTTAAGAACTTTGGTGCCTTCATGGACGTTTTTCGATTTGTCTGGATGATCAATGGGATAGGATCAGACCGGTCATCTGATCGCTCTCCGGCCAATTGGTGAAGGTGCAGATTTTGCTGCTCACTTCTAGTCTTCTTCCTAGCATTTTGCAATCGTCCAGGTAGATTTTTAAGCTCGTTTCAAAGTTTACTCATTTTAATTGATAACTTTTATCTTCATCTATCAAATTCAAATTCTATGGAGCGTCGCCGTTGATTCGTTCTACTCGAGCGTCATGTGTAGGAGGAAGTACAGTTAATGTGCTGCAATGAATCATGACTACCACGCACAGTTGATCATAAATAACATGGTGGATGGAGGTAGTAAAACGGTCAGATAATCAATAAGAGGGTCAAAAATTTAAATTTTAATAGGGACGATTCTGAAAGTCGACATCTGTTTAAATGAATCAGAGGAAAAAACAGTTTAGTCGGTAAACTTTGCCATGCTTTGTTGAACGAACTTAATTTGACAATTAATGAGTGAATTTTGTGTGTTTCCTATAAAATAAACATCTTGTTCATCTAAAACAATTTGTTATGTGACTTTAGCTTTGTATTATAAGTTTCAAGATATATTGATTGGTTTATCTTGATTCATATATATTAATGATGTGAATAAATATATGGGGAAAGACCTTCTTTTATGTGTGATGTCCAAGGACATGTAAATCCAGAGTTCGAATTTATCTAAGTGGAACAACAAATATTTAAAGCTCTACACCTACGTTCTCTTCTCTTCTGTTATATTGGTGGGGATTACGGTTCACCGTTGCATCATGGGAAACAGACTACTTGAGGAAACCTCAAAGCATAGCCACCGGTCCATTCACTTGCCGATTGCACGCCTGTTCAATCGTTCGCTCGTTCGGTTGCTCTACCTGATCTGCTATACAGTGCGATCGGCTGTCAACTCGACCAATCTGCGCTCAATGTTTACCAGAAACTAATTTTTCTTGGTAACTTAAAATTATCTGATCAAGTCATCTTGATAGTTAGATTTAATTTGATATATTTAAATTTAGTTAATTTTTATAAATTAAATTTAATTTGATATATTTAAATTCAGTTAATATGTAATAGCTCTCTCGTGATAGATTGATTTCTCCAACATAATAATAATAATAATAATAATATATTAATTTCCTTTTTCTTTATAAAAAAACTCTCTGTATTAGAGGTCAGTTTTTGAGAGGTTTGTGAAAAAAAAAAAACAGGGAATAAGAAAGCTCGAACCATGTGATCTGATCTATTTATTTTAAAAGCAGTAGCAAAATTTTAAAACTATTTTTTCTCTTACACTATTAATATATGAATTTATATAATAAAGTATATACAAAATTCACTGCCAAAATTACGGGAGGGGACAAAATTAAACAAAATCCCAAGAAAAAAGTAGTATTCTGCCTAATATAAACCCGCCCTAGTTTTTTTTTTATAGAAATATTTTTTTAAAAAAAATTACCTTTCAAAAATGATTTGTCTTCATCTGTGATAGTTTTCCAAAATTCCGAAACGTAAATAATAATGTGCCAATTATAAACTCATCATACCTTTTTTTAGATATAAATTCCAAAAAAAACTATCTTTTAATAAAATCACAATTTCTCATGTTCTACTTCCTATAAATTCATCTGTGCCATTGTGTTTCCCTTCAACTGTGTCAATTCAATTTGCTTCAAATTAAACCATGGCTTTGTTCAATCTTTTGGCTTTCTTTCTCTTCCTTTTCTTTCAAGGTATATTATTTAATTTCTTAAACCATTAATTTGTTTTCGAGGAATTAATTATTTCCCCGCTGAAAATCATTTTTTTAATTAATTATTTTTCAGGTTGTTCGGCGATGACGTTCACGTTCACCAATAACTGCGCGTACACGGTGTGGCCCGCGGCGGCGCCGAGCTCCAGCGCCGGCGCGATCCCGACGAAGGGGTTCGTGCTGGAGGCTGGCGAGTCGCGGCGTCTGGAGGCGCCGTTCGGCTGGTCGGGCAGCCTGTGGGGTCGCACGCTCTGCGGCGTCGACTCCGGCGGCCGCTTCGCTTGCGCGACAGGGGACTGCGGAGGGTCGGCCGGCGCCGTGGAGTGCTCCGGCGGCGGAGCCTGGCACCCTCCGACCACGCCCCTGGAGTTCACCCCCAGAGACGCCGGAGGCGGCGCCGTCACGTTCTGCCACACCGCCGCCTCAGGGTATGGCAATACTTTCATTTAATTTCAGCTAAATTCGAAGAAATCATTTAGTTTTAAATCTCTTGAACAGTGAAAAATATAGCACCACCGAGCGACTCATCTTGTGGATTTACACTGGGCGCGATCACGGCTTGGCTTCGCCGAGAATGGCGCGGGACAACTTGATGGCCGGCGTTTCCCTTTTACTCATTGGCGTAGCGACGATGCTCGTTTAATCTGCACGAAGGATGATACTGCAATTATCTTGTTTTTGAGTGTAGATCTTATAAGTGAGATTTCTACCTTTTTTTTGAAAGTTGTTTTTGAAAGGATTTACTAATTAAGTGATTCATTTAATTATATATGTTATTTATATATATTGACCATATAAATTATAATTAATATTTAAATTGTCTTATTAATGAAAAAAGAAAAGATTGATGAGAATAAACTTTTATTAAAATTCGAGGATTAATCTCAATATCATATACTCTTATATATTCTATAGATCACAACCTAAATTCAAATAATATTATAATTAAAAGATCTTAATTCTAATCTTATAAAGAAGGAAAATATATTTTCATCCGAAAATAAAAATAATTAACTTAACGATCTTAATCAAGACAAATCTTCTCTAAAAAAATACTAGAAATATAAAAATTATCTTAAATAAAAAAATAAAAATTACAAAAATAGTAAAAATATGAAATTTGGGGTTGAAAATTTGACGGTGATAGTTTTACCCGTAACAAATGTAAGTGACGACAGCCAGCCTAATTCCGAGTAGTAAGTTAAAAGGTATATCCAGACAGCCTAATTCCGAGTACTAAGTTAAAAGGTATATCCGTTTGAAATTTAAATGCTCATATAGGACTCCAATATGGGTTATACCTGCATCAATATTAGTTGATAAATAATTATTGTTTAAAATTAAATTGTCATGTAATTAGATTTGGAAGATCGCATGTTGGTCGAAGCATTTAGAGGGTATAATCTAGAATATATTACAACTGTTTTAGCATTTAGAAATTTATATAGATCATTCTAACTTATTTTAATATGTAATTTATTTGCCATCAAGTTTACTATTAAATAAGGGATTATCTATGTTCATTGTGTAAAACATATTAAACAATATTAAATTTAGCCTATCATGTCTTTTTATTAATTTAGTTAAAAAAATAACTGTGACCTATTTCTACACTATTTAAAAGAAATTATACATTATAATTAGCTCAATGCACCATTAAATTGAGGGGGAGGGGGGGCTTAGGCATCTAAATTATCAAATAATAATAGTAATAAAATATATATTGCAACTGTTTTTGCACTAATTAATAAATTTATATAGATCATTCTAAATTCGCAGTTTAATAATATAAAAAAATTAGTTATATACTTGATAAAACCTCGATGACTTATTTTAATATGTAATTTATATGTGATGAAGTTTAGTATTTAATTAGGGATTATCTATGTTCATTGGGTAAAACATATTTAACAATATTAAATTTAACCTATCATGTATTTTTATCCTTGTAATTTAGTTAAAAACAAACTTTGACCTATTCTACATTATTTGAAATAATAAAATAATATCTCTGGTTAATTTAAAATTTTAAAACAAGAAAAAAGGATAATATTTAAATTATGATCTCGGATATTGTATTTATTTAAAACTATTACATATAAAACCTTAAAAGCTTTGACAACAATGTCGTTGTAGTATAGTGGTGAGTATTCCCGCCTGTCACGCGGGTGACCCGGGTTCGATCCCCGGCAACGGCGTTCAAGTAAATTTTTATTTTTCGTTTCTTTTTGGAAATAGCCCACTTCGCCTTGTCTCCAGCATGCTGCGTTTGGGCCGACACTGTTTGCCACATCCCGCTCCTGCCTAGCCCTCGACGCTCACGGATTCTCCCTCCAGAGGCGGATTCTAGGTTTCCCCTCTTTGGCATCCTGGCGGAGCTCACGCCAGGACTCAGGATCATCATACGGGCCCTCCCGGATGTTCCCCATCTCCGTCCTGAGCCCAGAGACGGCAACCCAGAGAGGTGCGAGCGAAAAAAGGGTGCGGCTGGGGAGGAGTTATCGGTGGTCATGTGGCATCTATGCAGCTGGTGGCTCAGGGAGGAGCTAGGGTTCTGCTTCTGGAGAAGTATGTCATGCCTGTGGGTTGCTTTGGGTCATACACTACAATTTGATGCTAACTTTGTTAAATTGATGAGCAACTTTGTTAAATTGAGAAAGAAAGAAATTATACAGAAAAATTAGCTCAATGCACCATAAACAAAGTTCTTTACTGATACATCATATATGGAACTCAGCACCAACAACAAGAGACAAAGAGTGATGCTCGGAACATTTGCCGATTGACCGCTCGGTGAAGTTGTCGGAGGAGCAACAACTGATGATGCCTGGGAGAGATTGGTCACCGGTGGCAGTGGTGGATCTTGAATGTCAGCAACTTGGAGAGGAGGGGCGGGGGCTTCGGCCGGGGGCAATGCCTCTGGAGGAGCCAAGTCCAGGAGAGAGCCAGGCTCTATCGGCAAGATTGAGTAGTCCAGCTTGGCATTCGGGTCTGAGCATGGACTCCCTGCAAATGATTTGAAATAGATGTTGAACTAAATTGAAAGTGAATATTCCCTTGGCGCAATAATAAGTTGATTTAGGAGATGCAAATAGATGATGTGCACTGAACAAGTACTTACTGAAATATGCTGCTGCAGTTGCTGGAAACTCAGTGACCATACCATCTACTTCAACACTGGCAACAAACGTAGCGAGCTCAACCATGGGGTCCGAGAAGTAGTCGAACGCTATTGCCATGAACTCATTCCTGAGAACAGAGACATGAACAGACATGTTTGCGGTGTGCATCTGCTTGACGATGTCAGTGAAGCCATTAATAAAGGAACCTGAGACAGTACCAATGGATGATCTGGGAAGGTCAACCACATCTGCAGATTGTTTGATCTCATCGATAGTTGGCTTCGGGGCGTCGCTTATGGTCTCCTTGATAGTAAGAACTCGAACGTAGCTAGGATTTTTCTTGAATACAGAGAGGACTTGAATGTCATCAGACTGGATGAAGATTTACTTACTTGGTTGTTGGTCATAACTAGCATTTGAGAGAGCGGTGGAGATTGCATCTACTATTCCAAGGCCTCTCTTTGAAGCAAGATAAGCAGCATTCTGCATGAGAATATTTGATTGGTTAGTTGAAGGTAGGACTCGAAATATAGATAACAATGACCCCTCATTGGCAAGGTCGTTTGGCCACAGGCAACCCTAACATCGGCCCTCATCCACGAGTTGCCTGACTTGGGCCTCCTTGGAGATGCTAAATCACCAGCCCTTTGTTCGCCGACAGCCCCAGTGCCAGTCTCTCATTCACTAGATGCCTTGACATCAGCCCTCTTAGCAAGCAAACGACAATGTAAACAAACAAACAAGGAGGGAACACCAATCTCAGATTCATGGAAGGAATAGAAGGATGGAACAATAGTTTGTCAAACAAAGAACATAAATCAATGTTCCTTATAAAGTTTTCCTCAAAAATAGTTTTCACTCTCACTTTATTTTCTGTAAAACAAACATACACTAACAAAATTAGAAGTTCCACTTGTACCTCTATGTTGATCAAAATTCCTGGAACAGTGCTGTTTTTTGCGAAATTAAGGAAGTCCTCCAGTATCAAAATTTTGCCAGCATTTTTTGCTGCAGGATTCCTTGCCATGCCAGATTGAGATATGGGGCTTGTTAATTCAGCTGAAGGAAAATAATAGAAAAAAAAGAGAGATCAGGAATGCCTTAATATCATAATTTCTAATATTTCCACAAATTATCCTTAGATTATTCTGTGCTCTTGAGATACATGTGTATGATTTAAATACTGGAAGATAATAAATGGAAAAGTAACACGAGAGCAATATAATAAGATCCTAAGAGCTTTTGGTGGGATAAAAATCCCACAAGATTAAGAGGAGTTTAACTTTGTTGCTCAGCCCCAAATGGGAAATCCCCAAAAAGAGTTGTCGCCAATAGAAATTGATTTTGTTGTTTCCGTAAAAAATATAGCAACATCTATAAGACTCTGGAATGCCTCCGACATATACAAAATTATGCACGAATTGATAAGGAACTTCCAATATAAAAAACACTATTAATATTTGTTTGAAATTTCACAAGTAACTAAGCTAAACTGCAAATATCATTTTGAAAGAACTGAATTTAAGCTGAAAAAAAGGAGAAAAAAGTATCCTTCTTTGATTAGAGCATCAACAGAAAAAAGCACCAGTAACAGAAGTAGCTAAAAATGCTCAAATTAAGAATATTTAGGGCATCTTTTAATTGAGGAACAAACAATTAGTCACTTCTCATCTTTGGTACACAATTAATTGCTACTTGTAAGATAGGTGCAAATAATAACACAGCAGCGACCTTATCATCTTCATGTACTTAACACTACTCGTGCCAAAATATGTTTCCTTGAGCAAAAACACAGGAGGAAGGAAACATGTTTGGGGGAAGATTCTCCTTGGCCATCTTCCCTCCATTTCTACCCAAAGAAAACAAAGAGAGGAAGGAAGAAGCTAGGGAAATCCTTCCCCAGCTTCTTCAAATTTGGCTTCTACCTAAATCAGCCAGTAAAATTCATAGAAAACCCAAACATAGACCTATCCTTTCCTTGAGAATCTATCTCATTTCTTTCCCTAGCCATTTTGCCCCTTGTAGGGAACATTGAATCTCATCAGAAAATAAAGAGAATAAAGTAAGTTGCTTACGCTTCAAGCTTTGGATATCACTCCATGTTAGATCAAATGAGAAGATTCCATTATTGCTTTGTATCTCAGGAACTGTTGTTGCTTGCGACATAAATGTCTGTACTGCTGTTGTGTGTCCCATAAGATCTGGAGATTCCAAACAAAAGGCTACTCCATCTTTTGACATCTGAACTGAACAGTCAATTATATCAGCTCCATCTGCTACTGCTTGTTGATATGCAAGATCAGTTGATCCAGCAAAGACTCCACTCGCACCATTGTGTGTTATAATCAATGGTCTCCCTGCATCAACATCATGGTGAAGAAAAAAATTTATAAGCATTAACCAAAAAGACTATAAAAAGCTAAAAAGAGTCCGCTGACACAATAATTATTTACCTTTATTAGGGACAACATTCTTTCTGCTGTGTGCCAGGCAAGCTGCATCAAACAAAAAGAGAAAAAACATGACGTTATGTACACCCATAAAACAAGTTTTAGTGTTTTCTGTTATCCAACTAGTAAATTTGTTTATTTTAACATATAATCAAATATTTACATAAAATATGTTAGAGGAAAGTAAGTTACTACTTGCTTTAATGAAATGGTAATCTTTTTACCTTTTTGAAGAAAAGAATTAACGTAAATGGTTTTTCAATCTTAAAACATACAAACTAGAAATCTGGTAGAGAATGGAGGTCATTTCACATGCTAACATGTTAAGAAGAAACTCCATATGGTGGTTAGTAAAGTATTCTTACCTATGGCTTCTGATGCTGTCGAAGGGAAATCTGTAATCACACCGTCTACTGAGAAGTTGGAGTTGTCAATGAATTGTAGATACTCCGTTGTTGGATCAAAACTATAGTTGTAACTTGCAGGCATATCATTTGCAAAGTTGAATGCATAAACTTCAAGGCCTAGGGCATGAGCATCAGTCACCAAAGAGGTGTGGGTCTCTAGATATTGATCTTCATTGACTGGCCATATGTAGCTTTTTGGAACAAGAATTCCAGAAGCAAATGACTTGATGGTAGCAAGATCAGTTAGAAGGGCCTTATATGTTTTGTTTGAGGAAGGTTCCACATCATCCACTTCCAAGAACTTAAAAATGACCTTTGTCTTGGCCCTTCCAAGTTTTCCTTTCAGATTTCTTAAGAAATCTATTTCTGGAGAAGAGATAAAATCTATAACTACTTGTCCTGAAACTGATGTAATGTAGTCCACAGCATCCAGATTGTGAGCCTTGAAAAAGTAGTTGCACTACAGCAAATTGAAAGACATCATAGAGTCAACGAGTATAAATCTTAGATAGCCATGGCATTTATCCATTTCATGGAAACAAATGACATTTTAGTGACAGTTCTGTAGTATGCAAATTAATTTATAAAACTTCCTCGACTATCCTTTGGAGTTCAAATATTTCACAAGAAAAGATAAATGAACAACTAGGAAGGCTATTTATTAATATATGTATCAATTTGAATATATGTTAATACATTATATAAAGATAAAATTCTCCTAAAAACTTTATAAAGATGATACAATGAGAATTTTGATGCTCTTACATGAAGATTTATCCAAAATTGAGAAGGGTGGAGTCCTGTAACATCTTCCACCATGGATATCGGCAAACTAGCATCAAATATGCTTGGTCGAGAATATATATTTTGAATCACTTCCCAGGGGAAAAAAATGAAAAAGAGAAAATTTAGATGACTTATTATCTTAAGAAGATAAGAACAATTAGTCATTATGTGAACTATTTAGAATACTGCATATATTAAAAACAAAATCAATACTGTTATATATTCATCCTATTTATTAGATTTATATAGTATCTCCTTTATCAACAAGAATAGGAGTAAAATCTTTCCTTCCATATCCGAGAAAGCATTTAAGAATAGTAGTGCTAACAAAATCAGTGTGTTATTATGTAAACAAAGTATGTCAAGCCTTGGACTTTCTCGTCACACACACACATATGGTCAATGTCCTCATAAAATTAAACTTATCCCACTATGATCATCAGGATTGCTCCTATTTCATGTGTCCTAGAGGTTTCGGGTCTACCATCCTACTATATCGTCGATGCATTCCTAATAAGACCACAGGTTTGTACTTAATAGTGAAGGACAATAGACATTGACATGACGGTAAACTATGAAAACTTGTTGTTTTGACCATATTCATGAACCATGTCACTTATGCCTCCAAAAAAGGAATCCTCACAAGATAAGGACACACATTCAAGGAAAAAAAAGAAATAAGGTATGATGCTTTTGAAGAGTAAAATTAAATTCACTATAAGATTATGACACACAACATGCAGTCTACTAAGGGACATTTCTACCAACTAATATTTAATATAAAAGGACAACAAACATTGACATGACGGTAAACTATGAAAACTTGTTGTTTTGACCATATTCATGAACCATGTCACTTATGCCTCGAAAAAAGGAATCCTCACAAGATAAGGACACTCATTCAAGGAAAAAAAAAGAAATAATGTATGATACTTTTGAAGAGTAAAATTAAATTCACTATAAGATTATGAGACACAACATGCAGTTTACTAAGGGACATTTCTACCAACTAATATTTAATATAAGAGGACAACCTAGTGCATGAAGCTCTATCAATATGAGTCTCGTGTACGTAACTTTATCTTGTATTGCAAGAGATTATTTTTGCAATTCGAACTTGTGACCTGCTGGCAACTTTACTATTATGTCAAAGCTCCCCTTCACCAACTAATATTTAATATAACAAACACTTATTCTACTTTTAGCATATGCCCATTGAGAAATCTCTACATGTCCACTATAAGATCATGGCACACAAACAGGCTACTAAGGGACATTTCTACCACTAATATTTAATATAACAAGCACTTATTTCACTTTAGTTTAAGAAACATATTTAACTATCACTTCCTTAAAAATTAAATTGCATGTGGAAATTTCTCAGTGAAAATATTTCCAGAACTAAAAGTCACTTAGTCTAGGTTCCCATTGCCACTTAAAGATAACATAAAAGTTCTTCACAACAGGTATAAGCATTGATATACTCACATGAGACATTGTTATATAATTGTTCTGAAGTGAAATCAACTGCAAACCATCCTTGAACTTGTTGTCCATTGATAGTATAAGTTTTCTGGCCTTTTGGGAAGACAGATGAAATAGTTGTGGAATTATCAAGCCTATAATCTGTATGACAGATTCCAGCTCCATCTTTTGTTAATTGAAGATTACAATATAAAACGACATTTTTCAGACTATTTGCCTGTGCAAACTGGTAAGCATATTGGCTGGAATCTGGGAAAACTCCAGAGAAGCCACCACGCGCTATAACCAAAGGAGCAGCACCTGCAAAAGGATATGAAGGCCAATTGCTACAGTGATTGATATAACATCAACTTGCATATAGAATTAGCAACTTCTTGCTACATTAGTTGGATCATAGGTTTAACATACACAACTGTTTTCCAATAACCTTATAGACAAATATCTGAAATAACACAAGGTTCTACTGGTAAACTGCAGCATCAAGCACAACACCAGAGACAAGTTGTATTATTATCAATTAGTACTGTTGAAATCCAACCTGTCTCAAAATAAAAGAAATGTACCTCTAACTCTGAATCATGATGGATTGAGGGGGTGCTATGAATGAATAAAGGATCTATACCCATAATTCTACGCCAAAAATTTACAGGTAAGAAGAAAAAAATCCCTTGCGATCAATATTTACCAATATGCCTTTGTAACCCCTCAAATTACATTAACTCTCTCCTATCTAGAGATGGGCATGCCCTACAATCGACATTATTGACTATTGCTTTATTATCTATGATTTTGGGCTAGCATAATATAGTGTAGTAGGAAAACTTAATCAATTCTTGATACAACAAATTGCGAAAATACCTGGTATTTAAAAAAACATAAGGTCTCCGTCAAAAAGGGTTGTTTTTCTTTTGAGTATGTACAATCAACAAAAATCAATCCCTTTTGTAAAATATCGGAAATAGACGAATATTAATAAGGGAATTTTCTGGAATTTTTGGAAATTTTTCAGAAATTTTTCGGAGCTCGTACGGATGAGTTAACGGGGATAAAAACAAGGTCCGGGAAAAGCCTGTTTAGACTACCCAATTAAGCGAGAAAATGCTTATATTCTTAATTCTTTTTCTATTTTCTTTTCTTTAGTTTTTATTTCTTCTTTTTCCTTGTTGAAATCTCACGCCGAGTCCTCCTCGCGTGCCCTAGCCTTCCAACTCGCACCGAGCCACCATTTCTGCCCAAAACCGCTCGGAGGCGGTTTCTTCTCCTCTTCCCCTCTCTTCTTCTCCTCTACCGATCGTCGCTGTGCCCTAGCCGACTTCACTCTCCTCCGCGCCGATCTTCCATCGCCAGCCACTCGAGTAGTGCCGCCCACCCCGACCGCCGTGCCCTAAGTCCTTTTTGGATCTGCGCGCCAACGCCGATCACCGACCGTAGGAACTCCAGTCGCCTGTGCCCTAGCCGGTGCCACCACAGTCCTCTTCCTCAGCCTTAGCGTCACTTCTCGCGACGCCGTCCAAGGTTCTGCTACCCTATCTCCTCCTTTCTTCTGGTACAGCATCGCATACTTTCCTTCCCCTCGCGTCGTCTCGGTTGCAACGGCCGACACTGGTCGGAAAGCCGCCGATCACCTCACTGTGGTCACACCTCTTGTGCTTTGCCTTCTCCACAGGGAAGACAGATTCAAGGACAGAGAGTTCGGTGCCTTGGTTGTTGGCCACAGGTTTTTGGTTCCAATCTACTGTCGAAGGGTAAGACAGGTAGGAATATGATTTCCAATTTTTGTGCTTAGTGAGTTAATTGGTTATTGTGGTGTTTTCTTGGTTTCCAACAGCAATTAACCTTTGCTGGCAGCAACAAAACCTTGTGTGGATCAACAATCAAGGCTGTGAATAGAGGTAAGGTGTATAAATTTGTTATGGTATTAGGTTCATATTTGGAAGAGTTCAAGTTGATTTAGGTTTAGACCTAAATCAAATTGTATAGTGGAAAGAATTAGGGTTTGGTAAATAAGGAATTTCTTTAGCTATGTGATATATATGTAGCTAAATTAAATGTGGCTATTACAGGACTTTGATTCGAGACGGTATCTCGACGGGTATCTCGATTAGCGTATTGGACTATTTCGATTGGAGACGGGTACTTTGACTTATGTCTTTTGATATGCATAATAATGTGTTTAACATATAGCAATAATTGTGTGATCCATTTATTTCGGTTGGTCACTACATGATCTGTTACATGTTTGCTTGTTTACTTATTATGCATTGCATGTTATTATTTACCTGATCATACATGCTGTAGGTAGTGACCCAACCATATGATACATTATGTTCAGGACCTAGGGTTTATTTGATACCCTATCTGTTTGTGTACCTTCCATCTAATATATTGACTTGTTGTACACCTTTTATTTATGTATGGATCTTGCTATGCTATTCATGATATTGCCATGTTTAGTGTCATGCATCATCTTGCATGATTGCATGCTGTGCGATTGTCTGCTCCATTATTGAGTGCGCATCGCCAGTTACATGTATCTGTACACACCACCACTCATGGGTTAGTGGTATATTAGACAGGTGTGTGATTCTTGCTCCGTTGGTGCAGTGACTCGGTAGTGGCCAGACGCCCGCCTGTTTAGCTCCGTTGGTTTAGTGTAGCGGTGTGGTAGTAGTTGGAATTGTTTGGCTCCATTGGTCCGCCGGGTAGTGTGACTCGTGGTAGCAGAGAGTCCTCCCGCTATCGTGTCGGAGATGAGCATCAAGGCCCCCATTTATTATTCCGGTAGGAGTATGTGTACTCAACAAAGATCCCGTCCACTCGGCCACCATCGTAGGCGGTGATGTCGAGTGCACTTGTCATCTACCCACTCGGACTCACCATCGTGTGTGAGATCGCTGACTGGCGTCAGCATCACATGCATGATGCATTTATTGTTGTGTTCTTTGCATTTACTTGCGCATTTATACGAATACATTTGATCGACATGCATACGGATTACGACACCTTCGACGACCTCTTACCTTTTACCTCGATCCCGGTTAGTATGCTTTTCTCCTGCTTTTGTTTCAGATTGCTATCCTTCTCGTATTCGTGAGACCGTATCATGATTAGTGTTGTCTGTTATTTACTTTATTTTGCATATCATGTGTGTGGACTCACCCCGCCCATCGTTGTTATATTTTCGTGTCGAGGTCGTCCGAGCGCCCATCGCTAGTCCCCATTGCACGTAGTGCTAGTCTTCTGCTGATCACGAGTAGTTGTTTTAGTTTCTCTTTTGACTATGTTTAGACTTGGTTTGTTTGATACTTGGATATTGTATGGATTCTTATCGTTGATGGATTTTGGTATGATTTGGATATGTTTTACTCCATGCCTGCCTCGACGGCAGAAGAGGTGAGTTTGTCGTATTTGAGCTTTACGAGTATAGTTGAGTAGGGTTATTTTTTTCCGAGTCATCGTATTATTTTTCTATTTGTTTACTGTTAAACTGCGTGGTTGTGTCAGTCAGAGGCTGAAATTGATATTATCTGCGTGGTGATTGTTTTATTTTTGTTATTATTTCAGCCGCATGTGGCTGAGGTATATAGTGATTGTAGAAAGTTTCAGATTTATCCGCCGTATAGAGGAGGTGCTGTCGAAATTTCTTCGGACAGGAATTCCTCTGGGGCGTGACAATTTAGTGGTATCAGAGCATAGGTTTTACGATCTTTGTTTTCGTATTTTGGATATTTGGGATAACCTGATACCAATTTATATGGTATCAAAGCGCCAAAGTTTGGCGATACTTGTTTGATTTTCGTGTGTTGGATTTTTGAGATTTATCTGATACCAATTTATTGGTATCAGAGCAGGGTGTGATACCTGCTTTTGGTATTCTGGATATTTTAATACTAGCCCAAGTTTGCGAGATAAACTGGGTAGTTATTTTGAGTTGCACGGATTTTTCCATTACGTTTATGTTTTGGACTTCCGTTTAGGATTTATATGGATTTCCGGTGATTTTCTCGTACGGAATTCTGAGGACAATTTGGGGACTGGACAACGACGGAACATCTCCAGACAGCAAATAGGTATGACGTTTAATTTTATAATTTTGGTACCCATATTAAGACTTGGGTAAGATTGATATCCTTATTGGTCATAAAGAGATATGTAGTTATATTGGAATTAGCTTTATTGTTAGTAAGATATGGTGGGATGCTTTATAGAAATACGAATGACCTCAATTAGACTATCTCAGTTACAATGACATATCATATGCATATTGGGTTAATACTTTGTAGTTATAAAGATTTTCAGTAGTTAGACATTTGAATTTGGTGGGGTTCTTGTAGAGATTGCTGGATGATAGCTAAGTAGAAACAAGGGATAGCTTTAACAGTAGGGATGAAAGTGTTTAGATAATGGTGTGTATGTTTTCAGGTGACTTAATAGCTCGAACATGTTTACAAAGATTTGAATTCATTTCATGGAGTGTATGTTTGTATTACTGGTTATAGTTCATATTACTTGTAAGGTTCCTTGAGATATGGGTCATTTTGATACCCTACATGTGTCAGATGCATGGGATGCCAATTGACTACTAGGTCTAGCTCTTGGTGCTTATAGAAAAGGCTAGGCTCATCTTGCTTTGTTTCTAGTTTTGTTATCTTGTAGGATATGTTGGAACCCCAAGGTTGTTTTGGTGTGATCAACAAGTTAAGTTAGATCCTGCGTTGTTTCTAACCTTGTGTCTAAGTGTGTAGGAGCATAGGAGCATAGGTACTCGAGCGGAAGACGCAGCTAGCGAGAAGGACGACACGCTATGCGTCCGAGGGACGAGGTGCTGCGGAAGAGTACACCGGCGGACGAGAAGGAAGTGCGCGCGGTGGTTCCGAGGTACGAAAGCCGGAGCGGAAGATTGCTCGGGGAGCAAGAGACGCAGCTAGCGCGAAGGTCGGCACGGGGTGCGACCGAGGGACGAAGTCTACGGATGCAATTCCGAGGGACGAGAAGCCGGAGGGAAGCATGCTCGAGAAGACCGGAAGATGGGTTCGGGTGAGCCCTATTCCGGATGGCAGAGATCACCCAAGTAAGCGGATCCGGAGCGAAAGACCCGGACCGAGGCAGGACTGAAACGGAGCAGAGGTCCCGGACGCAAAAGTCAACCAGAGTTGACTTTTGCTCCGGGGCGCCCGGAACTGTCCGGGGCGCCCGGAGCAGCCCGGGGCGCCCGGAATAGCCCGGGGAGCCCGGAACCTGAAGTTTGACTAGAACGCGTCTTTCGCGTTCTGGACGTTGGGGGATACAGTTTTATCCCCCCCAGGGCGCCCGGAACCCTTCCAGGCCCCCCAACCAAGGCTATAAATATAGCCTTGGTCCAGAAGCTTTTCAACAATTACGATCATTCTATTTCCAAACACTTGTATGCTTTAGGTGTAGTTAAGCTTCTGTTTTCTGTGCATAAACGCTGTAAGAGGCTTCTCCGCCTGAAGGAGTTTTTGAGCTTAATCTTCCTTGGATTAACAACCACATCGGTTGTAACCAAGTAAACATCTGGTGCCTCGTCTTTTCTTTTATGCTTCTATTTATCTGCTTAATTCATTTTACAAGTGTTAGCTTAATCGTTCGAGGAAGGGTTGTCTGTTTTTAATTGACAGGTTATTTACCAACCCTTCTAGCCGGCCCAACGGTCCAACAGGTGATATCAGAGCTGAGTACGCCTCAGAAAGACTAACCGCCGTCTGAAGCAACAAAACAATGGCCGGAGCTAGCGACTACCCACCAGCATTCGAGGGGGAGCTTGTTTCTTGGAAGCAACAAATGATGGTATTTCTTAACTCTGATATTGATATTTCTCTAATAATGAAAACAGGTTATGAAGCACCGAAAGACACGAACGGAGAGAAAATCGGCATACGCCTCTGGAACGAGAAGCAACGTGAAGAGTCCATGGCAAATGCTCGGGCAGAATTTCACATTCTAAGCGCAATACCAACTAAAGATTTCGACAGAGTCGAAGAGTACAAAAGCGCGAAATAACTTTGGGAAAAGTTCTTAATGCTCTACGAAGAACCGGTTGAAGTCGTCTCCTCAATAGACATCGAGCCGTCGTCAGAAGAATCCGAGACGGAAGAAATTACCAAGACAACCCCAACAGCCGAAGTACATCCCGAGATCGATGAAGGGGGAGAATCTTCGGAAGAAATTAATTTAACAAGGGGAGAACCAACGGTCGACGAGGTAAGTAAGGTATGACCTCTACCCTCTGAACAACTGGTTCATTTAATCAAATTACCTGAAGATTTTTGCGAACCAAAATTTGAATTATCGAAAGAACTTTTCGGATTAGAAAATCTTCGATCGAATAATTGTTGTAAATTACAAAATATTTTTACGAAAGAATTATGCAACTTAGAAATATTATCGAAAACTTTTTCCGGATCTAAAAATTTGTTCGAATTACAAAGTGTTTTGACGAAAGATTCTTGCAAATCACAAAGTAATTTTTCGAAAACTTTTTCCGGATCTAAAATTTTTTCCGAAGTACAAATTATCTCGTTGAAAGAGTTTTTCGAATCGCAAAATGATTTGACAAAAGAATCTTGCAAATTACGAAACATTTTTTTAAAAAAAGTTTGCAAATTAGAGATATTATCGAAAGAGTTTTTCGGAGTAGTAAATCTATTATCCACAGATTGTTGCAAATTTATGTTGTCAAAATACTTTTGCAAATTACAAAATATTTTGTCAAACGAAGTTTGCAAATCAGAAGTATTGTCGAAAAACTTTATCAAGTTTATATTATCGAAATATCTTTGCAAATTAGAAATTCAAAATGACATGTTACAATTTGCACAAATTTCTACATGCTCAAAATTTCTTGCTTCAAAGTTAAGAAATTATGATAAATTAAAATGGGAATTTAAAATTTTCTGATAAAAGCATTAGAATATATAAATAAATAAATGCATAGAAAATTTCGTTTAATGTTATCAATTCTCTTAAAATTTTCTTGCATAAATTTTTCGGCTTAGAAAGTATTTAATTATTGATGACGAATACTTGAATTTTTTTTTTTTAAAAAAAAAATTATTTCTTGACTTAGAAATTTGTCTTGACTTAGAAATATTTCCCTGAAAATTATTGAAAGATATTTTCAAATTTTTTTAATGTCAACCCTTAGATTTTAGTTGTTCCCCATTTTTATTGTGATCAAAGGGGGAGAAGGAAAGTATAAGTCTAGGGGGAGGTAGAAATTTAATTTCTTCTATCATGTTGCATGTTATTGCAATAAATTGTTTAATTTCATATCTATTGTTGACCCTAGCTTAACTTGGGTTGATCACACCAAAAAGGGGGAGATTGTTGGAACCCCAAGGTTGTTTTGGTGTAATCAACAAGTTAAGTTAGGTCCTGCGTTGTTTCTAACCTTGTGTCTAAGTGTGCAGGAGCTTAGGAGCACAGGTACTAGAACGGAAGACGCAGTTAGCGAGAAGGACGGCACGCTGTGCGTCCGAGGGACGAGGTGCTGCGGAACAGTACACCGGCGGACGAGAAGGAAGTGCGCGCGGTGGTTCCGAGGTACGAAAGCCGGAGCGGAAGATTGCTCGGAGAGCAAGAGACGCAGCTAGCGCGAAGGTCGGCACGGGGTGCGACCGAGGGACGAAGTCTGCGGATGAGTACCCTGGTGGACGAGAAGGAACACGCGGCAATTCTGAGGGACGAGAAGCCGGAGGGAAGCACGCTCGAGAAGACCGGAAGATGGGTTCGGGTGAGCCCTATTCCGGATGGCAGAGATCACCCAAGTAAACGGATCCGGAGCGGAAGACCCGGACCGAGGCGAGACTGAAACGGAGCAGAGGTCCCGGACGCAAAAGTCAACCAGAGTTGACTTTTGCTCCTGGGTGCCCGGAACTGTCCGGGACGCCCGGAGCAGCCCGGGGCGCCCGGGGCGCCCGGAACCTGAAGTTTGACTAGAACGCGTCTTTCGCATTCTGGACGTTGGGGGATAAAGTTTTATCCCCCCAGGGCGCCCGGAACCCTTCCAGGCGCCCCGACCAAGGCTATAAATATAGCCTTGGTCCATAAGCTTTTCAACAATTACGATCATTCTATTTCCAAACACTTGTATGCTTTAGTTGTAGTTAAGCTTCTGTTTTCTGTGCCTAAACGCTGTAAGAGGCTTCTCCGTCTGAAGGAGTTTTTGAGCTTAATCTTCCTTGGATTAACAACCACATCGGTTGTAACCAAGTAAACATCTGGTGCCTCGTCTTTTCTTTTATGCTTCTATTTATCTGCTTAATTCATTTTACAAGTGTTAGCTTAATCGTTCGAGGAAGGGTTGTCTGTTTTTAATTGACAGGTTATTTACCAACCCTTCTAGCCGGCCCAACGGTCCAACAGGATAATCCCTTAAGGTTCAACTTTGTGCTTAAATCTTGTTTGGGGAAACAAATCAAACATTTCGCTGAGGAACTAGTTCAAGGAAATAGTGATATTAAGAACTAGGTCGAACAAGACACATTTAGTTAGGGTGAAATGCATCCAGTTTAAATCAGTCAAGCTAAGTTGCATCTTGCATGGACAAAGTAACAACAATTTTGACAAACTTTATTGTTCTGAGTGTATTTTTGACTCAACTACTACAGAAGATTTTGAGGATGACGTTTACAATGTTCACTCTTATTTTGATGTTAAAGAAAGAAAACTGTTTTGGAATGAGGCAGTGAATCAAGGAAAGAGGGAAGAAGCTTTCTATAGGAGGTCAAAAAGTGATTGGGTTACTATGGAGGTCGGAAGTTGTTTTATTTGAATGTGAGTGGATCTCCAAAAGCAAATGATTAAGATTGGAGGAGGATGATTGTCTTGGCCAATTTTAAAAATGTTAATATGTATGCTTACTTGCATTAAGTTCCTACAGAAAAGTTGACTTGAGTGTCTTGAAAAACTAGAATATGCTAGCATATCTATTATTATTATGTTTCTCTTCTTTTCGCTCTCTCTGAGTTCATTTAAACATGTGGCATCACTTGCTGCATTGTTGTTAAGCTTTTCTTCATTAATAGTATTGAGTTATTGGAGAGGCATGCGGACATAATCATTGATAGTATAGAATTGGATATGTTGTGGTTTAATTTATTGCATCATTAAAATTACCTTAAATACTTTCTTTCAACTGAATGAAATTGGTATGTGTAATAAGCATACTATTGCCTTATCTTTGCTATTTGATAAGGATTAAGGTTTTGCAATATGAACTAATTTGTTTGAGTTGGAGGGAATCCAGAGATATACCTATTGGATCTAGGTAATTTTGTTTTGTGGAGATTGTTGCAGCAAATGGGAATGATGTCGATGGTGGTGATTGATTGGTCTTACTAGCTGTTTATAGCAGTGTAAATTTTTCTGGAGTACTTATTGTTGGATATGTCCTAGTCGCTAGATAGGACCTCAAGTAGTTTGAAGACAACTATTTGAGTTGCCCATTTATCACCCAATTACGAACATAAATATGTGCTCTTCTTTTAGATTGGGCTATCAATAAGATGATTTATCTTTGTTCCAGAAGATTCTTAACTCCCTTGAATTGTCAACTAGTGACATGCTTTATCCTAGTGATTTTTAGTGCCTCACTGCATTATCTCATGCAACCACATAAATAACTTATGTAGAGACTAGTTGCAACATTGTAAGCACACCAACGGATCCTTTGGAACCTTCATAATATGGGGTAAGTGAGCCTATGCATTGTGTTATCTAGAGAATTAGAAGTGAAGCCAGAGGTGCGAATTGGCCTTGTCAACTCTCTGATGTGAGACAACTGGCCACATTCCTTTCTGTTAGCCTCATGGGTAGACCCGACCCCGGGCCGGGTCTGGCCCGGACCCGGCCCGGGTCTGGCCCGGACCCGGCCCGGGTCTGGCCCGGACCCGGCCCGGGCCCGTAACCGGGTCAACGGGCCACCGCCTCAGGCCCGACCCAAGAAAGGGCTCAAATTTTTTTTTTATTGTACAAAATCACGAATGGTAAACGGTTCATTCGCTAAATCCTTTTCAAGTCGTTGGGGGAGGGTGGGAGGGTTTTTAGGTATTTTTTCAACGGTTAGGATCATTTAACCTTTTTGATCAATGGCTATGATTTAGTGTCCGTTACTATCAAAACTCTATAAATAGAAAGCTTATTTCATCATTTTTCACATCTTCTCTTCATTTCTACGCACTTTTATTTCCACATTTCAATTACAATGGAAGGAGGTAGTGGAGGTGCATCATCTCGAGCCCGGAGAGGAAAGCAAATAATGAATCCGGAGGAGGACCCCAACATTCAATCCATCGATGATGAGACCAGACACCTGAATCCGACACCCGACACACAAGGAAGTACTGATGTAATTACTTCTAAGGTTGAGAACTTTCTCCTCTAAAATCTTCTATTTTCACTAAACATTTTGAGAAGGTCACTCTTCCGTCGGGAGAAATGCGTGCAAAATGTAAGCATTGCAATGCTTCCTACATATTTCAAGATGGCGGCAAGTATGGGTCGTTGAAACGACATGTAGAAACGAAGCACCCGACGGAATATGGACTCGACCGTTCTCAAACACAATTATCAAGATTTTCTTCAACTAGCGGTAGTACCGATTCCGGTTTATTTTTATATTCGGATAATAAATTAAGAGAATCATTAGCTAAATTTGTTTCCGTAGAACATCTTTCTTTTAGTTTTGGATCTAAATGCACATTTGAAGATTTTTGTAAAGAATCTCTTAATCCATGTGTTAAACGTGTTCCTAGGACTACACTTACTCGTATAATTTAAAAATTAGTAAAACAAGGAAAAAGAATTTAATTGATGAATTTAGTAAATTAGATAATAAAGTTTCTTTATGTTCCGATATTTGGAGTGATCATTGGCAAACACATTCGTATATGGGTGTGACTTGCCATTGGATCGATAACTCTTGGAATCTCCAAAAAAGATTATTAGCTTATAGAGTTTTTGATGAATCACATAATGCTCATAATATCGCACAATTATTATGTTTAATTTTAGAAGAATATGGTTTAACTCATAAAATATTTTCAATATCATTAGATAATGCTAGTTCTAATACCTCCTGGATAGATGATCTAAAATTTGTTTGTCAACCTATTATTGGAGGTTTATTTTTTCATATTCGTTGTGTATGCCATGTTTTAAATTTATGTGTTCAAGATGGTTTAAAAAATTTAGAAAGTTATATTAAACCAATTAAATTGCAATTTCTTATTTATGGTCTCATCCATCTATAATGAAACAATGGGGTAGGTTTTGTAAAATTAATGGAATGAGACCTAAAAAATTTCCACGTGATGTACCAACACGTTGGAATTCAACATACCAATTATTACAAGATTCATTTCAATATAAAGAATTATTATGTTCATTTTTTGCACAAAACACTAATGCTAATATATATTTATTTTCACAACAATGGAATATTAGTATTTGTGAAATTTTAAAAGTATTTAATGATGCAACCGAACAACTTTCTGGTGTTTATTATCCTGTTCAATTAGTTTTAGAAAATTTTTCTAATATAGTATTAGTTTTAAATGAACATATTAATAATGAATCTTTATCTCCTTGCATCTTAGCTATGAAAATTAAATGGGAAAAATATTTTATTTAATTTCTGAAATTTATTTAATTGCATTTGCTTTAGATCCTAGATTTAAATTAGAAGTTTTACAAGAAATGTTAACTTTATATTATGATGCTTTAATTCCAATTAAAGATTCTTCTTCCCCGATCCAAATTAATATTATATATAATGTTAGAATTTATTTATATGATATTTATAATCAATATTATGCAAAATATGGAACACAAATTAATATTTCTGAAATTCAACAAACTACTAGTAGTAATTTAAAACTTACAAAAGCACAACTCTTATTAAAAGAACGGACAAAACGTCCACGAGGATCCTCAAGTTCCACACAGGAACTTGAGAATTATTTTACGACTTCTTTTGATTTTAATGAAGCAGATAGCGAAAACTTCGATATCTTAAAGTGGTGGTCACAGAAGGCTCAAAGCTTTCCCGTTCTCTCCGTGATCGCAAAAGAAATTTTAGCTTGTCCAGTGTCAACTGTTGCTGTGGAGCAGACGTTCAGTGCCGGCTGCAACATATTAGATGAACGACGATCAACTTTGTCTCCTGACTCATTGGAAGCCCAAGCATTACTGGACGATTGGACCAGAGCGGAGAAAAGAATCCAAGGAATGCAACTTTCAGATGACGAAGTTGAAGATTTTGATACTGAAGGAACAAATACGACAGGAACAGGAAATGGAAGTGAATGAAAATGTAAAAGGATAAAAATGTAAAAGAACTACGTGGGCTTTGATTCCCCTAAAGGGATACGTAGGCAACTTAAATAAGTGTAAGCCCTTTTTTTAATAAATTTTAATTTCTAATTTTTAATGTTTAATGTTTAATTTTTAATTTTTAATTTTTAATTTTTATTAACATATTAATCTTGAACCGTGACGAACCGTGACGAACCGTGAACCGAACCGTGAACCGGCGGTTCTGAACCGTGAACCGTAACCGTCTTGGGCGGTTAAGGTTAAGGGTCGACCTGCCTGGAACCGTCGAACCGGCGGTTCCGAACCGTCGAACCGTCGGTTCCGAACCGTGGTCAGGTCTACTCATGGGTATCCCCAATCTCCTTCTTGTCGAGTTTTCAAACTTCGTGCATTCATTGTGTTTGTGAGCTTCTAAATACCACTGCAAGACCTTGAACTGTTGTATATAATCACTCATTTTAAGTTCAAATTTCAAGTCAGTAGAATCCTGTGAAAGAGATTTATCCATGAATTTCAATCAATGAGTCTATTGATAAGTTAGCGCTCGTAGTATACTTAACTTAAAGATGAGGTTCATATACATCACTCACTAAGTACGCTTGCAACCTACACTAGAATTTCTAGGTGTAAGGATCTGACAGTATGGCTAAAAGGATATCTTACTAATAATGTAGGTTATTTGGACGATATTTTGGTATTATGCTGCAAAAGGTTGGAACCGCCAACCCAGCGGCCCCCTCAACCCGGCCCCACAAGTATGAGAGGGAGTAAATCACGGTGAATACGGGCTCAGCTATGACATGGTGGTCTCAGGTGTTTAGCACGGACAGATATTGATGTTATCGCATTTGCTGCCGCAGACCCTCGACCTCTCGACTCATGCTGCAAGAATCCATGTCATAACCAGTTGATCCCGCCCGTGGGGGCTGATATTTTGGTATTATGGTACTACTTTAGGCATCTGTAGACAAGATAGGGAAATGTTCACATCTATGGTTTTATGCACAAGGATGTTCCAATATATAGGCGTTCCTATTGGTGGAACGGTATGAAGAAAGACATCGCGGATTTTGTAGCTAGATGTCTTGTCTGTCAGCAGGTGAAGGCTGAGCATCAGAGATCTGCCGGGTTACTTCAGCGGATTCCTATTCTTGAGTGGAAATGGGAACATATCACTATGGATTTTGTAGTGGGATTGCCGACGACACGACGAGGCCATGACGCGATTTGGGTAATCGTTGATCGAATAACCAAATCCGCGCACTTCTTAGCGATTCGGAGGACTGATTCCCTGGATCGATTGGCAGATCTGTATTGCCGAGAGATCATCCGACTACATAGTGTTCCGTTGAGTATCATTTCGGATAGAGATCCACGGTTTACGTCTCGTTTCTGGCAGAGTCTGTAGCAGGCCTTGGGCACACAGCTCCGTTTCAGTACAGCCTTCCATCCACAGACAGATGGACAGTCAGAGCGGACCATTCAGACTTTAGAGGACCTGCTGAGGTCATGTGTTATGGATTTCGGAGGCAGTTGGGAGGACCATCTGCCGTTAGTAGAGTTTGCTTACAACAACAGCTTTCATTCGGCTATCCAGATGGCACCGTTTGAGGCGTTGTATGGTAGACCTTGTCGAACACCTATCCTCTGGGATGCGGTTGGAGAGGCCCAGATGTTGGGACCTCATAGAGTTCAGCAGGATGCAGAGTTGGTCCGTACTGTCAGACGGAGGATGTCAGAGGCGCAGGACCGCCAGAAGAGTTATGTTGATCGGAGACGCAGACCACTAGAGTTCTCTGTTGGCGACCATGTATTTCTGCGAGTTTCACCCACGAAAAGGGTGAAGAGATTTGGCCTCAGAGGTAAGCTGGCTCCGCGGTATATTGGCCCTTTTGAGATCTTGGAGAGGATCGGAGCGGTAGCTTACCGGCTGGCACTACCACCGTCCCTGGCAGGCGTCCATGATGTATTCCACGTATCTATGCTGCGGAGATACGTGCCCGACCCGACGCATGTGCTGACAGATATTTCAGTTCCAGTTCAGCCTGACGTCACTTATGAGGAGGTTCTGGTATGGATTTTGGACCGGAAAGAGCGTCAGTTGCGGAACAAGACTATCCGGCTGGTTAAAGTCGGATGGCAGCATCATTCGGACGAGGAGGCTACTTGGGATCTCGAGGATACTATCCGAGCTCGTTATCCTCATCTTTTCACTTGAGGTATGTGATTTATTTACTGTTCAGCATTTTGTACTCTTTATCTGTTGTTAATACTTGCTGATTGTAGATAACGAAATTTGGGGACCAAATTTTTATTAGTGGGGGAGAATGTAAAATACCGGAAATAGGCGAATATTAATAAGAGAGTTTTCCGGAATTTTTGAAAATTTTTCGGAACTCGTACGGAGGAGTTAACGGGGATAAAAACGGGGCCCGGGAAAATCCTGTTTAGGCTAACCATTTAAGCGAGGAAATGCTTATATTCTTAATTCTTTTTCTATTTCCTTTTCTTTAGTTTTTACTTCTTCTTTTCCTTGTTGAAATCTCGCGCCGAGTCCTCCCCGCGTGCCCTAGCCTTCCTCCTCGCGCGGAGCCACCATTTCTGCCCAAAACCGCTCGGAGGCAGTTTCTTCTCCTCTTCCCCTCTTCTTCTCCTCTACCGATCGTCGCTGTGCCCTAGCCGACTTCACTCTCCTCCGCGCCGATCTTCCATCGCTAGCCACTCGAGTAGCGCCGCCCACCCCGGCCATCGTGCCCTAAGTCCTTTTTGGATCTGCGTGCCAACGCCGATCATCGACCGTAGGAACTCCAGTCGCCTGTGCCCTAGCCGGTGCCACCACAGTCCTCTTCCTCAGCCCTAGCGTCACTTCTCGAGACGCCGGCCAAGGTTCTGCTACCCTATCTCCTCCTTTCTTCTAGTACAGCATCGCATACTTTCCTTCCCCTCGCGTCGTCTCGGTTGCAACGGCCGACACTGGTCGGAAAGCCGCCGATCACCTCACTATGGTCACACCTCTTGTGCTTTGCCTTCTCCACAGGGAAGACAGATTCAAGGACAGAGAGTTCGGTGCCTTGGTTGTTGGCCACAAGTTTTTGGTTCCAATCGGTTGTTACTATCTACTGTCGAAGGGTAAGACAGGTAGGAATATGATTTCCAATTTTTGTGCTTAGTGAGTTAATTGGTTATTGTGGTGTTTTCTTGGTTTCCAACAGCAATTAACCTTTGCTGGCAGCAACAAAACCTTGTGTGGATCAACAATCAAGGCTGTGAATAGAGGTAAGGTGTATAAATTTGTTATGGTATTAGGTTCATATTTGGAAGAGTTCAAGTTGATTTAGGTTTAGACCTAAATCAAATTGTATAGTGGAAAGAATTAGGGTTTGGTAAATAAGGAATTTCTTTAGCTATGTGATATATATGTAGCTAAATTAAATGTGGCTATTACAGGACTTTGATTCGAGACGGTATCTCGACGGGTATCTCGATTAGCGTATTGGACTATTTCGATTGGAGGCGGGTACTTTGACTTATGTCTTTTGATATGCATAATAATGTGTTTAACATATAACAATAATTGTGTGATCCATTTATTTCGGTTGGTCACTACATGATCTGTTACATGTTTGCTTGTTTACTTATTATGCATTGCATGTTATTATTTACCTGATCATACATGCTGTAGGTAGTGACCCAACCATATGATACATTATGTTCAGGACCTAGGGTTTATTTGATACCCTATCTGTTTGTGTACCTTCCATCTGATATATTGACTTGTTGTACACCTTTTATTTATGTATGGATCTTGCTATGCTATTCATGATATTGCCATGTTTAGTGTCATGCATCATCTTGCATGATTGCATGCTGTGCGATTGTCTGCTCCATTATTGAGTGCGCATCGCCAGTTACATGTATCTGTACACACCACCACTCATGGGTTAGTGGTATATTAGACAGGTGTGTGACAGTTCTGCTGTTTGGCTCCGTTGGTCTGGTGACTCAGCGTGGTAGCCGGCAGACAGTTCCGCTCTGTTTGGCTCCGTTGGTTTAGTGTAGCAGCGTTGTAGCCGGCAGGTAGTTGGAATTTGTTTGGCTCCATTGGTCCGCTCATGGGTAGTGTGACTCGGCGTGGTAGCCGGCAGAGAGTCCTCCCCGTTATCGTGTACCGGGAGATGAGAGCATTGCGCTCCCCCATTTATTATTCCGGGGTAGGAGTATGTGTGTACTCCAACAGCATCCCGTCCACTCGGTCACTCATCAGGGGCAGTGATGTCAGAGTGCACGGTTGTCACAGCTCTACCCACTCAGACTCACCATTGTGTGTGAGATGACTGACTGGCGTTAGGGGTGACCATGTCATTGGCATCATATGCATGATGCATTTATTGTTTGTGTTTGCTGCATTTACTTGCTGCATTTATATGAATACATTTGATTGACATACGAGATTATGACACTTTCGGTCCCGACGACCACATTACCTTTTACCTTGATCTGGTTAGTATGCTTTTCTCTATTTTGTTTGATTGCATTTATCCTTCTTGTATTCAGGAGACTGTACGCATGATTAGTGTTGTCTGTTATTTACTTTATTTTGCATATCAGTTGTACCTACTGAGTGTTGGACTCACCCCGCCTCCATTGTTGTTATATTTTCAGGTTGAGGTTGTCCGGAGCAGTTCCAGTCGCTAGTTCCCATTGCACGTAGTACTAGTCTTCTGCTGATCACGAGTAGTTGTTTTAGTTTCTCTTTTGACTATGTTTAGACTTGGTTTGTTTGATACTTGGATATTGTATGGTTTCTTATCGTTGATGGATTTTGGTATGATTTGGATATGTTTTACTCCATGCCTGTCTCGACGGCAGAAGAGGTGAGTTTGTCGGATTTGAGTTTTACGAGTATAGTTGAGTAGAGTTATTTTTTTCGAGTCATCATATTACTTTTCTATTTGTTTACTGTTAAATTGCGTGGTTGTGTCATGCAGAAGCTGAAATTGATATTATCTGCGTGGTGATTGTTTTATTTTTGTTATTAATCCAGCCACATGTGGCTGAGGTATATAGTGATTGTAGAAAGTTTCAGATTTGTCCGCTATACAGGGGTGGTGTTGTCGAAATTTTTTCAGACAGGGACTCCTCCATGGTATGACAATTTAGCACATTATGCTATGTAAAGACCCTTAGGCCACATGACTAACATAAATAAATGCAATTACGATTTAGACGAGAATCATTTTTACATTAATCAGAACACGATCAGCATACAGAATTTTGTATAAGGAAAATCATTTTTCCTGGTTCAGATAAATGAAAATTTATTATTGTATTGACATTATTCATAAGGTTGTCCTAATAGAGATTTAGCCAACCCCACACGACAAGGCTTCATTGTTGTTGCTTGGTCCTAACTGAGATTTGAAGAGAATAATTTTAGCATATTTCTTTCCTCTCGATAGAAATATGTAGATCCGTTATATTAACGATCTTTTTAATATTGACTCCACGGATATAGAGGAAGGTACATACAAGTACTCAGGCGTTAAGCGCATGGTGGGGTAAACCTCAGATCGTCAGTTCCTGAAAATATCAGTTTCTGAAAATCGACCCCTAACAATTACTCCAGAGATGTTATGCGTCCACCATTATGTGCTACGCTCTGGGGGTTCTTTTCTCTCGATACAAAGTTTCTTCTTTTGGAGGTATGCCTAGGCCGAACCCTATTGATTTTCCTATGTTGGATCTAAACCTCCTAGCAAATTATACAGAAGATCCACCCTCAAAATATCATGTATAAAAAATAAAATCTATACACGAGGAAATAGCTAGTACTCGAAATCTAAAAAGGATAAACTAAACCCTAAAGGCATCGTGATCGGTCAACCCTAAATGACCAAATCCAAATAAGTGCACGATCGATCAAAGTAAGACTTCAGGGAAGAAGGTATTCAAAATTACAAGCTTCATCTGGAGAACATTGGCTCGGTTCTGAGCTTTGGTGCGGGCCTGGGGATTGTTGCGATTCAGGGCATCGTTGTAGTCCCCCATCCTCCCCAAGTATGAAAACCAGCGTCCAACGAAGGGAATTGATCGCTTTGCTCCGAGAGACGGAGGGAGAAGAAAACGACGTCAAGCGGCCCCCTGATCCCACTTGGTTATCAGGATTCATAAACTCTAATACTTAAGTCTGGAGGTTTAGAGTTCGAATCTTGGGGAGACAAAAATCCATTACCAGGGATGGAAAGTCCTAGTGAGTAACGACACGACCAAGGGTCGTCGGTCGACGACATGAGAGGTCGCCAAATGGACCGACGACATAAGGACCGACGATCGACGACCCGAGGGTCGTCAAATGAGCCGCCAAATGGGCCAAGAGGGTCGGGTCGTTACAATAAATTATGTCGTCAGCCCATTTGGCGACCTCTCATGTCGTTGACCGACGACCTTTGGCCGTGTCGTTACTAACTAGGACTTTCCACCCCTGACCAGTGGATTTTTACCTCCCCTAGGATTCGAACTCTAAACCTCCAGGCTTAAGTATTAGAGTTTATGAATCCTGGTAACCAAGTGAGATCTGGATTCATAAACTCTAATACTTAAGTCTGGATGTTTAGAGTTCGAATCCTGGGGAAGTAAAAATTCACTGGCCAGAGGTGGAAAGTCCTAGTGAGTAACGACACGGCCAAAGGTCGTCGGTCGACGATCCAAAAATCGTCAAATGAACCGCCAAATGGGTCAAGAGGACCAAATCGTTACACCTTTATTGAGAGCATAGCAGAGATATAACAAAACCAGAATCATACCATTCAAGGTCTGCCATTTTGCAGGAAGATTTGCAGCTGCAGCCTCATGAAGAAGAAGGACCAAAAGAGTTATTCTAAGCAACATATCCTAAATTCCTAATGCAAGCCCTGCAACTCGTACACTAGAATTCTTATCAAAATGAAGAGATACTTGCTTTTATCAACCAAGATAAAATCTTAAGTATCGAAGAACGCCAACCTCAAAACAAGAAAGTTAATTATTACACAGATCCAAAAATAATGATTTCTGATCTCTCGTCCCAGGAAACCTAAAAAAGGGGCAAACCCATACAAAGCAATAGAACTCGTGGAACAGAGATGTGCCTAAAGAGTAAAAAAAATACAGAAGTAACCGAAGAGCTTAAATCCCTCACTTTTCCAACTCTTTTCTTAGCGAAGGCATTTGTTGTAACCTCCATTCCGGCAAACGTTCGTCCTCCTCGCTGCGAATGGATAATTAGAAGAACCAGTTTTGACCACATCTTGCCACGATTCCCTCTTCTCTCATTTCCACCGCCGCCTCCTTGCAATCGAACGGCCATCGCAGTCGCAGGCGACGAAGGTGGCGGGGGACCGGAGCGCAATATATTGCTTCACATCGAGCCGTGTGATGTTTCAAGTATATAGTTTAGGCGAAATTACATTTTAACCCTCCAATATACCTGCATTTCTAAAGCACTCTCAGAGTAAAAAAAGGAACATCAATAAATAAATAAAAACCGACCATTCCTGAACAGCAACGAAAAAAAAATTAAAATGGTAAAAAATATATATACTTTCAAATAATTTAATTTAGTAACCTTGTAAAATTATCTTTAAAATATAATTCAATTTATAAGATAAGTAATACATTAATATAATGAAATATTACTTAGAAAATATTGATATAATAAAGAAATATCCTTTTTTATAAATTTATATTATCATTTTATTAATTCACTTAGTAATGTTTTTATTATAAATTTGCTGACAAATATTTATTTTATTTACAGGCTTCTTTGTGAACAATTGCCCTTATAATATCATTTTTATATAAGAAAAAACCTATACAAATACATCTCATATCATCCATTTATCGTAGTAAAATTACAAATAACTACCCACTAATTTGATTAACCTGATACACCACGTAAGTTTACATACATATTAACACAATTACTTGAGATTTTTTCTTTTCTGTCACCATATATCATCCATTGCATTTCAATAACTGCTATAAATTTCTCTGGATTTTAAGAATCTTATGAGTTCTCTGTAAACATCATCTTCTGCCTTCACACTTAGAATGAAGTCGATGTGTCCATAGTTGTCGATATATAGCAGCTCTGGCTTGGATTTCAACCCTGCGATAGTTCGTTCCACATCAGTAATATCGGCTAATGCATCATGACCTCCATATCCCATCCATATTGGCAAAGAGTCAGGGATGTCTGATAGATCGAATGAAGGAGGATGAACGCGGTGATAGTGCTTGAGGTTACCCCAATATCCATAGTCATATTTTGCAAAGGTGCCCTTTCGTATCACTGAAACGTATGCACATAGCTGTCAGCTGATAGTTCAATAACTACCGGTATCAACAGATCAAAGACTGAAAAGATATCCTCAATAAGGAGACGAAAAAGGAATAGATAATCGCTGAATGGTAGGGTAAGAAACTTACTTTGGAAAAGATGGTGTAGGTTTTTAGTTGAAGATGGATGAGGTTCAAATTTCAAGTAATAGTCCATGCGGGACAAGTTGAAGCAGCAATTATCGCCTGCAAAATAGGAGAAGTTTAACCATTAGAAGAAAAAGAGGACATCTCAAGTCATATCTTCATCGCCTTGTATTTGTATACAGTTCTTCCATAGCTTGAACAAATTGAACGAAACTGAGAACATAAAAGACCGCATTCTACAGGCAGTGGCATCGCCAAAATAACCTGGGGTTGTTTGACCCCTTTGAAAAGTTTGGTATAAATGGCAAAGAAATAGACTTTTGAACCCACTGTATTCCTATATTTGATATTATAAGTTGTAAGGCAAATGAGATATCTACAATGAACTCGCAAACCAACTATATATAGTTTAGAATTACTTATCGACGATGTATTCAAATACTTGATGCTGGAACAGAAAAGGTTGACTACAGCCACAATTTTCCAAGTTCTGCAACCAAAGAATTCGCACAATCTATATAATTCCTATTAGGCGCATAAATAAATTTGGCCTGGCCTCTCAAATGATCGAATAAAAAAAGCAAATGAGTCAGTGAATTTTCAGACATTTAAAAACGAATTGGATATATGATAAGTAGCTAACCTGTTATCGAAGCCAGCAAATTGTTGCAATCCATGTGGCCATCACAAATTGAGTCCAATATCTGAATGCCCGTATCACTGTATGATATTTGGGAGACGACTTATTTTTCAATCCAAAATAATACGGCAAATTAAACCGTACCTTCGGAAATTTAGTTCATGAATGCCCAAGCTCAGAAGCATCTACGATGGAGAAACAACAAAACAATTCAAATTCAATGCATCGGATGCTCCTCCCAAAACAACTCTGCATTCACAAAGGTTACCTGATCGAGATGAAGAGCTACTGCTCTAAGGACAAAAGTTGAAGTGATATGATCTAAATATGAAATAGGACAAAGAAGAGCAGCAGCGTCAACCATCTCAACAATATCTGGCATGGTGAAGGCAGCTAAACCCATAATAGTTCCCTGTCAATTGTAGAACAAAAGCAATTTACACAGATCATTAATTCTATCCTCAACCAATAAACATCGAAACATCCTAATGGAAGAAATAAATGGTTAATGGGATGAAACATGCCTGGGAATGGCCTACGTAGAAAATTTTGGAATTTGTAACAGAGTATACATAACTTATCATAGCTTGCAAGTCATACTGTGCCAATTCCTGCCAACTCCAATCCCAAAATGCCTGGAAAAAAATTAGTCAAAGGATTAGAGTTAGAAACTAAACTAGTACATAAAATATAAGGAACCAAAGATCAATTAGAAGATAAAGTATGAAACACAAGGACCAACATTATGACCAAAATACACTGAAATAAAGAGTACAAGAAAACACAACTATGTATTCATAAGGTAATGAAATAAAAAGACGAACCTTCTCATGAACAGATAATCTGGTATGACCATGGCTCCATCTTGTGCCACGTACATTTCCAACCCAAACATCAAAACCATTATCTGCAAGGATGAAACCTAGTGACTGCTCAAATGAATTCGCAAACCATGTATCACCACCCTGTTCACATGAGAAGACAAAAGAAAAAGAATATGAACGATGTTCAAATTTGGGAGACACCCACATCATCAAACACACAGCAAATGAGAAACAGGTTGATAATAAATGTATGCAGCCAGAATAAAATGCTTTAACAACTGAGGAATCACAAAAAAAATGATCCTCTGAGTTAATACCTGAAATAGACCATGTTGGAGGAAAACCGAAGGATGAGGCATTCCTCCTAAAGTTTTTTTTCCATGTTGAACACGTTGAATAGACAAAAGATAACCGTCTTTAGTCTCAACCTGCAATTTTCACTTGTCCATCAACAGTTGGAGTTGTGTTTCAAAAAAAATGAAGAGAAGATTTTTGTTTGCTAACCCATCAAGCTCAGTAATATCATCAAAAGAATCACCTAATTTTATGCTAACAAATTAGATGCACATAAGTAGAATGGAAAAAAAAACTAAAAACACAATAATACTTTTCACTTGACAAATCTGAAAAAGATCAACATAGGTGTAGCAGCCTTGTATATACTGATGTAATTCTTCAAGTAAATGAATGAGAGAAACACAGCAAACTGATTTGCCATCTCACTAAGCACAATATCAATAGCTAGATGTATCAGCCAAAAGGATATTATCCAGTAAAACTGAGTTACTTGTATTTACGACCATGCAACCATTAAGCAACTTCAAGATAATTGATTCAATGATTACACAAGATATTAAGTAAAGACAAGATAGACAAAAAGAAATCTAGTCCAGTGGTTATCTAATACACACAAATAAGACAAAACTCATATTTTGTAATCAAAGTACTCATAGATAATGAAATGGACCAAAATTACCAAGTTTTATAACAAACTGTATAAAAGCAATCATAGCCGTCCTTAAGGAGTTTGATGCATAGGATTACCAGAAAGTGACAATTTTCCAGTTAACCATGGTATCTCTCTTAGTGCACACAAAATAAGACAAAACTCACATTTTTAATAGAAAATATTGATAGACAACAAAATGGACCACTTGCCAAATCTTAGATGTTTTAAAACCCAACTTTATAAGGCAGTCATAGTGGTTTGTATGGGGGAGCTTGATGCATAGGATTACAAGAATGTCACCACTTCCCAGTCCAGAATTATAAATAACCATTGTATCCCTCTCAATAAACATTTTTGCTGAGATATTTACACGATAATGTCGAATTTGGATAAAAAGCCAATTTATTCTTTTTCGCCCTTGTTTCTATTCCTTCCTCATCTTAGAAAAACCGTCTTACACTGACAATGTCTCAACTTTTCAATCTAAAATACTTCCCCAACTTAAAGTGTGGCTAAGAAACCATTCAGTTCTCACAGATGAGTCTTTTCTGTTCATTTTCATTTCCCAACACGTTTAAATATGGGCTCCCAAGATCCTTAAGTTTATGAAAAGGATTATCACTGCCTCAAATTCATATATTCAGCTAAGGTGATGTGGTGTTACCATTTTCTCTATGGGAGAAGAAGGGCCGTTTGGAATCAGGTAATAGTCATTGTTCCCTGGTTATAGACAATGCAAGCAGAAGCATACAATCAATAACAGTTGCCTAAATATCAACAAAATATAATCAATCAAGTCTGCAAGCAGCCAAGCACTAATCCAGAGTTTTCTCAGTCCCCCAATCTGTGTGCGATGCTCAACAAATCCCATAACCCCCAGAATACTCACACCATACTTTTTGTGAACAAGCAATTTTCGCAAAAGATCGGTCACCGAAAAATCATCCTCCAACGAGTCGAGGTTTTCGCCAGTTATTAACAAATCAAGAGCAAGAGAGATTCAGCACCGTGTGTTCAGAGCAGGGGTAGCCGGAAGGGCGGATGAGCGCAGCGCAGAGGCCATCGGTAGCGGGCGGCGGCGAGGTCCCGCCGAGGGTCGCCTCGAGTGAACAGCTGACCCTCCCGATGATGAAGAGAAGGAAAGGCAAGAGATTCGAGGCAGGAGACCGCGCTCTCTCCATGAGCTACCACCGTCGGCGGAGGACGACTCCCCCCAATCTCCCGTAGCCTTCTCGCGTGGATGGTGAACCGACGTCGTCGAGCCGATCCAGTCTCGGAGCTCGATGGACGATGGGCGTGTCTCGCCGCATTTGATCGTGAACCGGAAGGATTTAACCGGACCGGTACGGTTAGTGGGACACGGCCCCCTGGTTCAATAATTGCGGCTTTCCTTCTCCTTCCCAACAAAACTGTAAAAACAAATATCTAGAGCAAGAGGAGAAGGGGCGACGCGGTCTTGTGCACCACCACCAAATCACTGCGCCGATCCACTCTTCGCCAGGTTCGCTCTTCGATCCTTTGCTGCACCTTTCCTGCTCGATCTCACTCCAGATCTTGTCGCTGTTATATCGTATTTTGTTCCTATGATTGCCCGGTTCTTGGTCATGGATGTTTTGTGCAGACTTAGACTGTGATTTACTTGGCATGCATGTCACTTGGCTTCAGGATTTAGGCTACCTCTTGTTTTTTGCTCGGTTTTTGTAGAAATTTTGGACCTAAATATGCTGCAGTCATTCTCGTTTGTCTCTCGGTTCCTAGCTTTGTTGAGCCGTTTGATATCGAAGCGCAATAGGCCGTACATTACTGGAAGTTCGGGACGTTGTCCTTTTTTTTCTTTTGGAAAGTTTTACTATGAATAATTATTTTAGTTACGCAATCTCTTGTCACTTGCACTTCGCCGAAACTGCTTGTGGATATATGGGAGATGAGATTTTTTATGCAAAAATTTAGAGATTCTGAATGGGAGTGCTATTGGAACCAGGATTCGCAATCTGTAGATAGAATCACTATAGTTCCCATTTAGAATTAGCAGTCATTTTGATGCATTTTTTTTTATATCATGTTCCTGCTCCATTTAGTCATTTTGATGCATATGGTTCTGTTTGATTGCGAGTTGCATTCTACTGTTTCAGATATGTACTTGTATATTGCTGTTTAATAATGATAAGGCCTTTCATAGATCCCATGTAGCTGTTTTAAATTGTAAATCTTTGCTTCCCAGTGGAATTGTTAGCGTCCTTTTGGTAGAGAATTGACTAAATGGCTGCTGGAAGAGGCATCAATCAGTTTCTGCGAAAGAGATTTCAGTTCCAATCTTCAGTAATTCTTCTTGACTTGTTCTATCTTTGTTGGTTTGCATCTCTAGTTCCATTCTTTGTTCATCTTTGGTACATGACACTCATTCTTTTGCGAGCTTTCAATAGAACACCAAAACAGTTTTATGGAATAACGACTTTGGTGGACTGGAGTTAGATCACCTGTCAATTTTCATATGCTGATAACCTTATAGATTGAAGTCACTGAAAGATTTTCAGTTGTCACCTCCCTCATTATGAAATACCTTCATTTAACCTTCGTTGTGGCCAGTGATATTCAATTGGTTATCTCTGCAGCATATGATCATGTATGCTTATCTGACTGCATTTAGATAGAGTGGATTCTTCAGACTATATGGTTGACAGCACAAACTAGTTTTAGGATTATGTTTATACAGGCTTAGTTGAGGGTTATTAAATTTTGTTTCATTGAATCGTGTGACTTGATGACAGCCACCTCTATAAGAAGAAATGATTCATGAGTATCACTTTTTTGTGTTCAGCTAGTTTTGAAGTTAAACATGTTGACACGATAGTGATCAATGTAGTCTCTAATCTGCTTTGCTTGTTTTTTTAATTTCATCTTTTGTGAATCTCTTGTTCATGATTAAGTGAATATTCCAACTTCCATCAAATATAATTGATCCGGTGGTAAGAATCGGGGGCCCACATAGGGAGGGGTCAACGACACGGGGGAGTCAAGGTCCCGGCTGAGCGGGGGAAAGCCACCTTGCCGACCGGCCGGAGTAAATCCTGGGCCGGCGTGTAGATAGCTCGACCTCGGGTCGAGTTTCCGACGCTCACAAGCTCCCTTATAGAGGAACCATCGTGCCGAGCGGCCTATTCGCTCGGCCGAACCGCAGGTCGACCGGATCGCACTCCCGTCCGAGTATGTGACCGAGCGACCTTCTCGCCTGGTCCGATGCGCATGCACACCCGAGCGCCCTGGAGGCCGAGCGGACATCCCGTCCGGCCCAGTAAGAGACAAAAGACTTAGAAGAGGATAAAAAGGGCAGCTAGTGATATCATTCTCGAGACACTTGCAACCAACAATCAGCATGGTCGGCGGCCGGGTCGTACTGAGGATCGTACGATGGAAGTTTCCACTGTCGTGGCAGAGATATGCTCGGACAGTTGCGGTATGACGTCAAGCACGCTTTTCTGACACAACCATTCTGAGGTATGCTTTGAGGAGCGTGCACACTTCGGGAAGTGTGCACGCGCCTCTCCGGGGTCCTATATAAAGACCTCCGGACTTCGACGAAAAGAGGGTTTTTTCTCCTTATCTACTGTAGCCACAGTCTCTCTCTATCTTGCCTCTGTTTCATCTCGCCATTGCTTGACTTGAGCGTCGGAGGGTCGTCGCCGGGAACCCCTTCCCGGCCCGGCTTTGTTGCAGGTTCACCGGAGGCCCACATCACTGCGGAGATCACCCGGAGGCAGCGGAGAGCGCCACGTCCCCAGTTTTCATCGACTCAGCGCTCGGACAGGATCAAATTGGCGCCGTCTGTGGGAAGACACCTGAATCCGAGCAGAGAAGATGCAAGAAGCTGGACGCCAACTCATGGTGACGCTCTCTCTCGAGGAGCTCGACGCACTCATCCAAGCGAGAGCTGCGAAGATGGTCGAGCAACAACAGAAGGCCCAGGCCGAGCGGGTAGCTCAGCAGGCCGCCTCGGTTTCTGAGGGCCGAGCGGCAATGGAGGACGGACCGGAACAATACTCTACTTGGGCACAGAACAAGGGGCAGACCGGCACACCAGGAGACGCGCTAGCCGCCCCTATTCCGTTCCATCGGGCACTGTTCCAGACTCCGTCGGAGCTGGCCTAGCCAACCAGGGATCGTCCGATGAAGCGCCCGTGCGGGACGCCAGGAAGGGGAAGGCGCTGTGTGCAGGGTCATCCCCCGAGCGGGTCAATCGTCAGTTCTATGAGGCGATCTTACAAGACCCTCTCCCAAAGCATTACTCCCCCATATCGATCGGAGAGTATAGCGGTACAACCGATCCGGACGACCATCTCGGTAAGTTCGATAATGCTGCTACTCTTCATCAATATACCGACGGAGTCAAATGCAGAGTCTTCCTCACTACATTGTCCGGTTCGGCACAACGCTGGTTTCGGAGGTTGCCGGACGGGTCAATTCGGAGTTTCAGAGACTTCCGAATGACATTTCTCCATCACTTTGCCAGCAGTCGACGCTATCAGAAGACCAGCGTCAGCCTCTTTTCCATGAAGCAAGGGCCAAGAGAAACTCTCCGAGCCTACATCCAACGCTTCAACCAAGCAGCTATGGACATCCCCACGGTCTCGTCTGAGACAATGATGCATGCCTTTACACAAGGCTTAGTCGATGGGGACTTCTTTCGCTTGCTCATCAGGAAGCCGCCTCGCGACTACCACCATATGCTGAAAAAAGCAAGTGAGTATATTAACGTGGAGGAAGCGCAAGCGGCCCGAAAGAAGGAAGCGCCAGGCGAGCCCCCAGCCCAAACTGAACGGAGAACACACACCAACCAGCAACCGCCTAGAGGACCACGTACCGAGGGGATGAGACCACCTCAAGATTCCAGGTCGCCCGCCGTTTAGCACATTGCGGCCGAGCGACCTAGACAAAAAGGCAAGGTATGGACGCCTATGTTTTGCAAAATCCATCAATCAGCCACTCATAACACTCGAGACTGCCGGAGTCTCCCCCCGGTCAGCCAACCCGAGGAACTATTGCCGCCGATCACCTTCACTGGATAGGCGAGCTCATCATCAGAACGCCGAGCGGCAAGTAGTTAGGCGTTCACCAGAGCAGCATCACCATCAGTAGCAACATCACCAGCCAAGGGCCAACCCTCGAGTCTCCCATGAGCGAGCCAGATCGTCTGCTCGGGAGGAAGAAAATAGAAGCAATACCGCTCGGAGGGAAATCAATATCATCGCTGGTGGACCAACAGGTCGTGACTCCAACCGAGCCCGCAAGTCGTACGCCCGACGACTGGAAATACATGCTGTGGGATGCAGCCAAGAGAAGGCGAGCGGGCCGGCGATCAGCTTTGGTCCTGGCGACCTCGAGGGAGTCGAAATGTCGCACGATGACGCCCTCATCATCCGAGCGGTAATAGCAAACTACACTATTCATCGCATCTTTATTGACACAGGGAGTTTGGTCAACATCATCTTCAAGAAGGCGTTCAGGGCGGAGCTGCTACCGATGACCACGCCCTTGTTCGGATTCACGGGTAACGAGGTTCAACCAGTCGGTCAGATGAAGTTGGCCATTTTGCTCGGAGAAGAACCACTCAGAAGGACGCGGACTGCTAACTTCATCATTGTGGACGCTCCCTCTGCGTACAACGTCATTTTGGGTCGACTAGCCCTCAACGAGTTCCGAGCTGTCGTCTCAACTTTCCATCAGAAGATCAAGTTCCCCGTGGAAGACCAAGTAGGAGAAGTTAGAGGCGATCAGTTGGCAGCACGGCGTTGCTATGTGGAGATGGTGCGAGCCGAGTCGAGGTCCGCTCGGAAGGCCCCCCGTATCGAGGTAAACGTTATAACCGAAAAGCTGCCTACTTTTGTTTATGAAGAAAAGGAGGAGGTACAGATCCACCCGGCTCGATCGGAAGCCATGACGTTCATAGCCTCCGACCTGGAGGCAAGCCAGAAGGAGGAGCTGACTAGATGTCTCTAACAAACCACGACATCTTCACGTGGTCGACGCACGAGCTGCCAGGAATCTCGCCAAGCGTCGCGCAGCACGAGTTACACGTCCGGCCGGATGCTCGTCCCGTCAAGCAAAGGAAGCGAGACTATAGTGCCGAGCAGAACGTCATCATACGGGCGGAAGTCGAGAAGCTCCTGGAGGCCGACCACATACGCGAGGTACAGTTCCCGAGCTGACTCGCAAATGTGGTGCTAGTCTCCAAGCCCGACAACAAATGGAGAGTCTGCATTGACTTCCGTGACCTGAACAAGGCGTGTCCGAAGGATTTTTACCCACTACCCCGGATCGACCAGATGGTGGACTCAAACGCCGGGTGCGAACTAATATGCATGCTGGATGCTTATCAGGGTTATCACCAAGTGCCGCTCGCCCGGGAAGATCAAGAGAAAGTCAGCTTCATCACGGCGGACGACACCTACTGCTACAACATAATGCCATTCGGACTGAAGAACGCAGGGGCTACGTACCAGCGACTCATGAACAAGGTGTTCCGGAAGCAGATCGGGCCAAACCTAGAGGTATATGTTGATGATATACTCATTAAATCATTCCGAGCTGCCGACCTCTGTGCAGATATAGAAGAAACCTTCCGGACATTACGAGCGTACGGGGTCAAGTTGAACCTGCAGAAGTGTCTGTTCGGAGCAAAAAGTGGTCGCTTCCTAGGCTACATAGTCACCGAGCGAGGCATTGAGGCCAACCCTAGTAAGGTCAAAGCGCTACAGGATATGCTGTTGCCCAGAAACTTGAAGGAAGTCCAACGCCTTACGGGCCGCATAACAGCGCTATCCCAGTTCATCTCCAGGACGGCCGATCGGAGCATGCCCTTCTTCAGGATCCTGCGCCGGGCAACCAAATTCCAATGGGATGAGGAATGTGACCGAGCATTCGAAGAATTGAAGGCCTACCTAAACTCATTACCTGTATTAGCTAAGCCATCTGTCGGCGAGCCTCTTCGTATTTATTTGTCTTCAACCGAGCATGCGGTCGGTTCGGCGCTAGTCCGGCAGAGCGGCGAAGAACAGCCGGTGTATTTCCTTAGCCACATTCTAAAGGATGCTGAGTCTCGCTACACTGGTCTTGAGAAGCTTGCCTTCGCACTTGTTCTCGCCGCTCGAAGGCTCCGACCCTATTTCCTGGGGCATACGATCATTGTCATGACAAATAGCCCCTTAAGCCGAGTTCTACTAAACCCCGAGGCGTCCGGACGACTGATCAAATGGACCACGGAGCTTAGCGAGTTCGACATACAGTATCAGCCCCGGACAACAATCAAGGCGCAGTCGTTGGCAGACTTCATCACTGAGGTACAAAATCCCGAGCCCGAAGCCACCTGGAAGGTGTACGTAGATGTATCGTCTACGCGGCAGGGAAGTGGGGTGGGCGTGCTGCTGGTTTCCCCCCACGGAGAACGGATGCACCTGTCCGTACGACTGGATTATAAAGCAACCAACAATGAAGCAGAGTATGAGGCGCTTATAGTAGGTTTGCAGGCCGCTCGGCATGTGGGAGCTAGCAATGTTTTGATTCATTCAGATTCACAGTTGGTTGCTCAGCAACTTTCGGGAGCATTTGAGATCAGCAACGTCCGGCTTAAGCTTTATGCGGAAGTCTTTGCAAAATTGAAAGCCGGTTTCCAAGAGGTGCTGGTACAGAAGATCCCCCGAGCGGAGAATCAGGCTGCAAATGAGCTAGCTAAGCTAGCCAGCTCGATATCGCCTATCGTCATCGAGCAGGTATCTTTGGTCGTCCACATCGACCGGATGGAAGGACTCACATTTCCAAATGACTGGCGGACGACTATAACAGAGTTTTTGAAGTCAGGAGCAACACCGTCCGATCGGTAGGAGGCGCATCTGCTCAGAAGGAGAGCTGGTCGGTTCGTCCTCATCGGCGACCAGCTTTACAAAAAAGCGTTCTCCAGGCCTCTGCTTAAATGCGTTGGCTCGGAGGATGTGGACTATATTCTGCAAGAGGTACACCAAGGCTCATGTGGCGAGCATCCTAGCGGCCGCTCGTTGGCGAGGAAGATTCTTTTGGCCGGCTAGTTTTGGCCAACTTTACAGGAGGACGTCGCCCGGACAGTCGCCACGTGTTTATCCTGCCAACGGTACCATAATTTCTCACATCGTCCCGCGGAAGAATTAAAAACTTCCGTGGTGTCCCGCCCGTTCGATCAATGGGGCATGGACATTATGGGACCATTTCCAATGGCGATCGGACAGCGAAAGTTCTTGCTAGTAGTAGTGGACTATTTTTCCAAATGGATTGAAGTCGAGCCGCTAGCTAAAATAACCGAGGAGATGGTCAAAAAATTTATATAGTAGCATATCATTTGTCGGTTCGGCATCCCGCGACGGCTCATCTCCGATAATGAGAGGCAGTTCTCGGGTCAGCAACTCAGGGAATGGTGCGAGGGGTACGACATCCAGCAAGCCTTCACCTTCGTAGCATATCCCCAAAGTAACGGGCAAGCCGAAGTCACCAATCGGGAGATCTTACGAGTTCTTCTGGCTCGGCTCGACCATGAAGGTGGCAGTTGGGTGGACGAACTGCTCGGGGTATTATGGGCGCTCCGAACGACGCCCAAGGAGGGAACAGGAGCGACCCCCTTTCACCTGGTGTACGGGGGAGAAGCAATCGTCCCGGTAGAAGTCGGGGTGGAATCCGACCGGATCAAAGTGTACGACGAGAACAATGCTGAGCGGAGGCATTTGGAGCTGGACCTGGTGAACGAGACGCTTGCTAAGGCCGCCGTTCGGTTGATGGCGTACCGGCAGAGGATGAAGCAAAGCTACAACAGATGGGTAATTCCCAGATCTTTTCAAGTCGGCGACCTCGTCTGGAAGAAAGTTAAGCCGGTCGGCGATGTGACCAAGCTGGGAGCTCCTTGGGCTGGGCCGTTCAAGATTGTAGAAAAGTTCCATTCGGGCGCCTATTACCTTGAGGATGAAGATGGACGGAAGCTAGAACGACCGTGGAGCGCAAATCATCTCCAGCCGTATCGAGCTGGGTGAAAGGTGTGTCGTTGTAACTCATAATATTCAATCCTGCTATATCTTTTGACCGCAGGAGTAAAATCAAAGGAAACCAAGGATACGAACAATTTATGCCGAACGAAAACCGTCGAGCGGCGACGTTAAATCCCAGAGTCGGACCGGCGACTATAAACCCCCGGCCCGAAGACCGTCGAGCGGCAACATTAAATCCCAGAGTCGGACCAGCGACTATAAACTCCCCGGTCCGAAGACCGTCGAGCGGCGACGTTAAATCCCAGAGTCGGACCGGCGACTATAAACCCCTCGGCCGCGCAGGAGGCGGAGAAACTGGGTCTCACCCCGATCGGCTCTCACGAAGGTGAGAATGAAGAGGTACGGACGACGGGCAAGGCATCTGCCGCTCGGACAGTCACCACCGATGCAGCTGGGGAGACCGCTCCACCGAGTGCCCAACCAGCCACTCAGCCCGAGGAAGCCGAATCTGATGACGATGAACTTCCGTTGGTCGGGCGTAAACGTCGCCGAACGGGCACCCCCACCCGCTCAGCCACCTCTGCCGTTCACGTGTCCGAACAGATGGACGATCCTCCAGCTCCTGCGTCTGTGGAAGCGTTGTCGTCCGACAGGACCCTATCTCAAGGAGACTGGCCTTCCGACCCCGTAGCGACTCAGCCCCTTACCTCGCTTCCTCCAGCCCGCCGGATAATCAAGCGATCTCTTATCCGCTCCGAGCCGACCGGATAATCTTCTGCCCCATCTGCGTCCGCTCAGTCTACTCCGGGCCGGCACAGGACGATCATGGCTTTGCTCCACCTACCAACAGAAGAATACTTGCAGAAGGCTGAATAGCCGACGAGCCCCGAACACTTGATAACAATTCGGGGGCCTCTCGCAAAAGTCTGGGAGGACGCCCGAGCGCGCGTGGGCGTGATGCCACCTGGGCTGCTCGGCAAGAGCTATCTGTAACAAACTACTGGGGTAACTCTCACAAGCCTTTTCTTCTCATCCCCCGCTCGGTATTGACTATTCTTTACATTTTTAACCGAATCGCAGCATTGGGTGGAAAGTATAGCGGTTTGCCACCGCTTAGCTTTCCTCGAGGAGGAATTCAAAAAGCTCAAGGTCTCTGGTGGGACTCCTCTTCAAGGCCCTTCTTATGCCGAGCTGAAGGTCGATCTGGAGAAGACCACCAAACTACTAGAGGCCGAGCGGCACAGATCCTCGTGCTTGCAGACCATGGTGGACCGGTTTGAGACCCAGGTCAAGACATATGACAAGAATATCACATTGGCCACCAACAGGAAGAATCAAGCCATCACCGACCTGGAAGCAAAGAATGCTGAGGCCCGGGCGTTCGAGGTGAAAGTCAACGAGTTAACCGACCTGCTGACCACTGAAAAGGATGGACGCTCGGCGGAGGTGGCCACTCTTCAGAGTGATCTGAAGACCCTTCAAGACGCGTTAGAGGCCTCTCGAGCTGCTTTCAAAGAATATCAAGATTCCGAACCGAGCCGGGTTGCTATCATGCAGCAGAACTATATCCGCTCGGAGAAGTTTGTGGAGAAAACCTGCGATCGGCATCGCTCTGATACCAAAATTATACCCGTGCACAAGATATTGCGGAAGCTAGAAACTAATAACTCACTTTAAAAGTGGAAAAATTACAAAGGATTACAGAGAACATCTTGAGTTCAAGAGCTCTAAGCGCCTATACTCAAGTGTTCTCTGTAATCCTTTGTAATATTTTCACTTTTAAAGTGAGTTATTAGTTTCTAGCTTCCGCAATATCTTGTGCACGGGTATAATTTTGGTATCAGAGCGATGTCCGGCTAATTTTCTTATACAGGTATTCTAGTAATGCATCATGAATAATGATCCATTTCTTTATAGAAAACTTTCCTTCATAGTTATATTTGATTTTTGATTATTAAATGTTATTGTGATATGCTTTAGTAAGGTGAAATTAGGCCAGAACAGATGGCAGGAAAACACCTGGAACAAGGTATCATCAGTAACATTTATAGTTTAAAATCTTATATTAATTATGGCTGAAAGACTAGAAAAAGCTATAAAGGATTGGTATCAAAATTCGAGAGTAGCGGATCTAGAATACCTGGACTTAGCAACAGAAGTAAGACTTAGGGACATCTCTCATAACATAGACGTAGTCTATGACCGTTTGATAGTACACTCCAGAATTTCTCGAAGTGAATATAGAACCTTACTTAAGGTCATCAATGAGAACCAAGCTGAGTTACTAAATTCTCTGGAAACAACATCTAAGGTACAGCAAAAGTTGCAAAAGGCGGTATTTGAACTTCAAAAGGAAATCCTATTCTATAAGCCGTTGACAGTCAAAGATGTTAGAGAATTAATTCTAGAAAAGCAACCGAAATTAATTGAAGAACAGACGGTGATTGTGCTACAAAATCTGCAAACTCAAGTTAGACAACTACAGGAGGTAGTAAAGGAAATTAAAAAACAGTTTGCATGAATCTACCTCAATCAGCTTCTACAAAGACATATTTAGAAGCTTTAGAAAATACAGAAATAGTTAGTAATCCGGCTATTGAATTTATATTTGCTAAAGAAGCCTTAGTGAAAGATATTAATAGACAAAATAATACAATTATTGAACTGTTATTGTCTATTAATACAAAGCTTGATCAATTACTGATAAAGCCTGTTGATACCTCTAATCAAATTGCTGATATAGCAAAGCAGTTAGAAGGACTAAGCCTGGGAAAAACAAAATCAAAGGAGGAACCTTTCTTTGTGTACAAAGATCCATTAAAAATCCTAAAGGAAGAAAGGGAAAAAGCAAAAAGCCATGACGAGCAGAACCAGGCCTAATATTACTGAAGCCATTACAACGACAGAAACTTCACAACCTGCTGTATCAACTCAAGAAGATCAAATCCGAAGTTATAGGAGAATGGCTAGGCTGAGGTATGAAGCACAAAGAAGATTATCTCGAAGACAAGGAAGTAATAGAACATTAGAAAGCCAGCTTAATCCAGAAGCAGAACTAGAATTATCTCAACAACGAAGAGCATCTTTAGTACCAGCAGAAACACTTTACACAACACATTGGTCTGAACCCAGACATCGAGTATATCAACATTACTCAGAAACAAGAGTTTTGGTAACTGAAGGGCAGCAGAATTTATCCCTTATAAATACAGAAAGCTATGGTATTCTCAGAAGAGAAGGTATGCAATTAATACATTTGGGATTAGTTATGATACGCATACATGCACTCCATAGAAGAAATGCAGGAACAAATGCGCTAATAGTCTTAAGGGATACCAGATGGAATGATGATAGATCCATAATCGGAACCATGGAAGTCGATTTATCTGAAGGTACCCAATTTGTTTACATAGCACCAAATCTTTTAATCAGTGTAGAAGATTTTTATCATCATATTGAAATTGCTATACAAACACATGGGTACAAGCAATGAAATTCTGCAGAAAGTAATCTTTTAATTACCAGGGGACTGATTGGTAGATTAACAAATACCAGTCATGCAGGATTCAGATATAATATACAAAATGTTGCAGATTATTTGCAAGTACAGGTATTAATGCAGTGCCAGCAACACCAAGAACAACTGCGGAACTTCAAGGAATGCGATGGATACTACAACCACCAAATACACCCCAAATACGAAATCCGCAAGCGGTGAGAACAACAACATTACTGGACGGATCAATTTCATTGGCCTTCTCTGGATATCGATCAACAGGAAATCCAAGGCCTAGTAACTATAATGAAAGAGATACGGAAGATATACATGAAGAAGAATTTGCTGGAGTATTTCTTCAAGAATTTGGTATGCCTGATACAAATGACCGGTGGGATACTCTGGGAGAACCTACAGGAAGGTATAATTTCTATGTAAACTATGCTGCACCTCCTCCTGTTCCTTTTATTCCTCCTACTAAACCTTGCTGGGATGATGATGATGATGATGATGATGATGAGGATAAAACAAAAGAAGAGGTAGTCTGTCCAAGCATTTGGGAAGATACTCCCTGGGAAGATGATCCAGAGTTTGATCCAAATGAGTTAGCAGTAACTCAAGAAGAAGAAGATGATCTAGAATCTTATTATTTAGGACTCCAAAATCAGGAGTTGGACTATCCAGTATTAACACCTATTCAAGAAGAGACAACAACATTTCCACAAGACCAAGTGTCACAAGAAGAAGAATCAGAGCAATATTGGCAGCAAGTAGTCCAACATATGGAGCAAATTGAAAGTCAATTACCGATGCAAAACGGATGGCATAACCCAATACCACTGGATTATTCTTTTGAAGACTTTATTGACCGAATTCCTGAAGGAATACCTCCAGGAGTTTGGTATGAAATATATGAAAATCCAGAACAAGTAGAATATGAAGTTTACAATGTGCCTGAAGAAATTCATAATGAGGTAATAAGTGTGGATCAATTAACTAATAATGTCTCAGCTCTTAACTTGCATCAGGAGCATGAAGTGGCACATGTCAACACGGAACATTTGGAATATCCAATGTTCAAACAATTGGAAAAAGCCCTGGCTTCAACTTCTGAATCTGCGATTTCCAATTACAAACAACCTAATGAGCCTCTTATGGGACAAATCAATTATCCACCAGCACAAGGAACGACTCCTCAGTTTAATGATAATGGGCAATTCAGAGGAAGGTTTAAAGGCAAAGCATTGGAACATAATACTTGGGTATTACCATCTGCTCAACAAAATACTGGTGCCATGCTAGTATTACCAGAAGACATAGGTCAGTACCATGATGTTATTTCACGTTGGGAGTCTATTACTAATAATTTAGTAAATGACCGAACATGGTTAGACAACAAACAAAAAGTGCAATTTATTGAAAATCTATTGGGAGAAAATGAGAAAAAATGTGGATACAATGGCGTATGATGTATGCACAGGAATATGAGGAACTCATTCAGATGGCAGGAGAAACCCAGAATGTGTTATCAGCCATCAGACGATTTATTCTACTGGAAGATCCATACCAAGGTACGACTGTAGAACAAGATCAAGCATACATAGATCTAGAGCGATTAACATGCTCTAGTAAGAAAGATGTCTTAAGCTTTTTAAATGATTACAAAGTATTAGCTGCTAAATCTGGTAGAATGTTTATCAATTCAGAACTATCAGATAAGTTATTCAGAAAATTGCCACCATTGATTTCTAATGATATTGAAGCAGCCTATAAATTAAGACATGTAGGAAATCAAATTGGTGTTATGCCACGTATTCATTTTATTTATCAATATCTGGCTGAATTATGCAAAAAGGCAGCAATACAACGTAGTGTTAAGGATTTGGCATTCTGCAACAAAATACCAATTCCAGGGTATTATGAGGGCAAGCAAAAGAAATTTGGTCTTAGAAAATCAAAAACCTATAAAGGAAAACCCCATGACACACATGTTCGGGTTTTTAAGAAGAAAAAGGCTGAGCAACAGCATAAGTGCAAATGTTTCATTTGTGGAGAACCTGGTCACTTTGCTCGAGATTGTAAAAGAAAGACTGGCAATATTGCAAGAGCCGCTGTCATGGATCAATTAGATTTACCATCTGATTATGATATTCTTTCAGTTGATTTAAATGAACCTGATTCTGATGCAATTTGCAGTTTATCTGAGGGAGAAGTAGGACCAATAAATTATGCAAAATATGCCTTGGAAGACTTACAATGGGAGACAACATTTATGATGGGAGATGAGCAATGTGGATGGCGATCACGAGTATTCGTAGGCGACACTATGAAGAACTGTCCACATAATTGGGAGGAAAATTCCATTATACCAGAAGCTAAGTATCTTTATTGTACATTTTGCAAAATGATTACAACAGATTCTATGAGGTTACACTGTTTAATTTGTAAAATGACAACTTGCCCATCATGTTCCAAGTATTATCTGCACAAAACAATTTACATGAAGGAAAAATCATTCATACCTCCATATCAGAAACAGGATGAAATAATTCAAGAGTTACTAGACTACACGCAGCACTTACAAGCTATTCTTGACAAACAAAAGGGTAAATCAATCTTACTGGAAGATACAGATGATTCTGAGAATGATATTTTATCTTTTTCTGAGGGTGAAAGGCGGAGTAATAATACTGTTACTTTTGAATTCTTAAAAATTAAGCGGTTAACTCCAACAGCAAGGATCCCTGAAAGGCGATCAGCAGGAGCAGCGGGATATGATTTATTTCTTGATCAAAATATCACAATACCTGCGCATGACAGAATGATTGTTTCAACTGGCATAAGTATGGAATTTCCTGATAATTGTTACGCAAGAATAGCATCCAGATCTGGAGCAGCGGCAAAACGAAAAATTGATATTGGAGCCGGAGTTATTGATGTTGATTATAGAGGTGAGATTAAATTATTAGTACTTAACAATTCTAATGAAATAATCTCACTTCTAGCAGGAGATAGCATCGCCCAATTCATACTGGAAAAAATTATTACCCTTCCAATAGAAGCAGTGGAATCATTAACCCACACTGAAAGAGGAGAAGGAGCCTTTGGTTCTACAGAAGAAGAATTAGCATTCTCGGCACCAACAAAATCTCTTCTAAACAGATTATACAACATGAAAATTACTTTTCATATTCCAGGAATTCCTGATGCTAAGGTACAAGCCATACTCGATACTGGTGCTACTAAATGTTGTATCTGCCAGGATGCATTACCAAGGGAAGCTTTTGAAGAGATAAACTATAAGATGGTATTTTCTGAAATAAATTCTCAACAGGAAACAAAGAAGAAGGTAAAAGAAGGTATGATGACAATTTCAAATCATAAATTCAGAATTCCATTTACCTATCAGTTACAGATGAACCTCAAAGATGGAATACAAATGTTGCTGGGATGCAATTTTATCAGAACTGTTGCTGGAGGATTGCGTATAGAAGGCTCAGAAATTACTTTCTATAGAAGTATTACTACCATCAACACAACACCAGAGGTAAATACTTCAGCTTATGCAATTCCTGAATTAGAAATGGAAGCAGAAGAGTTTATTACCCTGCATAATGAACTTGAGGTTGGAAGAAAGGAATTTTTGGGGACAGTAACCAATTTTCATTTACAATTTGCACCAACTATTCAGCGACTAAAATCCATGGGTTATATTGGTGAAAATCCAACGTTGTTTTGGTCAAAAAATAGAATAGTCTGTAAATTGGACATCATAAATCCTGATTTAACTATACAGGATAAACCCCTGAAACATATAACACCAGCAATGGAAGCAACTTTTAAAGTTCATATAGACTCTCTTCTGGCTTTAAAGGTTATTAGGCCCAGTACTTCTAGACATCAAACTATGGCCTTTGTTGTTCAATCTGGTACAACTATAGATCCAATAACGGGGAAGGAAAAGAAAGGAAAGGAAAGATTGGTCTTCAATTATAAAACTCTGAATGACAACACTTATAAGGACCAATACTCTTTGCCAGGAATTAATCTAATATTGAAGAAAATCGGAAATAGCAGAATCTTTTCTAAATTTGATCTGAAGTCAGGATTCCATCAAGTAATGATGGATCCGGAATTTATTTCATGGACTGCATTTCTGGTACCTCAGGGCCTTTATGAATGGCTTGTGATGCCTTTTGGGCTCAAGAATGCACCTGCCATTTTTCAAAGGAAAATGGATAACTGTTTTCGAAACTGTGAGGAATTTCTAGCTATTTATATTGATGATATATTGGTATTCTCAGATTCAGAAAAAGATCATGTATTACATCTTACAAGAATGCTTGAAATATGTGAAAAAGAAGGCTTAGTTTTATCTCCCTAAAAAATGAAGATTGCCCAACCTGAGATAGAATTTTTAGGGGCTACAGTTGGTAATAGAAAGATAAAATTACAGCAGCATATTGTTAAAAAAATTCTTGACTTTGATGAGCAAAAATTACTGACACTTAAAGGGCTCAGGTCTTGGCTTGGCATTATTAATTATGCAAGACCATATATTAAAAATTTGAGTACATTACTTGGTCCTCTATACTCAAAGACAGCCCCAACGGGTGACAGAAAATTCAAAAATTCGGATTGGGAAATTGTTAAAAAAATTCGACAAGTCATCCAGGAACTTCCAGATTTAGAGTTAACCCCCAATGATGCATACATAATTATTGAAACAGATGGGTGTATGGAAGGATGGGGAGGTATTTGTAAATGGAAGACAGGAAAATATGATGCAAAGAACTCAGAACGTATTTGTGCATATGCCAGTGGAAAATTTCCTACAGTTAAGTCTGCTATTGATTCAGAAATCCATGCATGTATGGAATCCTTATCTGCTTTAAAGATTCATTATCTTGACAAAGAAGAAATTACACTCAGAACAGATTGTCATGCCATTATTAAATTTTTTAATAAGACGGTTCAGAACAAGCCATCAAGGGTAAGGTGGATTTCCTTCATTGACTACATAACTGGTACGGGAGTCAATATTAAATTTGAACATATTGAACTTGATTAATACATTATGTTATTTCAAATCCTAATGATGATCAGAATGAAGTATTCCATATACTAGAGGCAGCCCTTGAAGAGATAAAAGATGCGCCAACAATGATACAAGACAAAATGACGAGCATGATAGATTCAATTATTGCAGCACCAGCAGAGAAGGTGGCGAGCATGATAGATTCAATTATTGCAGCACCATCAGAAAAAGGTGGCGAGCATGACAGATTCAATTATTGCGGCACCAACAGTGAAGGAATCTACTTTTGTGAAAAACAATGCAGAATTATTGGCGTGGAAAAACAAAAGCGGTGATAATGCGATACAGATGGATGAAAATTAGGAATTGAGCCCCGGGGAGCCATTCCTTATATCGTCCTTTTGTAAAATATGTGTGGTGTGTTTTCATTACTTGCATGTTAAGTATTGTAAAGGATTATAGACAGCTAAAAAGCTAGAAATGATAAGATGCGATGGGGCCCAACTGTGTACCCGATCTTATCACAATAGCTCAAAAACTTGTCTATAAAATCCAAGTTTGCACTTTGCAAGACAGACTATAAAATCCACCTGTCTTGCAAAGTGCAAACTTACTTGGATTTTATAGACAAGTTTTTGAGCTATTGTGATAAGATCGGGTACACAGTTGGGCCCCATCGCATCTTATCATATCTAACTTTTTAGCTGTCTATAATCCTTTACAATACTTAACATGCAAGTAATGAAAACACACCACACATATTTTACAAAAGGACGATATAAGGAACGGCTCCCCGGGGCTCAATTCCTAATTTTCATCCATCTGTATCGCATTATCACCGCTTTTGTTTTTCCACGCCAATAATTCTGCATTGTTTTTCACAAAAGTAGATTCCTTCACTGTTGGTGCCGCAATAATTGAATCTGTCATGCTCGCCACCTTCTCTGCTGGTGCTGCAATAATTGAATCTATCATGCTCGCCACCTTCTCTGCTGGTGCTGCAATAATTGAATCTATCATGCTCGCCATTTTGTCTTGTATCATTGTTGGCGCATCTTTATCTCTTCAAGGGCTGCCTCTAGTATATGGAATACTTCATTCTGATCATCATTAGGATTTGAAATAACATAATGTATTAATCTTGACAAAGCATCTGCAAGTTGATTGTTAGCGCCTTCAATATGTTCAAATTTAATATTGACTCCCGTACAAGTTATGTAGTCAATGAAGGAAATCCACCTTATCCTTGATGGCTTGTTCTGAACAGTCTTATTAAAAAATTTAATAATGGCATGACAATCTGTTCTGAGTGTAATTTCTTCTTTGTCAAGATAATGAATCTTTAAAGCAGATAAGGATTCCATACATTCATGGATTTCTGAATCAATAGCAGACTTAACTGTAGGAAATTTTCCACTGGCATATGCACAAATACGTTCTGAGTTCTTTGCATCATATTTTCCTGTCTTCCATTTACAAATACCTCCCCATCCTTCCATACACCCATCTGTTTCAATAATTATCTATGCATCATTGGGGGGTAACTCTAAATCTGGAAGTTCCTGGATGACTTGTCGAATTTTTTTAACAATTTCCCAATCCGAATTTTTGAATTTTCTGTCACCCGTTGGGGCTGTCTTTGAGTATAGAGGACCAAGTAATGCACTCAAATTTTTAATATATGGTCTTGCATAATTAATAATGCCAAGCCAAGACCTGAGCCCTTTAAGTGTCTGTAATTTTTGCTCATCAAAGTCAAGAATTTTTTTAACAATATGCTGCTGTAATTTTATCTTCCTATTGCCAACTGTAGCCCCTAAAAATTCTATCTCAGGTTGGGCAATCTTCATTTTTGAGGGAGATAAAACTAAGCCTTCTTTTTCACAGATTTCAAGCATTCTTGTAAGATGTAATACATGATCTTTTTCTGAATCTGAGAATACCAATATATCATCAATATAAATAGCTAGAAATTCCTCACAGTTTCGAAAACAGTTATCCATTTTCCTTTGAAAAATGGCAGGTGCATTCTTGAGCCCAAAAGGCATCACAAGTCATTCATAAAGGCCCTGAGGTACCAGAAATGCAGTCCATGAAATAAATTCCGGATCCATCATTACTTGATGGAATCCTGATTTCAGATCAAATTTAGAAAAGATTCTGCTATTTCCGATTTTCTTCAATATTAGATTAATTCCTGGCAAAGAGTATTGGTCCTTATAAGTGTTGTCATTCAGAGTTTTATAATTGAAGACCAATCTTTCCTTTCCTTTCTTTTCCTTCCCCGTTATTGGATCTATAGTTGTACCAGATTGAACAACAAAGGCCATAGTTCGATGTCTAGAAGTACTGGGCCTAATAACCTTTAAAGCCAGAAGAGAGTCTATATGAACTTTAAAAGTTGCTTCCATTGCTGGTGTTAAATGTTTCAGGGGTTTATCCTGTATAGTTAAATCAGGATTTATGATGTCCAATTTACAGACTATTCTATTTTTTGACCAAAACAACGTTGGATTTTCACCAATATAACCCATGGATTTTAGTCGCTGAATAGTTGGTGCAAATTGTAAATGAAAATTGGTTACTGTCCCCAAAAATTCCTTTCTTCCAACCTCAAGTTCATTATGTAGGGTAATAAACTCTTCTGCTTCCATTTCTAATTCAGGAATTGCATAAGCTGAAGTATTTACCTCTGGTGTTGTGTTGATGGTAGTAATACTTCTATAGAAAGTAATTTCTGAGCCTTCTATATGCAATCCTCCAGCAACAGTTCTGATAAAATTGCATCCCAGCAACATTTGTATTCCATCTTTGAGGTTCATCTGTAACTGATAGGTAAATGGAATTCTGAATTTATGATTTGAAATTGTCATCATACCTTCTTTTACCTTCTTCTTTGTTTCCTGTTGAGAATTTATTCCAGAAAATACCACCTTATAATTTATCTCTTCAAAAGCTTCTCTTGGTAATGCATCCTGACAGATACAACATTTAGTAGCACCAGTATCAAGTATAGCTTGTACCTTAGCATCAGGAATTCCTGGAATATGAAAAGTAATTTCCATGTTGTATGATCTGTTTAGAAGAGATTTTGTTGGCGCCGAGAATGCTAATTCTTTTTTTGTAGAACCAAAGGCTCCTTCTCCTCTTTCAGTGTGGGTTAATGATTCCACTGCTTCTATTAGAGGGGTAATAATTTTCTCCAATATGAATTGAGCGATGCTATCTCCTGCTTGAAGTGAGATTAATTCATTAGAATTGTTAATCTCACCTCTATAATCAGCATCAATAACTCCGGCTCCAATATCAATTTTTCGTTTTGTCGCGGCTCCAGATCTGGATGCTATTCTTGCGTAACAATTATCAGGAAATTCCATACTTATGCCAGTTGAAACAATCATTCTGTCATGCGCAGGTATTGTGATATTTTGATCAAGAAATAAATCATATCCCGCTGCTCCTGCTGATCGCCTTTCAGGGATCCTTGCTGTTGGAGTTAACCGCTTAATTTTTAAGAATTCAAAAGTAACAGTATTATTACTCCGCCTTTCACCCTCAGAAAAAGGTAAAATATCATTCTCAGAATCATCTGTATCTTCCAGTAAGATTGATTTACCCTTTTGTTTGTCAAGAATAGCTTGTAAGTGCTGCGTGTAGTCTAGTAACTCTTGAATTATTTCATCCTGTTTCTGATATGGAGGTATGAATGATTTTTCCTTCATGTAAATTGTTTTGTGCAGATAATACTTGGAACATGATGGGCAAGTTGTCATTTTACAAATTAAGCAGTGTAACCTCATAGAATCTGTTGTAATCATTTTGCAAAATGTACAGTAAAGATACTTAGCTTCTGGTATAATGGAATTTTCCTCCCAATTATGTGGACAGTTCTTCATAGTGTCGCCTACGAATACTCGTGATCGCCATCCACATTGCTCATCTCCCACCATAAATGTTGTCTCCCATTGTAAGTCTTCCAAGGCATATTTTGCATAATTTATTGGTCCTACTTCTCCCTCAGATAAACTGCAAATTGCATCAGAATCAGGTTCATTTAAATCAACTGAAAGAATATCATAATCAGATGGTAAATCTAATTGATCCATGACAGCGGCTCTTGCAATATTGCCAGTCTTTCTTTTACAATCTCGAGCAAAGTGACCAGGTTCTCCACAAATGAAACATTTGCACTTATGCTGTTGCTTAGCCTTTTTCTTCTTAAAAACCCGAACATGTGTGTCATGGGGTTTTCCTTTATAGGTTTTTGATTTTCTAAGACCAAATTTCTTTTGCTTGCCTTCATAATACGCCCATCCTTTTCAGTGGTCAGCAGGTCGGTTAACTCGTTGACTTTCACCTCGAACGCCCGGGCCTCAGCATTCTTTGCCTCCTGGTCGGTGATGGCTTGATTCTTCCTGTTGGTGGCCAATGTGATCTTCTTGTCATATGTCTTGACCTGGGTCTCAAATCGGTCCACCATGGTCTGCAAGCCCGAGGATCTGTGCCGCTCGGCCTCCAGCAGTTTGGTGGTCTTCTCCAGATCGACCTTCAGCTCAGCATAAGAAGGGCCTTGAAGAGGAGTCCCACCAGAGACCTTGAGCTTTTGAATTCCTCCTCGAGGAAAGCTAAGCGGTGGCAGACCGCTATACTTTCCACCCAATGCTGCGATTCGGTTAAAAATGTAAAGAATAGTCAATACCGAGCGGGGGATGAGAAGAAAAGGCTTGTGAGAGTTACCCCAGTAGTTTGTTACAGATAGCTCTTGCCGAGCAGCCCAGGTGGCATCACGCCCACGCGCGCTCGGGCGTCCTCCTAGACTTTTGCGAGAGGCCCCCGAATTGTTATCAAGTGTTCGGGGCTCGTCGGCTATTCAGCCTTCTGCAAGTATTCTTCTGTTGGTAGGTGGAGCAAAGCCATGATTGTCCTGTGCCGGCCCGGAGTAGACTGAGCGGACGCAGATGGGGCAGAAGATTGTCCGGTCGGCTCAGAGCGGATAAGAGATTGCTTGATTATCCGGCGGGCTGGAGGAAGCGAGGTAAGGGGCTGAGCCGCTACGGGGTCGGAAGGCCAGTCTCCTTGAGATAGGGTCCTGTCGGACGACAACGCTTCCACAGACGCAGGAGCTGGAGGATCGTCCATCTGTTCGGACACGTGAACGGCAGAGGTGGCTGAGCGGGTGGGGGTGCCCGTTCGGCGACGTTTACGCCCGACCAACGGAAGTTCATCGTCATCAGATTCGGCTTCCTCGGGCTGAGTGGCTGGTTGGGCACTCGGGGGAGCGGTCTCCCCAGCTGCATCGGTGGTGACTGTCCGAGCGGCAGATGCCTCGCCCGCCGTCCGTACCTCTTCATTCTCACCTTCGTGAGAGCCGATCGGGGTGAGACCCAGTTTCTCCGCCTCCTGCGCGGCAGCCGCCTCTTTCTCGGCGGCCTTGCGTTTCAGCTTGCCGAATACCACCGCTTTCATCATGGTCTCGGCTGCGAGAAAGAAAAAAAAAATCAGTTAGACTCAAAGAAAAGGAGAGAAGGTTATTTCTTACCAGGGCCGTTTGGAAGTCGCGTTCGGATCGGACTTAACCCAAATAGATACATCATCCCCTTGGGCAACAGCTTATGGATGTCCAGCTTCAGCCCGGCCAGCAGATTAGCCGTGTGTAGAAAGGCAGGTTCGGTCCGGTACCTTTTCAGGTAGGGGGGAGTCGGCAACGAAATTAGCCATTGGGTACGGAAGGGTGGCGGCTCGGGAAAACTCAAAAAGAAGAAATGCTCCTTCCAATGCTTGTTGGAGGTAGACATTTTGTCAAAAAAGACCAAGCCGATCCGCGATTGAAATAGGAAGGTGTCGATCTCGGATTGCTTGGGGTAATAAAAACAGTGAAAGATTTGAGGCTTGAGTGGAATATTGTGCACCCGGAAAAACACAACTACGCCGCACAGCAACCTAAAAGAATTAGGCACGAGTTGGCCGAGCGGAATGCGAAAATAATTGCAAACTTCTAAGATGAATGGGTGGATCGGAAACCTAAAGCCACCTACAAATTGGTCGCGGAAGAAGGTAACAGTCCCGGCCGGCGGGTCATGTGGCCGGTCGGATGACTCGGCCAAAATGAGTTTATGGTCAGCAGGGATGTCATATGTATTAACCAGTCTAAAGGCATCCCTCGAATCAAACTGACTCTCCATGGTTTGATACCAAAGGCCAGGAGAGGGGGCAGAGGAACTGGCCATTACCGCCGGAATGCGAAGCAAAGGAAAAATAAAAAGGGGCGACGGAGGAGGTGAGCAGAACAGTGCCCACGAAGCACAGACACCACGAAAAAAACGATGGTCGGAGAAGAGAGCAAATGGCCGGAAGGCGGGGAACCGGTTCGCCAGAGAATAGAGCAGGAGCCTTCGAAAACACGGGCGCGATGAAGCGGAAGCGGCGGAAGGAGAGGAGGCGGCCTTATAAAGGTTGGGCTCGAACGGTCGGAACCGTCCGATCCAGGGCACAGGATCCGAGGAGCGCATCCAACCGTTAAATTCAAAGCGCCAGGGGTCACCTCGAGCCTGACAGCTTGAGCAGGCGATGACGGCTGCATGACCACGTGGCGTCATCCCGTAAGGCGCATTTAATGACATCCATTACGCAGGCGCGGGTGCATGCTCAGCCTTAATGGCCAGGATTTGCACGAATCTCGAGGAAATCCGAAGGACATCAGCATCGATTGACGCTAGGTCGGCAAGACAGACGGTTGTAAGACCAGTATCCGACAAGTGTCGGCGGGTGATATGCCGAGCGGCATCATTCACTGCACAGTGCCGATCGGATAAATATTTACGCCAAGGGCAGAGCGACCGTGATGTCACTAGGTCAGTGGTCCAGTCAGTCGGACTTGCAGCCTCCTTCGACTAGACTTGAAGGGAAGACACGTGATCCGGTGGTAAGAATCGGGGGCCCATATAGGGAGGGGTCAACGACACGGGGGAGTCAAGGTCCCGGCTGAGCGGGGGAAAGCCACCTTGTCGATCGGCCGGAGTAGATCCTGGGCCGGCGTGTAGATAGCTCGACCTCAGGTCGAGCTTCCGACGCTCACAAGCTCCCTTATAGAGGAACCATCGTGCTGAGCGGCCTATCCGCTCGGCCGAACCGCAGGTCGACCGGATCGCACTCCCGTCCGAGTATGTGACCGAGCGGCCTTCTCGCCCGGTCCGATGCGCATGCGCACCCGAGCGCCTTGGAGGCCGAGCGGACTTCCCGTCTGGCCCAGTAAGAGACAAAAGACTTAGAAGAGGATAAAAAGGGCAGCTAGTGATATCATTCTCGAGACACCTGCTGCCGACAATCAGCATGGTCGGCGGTCGAGTCGTACTGAGGATTGTACGGTGGAAGTTTTCACTGTCGTGGCAGAGATATGCTCGGACAGTTGCGGTATGGCGTCAAACACGTTTTTCTGACACAACCATTCTGAGGTATGCTTTGAGGAGCGTGCATGCTTTGGGAAGTGTACACGCGCCTCTCCGAGGTCCTATATAAAAACCTCCGGACTTCGACGGAGAGAGGGTTTTTTCTCCTTATCTATTGTAGCCACAGTCTCTCTCTATCTTGCCTCTGTTTCATCTCGCCATTGCCTGACTTGAGCGTCGGAGGGTCGTCGCCAGGAACCCTTTCCCGGCCCGGCTTTGTTGCAGGTTCACCGGAGGCCCACGTCACTGTGGAGATCACCCGGAGGCAGCGGAGAGCGCCACGCCCCCAGTTTTCATCGACTCAGCGCTCGGACAGGATCAATAATGATGCGATCTCCGTTGATTTTCCTATTAGAAATTGCATATCTCTATAGACTGGTGTATAAGGAAATACATTATTATGCTTTTATTTTCTTAATTTTTCATTTTATTGGTCAGCATTCAACAATTTTTGGTAACTTTTGTGGTTGATTGCTACTTCACAAATTCACCATGGCAATTGATCAAAAGTGGTGGTAGGCAGGGCCAATTAAATTGGTTTTCTTTTGTCTGTAGGTTGAGTTGGCCAGCTCAATTTATTTCCTGATTTGAATCAATGTATTATTTTGAGAGAAAAAATACTTCTCAATAGAGAGTTCATCATTTTCATAATGAACACGCCTCAATTTTCTGTCATAGTCATAATCTGATTGCCATTTCTGACCGTGCTTTCAGTGGTTGCCTACTCGTTTTGGGGAATTTCCTAAATGGATTATTTTCCCCTTCTAATTTGGCAGATATTACTGTCAAGTGAGAGATGGTATTGGAAGATTTGTCGTGTCATCTTAAATTACATATGAAATTGTATACTTGGCCTTTCTATAAAAAGCTTAATGTCTACTGCTGGTGATTAAAATCTGGGCATGTCTTGAAGGTTCTCTAATATCTACATTTCAAACTGGGGAGTCTCCCAGTCTTATTTTGCATAATGGGTAGACAACCTTTGTCAGCCTTCTAAAATGATCAGTACCAAAAGAGGAGTAGCCTTGTTTGAATTTCCCTTGCTATGATGGGCTGCTACAACTTCATATGTTGTATCATCTCTTTCTCTGAGCTACACCTGCAATCTCACTTGTGCTCGTTGCCAACTGGGTTTGATTGTTGATTATTAGTAAATATCTGTCGTGATAAAAGACCAGATTCATAAGTAACTAGTGAGAGATTGCACTTGAATTTTTTTTTCTACATAATTGAATATTCTTAACTTGGACATCTTGTTCATTTGCTTTTTTCGTTTTATATTGTCTGAAGAAGCAGAGGTTCTCTGTGTATCTTTTTGGATTGAAAAGTAATGGTGTTTCAATTTGTTCCTTTGTATGCAGACTCCGTCTTTCTTTTCAACATTAAAGCAGGATGCTGCTGCTGGTTCATCTAGCATGATGTCACTGAGGGCATTAGCGCTAATTGGAGCTAGTATTTCTGGTATTCTCAGCTTTGGTACTATTACGTCAGCAGATGAAGCAGAACATGGCTTACCAGCGCCTAACTATCCGTGGCCTCACAAAGGCATTCTTAGTTCTTATGACCATGCATCGTGAGTTGAACAATCTCAAATTTCACTTGTCGTGTTTTGTACTTTGTTTTCTTTTTCATAATGAGATCTTTCTCTGCTTATGTATGAAATAATTGATGCACTCTTTGAATCTGCTTATAGTTTGACGAATAAGAACTTTGAAGAGTTACATTTTAATATATTGGTGGAAGCTAGCAAATGCCATTTCATGCTCTATTCTTTGTCTATTTGGAGGATTTGTGATTGAGGAAAGGGGGAAGGGAATGGAAAATTCCATCTATATTCCTCTTCAACTTCTCCATTCCAAGTTGGAAAGATGGTTGGCGGTGGTCCAACATAGGTTTGGTAGCAACTGGAAATTGTTTGACAATGATCTTGCTGGCAGTTTAATGATGCCTAGAGATGGTTTAGTGGCATGTTGATGCATGGCTAATGGCCAGAGGGTATAATGATATTTATTGCTTCACTCTCTCTCCCCTCCGATCCGTCGCATTTGAACAAATCAGTTTTGGTCAAAAGGAGAGAGTGAGTGTTCCTTCCTTTATTTCCTTTTTTCATCAATTCACCCGAGTAAAAAATTCTCATTCTCCTATTGCCTCCACCTCCATGTTGGTTCCATACCATCCAAGTAAACACGGCCTTAATGATTAATTATTTTTCTTTTGCGCCTTATGGTTTTAATATTCAACTACCTACAATCATCTTTGAAACAGAACCTAGCATTGATGCAATTTATCCATCTTATGCAAACAAAACCTGGTAGAAATTCTAGTACATCTTATATGATCCACTCATAATGAAATAAATTAATAATTACAATCAGGATTCGCCGTGGTCATCAAGTTTATCAGCAAGTTTGTGCTTCTTGCCATTCAATGTCTCTTGTTTCGTATCGAGATCTTGTGGGTGTGGCTTACACAGAAGAAGAGACAAAAGCAATGGCAGCCGAGATTGAGGTGGTTGACGGTCCTAATGATGAAGGAGAAATGTTTACTCGCCCTGGTAAATTAAGTGACCGCTTCCCGCAGCCATATCCAAATGAACAAGCAGCCAGATTTGTAAATGGAGGGGCATATCCTCCAGACCTTAGCCTGATCACCAAGGTAAAGTGCTTTGTCGAATTTGATCACCTTCTATTGAGGTTTTTTACCTCTACTTGTCTCTTTGCCAGGCACGACACAATGGCCAAAACTATGTGTTTGCTCTTCTTACTGGTTACCGTGATCCTCCAGCTGGTGTTGCGGTAAGGTTACAATAATTGCTCAATACAACTTCTAGGATGCAACAATGCACATTTCATATATGATTTTCATGTCTAAATAATCAACAAACTTAGGACCTGACTTTAGTATATTCAATATCCCATGGTCCTTGTGTTTATCATGGATCTCGGGTTTCTTCATTGTATTTGATGACATCGTAATTGGAAATGTAGATTCGAGATGGGCTGCATTATAATCCATACTTCCCAGGTGGTGCAATAGCTATGCCCCAAATGCTCATCGATGGTGCTGTAGAATATGAAGATGGTACTCCTGCCACTGAATCCCAGGTAATATTTTTCAAAAGTTTCGGTCGATATTCTCCAGCTTTGACCTTTGCTTCTAATGTAAATCTTCTGTTGCTTGTTTTTATTCCAGATGGGAAAGGATGTTGTTACCTTCTTGTCTTGGGCAGCAGAGCCAGAAATGGAAGAGAGAAAGCTGGTAATGGTTCTTTATACTAGTAACTATGAAGATCGATGACTAGGGGATAACAATTGGGTAGAAATTGATATTCCGAGTTCATTTTTATAACTAAACACATGAATAGTTATTCCATAATCAAACCCACCATGAAGAACACAGGATTTCTAGTTCCATCCACTTCTACCCAAGCTTCCTTTAGTTCTGTTGTATTAAATACTTGCTGATGTTTATTTTCCGACGCAAAAGCTTCAAGGATAATTTAGCGAAATGCCTTGAAAAATTAAGTTTCACTTCACTCACATGATCGGATCTTCTAATTCCCAAGAATTCGCTTCTATTACAGAATCAGATTTTGTTTTTCCTTCTATAGTTTGATTCCAAGCAAAGGTGTTTTGTTGTTGCAGATGGGGTTCAAATGGATTTTCGTACTGTCACTTGCTCTTCTCCAAGCCGCCTATTATCGACGTTTGAAGTGGTCGGTCTTCAAGTCGCGAAAACTAGTGGTGGATGCTGTCAACTAATCTGCTTGTTTTAGTTAGAACAGCTTCCATATGAGGACCAAATCGCAATAATGAGTGATGCAATGTTGTCAAACTACATCACAACCTGTTTTCTACACTTTTTTTTTTTAAAATAATAATTTGTTTTTTTTAAGCTAAGGCTTAAAATTTATATAGCACTTCTACTAGTCTATGTTTTCCCCCCTTAGATTTTGAGATTAAAGATCATCAGCTACTTTTAGTTAAAAATATTAGATGTGGTAGATCATTCTACTGTTATTGATTTTCTAAGTTTATCTAGGTTTGAATTTAATTGATTTTTCCTCTTTTTGTGCAGCTCGAATCGAGCGTATTTGATCGGCAAATGCAAGATCGTCGACGCAGAGATTAACGTTGTGGTCGTGGCCGAGTTGGAGAGCCGCGGCCTGCAACCGGTTGACTCCCACGTAGATCAGCTCGGCGAAGAGGAGGGAACACAAGTATTGGGAAGCGGAGTTAGAGGAAGCCGAACAGCTGCAAGTGATGCGGCGGCTGCAACAATAGACCTTCCGCCCGAAAGACCGTTGATGGTTCCGATCGCAATCGCTTCCAAGTCAGCCACCTCCGACGAACCCCTGCGATAGCACAAAAGGCGCCAAGAAGAAGGTTACTCCCGGTCTGCGACTTCTGCCCTGCAGACCCTGACACCGGTAGTCTCCCGACCCTACTCCGAGCGGGGTGAGACCTCCCTTCCGTCTCTTGAGCAGGGAGTCGTGGAACTCCCTGCGTCCATATCATTCGACCGGACACCATCTCTGTCTGGGCTGCCTCAAGGGACGATTTGCGCATCGCCGGTCGCATTCATGCCATCACCTTTGCCGGTGACACAAGTGTCTCGCATTTGACTGGTTCCAGCATCCCGGTCTTCCGGAAGGGCGACTTCTGACCCCTCTAGCCCGAGCAGCCAGAGGCAAATAACGACAATAATTCATTTGTCGACGGATGAATACTGCAGCGCGGACGACCCAACGTCCCTCACCCTCGAGCACCAAACAAGAATCCAAGGGTCTCTTGCACAGATATGGCCCGATGCCCGAGCCCGTGCGGCGATTATCGCTCTAGGGGAGCTCGCTAACAGTGACGCCCAAATGTCCACTACGTTGCTTTTATATTTATTTTTCATTCGTTTGGCTCTTAGACATTTCTTGTTGTTGCAGTTCTGGGTTGAGAGTCTGGCCATGTGCCACAGGTTCGCTTATTTGGAGCATGAAGTCCAGCAACTACGTACTTCGAGCAGCCAATCAGCAGTTTCATAGGTGCAAGTGGAACAGATAAGCGCCGAACTGGCCCAATTAAGGGCCGATCTAATAAGAGCTCCGAGTTGTTGGAAGCGGAGAGGGGCAAAAGTGCCAAGCAAGCTACTCAATTAGCTCGGCTTAATAAACATGCCACCTCCTTCGAGGCGAAGATCCACTCGGCCAATACCAGGAAGCTTCGGGCCATCAAAGACCTGGAAATCAAGAATAAAGAGTTTCGGGTGTTGGTACAGAACTTGAAGAAGGCAGAGGCCTCGCTGAACACCGAGCGAGAAGGCAGGTCGGCCGATCGGTCTGCAACGAAAGCCTAGCTCGACGCCAAGTTGAAGGTGGAGTTGGAGGCATCTCGAGCGGCCCTCGAGACTTACCAGGGTGGTGAGTCCACCGGTTTGAGCTCATGAAGCGGGCCTACTTCCGCTCGGACACCTTCAATGGCAAGGTCACTGATCGAGCGCTCCACCTTGTCAACCTCGCGATTGATAGGACACTCGACCAAATGAAGGACGACAGTCATATTCCGACCATCTTGACGAGCAAGGTGATCAGCCGGGACAAGTTAACTAAGTCACTACCCGACGACGTGCTCGACTACCTCGAGTGAGCTTGATCCGAGTACTTTTCTTTTTTTGTGTTGCCCTTCCGCCCTTGTAAAAACTATGCAAGTGTTAGTGAATGGTTGCCCGTTCGGCGAAGATTTTTATTTGATATAACTTCTTCATGTCACGTCGTTCGATGCTACCTTGTTTTATTTTCCGTTTGTCCTTGCATTGCCGCTCAGGGTCGAGTAGGACTATGAACAATTTACCATCTTGCGTAGCGAAAAACTTTCAAGTGTGGCTCCGTGGCCCACCGATTAATGTTGTACTACTCACTTGGATAAGCCGTTTTTCGTTGGTCTCGAGTTTATAGCCGCCGCTTGGCTGTTGAAGACGCGAACTTGTATTTAAGGTTGTTGCTCGACCGTTGACACACGTAGACGGAGATTTAAGGTCGTCGCTCAACTGTTGACGAAGACCAGGGTTTAACGTTGTCGCTCGACGGTTGACGAAGACCAGGGTTTAGGATTGCCGCTCGATCGTTGATGACGACAAGAGTTTAAGGTCGTTGCTTGACTGTGGTGAAGACTAGGGTTTAACGTCACCGTTCGACGGTCGGTGAAGACTGGGGTTTAACGTCGCCGCTTGACGGTTGTAATGTGTAGACAAGAGTTTATAGTCGCCGCTCGACTTTTAACTTTGTCGATTGGCTCAAGAGTCTGGAAAACTTCTGTGTTTTATTCATATTTTCCCTGCATCCAAAAGACATACGTGCACTCATACAGGTACATTTATATTTACTCACGCACCTCCTTGCTGCAACCAATGACGTGGAAGCAACTCCGGTCGCCAGGCGTGCGCCTTGCCCGTTCGGAAGCAACTCCGGTCAGCCCACTAGCGATCATGCTATTTCTCCCCAAGCGGAGTTGCTCCTGTTTTCCTCCTCTCGATTTGAAGGTTTTCTTCGTTCGGCAGAGGCTTGGGCAGAACCTTGATCGTCCCTCTGAAATTGATGATAGCATGGCTTGGCCGTCGTCCTTTCTTTCTCCCTTCACCCGGCTGATCGACGTCGGTGTCGCCGATCAAGAGATGGTGGCTGACAACGACGTTCTCCTTGGAGCGGCCGACTATCTACCGGCGTTAGGTCGTAGCAATCCTGGGTATTGTGTGTTGGTGACTGGTGGATGGAGCAAAACATTCGCGTCCACATCCTACCTTTTGCAGCCTTTGGTCGATCGGCTGCCACCTACTGTACGGCATGCGTTCTGGGCTTGTGGTCCAATTGTGATCTCCCCGATCGGTTGCCCCTAGGTGGCTGATGGCTGCTCGACAGTCTCCTCTTAGGTGTTGCTGCAGCTTCGATCGACACCTCCCTTCTTCTGGCCGCTTGGGCTTCCTCTAGGTTTATGTATTCTATTACCTTCCTTTGCAAGTGGTTGAAGTTTCTTAACAGCTTCCGAATGAGCGATTGGAAGAACTCTCCTTCGGTGAGCTCTTGGGTGAAGGTGTTCATTACCATGTCCGAGGAGACCACTGGGATGCTCATTGTCACCTGGTTGAAGCATTGGATGTGTTGGTTAGTCCTAGGAAAACGTACTGGTTCCACTGTAAAAATTTTGTATAAGTGTCGAACATTTCCTTAAATAACCTATTGTGTTCTTTAGAAGTTAAATTAGGAATCACAGACGGAACTTAACATCATTGATTCCAAATTTAACTTATCTGTTTTTAATGGTTTAGATTTGAATCGCAAGCGGAACTTAACATTATTGATTTAAATCCACCTATGTTATTAATTCCATTAAATATTAATTTCTAAAATTGGCTTCCAGGACTGCATGACGAGGCACATGACCTTCTTGGATATAAGAGCAACCACCACCGCCTAGACAAAGCCTTTTAAGGAAAGCTAATATTTAATTTCCTTAAATAACTCTAGGTTAACCAAAAAGAACAATCGAATCACAAATTCGAAAAAGAAGAAAACACAAACTCGAAAAACTAATTTGAAAAGCTAGATCTAATGCATCTTGTGTTTGGAATTCTTACAAAGAAAATAACTAGTATGATGCGGAAGAAAATTACTAGTTATACCTTCTTTTTGCAAGCTGATGACCTCGAGATCTTCTGCCGTATTCCTCGCCTCGCCTTGGATGTCGTGTGGGCGACGATCTTCCAAGATGAACACCACCCAAAAGCTTCCTTCCTCTTCTTCTAAAATCGGCCACCACCACCACCAATGAGAAGAGAGCAAAAGGGAAAAGAGAGGGGGAGAGGGAGGGTCGACCACTTGATGATCTCCAAGCAAGAGAATAAGAATTGTTTCTAATGAAGCCTCCTCACCCCTTCTTTTATAATACTTGCCCAAGGTAAATAAGGGAAGAATTTTTACAAAAATTAAAATCTTTCAAAATTTTTTCATTTTTCCTTTTATTTTTCCTTTTCTTTCCTCTTGATTGAATCAATCACCAAAATTAATTGATGATGATTTTATTTTTTTTAAACATGGTTGGCCACCTTGCTTGGGCACCAAGCAAGGGTGGCCGACCCCCATAAGAGGAAAGAAATTTTATTTTTTATAAAATTTTACAAGAAGAAAAACTCTTATAAAATTTTACAAGCTCTCTTTCCTAAAGTAGGAGTTAAAAAAGGAAAGTTCTAAAAATTAAAACCATGTTTTAAAATTTAAAACTTCTCGTATAAAATTTCCTTTTTTAACATGGTGATAGAAAATTTAAATTTTAAAACTTATTTTCCTTTTTTTTCTTAAACCATGAGGATGGTTAAAAAAGGAAAGTTTTAAAAACTTTTAAACTTTCTTTTAAAACATGTGGCCTAATTCAAATAAGGAATGTTTTTGAAATTAAAATATCTCTTTTAAAACTTATAGTTTTCTACAAATAGAAGATTTTAAAAATTCAAAACACCCCTCCTTGTTTGAAATATTGTGGCCGACCCCTACTAGCTTGATCACCAAGCAATAGGGTCGACCCCTATAGAAGAGGATGTGGCCGACCATTGCTTGGTCACCAAGCAATGGACCGACCCCCTTCTTGGACACCAAGATGGGCTTATATTTGGATGGACTTAAGACTTTAATGAGGCTACGACAGAGACCTAGAGGAGAAATTGGTTTTGGCCTTCCGATGAGCTTGAGTATCCCGTGTTCGCCCCGAACACACAACTCAAGTTCATCGATAATAACTCATTCCACTAGAGAGTTATTATCGCACTACCGCACCAATCCCAAATTACATTATGGGCTCCTTCTTATCATGAGTGTGTTAGTCTCCTTGTGTTCAAGATTACGAATGCCCACTAATTAAGTAAGTTACTGACAACTCACTTAATTAATATCTAGCTCCAAGAGTAGTACCACTCAACCTTATCGTCATGTCGGACTAAGTCCAACTGCAGGGTTTACATGACAATCCTTATGAGCTCCTCTTGGGGACATCATCAACCTAGATTCCTAGGACACAATTTCCTTCTATAATCAACAACATACACTATAAGTAATATCATTTTCCAACTTATCGGGTATATTGATTTATCGAGCTAAATCTCTCCCTTTGATAAGTCAAAGAAATAAATATTAAATATATGTGCTTGTTATTATATTAGGATTAAGAGCACACACTTCCATAATAACTTAGGTCTAGTTCTTTTATTAAGTCAATACAAAAAGAACTTACCTAAAATGGTCCTACTCAATACACTTAGAGTGTACCAGTGTAATTTATTAATCAAGATAAACTAATACTTAATTACACTACGACTATTCCGATGGTTTGTTCCTTTCCATCTTAGTTGTGAGCAACTGTTTATAATTTATAAAGAACTGATAACATGATCTTCTGTGTGTGACACCGCACACCATGTTATCTACTTTATAAATTAATTGAACAACTATATTTAACAAATAAATATAGACATTTGACCAATGTGATTCTTTTATTTCAAAAATAAATGTTTACAAAAGCTAGACTTTTAGTATACACTCTAACAGGATGTAGGCTTTAAATGCTTCTTTGGGCCCTTGCTTGAGCGAGAACAAGTTCATGATCGTCTTCTAGTGGCGACGATTGCTAGCCAAGTGGTGAAGGAATGCTGTCCGGAAGTCCTTGAAGCTATGTATTGATCCATCCGGCAATCTCTTGAACCAGTGTTGTGCTGATCTGGAGAGAGTGGTGATGAAGACCCGACATTTAATGTCATTGGTGTACTGATGAAGTGTGACTGCATTTTCAAATGTGGCTAAGTGGTCGTCTGAGTCGGTGGTTCTGTTGTACTCTTCAATCGCCAGGGGAGTGTAGTATTTTGGCAGAGGGTCATTCAAAATCTCCTTTGAAAATTGTTCATAGATCCGTTCGGGCAAGTCATCCTCTCTGGGTGCCTTCCCTTTCCTTGCGTCCCGAACAGGCGTGTTGTCAGAGGAAGACCCCCGATTTTTGTCCGCTCGGCCCCGTTCCTCCAATGGGGTCATGAACAATGCTCGGTGGAAGGGGATGAGCGCATTTGGCGCTTCCCCATACGTGTCAACCAGCTTCTTGCTATTACCCCAAATGGATACTCGGTCCGTTCGGTCACCCTGCTCAGCCGAGCGACCTGCAGCTGAGGCTGCGGGCTCCAGTGCTTGTCGGCGCTCGGTCAGCGCCTGTTGTTGCTGTTGTTCCACTATCTTCGCCGCTTGGGTTTGTATCATCATGTCGAGCTCCTCTTGCGTCAGCGTCACCGTTGTGAATCGTCCAACGTCTTCCATCTTCTCGTTCAGATGCAGGTTGCGTTCCTACAGACGGTGCCAAAATGATCCTGTCTGAAAGCGTGAAGCTGGAAAGCTGGGAGGTGGCGGTTTCGCTGACCGGATGTGGACTTCGCTCCGCTCTGCAAAACAGATGACGTCAATGCAGGGCTAAGGAAGGGGAACTCAGCGTTGGCCCTCCGATGCTCAAGTCAGTCACCGGAATGTGGAGAAAAGCGAAGCAACAGTAGCAACAGTCAAACTCAAGAATAAAGCGTACCTCTGCTAGTGATGGACCCCCTTTATATAGAGCCCTGGTGGGCAGCGTGTGTGCTTCTTAAGGCATGGGCACGCTCTCCCATGTGTCCCATGAAAGAGTCTTGTCAGAAAAGTACCTCTGATACCATACCTTAACAGGGCATGCATATCCCTGACGCAACAGTAGACGCTTTTGTCGTACGATCCGTCTATCAACCATGTCTCGTGTCTGCGGCACTATCTCCCAAAAGGATGTCGAGAGATACTACAGTGGTTCCGTTACTTGGCCGAGCGGGGTAGACGCTCGACCGGAACTCCGTTCCGCCCATGGCCAAGTCCCACTGTTGGGCCGAGTTGGGTAGCCGCTCAGCCGGGACTCCTCCACTCAGTTGCTCTCCGTGGTTCTTCTATGTGGTGACCATGTAGTAACATATCTTACTTCGTTCAGATGAGCCATCCGGTCTCCCTCGGCATTCTGCTGCTTCGCATTAAGTGTCGGCTATCCTGTGTATTATCTCGAGCCGGAATGGGAGTTGGCTCAACCGGTACGATATTTCGAATAGCAACCAACAATTGGTATCAGAGCTAGGGTTTGCCTATGTGTGTTTGGTTTTTAATTTAATTATGCACATGTCATATATAATTTAGGTAGGATATAGTAGGATATGCTAACTATGTGGTTGCAGGCTCTAACTATTATGACTTATTGTGATTGTGTGTGATTGGACTCTTGGACATGTTAAGGGCATTTTTATGTGTATGCATGATTGTATTTATTAAATACAGCAGGAGCTGTATTAGCCCTAGGATTTTACTTTTTTGTTCGATCTAGACTTCATGTACATTCCCTTGTGGAATATAGGATCGATATATGTAAAATTCTATTTTTGTCGCGGATCGTATCCTTGCAAGGCGTGGTACTATTGAAGGACCAGAGGCGCAGCAGAAAAGGAAGCTCGATGGACCCGATGACATGAACCCTAGGGCTGACAACACACAGAGGACAGTGATGGAAGAAGCCATAATAGTTGAAAAATTAATTTCCATATTTATTACTTTTATTTACTGTGATGTGTGTGTGCATGTGATGTGTGCTTGCATGAAAAAAATTTCTCACCTTAAATAACTAAGTGGGAGAGGGATTTTAAATAAATTCTACGGTCTCCATTATTGGTTTGTAAGTGATGCAACAAACTTGCGTGTTAGCTCTGAGTGTCTCCCTCCACAACGGATGAGTTTGTTTGCGGATCACTAGATCAAACTTCCTTTATGGATGGTTATAGGAAATTATTTAGAAGCGTGTGATCTTCTCCAACTGAAGGGGGCACAATCTTATTTAATGGACTAAGTATTAAGTAATGGTATACATTTAGACGCATTTAATAGTATCCTCCCCAACGGAGTCACTGCTATTATTTGTGTGACCAAAGGAAAATCAACTATTAATTTTATTTGTCATAAAGTTAGGATGACAAGATAATAAAATTAATGGGTAAAACCTCCTCTTACAAATGTTGAATTTGTATATGTCCACACTAACGTGACATGCAAAATTCATGGTGTTTTGAGGTGTTGGTAAATTTAAATAATATTGTTTGAGGAATCAATATTATTCTAAATTTAGAGTCTTGACCAAAAATTTATTTTGTGATTCTTAGGATGACTTTAAACCCACTGGCTATTATTCTAAAAGAGAACAAACTTACTGGTTCCAACTACATAGATTGGTAAAGAAACCTAGACATTGTCTTAACTGCTGAAGGTTATAAGTTTGTACTATTAGAGGTCTGCCCTAATGCGCCTAATAGTGATTCTAGTGAAGAGGAGATTGAGTATCATAAGAAATGGGTAAAGGCAGATGAGATGACACGGTGTTACATCTTGGCTTCAATGTCAAATGTGCTGCAACATCAGCATCAGGATTTACCAACTGCTTATGACATAATGAACAATCTCAAGGATCTCTTCGGACACCAGGATCGGGCTGCTAGGCAAGAAGCAATGAGAAAATTAATGACAGCCACCATGTCAGAGGGTACACCCGTAAGGGATCATATCCTAAAGATGATGGCTTATTTGAACGAAATACAAATCCTTGGAGCTGCAATCTATGGGGAAACCTAGATCGATATTATTCTCCAAACGCTACCCAGAAGTTTTGAGCAGTTCCGCCTGAACTATAACATGAACAAAAGGGCTTATGCGTTGGCGGAACTTCTGACAGAACTTCAGGCAGCAGAAGGTATATTTCGTCATAGTTCTCAGATTCACTTTGCTGAAAATGTTTCTACATCTAAGTCGAAAGGCAAGAAGAAGAAGAAACAGACTGGCTCAACAAAGAAGGTGAATAGATCTCTAGGTATTAGACCAAAAGCTAGAGTGAAGAAGCCAAAGGGTAAGTGCTTCATCTGCAAGCAGTCTGGACATTGGAAGGCGGACTGTCCTCGTAGGAGAGAGAATAATAAGGGTATATCTTATTCTCTAGTAGTTGAAACATGTTTAGCGGTGTTATCTACCAACACCTGGTGTGTAGATACAGGAGCCACTGATCATGTCTGCAATACATGCAGGGGTTCCAGGAAACCCAACGACTATATGAGGGAGAGATAACCGTCTACATGGGCAATGCTACAAAAGTGGCGTCTGTTGCAGTGGGAGGCGTCTACTTATCATTCGATAGGAATAGAACTTTGGTTTTAAAAAATTATCTTTATGTACAAACTTTTATAAAGAATTTAATTTTAGTTTCTAAATTATTTGTTGATGGACATTCTGTTTCTTTTGATGACAAAATAGTTATTAAGAAGAATAGAGTTATTATCTGTTCTGGTACATTAGTAGACAATTTGTATACTTTAAATCCAATTTTTTCCACAAAGCAACAAATGGAAATTAATAACACATCTTCTAATTCTAATAAGAGAAAGGAACATTCGGAAATGAACCAAACATATCTTTGGCATCTAAGGCTTGGTCATATTAACTTAAGTAGGATTCAAAGGCTAATAGCCGAGGAACTCTTGGGTTCATTAGTGTTGGAAAACTTTCCAACTTATGAATCCTGCCTGGAAGGTCAAATGACCAAGAGACCTTTTAAGGCCAAGGGGTATATAGCCAAAAATGTGTTAGAATTGGTTCATTCTGATTTGTGTGGTCCAATGTCTATCCATGCAAGAGGTGGTTTCGAATATTTTGTCACTTTCATAGACGACTATTCGAGATATGGGTACATTTACTTGATGCGCCGTAAGTTTAAATGCTTTGATAAGTTCAAAGAGTATAAGGCTGATATGGAGAAACGTCATGGTAAAAGTATCAAGACACTACGGTCTGATCGTGGTGACGAATACCTCTTTTGAGAGTTTAGAAATTACTTATCAGAGGCCGGGATCTAATCCCAATTGTCTGCACCTGGTACACCCCAATAGAATGGTGTGGCAGAACGAAGGAATATGACTCTTATGGAAATGGTTAGATAGATGATGAGTTATTCAGAATTACCAAATTTGTTTTGGGGATATGCCCTGGAAACAGCAGTGTACATTCTGAATATGGTACCCTCTAAATCAGTACCCTCTACTCCCATGGAATTGTGAAATGGGCGTAAGCCTAGTCTGAGTCATATCCGGATATGGGGTAGTCCAGCACATGTGTTGAAAGGAGATACTGACAAGTTGGAATCACGTACATAAGTTTGTTTGTTTATGGGATATCCTAAGAGAACGAAAGGAGGTTTGTTTTAGGGGCTGCTTGTTTAGAGGGTTTAATAAATAGGGAATGGGAAAGGAATGAAATATAGGTGCTTGGTTTGAGGGTTTCATTTTTTCACAAGGGTTTCATTCCTTATTTGTTAGCAATCATTCATTCCCCACTAAAACCAGTGGTTTGAAACTCATTCCTTGAAAAAGCCTCCCATTACTAATGATACTCATTCCCCTTACTAAACCAAGCAACCCCATTAAATTAATGATACCCATTATCATTCCCCACTAATATCATTCTCATTCACATTCTCATTCCCCTTATTGAACCAAGCAGCCCCCTATAATCCTAAAAATCAGAAGATCATTGTTAGCACCAATGCTCGATTTTTAGAGGAAGATTATGTAATGAACCATAAGCCCATGAGTGAAATTATTCTAGAAGAAATTAGAGAGGGCACGTCTAGTCTAATACCAACAGTACAAGATGAATATCACAAGAAACTGCAACACGCATCACAAATGATACACAACCACAGACAGTGCCTCGTCATAGTGGGAGGGTTGTGAGGCAACATGAAAGATTCATGTTTTTGGGAGAGTCTTCGGACATGATTCCTGATAAACATGAACCTGATCCCCAGACATATGACGAAGCACTCCAAGATAAAGATGCAGTGTCTTGGCAAAGAGCGATGAACTCTGAAATAGAATTTATGTATTCTAACAAAGTCTGGGAGTTTGTGGAACCATCAAATAGTGTAAAAGCTATTGGATATAAGTGGATCTACAGAAGGAAAGAGGGACAGATGAGAAGGTAGAAACCTTCAAAGCAAGACTTGTTGCGAAAGGATACACTTAGAAAGAGGGTATCGATTATGACGAAACTTTTTCGTCGGTAGCCATGCTTAAGTCGATCCGGATACTCTTATCTATTGCCGCTCATATGAATTATGAGGTTTGACAAATGGATGTCAAGACAACTTTCCTTAACGGAAGTCTTGAAGAAAACATCCATATAAAGCAACTAGAGGGGTTCATTGAAAAAGGCAAAGAGCATCTAGTGTGCAAGCTAAATCGGTCTATTTATGGGCTGAAGCAAGCTTCAAGATCTTGGAACATCCGATTTAATGAAGTAATCCAGTCATATGGATTTATTCAGTGTCTGGATGAGTCTTGTGTATACAAGAAGTGTGATGGAAACGTGGTGTATTTCTTATACTATACGTAGATGACATTTTGTTAGTTGGAAACAATATCAAAGTGTTGTCGGAAGTAAGGGTATAGTTGTCCAAGCAATTCGATATGAAGACTTAGGAGAATGCGCACATATTCTTGGGATCAAAGTAATAAGGGATCACAAGAAAAGGATGATGTGCTAGTCCCAAGCTTCGTATATCGATACAATCCTTGCTCGTTTTAGTATGCAAGACTCCAAGAAAGGTTTTCTACCTTTTAGGCATGGAGTATCTTTATCTAAAGAGATGTCTCCGAGGACATCAAAGGACATAGAGGACATGAAGGCAGTTCCTTATGCTTCGGCTGTCGGAAGCCTAATGTACGCTATGCTGTGTACGAGACCGGATATCTGTTTTACCATGGGCATGATTAACAGATATCAAAGTAACCCTGGACAAGGACATTGGACTGTTGTAAAGCATATATTGAAGTACCTAAGAAGGACTAGAGATTATATACTAGTTCACCAAGCAGATGATTTGCTCCTTATGGGTTACACAGATTCTGACTTCCAATCAGATAGGGACAATAGTAAGTCTACATCAGGCTATGTGTTTACTTTAGGAGGTGGAGCCATTGCATGGAGGATTGTTAAGCAGAAATGCGTTTCAGACTCAACCATGGAAGCTGAATATGTAGCAGTCTCTGAGGCAGCCAAAGAAGTTGTATGGCTTAGGAACTTCCTAATGGACTTAGATGTGATTCATGGTTTGCCCAAAATCATCACAATTTATTGTGATAATAGCGGTGCAGTAGCAAACTCGAAGGAACCACGAGCCCATAAGGCGAGTAAACACATAGAGCGCAAGTACCACCTGATACGAGACATCGTAAAGAGAGGAGAAGTTGTTGTCGCCAAGATTGCATCAGCGAATAACCTGGAAGATCCTTTCACTAAGGCCCTTCCGGCGAAAGCTTTTGATCGGTATGTTGAAGGAATGAGAATCAGATGTATGGCAGCGTTTATGACAGCATAGTCTTTTAGTATAAGTGGGAGATTGTTAGAGTGTATACTAAAAGCCAAGCTTTTTGTAAACATTTATTTTTGAAATAAAGAATCACATTGGCCAAATGTCTACAATTATATGTTAAGTGTAGCTGTTCAATTAATTTATATTGTAGATAACCTAGTGTGTGGTGTCACACACAGAAGATCATGTTATCAGTTTCTTATAAATTATAAACAAAAGCTCACGACTAAGATGGATAGGAACAAATCATTGGAATAGTCGTAGTGTAATTTGATATTAGTTTATCTTGATTATAAAATTACACTAGTACACTCTGAGTGTATTGAGCAGGACCATTTGAGATAGTTTCTTTTTTATACTGACTAAATAAAAGAACAAGAACTCTGTTATTATGGAAGTGTGTGCTCTTAATTCTAATATAATAACAAGCACATATACTTAATATTTATTTCTTTAATTTATCAAAGGGTGCGATTTAGTTTGATAAATCAATAGGCCCGATAAGTTGGGAAATAATATTATTTATAGTGTGTGTTGTTGATTATAGAAGGAAACTGTGTCCTAGGAATTTAGGTTGATGATGTCCCCAAGAGGAGCTCATAAGGATTGTCATGTAAACCCTGCAGTTGGATTTAGTCCGACATGACGATAAGGTTGAGTGGTACTACTCTTGGAGCTAGATATTAATTAAGTGAGTTGTCAGTAACTCATTTAATTAGTGGACATTCTATATCTTAAACACTGGGAGATTAACACACTCATGATAAGAAGGAGCCCAAATGTAATTTGGAATTGACGCGGTCGTTTAATAATAGCTCTTTAGTGGTATGAGTTATTATTGATGAACTTGAGTTGGGTGTTTGGGACAAACATGGGAAGCTCAAGTTCATCGGGAGACCATAACCAATTTCTCCTCTCGATCCCTATTGTAGCCTCTTATATATAGCCTTATATCCACCCAAAGTCTAGCCTCTTAGCCCATGCTAAGGGCCGACCCCTATCCTTGCTTGGAGCCCAAGCAAGGGGCTGGCCAAGCCAAGCTTGGTGCTTGAGCTAGGGCCGACCAAGCCTTGCTTGGTGCCCAAGCAAGGGGTCGGCCAAGTGTGAAAAGGGAAGAGGGATTTTATTAAAAATAAAATTTTGATAAAATCTTTCCTTTTATGTTTTAATCCACATGATTTTAAAAGAGAGTTTTAAATTTTAAAATATTTCCTTTTATAGATTTTCTACAAAGGATTAAAAGAGAGTTTAGATATCTTTCATTATTTATAGTTATCTATAATGTGAAAGAAAGATTTTAATTTTTTGACAAAATTTTCCTTTTTGTAACCATGATATGAAAGGAGTTTTATTTTTATCTCTTATCTTTTATAGATATCCATAAAAGGATTTAAAAGAGAGAGATTTTAATTTATAAAACGTTCCTTTTATAGGCAACCACAAAAGAGATTTATAAAAGAGAGATTTTATTTTTTGTTTAAAATCTTTCCTTGTTTGGTTTTACAAGAGGTGGCCGGCCAATAAAGAGTAATTAAAGGAAGTTTTATTTTTGTTATAAAACTTTCCCTTTTTGGATTCACCAAGGAATATAAAAGAGGGGGAGAGGGTGCCTTCATGAGACACACAACCTATTCTATTGTTCCTCTCTATCCTTGGTGGCCGACCCTATCTCTTCTCTTTCTCTTCTTCATTGTTGCCGGCGACATCTTCCTTTGTGGAGCACTTGGTGGCCGGTAGCTTGGAGGTGAAGAAGTAGAGGAAGGAGGCATTGTTTTCTAGCATCCCTTGGAGCATTGTGGTGGTGGCCGAAACTTGGAAGCAAGGAGGGCTTTGGTGGTTTTCTTCTTGGTAGATCGTCACCCACACGACGTCCAAGAAAATAAGAGGAATACAATAGAAGATCAAGAGGTTGTTGCTTACAAAGAAAGGTATAACTAGTAGTATTATTCCGCATCATACTAGTTTTCTTTGTATGAATTTTGAAATACCAAACACAAGAGGCTTACGATTCTAGGTTTCGAATTTACGATTTGATTTTGTGTTTCTTTTGTTTTTCGATCTTGTGATTTGATTGTTCTTAAGGTTAAACCTAGGGTTACTATAAAGAGATTAAATATTGAATTTCATTGAAAGACTTTGTCTAGGAAGTGGTGGATGCTCCCATAACCAAGAAGGCCTAGTGCCTCGTCATGTTTAACCTGGAAGTCGATCTCTGAAATAAATATTTAATCGAATTTGTAACATGGGTGGATTTGGATCAATAATGTTAAGTATCGTTTGCGATCCAAGTCTAAACCACTAAGAACAGATAAGTTGAATTTGGAATCAATAATGTTAAGTTCTGTTTGCGATTCCAAATTTAATTTCTAAAGAACATAATAAGTTGTTAGGAAAGGTTCAGGACTTGTACAAAATTATTGTACAAGGAAACTAGTACGATATTCCGAGTAGCAACCTACAATTGGTATTAGAGCTAGGGTTTGCCTCTGTGTGTTTGGTTTTCAGTTTAATTTTGCATATATCATACATAATTTAGGTAGGATAATAGTAGGATATGCTAACTCTGTGGTTGCAGGCTCCAACTATTATGACTTATTGTGATTGTGTGTGATTGGACCATTGGACATGTCAAGGGCATTTTTATGTTTGTGCATGATTGTATATATTAAATACAGCAAGAGCTGTATTAGCCCTAGGATTTTACTTTTTTATTCGATCTAGACTTCATGTACATTCCCTTGTGGAATATAGGATCGATATATGTAAAATTCTATTTTTATCGCGGATTGTATCCTTGCAAGGCGTGGTATTATTGAAGGACTAGAGGCGCAACAGAAAAGGAAGCTCGATGGACCCAACGACATGAACCCTAGGGCTGGCAGCACACGGAGGACAGTGATGGAAGAAGCCATAATAGTTGGAAAATTAATTTCCATATTTATTGCTTTTATTTACTGTGATGTGTGTGTGCATGTGATGTGTGCTTGCATGAAAAAAATTCCTCACCTTAAATAACTAAGTGGAAGAGGGATTTTAAATAAATTCCACGGTCTCCATTAGTGGTTTGTAAGTGATGCAACAAACTTGCGTGTTGTCTCTGAGTGCCTCTCTCCACAACGGATGAGTTTGTTTACGGATCACTAGATCAAACTTCCTTTATGGATGGTTATAGGAAATTATTTAGAAGCGTGTGATCTTCTCCAACTGAAGGGTCATAATCCTATTTAATGGACTGAGTATCAAGTAATGGTATACATTTAGGCGCATTTAATATTATCCTCCCCAACGGAGTCACTGCTATTATTTGTGTGACCAAAGGAAAACCAACTATTAATTTTATTTGTCATAAAGTTAGGATGACAAGATAATAAAATTAATGGGTAAAACCTCCTCTTACAAATGTTGAATTTGTATACGTCCACACTAACGTGACATACAAAATTCATGGTGTTTTGAGGTGTTGGTAAATTTAAATAATATTGTTTGAGGAATCAATATTATTCTAAATTTAGAGTCTTGACCAAAAGTTTATTTTGTGATTCTTAGGATGACTTTCAACCCACTGGCTATTATTCTAAAAGAGAACAACTTACTGGTCCCAACTACATAGATTGGTAAAGAAACCTAGACATTGTCTTAACTGCTGAAGGTTATAAGTTTGTACTGTTAGAGGTCTGCCCTAATGCGCCTAATAGTGATTCTAGTGAAGAGGAGATTGAGTATCATAAGAAATGGGTAAAGGCAGATGAGATGACACGGTGTTACATCTTGGCTTCAATGTCAAATGTGCTGCAACATCAGCATCAGGATTTACCAACTGCTTATGACATAATGAACAATCTCAAGGATCTCTTCGGACACCAGGATCGGGCTGCTAGGCAAGAAGCAATGAGAAAATTAATGACAGCCACCATGTCAGAGGGTACACCCGTAAGAGATCATATCCTAAAGATGATGGCTTATTTGAACGAAATACAAATCCTTGGAGCTGCAATCGATGGGGAAACCCAGATCGATATTATTCTCCAAACGCTACCCAGAAGTTTTGAGCAGTTCCGCCTGAACTATAACATGAACAAAAGGGCTTATGCGTTGGCGGAACTTCTGACAGAACTTCAGGCAGCAAAAGGTATATTTCGTCATAGTTCTCAGATTCACTTTGCTGAAAATGTTTCTACATATAAGTCAAAAGGCGAGAAGAAGAAGAAATAGACTGGCCCAGCAAAGAAGGTGAATAGATCTCTATGAACTGGACCAAAAGCTAGAGTGAAGAAACCAAAGGGCAAGTGCTTCATCTGCAAGCAGTCTGGACATTGGAAGGCGGACTGTCCTCGTAGGAGAGAGAACAATAAAGGTATATTTTATTTTCTAGTAGTTGAAACAAGTTTAGCGGTGTTATCTACCAACACCTAGTGTGTATATGTTGGTTGGTCCTAGGAAGATCGTACCAGTTCCATTATACAAAAATTTTATACAAGTGTCGAACCTTTCCTAACAACCTATTGTGTTATTTAGAAATTAAATTAGGAATCGCAAACGGAACTTAACATTATTGATTCCAAATTTAACTTATCTGTTCTTAATGGTTTAGACTTGGATCGCAAACGATGCTTAACATTATTGATCTAAATACACATATGTTATAAATTCAATTAAATATTAATTTCTAAAATTGGCTTCCAGGACTGCATGGTGAGGCATTAGTCCTTCTTGGGTATGAGAACATCCACCATCGTCTAGACAAATCCTTTCAAAGAAATCTAATATTTAATTTCCTTATATAACTCTAGGTTTAACCAAAAGGAACAATCGAATCACAAGATCAAAATAAAATAAAAGAAACACAACTTCGAATTACAAATATGAAAATCTAGAATCATATGCCTCTTGTGTTTGGAATTTATACAAAGAAAAACTAGCATGATGTGGAAAATAATTACTAGTTATACCTTTCTTTGTATGCAACGACCTCTTGATCTTCTGCCGTATTCCTCACCTCCTCTTGGACGTCGTGTGGGCGACGATCTTCCAAGATGAACACCACCCAAAAGCTCCTCCTCCTTCTCTAAGATTCGGCCACAACCACCACCAAGGAACAAAAGAGATCAAGAGGAAAGGGAAAGGGTCGACCACAAGAGAGAACACAAGAAAGAGAATAAGAATTGATGCATTATGATGTATCTCCTCCCCTTCTTTTATAATACTTGCCTAAGGCAAATAAGGAAAGATTTTTATAAAAAATTAAAATCTTCCTCTTGTTTTCCATTCCTCCTTTTCAATTCTTTTTCTCCTCTTAATTGATTTAATGGCCGGCCCCTTGCTTGGACACCAAGCAAGGGTGGCCGACCCTTAAAAGAAAAAAGAATCTTGTAAAAATTTTATAAGCAAAGAAGGAAAGCTCTTATAAAATTTTACAAGCTCTCTTTTAATTTCCTAACGTGGATGTTTTAAAAAAGGAAAATTTTAAAACAAGTTTGAAGATTTAAAACTTCTCATTTAAAATTTCCTTTTTTAACATAGTTACAAAAAAAGAAAGTTTCAAATTTAAAACTCCCTTTTTTAAAACTATGAGGATGGTTAAAAGGGAAAGTTTTAAAAATTTTAAATATGGTGTGTGGTGTCACACACAGAAGATCATATTATCAGTTCCTTATAAATTATAAACAGTTACTCACGACCGAGATGGAAAGGAACAAGCCGTCGATAAAGTCGTAGTGTGATTAGGGATTAGTTTATCTTGACTAATAAATTACACTAGTACACTCTAAGTGTATTGAGTAGGACCATTTTAGGTAAGTTCTTTTTATACTGACTTGATAAAAGAACTAGACCTTAGTTATTATGGAAGTGTGTGCTCTTAATCCTAATATAATAACAAACACATATATTTAGTATCTATTTCTTTGACTTATCAATGGGTGAGATTTTGCTCGATAAATCAATAAGCCTGATAAGTTGGGAAATGATATTACTTATAGTGTATGTTGTTGATTATAGAAGGAAACTGTGTCCTAGTAATCTAGGTTGAGAATGACCCCAAGAGGAGCTCATAAGGATTATCATGTTAAATCCTGCAGGTGGACTTAGTCTGACATGATGATGAGGTTAAATGATACTACTCTTGGACTAAGATATTAATTAAGTGAGTTGTCAGTAACTCATTTAATTAGTGGACATTTGACATCTTAAACACAGGAAGACTAATACACTCATAATAAGAAGGAGCCCAAAATATAATTTGGATTGGTGCGGTAGTTCAATAATAATTCTTTAGTGGCATGAATTATTATTGATGAAATTAAGTTGTGTGTTCGGAACGAACACGGGAAGCTTATTTTCATCGGGAGACCAAAACCAATCCCTCCTCTCGGTCCCTATCGTAGCCTCTTGTATGTAGAGAATTATACCCACCTATACCCACCTTCTTACCCACTCTTTGGTGGCTGGCCAAGCTAGCTTGGAACCCAAGCTAGGGCCGGCCAAGACCCAAGGATTGAGCCAAGATTAGTGGCCGACCCTAGCTTGGAGTCCAAGCTAGGTGTGACCGCCCACATATAATATAAAAGAGATTTTATTTAAATTTTTTCTTATGTGGATAACATGGTTTTAAAAGAGAGTTTAAAATTTAAATCTTTCTTTTTATAGCTTTCTACAAAAGATTAAAAAAAGATTTGAAATATTTCCTTATTTGTAGATTGAAAGGTGGATTTTAATTTTAAGAAAACTTTCCTTTTTTGTAACCATGTTCATGATTTAAAAGAGAGTTTAAAAATTAAATATTTCCTTTTATAAGTTTCTATAAAAGATTAAGAAAAGAATAAATATCTTTCCTTATTTGTAGATTGAAAGGAGATTTTAATTTTAGAAATAACTTTCCTTTTTGGAAATCATCCACATGTTTAAAAGAAATATTTTAATTTATAAAATTTCTTTTTATAATCCACCTTGAAGGGAAAAATTATTAGAGAAATTTTTATTAAAAATTTCCGGAAACAAATTAGGAAGTTTTAATTCTTGTGAATAAAAACTTTCCTTGATGGAGAATTCTTTGTGGCCGACCACTTTAATAAGAGAAAAGAAAATTGATTTTATCAATTAATTATTTCTTTTTCATGGCAAAGAAAATAAGAAAGTTTGATTAAACTTTCCTTATTTGTCAAGGCCGAGGATTATAAAAGAGAAGGTAGAGGTGCCTTCAAAGGAACGACTCTATTTTATTTTTCTTCCTCTCTTTTCCTCCATGGTGGTGGCCAGCCCTATTGTTTTTTCCTACTTCCTTTCTTTCTTCTTCATTGGCCGGACCTTATAATCTCATGGAGCTTGAAGGTGGCCGGATTCTAGCTTGGAGAAGAAGGAGAGAAAGGAATCATCCCTTGGAGCTTGGTGGTGGTGGCTGAACCACATCTATTTTTGGAGTACTTGTGGTGGCCGAATCTTGCAAGGAGAAGAAGGAGCTTTGGTGGTTCTCATCTCGGTAGATCATTGTAATGACCCGCCTTCTACTAACTAAGCTGTAAGGCCGGGGGTTACATTATGCTAAACTGAACTGGACTATCGATAAATGTCCAGGTGCGGAAATGCTGAACTAATTAAAGTCTCATCACTATTTGCTATAAAATCTGAAATTTATATTCAGAATACACTTCTGAAGTTGTACATATGCTAAAGAAGGGAGACTAACTTTCTATTTGATCAAAAAGCTGAACTTAGACATTTTTAGTTGAAATCAGACATTCCAATCGATCGGCTGATCGATTGGAGGGGTCTGATCGATTCAACAGGCTACTGTGCACGGGATCAATTCTGGATCGATCGGCTGATCGATCCAGCCTGACCAATCAATCCGATGATCGATTCATAGGCTCTCTGTTCGCAGGAAGTAAGTTCCCGATCGATCGGCTGATCGATCCATGGTCAATCGATCAGCTGATCGATTCAACAACTCTCTGTACGCGGAAGTCGCGTCTCAATCGATCGACTGATCGATCGAGGATTCCTCAATCGATCAGCTGATCGATTCAATAGCATTCTATGCACGGGGAGTTTCTCCCAATCGATCGGCTGATTGATTGAGGATTCCTCAATCGATCGGCTGATCGATTGGGGTTCTGATTTCAGCAGAAACCCACCCAAACTCATTCAGAACCTTCAGAAATCACTAAACTATGAAACAATACTACTAGACATGACTTTATACATATTTTACTATCTATCAGCAAGACAACTAACAGTCTACGCATGACATAATTCATAGAATCACAATTCATGATACTTAACATCCTAAGAGTGAAGAAAGTATCTAAAAACAGAAATACAAAGTCTTTAAATGGGCTACTCCCCAAGGGTCTTTATTCCAGGTTCCTTCGCATACACATCACATCGCATTGTCCTCCAATCTCCGCTAATCTATCTTTCCTTTGCCTTTATCTGCAGTATAAGGAAAAAGAAACTATAAGCTTGGGAACTTAGTAAGGAACCATCTACCTCACAAAAACATGCATTCGAAGAAATCATGCTTTCAAAAGATGCTATTCGAAATACATGCCAATGATAATGCTGAAAATGCTAAAACATCACATATAGACATGTAAGTCATACTTGTTGGTGCAACCTTAGGTCAAGGTTGACCTGGTTGACCCGACTCGAGGTGACTTGACTCGAGTTGTATTTTGATGTTTGACTTGGGAAGATTGTCGGTGCAACCTTAGGTCAAGGTTGACCTAGTTGAGTTGCATGTTGATGTTTGACACTCGTGAGAGAGTTCTATTCTTGATGTGAGACAAGAATAGATGGTTGGGAGATTATTGGTCCAACCCTAGGTCAAGGATTGACCTGGTTGACCTGAAAAGTCCAAGTATGGAGACTTGGCAGGAGAAAGTCCAGGGAGCTTGGCACGCGAAAAGTCAAGTATGGAGACTTGGGAAAAAGTCAAGCGAGGGAGCTTGGCGGGAAAAGTCAAGCGGGGAGCTTGGCAAGTGGGAAAGTCCTACTGGGATGTTAGGCGGTGTGGAAAGTCCTAGTGAGTGAAGCCGAGCGGTGGGAAGTCCTAGCTGGGATGTTAGGCGGTGTGGAAAGTCACAGTGAGTGAAGCGAGGCGGTGGGAAAGTCCTGCGGGATGTTAGGCGGTGTGGAAAGTCCCGGTGAGTGAAGCAGGCGGTGAGAAAGTCCTAACTGGGATGTTAGGCGGTGTGAAAACCCTAGTGAGTGAAGCTAGGTGAAAGTCCAGTGAGTGAAGCCGGGCGAGGGAAAATCCGGATGGATCAAGGGTGATCGGACATCCGGTGATGGGAAATCAAGTAGGTCAAGGGAGTGACCGGATACTTGGTACGGAGAGAAAAGTCTAAGTGGGTCAAAGGTTGACCGGACACTTGGGGAGTCCTAGCCGGTCAAGGGTGACCGGATGCTAGGCGCAATGTACCAACAGTCAAGATTGACGGATGTTGGTTTGGACTTGGTTTGGGCGAAAATCATGAGTGGATCGATCGGTGATCGATCCGGTGATCTGAATATTCGATCGATGCGGTGACCGATCGTGCATATCGATAGCATCTTGTGTGATAACTGATCGATCGGTGATCGATCGGTCGTCGAAGCCGAGCAGGCGGGCGCAGAGGGCTGATCGGTCGGGGACCGATCAGCCTCCTGATCGGTCCCCAGACCGATCAGGAAGTTCCCTGATCGGTCTGTGGACCGATCAGGGACGGAACAGAAGCGAAGGCTTCTTCCCTGATCGGTCCACAGACCGATCAGGGTTCTAGCCGTTGCGACGCAACGGCTAGTTTCTTCGCTGTTTCTTCTTCACAGGTATAAAGGATCGAGGGCATCTTCGGTGCTAGCTAGCTCTTCTTTCTTCTCTTCTGCTGAAGATTTGTGGGCTGTGATAAGAGCTCTGTTTGAGTTCCTTCCGAAAGCTTCACGTGAGCTTCCCCGACTGGAACAGCTGCTGCTGTTAGGGTTTTTGAAGCTGCTGTTTCATCCGGACTCCAGTCGACGAGAAAGCAAGATTGGTAGAGTGCTTGTGTATTCTTATTGTATTTCTTGCTTATTCTTTGTACTTGTACTCCTGTTTGCTGTTGCAAACAAGTGTGGCGAGGTTTCTCCACCCAGAAGGAGTTTTTATTAGCCGGTTTTCCGGGGACTCATCCACCGACGGATTGATTGGGTTCGTCCACCTTACGGACACGCCGAGGAGTAGGAGCATCATCTCCGAACCTCGTACATCGCTGTGTTAAGGTTTGATATTCTTCCTTTCGTTTCTAGTTTATTTTTCCGCTGCGCTAACGAATTGTAGGAAGAAACGAGCAATTTGGGGCGGCTATTCACACCTCCCCTCTCTAGCCGTACGAAGAGATCCCAACAAGTGGTATCAGAGCAAGGTTTGCTCTTCATCGGATTAACACCCGAGGGAGCACAAGCTAGAGATGGATCAACTCGGAGAAGACATCACCATTCCACCCTTCTACGATCGCGATGACTTCGCGTATTGGAAGGTAAGGATGAAGTATTTCCTTATGACTAACATTGAAAATTGGACTTGTGTACAATTAGGTTTCACTCCTCCGATGGATAAAGAAGGAAAACCTCTTGAGAAGAAGAAGTGGACGAAGGAGCAAATCCACCAATCCACAATCAACGACGAGGTAATGAAAATATTTGAATTCTCATTACCTAACGATATATTGTGTAGGATAGATGGATACAACAATGCCAAGGAGTTGTGGAATAACTTGGCTAAGTTCCATGAGGGGAACTCCACTTCAAGCCATGAAGAGGAGTCAAGTGAGCCAAGTAGCTCACATCATGGAGAAGAGGAATTAGAAGTTGAGGGCTACTCAACATCTAAGGAAGAAGAGGAGGAGAGTTCTTCTTCAAGAATGGAGCAAGAGGAAGAAGCTTCTATCTCCGGAAGGGATGAAGAAGAAAGCATACATCCCACCTCAACCCTAGGTAACTCAAGCATTTCAATTTCAAATAAATTACACATAATGTGCTTTGAGTGTAGGGAGTATGGACATTACAAGAGTAAATGTCCAAAGAGGGTTAGAAAGACTCCACCGGCACCAAAGGTCAAGGAAGCCGGAGTCCCAACACGCAAGGGCAAGGAGCACGTGGTGTGCTTCCAATGCAAGCGAAGGGGACATTATTGGAGCCAATGTCCGAGAGGGAGGCAATCTCACAAGGACAAGAGATCGAGCACATGTATAGGGGGAGCTAGGGCAAACCCTAAGGTAATCTCTAAGGCACATTCTTGCAATTCTAGTAGGATGCATGCTAGTAGCCTTATTGCTATTGTCAAGAATGATAATCATGTTAATTATAGAAATCGATACACATGCTTAGGTGCCAAACATGTGAGCCTAGATAAGGATAACACTAGGAAAGCCAACCCTAGAATTAACTTATCTAAGGCTAAGGAAAATCTAGGTAGAAATCCCAAATCATCTAGACATATGCTTAGGAATACCTCAAAGAAAAATGATAAATTAAAACTTGAGGTATTAGAGAAAGAAAATCAAGTCTTGAGGTCAAGACTTGACTCTCTAGAAAAGGCTCTTGGGGATTTGACTCTAGGGTTTAAGGGTCAAAAACCAATGTCCAAGGACAAGAAAGGTTTGGGTCACAAACCTAAGTCCTAAGTGGTCAAGCCCACTTATCATAATGTTCCATTCGATTATGGAACAAAATCTAGGGCTAGGAAGACCATCACCAAGGTCACAAGGGGAGTCACCCCTAGAGTTGATCTTGATGAGTCCCAAATGACCAAGGCTTCAAAGCCTAGGAGGGTCATTAGAAGGGTTGCTAGGGAAGTCATCCCTAGTGAATACTTAGTGAACCCAATGAGCTCCAATAGGTATTGGGTTCCTAGGAGCGTGATTTCATCACGCTAGATGAGTTAGGGTGTGCCAACCTTACTTGAATAGATAGTTAACCTAATCATGGCAAAAGGTGGCACTTTAGGAATTTTCAAGGTGCAATCAAGCCTTGAAAATGAAAGTGAATATTATTCCTAAGGTGATTAGAATGTGCCAACCACATTTGAGGAATTTTCTAGAATCAATCTAGTTGGCACATAGTGATCTAAAAGTCTTGAGGATATGATTTTAGGTCTATTACACTTAGGAATATAGAAATTATGGCAAAATGGTCAAAATTATCAAAAATGAAAACTAAGGCTAGAATTAGGTATTTTCTATACCTTTATGTGCTATTTGCCATATATTGTTTGTCATATGTCATGTCATGACATCATATTTATTTTATGATCATTTAAAATGTCATGATAATGCTTAGGTTATTTATATGTCATGTTTTATTTAAGTTTCATACTTTATGCCATGACATCATGACATTGGCACATGTTATTATGTATGATATCATTTTATGTCATGTCATCATTTCTTGCATTAATAATCAATTGAATTGATTTAAGGATGAAAAACACATTTTGATATTGAGATCAAATTTGTGTTTAGAAAATGCATGAGACCTTAGTCTAAGATACCTAAACCCATATCTCACATCAAAATTGCCATGGATGTGTTTGATACACTTTAGATGTGTGTGAGATATTAGGATCATGAATTAGGATCAAGGTGCATAGTTCTTGTACCTAGATGAGCCTAATTCAAGAAATGGAGGATCATAGGGAAAACTTGTGTACAAGTCATGTACATATAGTCCTAAGATTATGATCCTAAATTAAAGGGTTTAAAATCATTTCAAAATTGATTTGAAAAACCTTGATGAAGCTTTCCTAGTGATTGCATTCATCATTGAACATTGTGATACAAAGTTGAGTTAAACTTGAACTATTTCAAAGTTTTTGAACTTTGTATCAAGATTGAAAAATGGAAGTTATTTTCATAGAAAACTATTTTTCCATGATAGTGTATGATATGAGGAATGTATCCTCAAAGTTTCGTAATTTTTGGAATTTTCTTGAATTTATTAGGAGTTTCTGATTTTCCGGAAGGGGAAATCAGAAGTTCTGATTTCAGTGGCTGGATCGGTCCGGGGACCGATCCAGGGAAGATCTGATCGGTCTGCGGACCGATCCAGGACCGATCCAGTGAGTTCCAGTAGCACGAGTGCGATCTGGTGAAGGGCTGATCGGTCTGGGGACCGATCAGGGCGTGCCGAATTTCTGATTTTTCAGCTGTTGTCTGAAATTTCAGTTATGGAAGTGGTGTTTTTGGATTTCTAAAGGTTTGAAATTCTCCAAGACATTGTTGGTGCAATGGTCAAGGGGGAGTTGACCTTTAGGGGGAGTTTTTACCTAATTGTCAAGGGGGAGTTGACTTTTAGGGGAAGTTTTTACTCCTTAAGACTTTTGAGGATTAGTGATATGGGATTATCACTAAGTTGATTGTTGAGTTTAGTATCAAGGGGGAAATTAAGAGTTTCAATGAAAGGTATGAGACTTTCATTAGGAAGAAACTCTTGACCTTGATACCCTCCTTTTTCTTTTTGATGTGTGTCAAAAAGGGGAGAGTGTTCATTGGAGAGTTATTGGAGAACCCAAGTTAGGTTATCGGGTTAACCTAAGCTAGGGGAAGAATGTCAAGGAATGTTCAAGAAAAGAACATTGGAATTCTTTTTGATGTGTGTCAAAAAGGGGGAGAATTATTGGAGAACCCAAGTTAGGTTATCGGGTTAACCTAAGGGGAGAATGTCCAGAGAATGTTCAAGGAAAGAACATTGGACATTGGAAGATGGTTGGAAAACCTAAGTTAGGTTATCAGGTTAACCTAACTTGATTATGGGTTTTGTCAAACATCAAAAAGGGGGAGATTGTTGGTGCAACCTTAGGTCAAGGTTGACCTGGTTGACCCGACTCGAGGTGACTTGACTCGAGTTGTATTTTGATGTTTGACTTGGGAAGATTATCGGTGCAACCTTAGGTCAAGGTTGATCTAGTTGAGTTGCATGTTGATGTTTGACACTCGTGAGAGAGTTCTATTCTTGATGTGAGACAAGAATAGATGGTTGGGAGATTATTGGTCCAACCCTAGGTCAAGGATTGACCTGGTTGACCTGAAAAGTCCAAGTATGGAGACTTGACACTGGGAAAGTCCAAGCAGGGAGCTTGGCACGCGAAAAGTCCAAGTATGGAGACTTGGCACTGGAAAAGTCCAAGCAGGGAGCTTGGAGGGAAAATCAAGCAGGGAGCTTGGCAGTGGGAAAGTCCTAAGCGGGATGTTAGGCGGTGTGGAAAGTCCGGTGAGTGAAGCGGGCGGTGGGAAAGTCCTAACTGGGATGTTAGGCAATGTGGAAAGTCCGGTGGTGAAGCGGGCGGTGGGAAAGTCCTGGCGGGATGTTAGGCGGTGTGAAAACCCTAGTGAGTGAAGCTAGGTGAAAGTCACAGTGAGTGAAGCCGGGCAGGAAAATCCAGATGGATCAAGGGTGATCGGACATCCGGTGATGGGAAGTCAAGTAGGTCAGGGTGACCGGATACTTGTGGAGAGAAAAGTCTAAGTGGGTCAAAGGATTGACCGGACACTTAGTGGGAGTGCTAGCAGGTCAAGGGAGTGACCAGATGCTAGGCATAATGTACCAACAGGTCAAGATTGACCGGATGTTGGTTCGGACTTGGTTTGGGCGAAAACCATGAGCTGGATCGATCTGGTGATCGATCCAGTGATACCGCGAATATTCTGATCGGTCTGGTGACCGATCAGTAACACATCAGTAGCATACTGTGTGATAACTGATCGGTCTGGTGACCGATCAGGAGTCGATCAGAAGCCGAACAGGAGCGAGCAAAGCCTGATCGGTCCCCAGACCGATCAGGAAGTTCCCTGATCGGTCTGTGGACCGATCAGGAGGTTCCCTGATCGGTCCATGGACCGATCAGGGACGGAACAGAAGCGAAGGCTTCTTCCCTGATCGGTCCACAGACCGATCAGGGTTCTAGCCGTTGCGACGCAACGGCTAGTTTCTTCGCTGTTTCTTCTTCACAGGTATAAAGGATCGAGGGCATCTTCTGTGCTAGCTCGCTCTTCTTTCTTCTCTTCTGCTGAAGATTTGTGGGCTGTGATAAGAGCTCTGTTTGAGTTCCTTCCGAAAGCTTCGCGTGAGCTTCCCCGACTGGAACAGCTGCTGCTGTTAGGGTTTTTGAAGCTGCTGTTTCATCCGGACTCCAGTCGACGAGAAAGCAAGATTGGTAGAGTGCTTGTGTATTCTTATTGTATTTCTTGCTTATTCTTTGTACTTGTACTCCTGTTTGCTGTTGCAAACAAGTGTGGTGAGGTTTCTCCACCCAGAAGGAGTTTTTATTAGCCGGTTTTCCGGGGACTCATCCACCGACGGATTGATTGGGTTCGTCCACCTTACGGACACGCCGAGGAGTAGGAGCATCATCTCCGAACTTCGTACATCGCTGTGTTAAGGTTTGATATTCTTCCTTTCGTTTCTAGTTTATTTTTCCGCTGCGCTAACGAATTGTAGGAAGAAACGAGCGATTTGGGGCGGCTATTCACACCCCCCCTCTCTAGCCGTACGAAGAGATCCCAACAATACTAACAAATACTGAACAAAAGTTATCCATTGTATCAACAAGCTAACTAAATCGATACATAAGCTAAGCTAATTGTTATAGCAATAAGGAAACTAAACTGAAGCTAAGCTGTGTTCACATATCTGAGTGTGAAGTTGAAAACTATTTTTATAAGTAGATAAAAATACTAAACATGCTGCTGATGGACCCGGCAACTGTACTTGCTATACGCGCATCCCTAACTAGGCCCGAGGTAGCAAGTCCCGAATCTAGTAGGGTACTAGGTTATCTAAACCTAGGGACGACTATGGGAGCCCAACCCAAGGACAATTGAAGTCCAGTACAGTGCCACTGATAAAGTAAAATACTGTTTATAAACTGATTTATCATAACTGGCTTTTACTAGGTTATCTGAACCTAGAGCTAGGTTATCTGAACCTAGAGGTGACTATGAGAGCCCACCCATTGGAACGTTGTCCCATATCACTGAAGCAAAGCTATATATATACTAATTAAAATGCATCTAGGGCATTTAACTGAGCTATTAAAATGCTTACTGTAGCATTTAACTGTTCTAGGCATTTTATCGAGCACTTGGTGTGCTCTAATTCTGCATATGACTAAACTAAGAACATAAAAGCAAACTAGGACCATAAAAGCATGTGAATAGATACTTATACTGTAGGTGAGGGGTTACTTACATCCTACGATAACTTTCCTTACAATCCGATCGCTAGGTTTCCGGAGAAGAAGATTGTTTCCACGATCTTCCTACGTCTATGCGTTCTTCTCGCAGAGAGGAACGTCCTCGTGCCGGAGTTGTCGTCGGAAGGTCCTCCTACGATCCTAGGGATGGAACCCTAGGTCTCTTGGGCTTGTGCGCCGAGAGGATGAGGAGAAGAGGGGCGGCGTCGGGTGAGGGTGAGGGAGAAGAGAATTGCCGATAAAAAATAACAACTCTCCACTTTATTTCCCTATTTATATTAAGTGATTAATACACCCTAACTAAACCTTAAGTATAATTGTTCTCCTCTTCTTTCAGCACACCCCTGCTGGGGCCCCTTGGTTACTCAAGTTATCTATAAGTCGTAAGGTTCGGTAGGTCTCGGGTTCAATTCCCGCTTAGGCTATTTTATGTTTTTATTTAATTTTGCTACTTCGGCTATTCTAAAAATTCCAGAAAAATAATAGAATATTTCTAAAATTACTTTGAGAATTTTCGGGCGTTACAATCGTTGCCCACAACGGATGGGTTTGTTGCGGATCACTAGATCAAACTTCCTTTATGGATGGTTATAGGAAATTATTTAGGAGCGTGTGATCTTCTCCAACTGAAGGGGCATAATCCTATTTAATGGACTAAGTATCAAGTAATGGTATACACTTAGACGCATTCAATAGTATCCTCCCCAACAGAGTCATTGCTATTGTTTTGCGGGACCAAAGGAATACCAACTATTAATTTGTCATAAAGCTAGGTGAAACTCTCCTCTTACAAATGCTTGAATTTGTATACGTCCACACTAACGTGGCATGCAAAATTCACGGTGTTTGAGGTAATTTTGTCATAAAGTTAGGTTGACAAAATAAATTGGGTAAAACCTCCTCTTACAAACAAATGAATTTGTATACGTCTACACTAACGTGGCATACAAAATTCATGGCGTTTGAGGTAATTTAAGGATGACAAGATAATTAATGGGTGAGACCCTCCTCTTACAAATGTTTGATTTTGTATACGTCCACACTAACATGACATACAAAATTCACGGTGTTAGAGGTGTTGGTGAATTTAAATGATATTATTTTGAGGAATCAATATTATTTTAAATTCAAAAGTTTTGACCAAATATTTGATCAAAGGAAGACCAACTATTAAATTTATTTGTCATAAAGTTAGGTTGACAAGATAATAAAATGAATGGATAAATCACAAGGATTTTGAGGTGTTGGTCTTGACCAAATATTTTTGTGGTTCTTAGGATTTCAAATGTTAGTTAATCCCCTAGTGGTTATACTATAGAAAAGACTTAGTAGTCCCTATTATAATGATTGGAAATAGGACTTGGACATTAAGGTGGGTTGTCTTCTTAGAACTAAGAATAATTCAAGTGTATTTTATTCATTAGTTGTTACATATCGAATTGCTTGGACAACTAAAGTGGGAGATGAAATATTCATTCAAAAATAAATATTTACAAAAAGCTAGGCTTTTAGTATACACTCTAACAATCTCCCACTTATACTAAAGGACTTGGACATTCCTTAGTATTATTCTCATTCCTTAGTGTTATTCTTATTCATTAGTTTTATGGCAGCATAGTCTTTTAGTATAAGTGGGAGATTGTTAGAGTGTATACTAAAAGCCTAACTTTTTGTAAACATTTATTTTTGAAATAAAGAATCACATTGGTCAAATGTCTACATTTATATGCTAAGTGTAGCTTTTCAATTAATTTATATTGTAGATAACATAGTGTGTGGTGTCACACACAGAAGATCATGTTATCAGTTTCTTATAAATTATAAACAGAAGCTCACGACTAAGATGGATAGGAACAAATCATTAGAATAGTCATAGTGTAATTTGATATTAGTTTATCTTGACTATAAAATTACACTAGTACACTCTGAGTATATTGAGCAGGACCATTTGAGGTAGTTTCTTTTTATACTCACTAAATAAAAGAACAAGACCTCTGTTATTATGGAAGTGTGTGCTCTTAATTCTAATATAATAACAAGCACATATACTTAATATTTATTTCTTTAATTTATCAAAGGGTGCGATTTAGTTCGATAAATCAATAGGCCCGATAAGTTGGAAAATAATATTATTTATAGTGTGTGTTGTTGATTATAGAAGGAAATTGTGTCCTAGGAATCTAGGTTGATGATGTCCCCAAAAGGAGCTCATAAGGATTGTTATGTAAACCCTGCAGGTGTACTTAGTCCGACATGACGATAAGATTGAGTGGTACTACTCTTGGAGCTAGATATTAATTAAGTGAGTTGTCAGTAACTCATTTAATTAGTGGACATTCTATATCTTAAACACTGGGAGATTAACACACTCATGATAAGAAGGAGCCCAAATGTAATTTAGGATTGGCGCGGTAGTTCAATAATAGCTCTTTAGTGGTATGAGTTATTAATAATGAACTTGAGTTGGGTGTTCGGGACAAACATGGGAAGCTCAAGTTCATCGAGAGACCATAACCAATTTCTCCTCTCGGTCCCTATTGTAGCCTCTTATATATAGCCTTATATCCACCCAAAGTCTAGCCTCTCAGCCCATGCTAGGGGCCGACCCTTATCCTTGCTTGGAGCCCAAGCAAGGGGCCGGCCAAGCCAAGCTTGGTGCTTGAGCTAGGGCCGGCCAAGTCTTGCTTGGTGCCCAAGCAAGGGGTCGGCCAAGTGTGAAAAGGGAAGAGGGATTTTATTAAAAATAAAGTTTTGATAAAATCTTTCCTTTTATATTTTCATCCACATAGTTTTAAAAGAGAGTTTTAAATTTTAAAATCTTTCTTTTTATATATTTTCTACAAAGGATTAAAAGAGAATTTAGATATCTTTCCTTATTTATAGTTATCTATAATGTGAAAGAAAGATTTTAATTTTTTGACAAAACTTTCCTTTTTGTAACCATGATATAAAAGGAGTTTTATTTTTATCTCTTATCTTTTATAGATATACATAAAAGGATTTAAAAGAGAGAGATTTTAATTTATAAAACGTTCCTTTTATAGCCAACCACAAAAGGGATTTATAAAAGAGATGAAGCAAGGAGGTGAAGAAGTAGAGGAAGGAGGCATTGTTTTCTAGCATCCCTTGGAGCATTGTGGTGGTGGCCGAAACTTGGAAGCAAGGAGGGCTTTGGTGGTTTTCTTCTTGGTAGATCGTCACCTACACGACGTCCAAGAAAAGAAGAGGAATATAATAGAAGATCAAGAGGTTGTTGCTTTCAAAGAAAGGTATAACTAGTAGTTTTATTTCACATCATACTAGTTTTCTTTGTGTGGATTTTGAAATACCAAACACAAGAGGCTTACGATTCTAGGTTTCGAATTTACTATTCGATTTTGTGTTTCTTTTGTTTTTTGATCTTGTGATTCGATTGTTCTTAATGGTTAAACCTAGGGTTACTATAAGGAGATTAAATATTGAATTTCGTTGAAAGGCTTTGTCTAGAAAGTGGTAGATGCTTCCATAACCAAGAAGGCCTAGTGCCTCGTCATGTTTAACCTGGAAGCCGATATCTGAAATAAATATTTAATCGAATTTGTAACATGGGTGGATTTGGATCAATAATGTTAAGTATCGTTTGCGATACAAGTCTAAACCACTAAGAACAGATAAGTTGGATTTGGAATCAATAATGTTAAGTTCTGTTTGCGATTCCAAATTTAATTTCTAAATAACACAATAGGTTATCAGGAAAGGTTCAGGACTTGTACAAAATTTTTGTACAGGGGAACCAGTATGATATTCCGAGTAGCAACCAACACTCCGTCTGATTCTTTGACACCAGAGTGTTGACCACTTTGTCTTTAACCTCTACCTTGATAATTGACCTCATGTTATGTAGGCCTTCCTCCATCGTCGCATCAATATTGAAAATAATTGAATCCATGTTAAATATATAGTATTGCACCTTATTGATTTCCTAAGTCTATTTATGTTATTTTTAAAATTGTCTCAAGTATTGGATGACTTTAAATAATCAAATTGATGCTAAATAAATGCCATTGCAAGCCTAATGGCTCAAATAATAATGGCAACTTGCAGGGAATTTAATAATCCAAATGCAATTAAGTACTACTAATTCAATAAGGAAAGATACCCATTAAAGGTAGAGTTCAAGGTCCCAGGCATGTTGAGATAGTAGGTATCTATATAGATATTTGTTTTAATCGATTTGAAGTTAGTTTTTAACGGATATAAAATAATTCATTAAGTTTCTTATCTCTCCATAGAAGGGGTCATTGTGTTTCTTATGTGGGATTGATGATATTGACCCGCTAACCTTGACTATGTGATTAACATAAGATTAAGAAAAATAAAATATAATCTAATATTATTTAGTTCAATTTTATGTTTAGAGATTTTAATGTATAATCTAATTTAATATTTATTGTATTATCCTTGTACTGGACCCTTGGTGCCAATCCCGTTAGCATCTTCTTGGAGATCAACATAGGCTGCCCAAATCTTCGACGAGAGAGATGGCGGCGATAGTCCCGACTGTAGGTCCCTTGTAGCCGATAAAAGGAGATGAATTGCTCTGCACAATAAAACAATGAATACCTTTCTTAAACTATCAGATTTTCAAACAATTACACACTTAAAGACATAATAATAGAATTAAGAGGAATACAAGACAAACAATTTACTAGGTTGACAATCAGAGGATTGCTACTTCAAGAAAAATAAGCTCACTATGAAGATTTTCTTTTCGAACAAAATGTTAGAGACGGAGAAGCTGAGGTTGTTGTTTCAAGTGGAAATAAAGCTTAGAAGTGAAAAACAGAAAGAGATTCAAAGTACAAAGTGTGTTATTTCAAATGGAGAAGACCATGACTCTATTTATAGTTAATTGGTCGAAACTGACCATTTACTGATGTGACACAGTCCAGGCACCTCTAGCATGACAAATTTTATCTTCTTGCAAATGGCTACGCAATGGTCAAAGGATAAAGTTTTATCCTTCTTCAGGTGCTCGGCCCGTTGTCATTGCCAACACTGATCCGCAATGTCGATGCGTCGAGGCACCCTTTCTACACCAAGGTGGTCCGGGCACTCGGAGTAGCTCTGGGCACTCGGGCTCCAAACGCCTAGACAAGAGTGAACTCTGAGTTGACTTTTTGTCTGACCTTCTACTCTAGCTCTGTTCGCTTGGGTGATTTCGGTCATTCGGAATTAAGCTCACTCAAACTCATCTTCCGGCCTTCTCAAGCAATCTTCCACTCCGACTTCTCATCCCTCGGAAACTTCACGTGCTTCTCTTCCTTTGATCACATTAAAATTTTAAAATAAATCTAAAATAATCTCTAAGGGGAAAAAATGACCAACATTCAGAAAAATAATGAAGTTTAAATTTTAAAAATTTAAACTTTTGCGATTTATAATCAGTTTTAGAAAAATAAGTTAAAAATTACTTTTAATGTATGCTGAAAAATTTTTATACCAGTTAAACAGGAAGTAATGATAAATTTTTCATGAAAAAATAAAAATAATTTAGGTAATAATAAATTATTTTCTACAGTAAGATATAATTTTTTTAAAAAATTACTCAAAAATAGTTCTTAAGCTCAAAAAATCTTGAAAAACTTCCTGAGAATGTTATAGAGTAAGTATTTTTGCAAAAATTATAAATTTTTAAAAATTGAATGTTCGAGAATTTTTAATATTAAAAATTAGTATTTTTTTTAATTCATAGAAAATTAAATAATAAAAAAAAATTAAAAATATCTTATTGATAGATAACAAGATATTTTATCATATAAAAAATAAAATTTTCAAAAAAAAAAATCTGTAAAATAATTTTATATTAAAAATTTTGATTTTTATTAAAAAATTATAAAAAATAATACAACGATCAAAAATTTTTGAAAGTTTTTCTACAAATAATAAATAACCTCATCTTTCTTGAAAAAATTAATGTATAATTAATTTCAAAAATAAATTATACAAAATAATTTATTTAAAAATATTAGAGAATTTTAAGTAAAAAAATATTAAATCAATTTAAAAATAAAATATTGCATAAAGATTTTTTAATCTAAGTATGATTTTTAAACCTAATATACGTTCCTTCCTACTTGATTAACCAGATGCCTTTTAGGAATAAATTCTCATAATAATTTTTTATTTGACCCTTATTATATCTAAAATCCCAATTCAATCCTTGATAATTTTTAAAATTTAAAGTAGTAAAATTCTAAGATGCAGAATTCTTCATATTTTCTATTTATTTTTTCAATTTTTTATTTTTTATTTTCATTTTGTCGAAATCTTCTAATCGACAAGATTTTGCTAAAGTTCCTTTTAGCTCTTGGTTTTCTTTTAATATTTTTTTATTCTTATTCTCTAATTGACAAAAAAAAATTTATAACATTTTAATAAATTTATATAATTGATCAGGAGGTAGAGACCATACCTGACTTACTTCATCGATCTCGTTATATAATGGCCCCCCTGTAGTGTTGCTTCCCTTTGACGCTGCTTCTCCTTCATCAATATTCTCAATGCTCATTTTGGATGAGCTTGCTTCATCATCTTCTTGGTGATTTTCCATCATCGCAAGTCCAGCGAGGGCTTTAATTTCTGACTCTAATGACGTTTCATCTTACGAGTCGGTCTTTTATCCTTGTCTTTATTCTTCAGTTTTAGGCAGTTATCTTTGACGTGCCCTTCTTCATTGCAATGATAGCATCTCACTTTTCTTTTTCTTCTTTTGGCCTGCACTTGATTGAATTTATTAGTTCTAAAAAACTTTTTAAACTTTCTTACCATAAATGTCATTTCATCATCGTCGAGAGATGTTTCAGAATCTGATTCATCCATTTTTGTCTTTAAGGCAATGTTCTACTTTGGCTCCTTTTTTAGATCTGCACATCTAGACTCGTGGATTTCAAAGGTAGAAAATAATTTTTTTAAATTACTTACCTTTAAGTCTCTAGAGATGTAATATGTATCTACTAGAGTTGACCATTCAGGTGTTCTAGGAAAAGCGTTATACACATACCTTAGTGAATCTCAGTTGGTTACATTTTCTCTAAGATTCATGAGTCCGGTGATCAGTTCCTTTAGCTCGGCGTGCAATTAAGGACTTTCACCTTCCTTCAATCGAAGATTCGTCAATTGGTTCCGAAGTAGATCTCTTCTTGCGAGGTTAGCTTCGGAGGATCCTTCGTGAAGTTCCAGGAATTTTTCCAAGGGATCTTTTGCAGATTTGTAGACTACAATTCTATTTACCTCTTGTAGTGGCAATGTACTTAGTAGATGAAATTCTATTTTTCAGTTGGCCACGAATTCAACTTATTCTTTCTTTGTCCAGTTTTCTTCTTTCTTTAACTCGCCGTTGCTGTCGATATGTATTGCATAACCATTTTTTAAGATTAGAAATATATCGAAATCAATTTTGAAATATACCTCCATTTTCTTTTTCCAATGTGCAAAGTCTCCCTCGAACTTCAGCGGATAGATGCTTGTTCTGACCATCAGCTTCTATGCTTCGGTCGGTGGTTAGTTCTTCTGAAGCAATTGAGCTCTAATACCAATTGTAGGTCCCTTACAGTCGGTAAAAGGGGGGTGAATTGCCCTGCCAATAAAACAACAAATACCTTTCTCAAACTATTGGACTTTCAAATAATTACATACTTAAAAAATTAATAATCGAATTAAGAGGAGTATGAGACAAACAATTTACTTGGTTAGCAATTAGAGGATTACTACTCCAAGGAAAATGAGCTTACTATAAAGATCTCCTTCTTGAATAAAAGGTCGGAGGCGGAGAAGCCTTGTACACGTAAATAAAGCTTGGAAGTGAAAAACAGAAAGAGATTCGAAGTACAAAGTGTGTTATTTCAAATGGAGAAGACTAGGGCTTTATTTATAACCCACTGGTCGAAACTGACCGTTTGTTGGCTGTTAGGATGTATACTAAAAGTCTAGCTTTTTGTATGAACATTTATTTTAAAATGAGAATCACATTGCTCAAATGTCTGCATTTAGTAAAATACAGTTACCCATTTAATTTATATTGTATATAATACTGTAGGACCGTTGCGGCCGGCTAGAAGGGAGGTTGGATAGCCCTATAAATACAAAAACAAAAACCAACCCTTCTCGTCCTCTTAAGCTAACACTTGCATAAATAGATAAATATAAAATAACTCAGAAAAGTAAAAAGGCACACTGAGATTTACTTGATTACAACCGGGGAGGTTGTTAATCCAAGGAAAGCGTAGCACTAGTATCTCCTTCAGGCGGAAAAGCCTTTTACAGCAATGAAGCGCACAACAGAAGCTAAACTACAGAAAAAGCTCACAAGTGTAGAAAGAATGCTTGAGTTCTTAATTGATGAAAAACTTCTGGACCAAGGCTATATTTATAGCCTTGGTCGGGGCGCCCTGGGGGGATAAATTTTATCCCCCAACGTTCAGATCGAGTCAAAACTTGATCTGGTCAAAAGTCAACTCCGGGCGCCCCGATACGCTCTGGGCGCCCCGGGCGGGAAAGTCAACCCCGTTGACTTTTTCAGCCCGGGTCTTCTGCTCCGGTTCCATTCGCCTCAGACCGAGTCTTTCGCTCGCTTGGGTGATCTCTGCCATCCGGAATAGGGCTCACTCGAACCCAACTTCCGATCTTCTCGAGCAAGCTTCCGCTCCGGCTTCTTGTCCCTTGGAATTGTTGCGTGGTTCCTTCTCGTCCGCCAGCGTACTCATCCGCAGTCTTCGTCCCTCAGTCGCACTCCGTGTTGACCTTCTCGCTAGCTGCGTCTCTTGCTCCTCGAGTAGTCTTCCGCTCCGGCTTCTCGTCCCTCGGAACCACCACACGCTTCCTTCTCGTCCATCGGTGTACTCTTCCGCAGCGCCTTGTCCCTCGGACGCACCGCGTGCCATCCTTCTCGCTAGCTGCGTCTTCCGCTCGACTACCTGTGCTCCTAAACTCCTGCACACTTAGACACAAGGTTAGAAAAATACAAGACCTAACTTAACTTGTTGATCACACCAAAACAACCTTGGGGTTCCAACAATCTCCCCCTTTTTGATGTGAGCAAGCCAAGTTAAGCTAGGGTAAAATAAACATGAAAATAAACTATCTAAATTTTGCAATTAAGTGCAAAAAGATAGAAAAATTAATTTTGTCTACCTCCCCCTAGACTTATACTTTTTCTTCTCCCCCTTTGATCACATAAAAAATTGGGGTTCCGAAAAATCTAAGGGTTGAAAAATTTCTAAATAAATTCTAAGTTAGAGAATTTGCAAAAAAAAAATTTCTAACTTAAATTTTGAATTTTCCAAAAAAAAAACTACGCACGAATTTTTTTTCTAAGTATAAAGATATTTTTTGAAAAAAAAAATTTAACTTAAAAAAAAATTAAGTAAGAAAATTTTCTAAAAGAAATTCTAAGTAAAAAATTTGAAAGAAAAATGTTTAAAAGACTTTTAAAGCATTATTAAATTTCCACCTTAATGCTTTTATCAGAAAGTTAATTAAACATTTTTATTTCAATATTTTGACTTCTAGGTCGTGGCGAGACACTATGCCTTCTTGGTTATTGGAGCAACAACCACTTCCTTAGACAAAGCCTCACAAAGAATTTCAGTGTTTAATTTTCTCGCTGAAAAGCTCTAAGTCTAATCAATAGTTTAATTTAAACAGGACTTAGGAACCCAATATAGGTTCCAACCTACTGGATTGATTAAAAATTTCTTAGGGACATATTTTCTAGAGATATTCCTAATTTGTCCCTGGTGATATCTATAATACCAATTCAAATTGTTTAATTTTCTAAAATTAGATGAGCATGCATGATTTTTCAAATTATCTACTTGAATTTTCAGATCTTTATTTTCTGATTTCAATTTCTCAGTTTCTAATTTTGATTTATCTAATTCTTCTAAGGGACATGACTTAGCTACAATCACTTTTAAATTTTTATTTTCATTTTCTAATTTGCAGCAATCTTTTGTTAAAAGTTTAACGAACTTAAACATTTTGTCGGGAGGAAGAGATCGTACCTGACTTACTTTGTCGATCTCGTTGTTCGTTTCTCCCCCTGAACTGCTGCTTTCTTTCGACGTGGTTCCCCCTTCATCGATGCTCATTTCGAAAGAGCTTGACTCGCAGTCGTTGTCTTGATGACTTACCATTAGAGCAAGTCCAGAGAATGACTCGACTTCCGACTCCGACGACGTATCGTCCCACGTCGCCTTTAGGGCCTTTCGCTTTTGGATAGGCTTCTTACCCTTTTCCTTGTCCTTGTTCTTCAGCTTGGGACAGTTGTCCTTGACGTGCACTTCTTCGTCGCAGTGGTAGCAACGGATCGTCCTTTTCTTTTTCCCTTGTGGATGGTTAGTAGATCTAGATTTATAAAGTTTCTTGAATCTTCTTACCATCATTACCATTTCTTCATCGTCGAGAGAAGATTCCGACTCAAGTTCGTCTCTCGAAGCTTTGAGGGCAACATTGTTCTTGGGCTCCTTCATTCCTGCACATCTTGACTCATGTACTTCAAATGTTGAAAAGAATTCTTCTAATGAAATTTTTTCTAAATCTTTCGAAATGTAAAAGGAATCTACTAGTGATGCCCATTTTGAATTTCTAGGAAAAGAATTCAGTGCGTACCTGAACGAATCTCAGTTACTTACCTTTTCTCCGAGATTCGAAAGTCCGGTAATGATTTCTTTTATTCTCGAGTGCAGATGCGCTACTGTCTCATCTTCCCCAAGTCGCAGGCTGGTGAGCTGATTGCGAAGCAGATCTCGTCTAGCAAGCTTGGCTTAGGAAGTTCCTTCGTGCAGCTCGAGAAACTTCTCCCAAAGTTCCTTCGCGGAGTTGTAGTTGCCGATTCTATTGACTTCTTGTGGCGGAAAAACGCTTAACAGATGGTATTCTGCTTTGTCGTTCGCCACGTATTCAGCCTGCTCCTTTTTTGTCCATTGATATTTTTCCTTGCCCTCTGGACCTACAAAGCCAAGTTCCATTGTTAAAATTAATTCAAAATCTGTTGTGAAAAATACCTGCATCAGTTTTTTCCAGGTAGCGAAATCCCCTTCGTATTTCGGCGGGTGGATGCTTGGTCCGACTATTATCTTTACTTCGATTGGCGGTTAGTCCTCCTGAAGCGCCTCGGCTCTGATACCACTTGTAGGACCGTTGCGGCCGGCTAGAAGGGGGTTGGATAGCCCTGTAAATACAAAAACAAAAACCAACCCTTCTCGTCTTCTTAAACTAACACTTGCATAAATAGATAAATAGAAAATAACTCAGAAAAGTAAAAAGGCACACCGAGATTTACTTGGTTACAACTGGGGAGGTTGTTAATTCAAGGAAAGCGTAGCACTAGTATCTCCTTCAGGTGGAGAAGCCTTTTATAGCAATGAAGCGCACAACAAAAGCTAAACTACAGAAAAAGCTCACAAGTGTAGAAAGAATGTTTGAGTTCTTAATTGATGAAAAGCTTCTGGACCAAGACTATATTTACAGCCTTGGTCGGGGCACCCCGAAGAGTTCCGGGTGCCCTGGGAGGTAAAAACTTTATCCCCCAACGTTCAGATCGAGTCAAAACTTGATCTGGTCAAAATTCAACTTCGGGCGCCCCGGTATGGTCCGAGCGCCCCGAGCGGGAAAGTCAACCCCGTTGACTTTTTTCAGCCCGGGTCTTCTGCTCCGGTTCCATTCGCCTCAGACTAAGTCTTTAACTCGCTTGGGTGATCTCTTCCATCCGGAATAAGGCTCACCCGAACCCAACTTCCGGTCTTCTCGAGCAGACTTCCGCTCCGGCTTCTCGTCCCTCGGAATCGCTGCATGGTTCCTTCTCATCCGCTAGCGTAATCATCCGCAGTTTCGTCCCTTAGTCGCACTCCGTGCCGACCTTCCCGCTAGCTGCGTCTCTTGCTCCTCGAGTAGTCTTCCGCTCCGGCTTCTCGTCCCTCAGAACCACCGCACGCTTCCTTTTCGTCCGCCGGTGTACTCTTCTGCAACACCTCGTCCCTCGGACGTACCGCATGCCGTTCTTCTCACTATCTGCGTCTTCCGCTCGACTACCTGTGCTCCTAAGCTCCTGGACACTTAGACACAAGGTTAAAAAAACACAGGACCAAACTTAACTTGTTGATCACACCAAAACAACCTTGGGGTTCCAACAAATACATGATGTGTGGTGTCACACAAAAGATCATGTTATCAGTTCCTTATAAATTATAAATAGTAGCTCACAGCCAAGATGGATTGGGGCAAACCATTGGAATGATTGTAGCGTAATTTGGTACTAGTTTATCTTGACTATAAAATTATACTAGTACACTATGTGTGTATTGAGTAGGACCATTTAAGGTTGTTCCTTTTATACTGACTGCATAAAAGAACATAACCTTTGTTATTATGGATGTGCGTACTCTTAATCCCGATATAATAACCAGCACATATACTTAGTATTTATATCTTTAATTTATCAATGGGTGAGATTTATTCGTTAAATCAATAAGTCCGATAAGTTGGGAAATAATATTATTTATATGGTGTGTTGTTGATTATAGAAGGAAACTGTGTTCTAGTTATCTAGGTTGATGATGTCCCTTTGAGGAGCTCATAAGGATTGTCATGTAAACTCTGCAGGTGGATTTAGTCCAACATGACAATGAAGTTGAGTGGTACTACTCTTGGAGCTAGATATTAATTAAGTGAGTTGTCAGTAACTCATTTAATTAATGGACATTCGATATCTTAAACACAGGGAGATTAATACACTCATGATAAGAAAGAGCCCATAATGTAATATAGGATTGATGCGCTAGTTCAATAATAACTCTTTAGTGGTAAGAGTTATTATTGATGAACTTAAGTTGGGTGTTCGGGTCGAACACAGGAAGCTCAAGCTCATCGGGAGGCCAAAATCAATTCCTCTTCTCAATCCCTGCTGTAGTCTCTATAACGCCTCGCGTTCACCCGTTTTGATTTCCCTTCTTACCCAAATGAGGGGTCGGCCACATCCTTGCTTGGTGCCCAAACAAGGGGTCAGCCAAGCCCTCTTGGTGCCCAAGATGTGGGCCAACCATACAAGAAGACAAAAGGAAGTTTTGTTGAAAATAAAATTTTGTTAAAATCTTTCCTTTTATAGCTTTCTACAATGTATTAAAAGAGAGATTTTAATTTTATTAAAATCTTTTCTTTTTTGTAGTTATCTACAATGGTTAAAAGAGAAATTTTAATTTTGTTAAAATCTTTTCTTTTTTTTGTAACCAACCATTATAGGAATAAAAGGAAGATTTTGTTTAAAACAAAATTTTGTTATAATCTTTCCTTTTATAGCTATTTACAATGATTTAAAAGAGAGATTTTAATTTTGTTAAAATCTTTCCTTTTTTTTAACCATCTACAATAGCAAATAAAAGGAAATTTTATTAAAAACTTTCCTTATTAGCCGCTAGCAATGATTATAAAAGAGGAGGAGGGAGGTGCCCAAAAATTAACACAACCTAAGGCTCCTCTTTTATTCTTTTGTGTGGCTGGCCCTTCTTCTATTGTCTTCTTTCCCTAAAGGCCGACGACATCCATCCTTTCTTCTTCATTAGGGCCGGCACCCCTTTGGAGAAGACTCTACCTTGGTGGCCTGTTGCTTGGAGGAGAAAAAGAAGAAGAAGGAGGCCTCTTTACTTTGTATTCTTTGGTGGCCGAAAGCTTGGAAAAGAAGGAGAGGGTTGGGTGTCTTCGTCTTAGTAGATCGTCACCCACACGACGTCCAAGGGGAGGAGAGGAATACAGTAGAAGATCAAGAGATCTTTAAGCTACAAAGAAAGGTATAACTAGTTAATTATTCAGCAGCGCAACTAGTTTAGTTTTTCTTTGTATGGATCCTGAAATACCAACACAAGAGGCTAGCGATTTTGTGTTTTGATTTTGTGCTTCGATTGAGGTCTCTTTAGTTAAACCTAGAGTTTACTGTGAGGAGTTTAAATATTCAATTTCTTTGAAAGGTTTTGTCTAGGAAGTGGTGGATGTTCCCATAACCAAGAAGGCCGAGTGCCTTGCCAACGACCTGGAAGTCAATCCTAGAAATAAATATTTAATCAACTTTTGTAATATGGTTTAACTTCTGATGAACACATGGGTTGAACTTGGATTAATAATGCTAAGTTTCGTTTGCAATTCAAGTTTAACTTCTGAAGATCACATGAGTTGAATTTGGATTAATAATGTTAAGCTTCGTTTGCAATCCAAGTTTAACTTATGAAAAACACATGGGTTGTTAGGAAAAGTTCTGTACTTGTATACATTTTTTATACAGGGGAAATAGAATAGAATTCTGAGTAGCACCCAACACTGACGTGGCACGGTCTGGGCGCTTAGACCCTCTCCGGGTGCCCCAGCATGGCAAATCTCATCTTCTCACAAATGGCTACACAATGGTCAAAGGATAATGTTTTATTCTTCTCTGGGCACCCGAACCAGCTCTGGGTGCCAGAATCATTGCCGACGTTGATCCGCAGCATCGATGTGTCGAGGAGGCACCCTTTCTGCACCAAGGTGGTTCGAGCACCCGGAGCAACTCTGGGTGTCTGGACAAGAGTCAACTCAGAGTTGACTGTTTGTCCGACCTTCTGCTCCGGCACCGTTTGCTTAGGTGATTTCATCCATCCAGAATTGGGTCACCCGAACTCATCTTCTGACCTTCTCAAGCAATCTTTCGCTCTGCCTTCTCGTCCCTAAGAAACTCCGCACGCTTCCTTCTCTTTCGCCAGGGTACTCTTCCGCAGCATCTCATCTCTCGGACGCACCGAACTCGTCAAATCCTTCTCGTGGCATCCTTCTCTCTATCTGCATTTTTCGCTCGACTTCTTGTACTCCTAAGTTCTTGCACACTTAGACACAAGGATCAAATCATAACAGGACCTAACCTGACTTGGTTGATCACATCAAAACTATCACTGGGTACTTACACTGGTCGCCACGTCCCACGCAACCATAAGAGAGACTCAAAATATGGAAAACCATACACTTCAAAGTATTCCGATTCCAAGTTATATCTATTAGTGCAGTTGACACTAATAATTGAACTTTGATTTTGATGAATGACAAATTGTTAAAGTTAGATTCTGTGTGATCTGATACTTTTACTAAGCATGGAAGAATTGACGAATCTAGAGGACCTGATAATAGGCTGAAACCCAGTTAAGTTTAAGGACCTTATAATTAGCACGAAGTCCAGATAGATCAAGGTGTGACCTAATATCTAGTTGGAAATTCATTTGAGTTTGCAGGACCTGATAACTGGCTGAAGTCCAGTTGAGTCTACGGACCTAACAAATAGTAGGAAGACCTGATGAGTCAAGAGGTAAGTCAAGTGACTGTAAATGGTAAGTAAAGGTAAGTCACTGAAGGAGAAAGATCCAATAAGGATGAGTCCCAGTGGGACTATATATACTGGTCCAACTTAGATCCATTTTGAAAATCTAGGTTGAGACTAAGATTAGATCCTGGTCTTGGTAAGACAGGACTAACTCATAAATATATATAAACTATTCATGCATATATTTCTTTAACTCTGTGTTGTAGAGACATACATAAATCTTTGAATTCTAGACACGTGGCAACTGACAGAGCTTAATTCTTAGTCAGGAGTCAAAGATATAGTGTCTGGAAGATTATTGTGTCGACCCAGTGATCCGAGGCTTTAGGTTGCTCTTTTGCACCTACAAGATACGTTAGTCCCAAACACTATCCTGCAGCACAAAGTTAGCACAATAAACATGATAAATGAAATATAGACAGTCTCCGGACTATCCGAGTCTGACTTCGGATTTCCATCCGGAAACCCTAGGTCGACCCGACGCCTACTGTTCCCTCTACGGGGAACGCGTCCTCACCTACTCCACTCAGGAGATTTACCTGTTGCCAGTCGATCCTCCAGATCGACTGGACTTTTGCTCAGCACTCGATGCTTTCGGACTTTCTGCTGGACATCCGCTTCCCCGGCTAGTCCAGTCTTTCACCTGGTTCGCGACACCAGGACTTTTCACCTAGGGTTACCACCCCCTAGGACTTTTTCCTGAAGCCATCGACCTGCCAAGACTTTCCGCATAGGGTTACCACCCCCTATGACCTAGGGTTACCGCCCCCTAGGGTTTTCCCTTTGCCTAACCGCAGCTAGGACTTTCTTGAAATCCTCAAGTAGACTTGTTAGACTACAAAACATCTTAACTTTGAATTCTTCGCCATTATCAAAACACGAGTTCGATCGTCAGATGCTTCCCGCACCAACAATCTCCCCCTGTTTGATTATGGCAACTCAAATTCAAAGTTAAGTAAACAAACGAATAGATAGACATTTTTAACACAGGCAAATCTGCTAAGTATAGATGAACAAGGTAACTAAAGCAAATTTGCCCTATATGCTCCCCCTTTACTTTGGCTCCCCCTTAACTTTTGCTCCCCCTTAATTTTTAACTTGAATTTTATGTTTATGTTTACATTTTTGCTACTCTCCCCCTTTGCCATAACTAAAAAATGAGCAATAATAGGTGTTTGAATGAGTTGTACACGATTTTATTAAGGTTAGCAATGTTCAACAGGGTTTGAAAGTTAAGGTCAATTGGAATAATATTTTAAGTTTTTAGGACAAGATTATTCATTTAAGTTCAGTTGGTCCTTAAGTCCAAGCACAAGTCATGTTCACTAGATTGATATATTAGGTATCAGAGCCATAGAGAACAAAACATTCTTAACTAAAAAATTGAGTATCTTTTGCCAACTGTCTAACCTTTAGTTACTTGCTGATTGTCTACAGGACAATAACTTTTACTAGGTTAGTCAAGTTAAGTTATTTTGGTCCAGATAGACTTGACTAGAGCTGGAGAACTTAACTTGATTAATGTTTATTGCATATTTAACGCCTAGACTCATATTGATGCACAGATATAAGCATTCTTGAGTCCAGGCTATACCCTATGCATCTCACGCCGTTCTATGTTTTTCAATCACAATCAAAGTAAACCTAGATGTTTGTGAGATGCTCTGGCTTAATTCTAGGGGAACATGATTTCTAGGGGAAAGTCTAGGCTAATTCCAAAATTTTGAACAATCTAACAAAAATTGGAGTTTTGAAAACTGGTTTTCCTAGAATTTGAAAAACAATAAAAGAAATAATGGTAATATATCTACTCTACCCAACACATTCCTATTTGCCTTCTGAGTCCACTGAACTCAAGTTCAGGTAAGGGTTTTGTAAAGATGTCAGCTAGGTTTGATTTGGACTCAACATGGTTGAGTGTAATTTCACCTTTAGCTACATGATCCCTTACAAAGTGGTGTTTTACCTCTATGTGTTTGGTCCTAGAATGGTGAATAGGGTTTTTGGTCAGATTAATCGAGCTGATATTATCAATAAAGATTTTAGTATTTTTATAGTCTAGTTGATAGTCTTTTAGTGTATGCATCATCCATAACAATTGAGATGCACATTCTCTTAGAGCTATGTATTCAGCTTCTGTAGTGGATAGAGCAACACAATGTTGCTTTCTGCTTGACCAACTTACTAGGGACTGACCTAGAATTTGGCAGCTACCACTTGTGCTTTTCCTATCTAACTTGCACCCAACATAGTCTGAATCAGAATAGCCATAAAGATCAAAGGTGCAAGTTCTTGGATACCAAAGTCCTACATTTAGAGTTCCTTTAATATACCAAGTATTCTTTTAACATATGTTAGGTGTGACTCTTTTGCACAGGATTGGTATCTAGCACACATACCTACTGCAAACAGTATGTCAGGTCGACTTGCAGTTAGATAAAGTAACTACCTATGGCACTCCTATAGTATTTTGGGTTTACAGGTTTTCCTTCAGGGTCAGAGTCAATGTTTACGTTGGTTGCCATTGGAGTGTTTATAATTTTTGAATTTTCCATGTTGAATTTTTTGATCAATTCTTTAGCATATTTGGTTTGATAAATGTAGATTCCATCTTTGGTTTGTTTTATTTGTAAGCCTAAAAAAAAGTTGAGTTCTCCAACCATGCTCATTTCAAATTCACTTTCCATTAATTTAACAAATTCTTTCAAAAATTTTGAATTAGTTGAACCAAAGATTATGTCATCAACATAGATTTGGGCTATAAAGATTTCTTTTTCTATAGTTTTTACGAGCAAGGTCGGATCGATTTGACCTTGATTAAAGTCTTTCGATATTAAGTAATTAGATAATCTTTCATACCATGCTCTAGGGGCTTGTTTTAGTCCATATAATGCCTTTTTTAATTTAAATACATGGTTAGGATAGTCTATGTCTTCAAACCCTGGGGGTTGGCCTACGTAGACCTCTTCCTTGATAAAACCATTTAAGAAGGCTGACTTAACGTCCATTTGGTATAACTTGAACCCTTTATTTGCTGCATAGGCTAATAACATTCTAATGGACTCGAGTCTAGCTACCGGAGCATAGGTTTCATCATAGTCTAAGCCTTCGACTTGACTAAACCCTTTGGCTACTAGCCTAGCTTTGTTTCTTATTATTTCACCGTGATCATCCAACTTGTTCCTAAAAACCCATTTGGTGTCTATTATTGATTTATCGATGGGTTTAGGTACAAGGTCCCAGACTTGGTTTCTCTCAAATTGTGCTAATTCTTCTTGCATTGCAATGATCCAGTCTGGGTCAGGAAGAGCTTCATCTATTGTTTTGGGTTCAATTTTGGAAATGAGGGCAATCTGACTAAGGTTTCTATGGGATGATCTAGTTCTGACTCCAAGGTTTGGGTCACCCAGAATTTGGTCAGGTGGGTGAGAAGTACTTACTCTAGTTGGTCTTGGTTGTGGTTCAGGTACTGGTTCTTCTGCCTCATTAGGATTAGGTTGGATTTCATCATCTTCTATAGCTCTTGGATGGATGTCAACATTGTCAGTTATATTAGGTAAATTGTTTTCTTCATCAAATATTACATTAGTTGTTTCTTCAACTTTCAAGGTGTTTTGATTATATACTCTAAAGGCTCTACTGGTTGAGGAGTATCCTAAAAATATCCCTTGGTTAGATTTGGGTGTAAATTTTCCTAAGTAATCTTTAGTATTTAAAATGTGAACTTTACAACCAAATACTTTTAAATAGTTTAGGTTGAGAATTTTATGATAGTAGAGTTCATACGGTGTTTTGTTGTGATATTTGTTTATTAAGATTCTGTTTTGAATATAATTTGCCGTATTTATTGCTTCAGCCCAAAATTGGTGACTTAACTTATATTCGTTTAACATTGTCCTAGCGGCTTCTTGTAGTGTTCTATTTTTACGTTCTACTAGTCCATTTTGTTGGGGGGTTCTAGGACATGAAAATTCATGTTGGTATCCATTTATTTTACAAAATTCGGTAAACCTATGATTTTCAAATTTTCCCACGTGATCACTTCTTATTCTTTTAATTTTAGTATCTTTTTCATTTTCCGTTAATTTGTAAAAGTTACTAAATATTTCATAGGTTTCATCTTTTGTTTTTAGGAATTTTACCCATGCATACCTGGAGTAGTCATCAATTATTACTAGGCAATATTGGTTCTTGCTTAGTGACTTGGCTCCATGTGAGTCAAATAGGTCAATATGAAGAAGTTCGAGTATGGTGTTGGTTCTTTCCAGATTGGTTGATTTGTGGATTGACTTGGTTTGTTTTCCTTTTTGACACGCATCACAGATTGAGTTTTCAATGAATTTTAATTTGGGCAAACCTCTAACTAGACCATTGTGACTCATTTTTGAAATGAGTCTAGTGTGAGTGTGACCCAGCCTTCTGTGCCACAGGTGAGTTTCCTCTTGTTGTATCAATAGACATTTTATTGAGGATAATGATAAGTCAATTGTGTAGATGTTATTCTTCCTAAGTCCCTTAAGTCTAATTTCAGGATTTTCGATGTTTTTAACTAAACATCCAGATTTGTCAAAATTGACTAGATATCCGCTGTCACATAATTGACTTATACTTAGTAAATTAAAATTAAAATTTTCAACCAATAAGACATTTCGAATAATGAAATCGGAACTAAGTTCAATATTACCTTTTCCGATTACTTTAAGTTTACCGTCGTTGCCGAATGCAACTGATCCTAACTTCTTGTACTTGAGTTTAGTAAACTTCAACCTATCTCCAGTCATATGTCTAGAGCATCCACTATCCAACATCCATTGTTCCAATTCCTACACATGAAGTAGTTTGAATCGGTTCTTAATGGATTTAAAGATAGCTTGATTGAAGTAGACTCCTAAGATTTTCTAGGTAATTCAGCAAGTACTTAAGCCTATGATATAATTTTGATCAGGATAAAGTTTTTAAAATAATTTTGAAATTTAAGTTTTTTAAAATAATTTTTGAAATTTAAGTTTTTAAAATATTTTTGAAATTTAAGTTTTTTTTAAAAATAATTTTTACTTTCTTAGTCATCTCACCCGATCTAAATTTTCAATCAGGGAATCCTGTAATTTTTGTGAGATGAATTATGGTTGATTTTTAGGGTAAGATTTAACTTTGTGTTGGATTCAGGTTTAGCTTTGGGTTCAACAAGTAGGCATTCTTTGGATAAACTTCTGGGCTATGGTGAGTCACAAGGAACTCATTAAATTAACCATGCCTTCGAGGTTTTCCAAATAGTCCTACCCATTGAACTTAATACTAATCCCTGGTCTAACTAGTTAGGATTCATTTAAGGGTAGCTTCGATCAGTTCCACTTGGCCAAATGCACCAGGTCGAAGCCATATCTTCCTAGACATGCGATGCCCAAGCTTCCCTAACGTACTATCATCCAAAAACTTCACCAGTACTGTGGTTCAAGTTAAACTTATCCCGTTTTAATCTAACCTTAATTACTCTGCCGAGTAATCTACTCTTGTTTTACCCATTTCGGGTAGATTAGGTTCAGTTACCCTGTCGGGTAGTACAGTTGGAGGTGCCAGCTAGTTTGGATCCTCCATCTATTTTTTAATTTTGAATTTATAATTTAATTTTGAATTTTCAATTTAATTTTGAATCTTGAATTTAGAATTTATAATTTATTTTTGAAATTTTAATTTAATTTCGAATTTTGAATTTTGAATTTATAATTTAATTTTGAATTTTTAATTTAATTTCGAATTTTGAATTTAGAATTTAAAATTTAATTTTGAATTTTTAATTTAATTTCGAATTTTGAATTTAGAATTTTAAGTCCAACTTGATTGACCAATTTAGACTTGGGGACCCATGCTTGGACTGATTTACTACTTTGTTTGTTTATTAGGGATAAATAAGATTTATATTTCTTTTTTACTTTTATATCCTAGCCCAGTTCTATTGTAGACGGCTCTTTGTGTCCCAAGAATTAGGTCCAGATTCTTGGAGCCCAAAGAAAACCGTTCTAAGGTATTTTTTAAGTCTTTTACCTGATTTTTTAAACTTGAATTTTCTTCCTCAAGTTGTTGAACTTGAGTTGAATCTTCAGTTTGAACTTGATCAGGTAAGTATTTTGAATTAGTTGCTCCTTTAAAAATAGCTACTTCTTTTAGAAGTGACTTTATTTTCAGATTTGATTTGACTAATTTGCGAAGTAAATAATTGACTAAATTATTAAGCCTAGGAATACTTACAGCGGAGTCTGGCCCTTCGGAAACGGATGCGGATCCGTGGCTTTGCTCGGAGTCGGCTTCTGATTCGCTCTCGGATTCGATGATCTGGTCTCGGGCCATCAATGCGAGTAAACTCGTTTGGTCGAGTTCGTCGTCTTCGTCCTCCGAAGAAGATTCGTCCCAGGTTGCCTTTAGGGCCTTCTTTCTTCTTTGCTTCTTGGCTTCCTTTTGGTTGGGGCAGTTGGCTTTTATATGCCCCTTCTGGTTGCACTCATAGCAAGTGACTTCGAATTTTACTTTTGAGTTCTGTTGGGCTTCCTTAGTTTGAACTGCGTTCTTCAGATCTTTCTTGTTAAAGCCCTTCTTCTTCTTGTAGAGCTTCTTTACAAGATTCACAAGTTCGCTGGTTAGTTCATCTTCTGAATCTTCTAAATCGGGTTCGTCTTCTGATTCCGATTCAATTTTTCGCCGTCATCTTGATTCCCGTGTTCGACTTGTTCCTGCAATCAAAGCAATACCTTTCTCGGATGGTTGTGCATTAGTTTGTTCATGGAGTTCAAATTCACTAAATAACTCGTCTAATTTTAAGGACGACAAATCCTTAGAGACTTTGTAGGCATCTACCATTGATGCCCACAATGTACTTCTAGAAAATGAGTTAAGTGCATACCTTATTATATCTCTGTTTTCTACCTTCTGCCCGATTCCATGAAGGGAATTCAGGATATCTTGAATTTGAGCATGTAAAGAACTTGCCGTCTCGCCTTCCTGCATTTTCAAATTGTATAGTTTATTAAGTAACAAATCACGCTTACTTACCTTTGTTTCCGAGGTGCCCTCGTGAAGTTCGATCAGTTTCTCCCATAGTTCCTTTACGGAGGAAAATGGACCGACTCTGTTGAGCTCTTCTTTGGTCAGACCGCACTGGATGGTGCAGGTGGCTTTGGCGTCGGCTTCCACTTTTTTGATAAATGCGGGCTCCCAGTTCTCACAGGATGTAGGCTTACTGTCTGTACCAGTTGGTAGTTGCAGTCCTGTTTTGACGATCATCCAGGTGTCGAACTGGATCTTCATATATATCTCCATTCGCCCCTTCCAATATCCGAAGTCTTCTCCGGAAAATAGTGGGGGACGAACGGTGCTATATCCTTCTTGTTGGGCCATTTAGATCTACAAAAACAGAAACAACAAGATCTATTCCAAGACTAAGTCTTGGATTAGTAATGCGAGAGGAAGGAAGAAAAAATAACAGGCTCAAGTGGTATTGACCAACTTTGAGCAGAAAATCGATTCGTGAAAAGAAATTAGAATATAGCTATGAGGCTAGATTCTAATCGACCAAAAAAAATGAAAATACCACGTGAAAATTGTTTTGAATAGTGGTTACACTGATTCAAAACGACCCCGCTCTGATACCAATTGTTGGATCGAGACGCGCTAGAGGGGGGGGTGAATAACGCTCGTGGCTATTTTGTTCGATTATCGGAATCGTAAGAATTATCGGAGTAATTAAGCAGCGGAATAAAACAAAACAAGCACACAGAGACAGGAGGATTTTTACTTCATTCGGAGCCTTGATCGACTCCTACTCGAAGGCCCGCGATCCTTGATCGCTTCCGGTGGGCAACAACTATAAGCTCGATAAAATGATTACAAGATGAAGTACAAGTAAATGGAAAAACTAGTTATACCGACGACAACAGTAGAATTTTGAAGCTTCGGGTCGTTGGAGACTTGTGGCAGCACTTCCGGGCGTCTTTCGGAGCAGCACGTTGAAGAGAGAAGACTTGGAATGCGTTGTTCTGAAGTGCTGGTCGAAACCCCCTTATAAAGGGTGTTCAAGGCGCCTCCATGCTGCCTGGTCTTCCGCGTAGATCAAAACTGACCTGGTCGAATTTCATCCATTCAAGGCGCCTTATATCCCTCTCAAGGCGCCTTCCAAGGCGCCTCCAGTGGTGCTTCGAAGCCAGCTCAGCTTTTGCACCCGAGGCGCCTCCAAGCTCCATGGAGGCGCCTCGGACACTGTTCATTCGAGGCTTTAGGTTGCTCTTTTGCACCTGCAAGATACGTTAGTCCCAAACACTATCCTGCAGCACAAAGTTAGCACAATAAACATGATAAATGAAATATAGACAGTCTCCGGACTATCCGAGTCTGACTTCGGATTTCCATCCGGAAATCCTAGGTCGACCCGACGCTTACTGTTCCCTCTACGGGGAACGCGTCCTCACCTACTCCACTCAGGAGATTTACCTGTTGCCAGTCGATCCTCCAGATCGACTGGACTTTTGCTCAGCACTCGATGCTTCCGGACTTTCTGCTGGACATCCGCTTCCCCGGCTAGTCTAGTCTTTCACCTGGTTCACGACACCAGGACTTTTCACCTAGGGTTACCACCCCCTAGGACTTTTGCCTGAAGCCATCGACCTGCCAAGACTTTCCGCATAGGGTTACCACCCCCTATGACCTAGGGTTACTGCCCCCTAGGGTTTTCCCTTTGCCTAACCGCAGCTAGGACTTTCCTGAAATCCTCAAGTAGACTTGTTAGACTACAAAACATCTTAACTTTGAATTCTTTGCCATTATCAAAACACGAGTTCGATCGTCGGATGCTTCCCGCACCAACAATCTCCAATCAAAGGAAATTTAATTCAATCAAGAATTAAAACCTTCCTAATTTGTTTCCGGAAATTTATAAAAATTTCTCCAATAATTTAATCCCTTCATGATTGGTTTATAAAAAGGAAATTTAATAAATTAAAATCTTTCTTTTAAACATGTGGATAAAAAGAAAATTATCTCTAAAAATTAAAATCTCTTTTAATCTACAAATAAGGAAAGATATCAAATCTTTTCTTAATTTTTGTAGAAACTAATAAAAGAGAATTATTAATTTTTTAAACTTTCTTTTAAATCATGAACATGGTTAAAAAGGAAAGTTTTTATCAAAATTAAAATCAACCTTTTAATCTACAAATAAGGAAAGAGATTTAGCTCTTCTCTTAATCTTTTGTAGAATCTTATAAAAGGAAAGATTTAAATTTTTAAACTCTCTTTTAAAACATGTTATCCACATAAGAAAAATTTTAAAAATAAAAATCCTTTTATTTTAATTTGGGCCGGCCACACCAAACTTGAACCCAAGCTAGGGCCGGCCACCTTGAAGCACCCATAAACCATACTTTGGCCGGCCCTAGCTTGGTCTCCAAGCTAGCTTGGCCGACCCCTATGGGATGGGTAAGAAGGTGGGTATAGGTGGGTATAGTACTCTATAATTAAGAGGCTACGATAGGGACCGAGAGGAGGAATTGGTTTTGGTCTCCCGATAGAATTAAGCATCCCGTGTTCACCCCGAACACACAACTTAATTTTATCAATAATAATTCATTCCACTAGAGAACTATTATTGAACTACCGCACCAATCCCAAATTACATTTTGGGCTCCTTCTTATTATGAGTGTGTTAGTCTCCCTGTGTTTAAGATAACAAATGTCCACTAATTAAGTAAGTTACTGACAACTCACTTAATTAATATATAGCTCCAAGAGTAGTACCACTCAACTTCATCGTCATGTCGGACTAAGTCCACCTGCAGGGTTTAACATGACAATCCTTATGAGCTCCTCTTGGGGACATTCTCAACTTAGATCACTAGGACACAGTTTCCTTCTATAATCAACAACACACACTATAAGTGATATTATTTCCCAATTTATCGGGCTTATTGATTCATCGAACTAAATCTCACCCATTGATAAATTAAAGAAATAAATATCAAATATATGTGCTTGTTATTATATTAGGATTAAGAGCACACACTTCCATAATAACTGAGGTATTTGTTCCTTCATAAAGTCAGTATAAAAAGAACGACCTCAAATGGTCCTACTCAATACACTCTAAGTGTACTAGTGTAATTATATAGTTAAGATAAACTAATACCTAATTACACTACGACCTTCCAATGGTTTGTTCCTTTCCATCTTGGTCGTGAGCTACTGTTTATAATTTATAAGAAACCGATAACATGATCTTCTGTGTGTGACACCACACACCATGTTATCTACAATATAAATTAATTGAGCAACTACATTTATCATAAATATAGACATTTGACCAATGTGATTCTTATTTCTAGATAAATGTTTATACCAAAAGCTAGGCTTTTAGTATACATCCTAACACCCCATCCTTCACGCCTTGCCTTCAGGAGCTTCCTTCGGCCTCATCCTAGTTGTCGGATTCTCCTTGCCAAGTTACACTAGAACTTATCTTGCCAAGACCACATGCTTGGACTTACATCCTTTGCCAAGAACACACTTGGACTTTCCAATTGCCTAGCTCCTCACCAGGACTTTCTCCTTTGCCAAAATCACACTTGGACTTTCCAACTACCTGGCTCCTCACCAGGACTTTCCAATTGTCTGGCTCCTTACCAGGACTTTCTCCTGCCTAGCTCCTCACTAGGACTTTCCCGTTGCCTGGCTCCTCACCAGGACTTTCTCCTGCATAGCTCCTCACTAGGACTTTCCAAATGCCTAACATCCAGTTAAGACTTTCACAGTCAAGTCTCCTGTCAACCTTGACCTACTTGACTTGTATTTTCATCAACCTGGTCAACCCTTTGACTATCTCTATAACCGGACGATTGCTCTAGCAATCTCCTTATATTGTCAAACATCAAAACACAAATCCCGACTCAAGCTTGACTCAACTCAAGCTTAGTCAAACTGGTCAAAATTGACCTAGAGAAATTGCCCCAACATACCCAACTCCAGCCTTCTCCTCGAGCAGCCTTCCTCCACGGTTTCTCATCCCTTGGACCGCCGCACAAGTCCTTCTCGTCCACAGGTGTACTCTTCTACAGCATCTCATCCTTCGGATGCATCGAGCCCGTCGACTCCCTTCCCGTGCCATCCTTTTCACTAGCTGCGTCTTCAGCTCGACTTCTTGTGTTCTTAAGCTCCTGCACACTTAGACATAAGGATCAAACACACACAGGACCTAACTTAACTTGGTTGACCACATCAAAACTACCACGAGGTATTTACAATTTTAGTAGATTGACCAATCAATACGATTTAAGAGATTGTGGGTCTTATAGTAGGAGTCGTTGAAAGTTCCAAACTAAGTAAAATTAAAAATGTATTTATTTTTCGCTGTGCTTTATTTTCTTTTATTTCCTTGTGTACTTAGTTTTTATGAGTTTTTAAAATTGAAAAATGAAGAGTTTTAAAAATATGATTCACCTCCTCTCTTACATTCATTTTCGATCCTACAATATCCACTATTTTGCTGACAAGATGAGCATTCGTTATTATCAAGAATTGCTTATTATTTAAATTAAATAAAATTTTTATTGATAACCTTAATCAAGATTATAAAGAATAATTCTAAAGTAAGTCTAATGTTTTTTTAATAGTACAATATTGAATATATTTTGTAAGGGGCATATTTAAAATAATAAAAATTTTAAAATATCTATTTAACTTTAACATTTTTGAAACGACACATTTATTTTTCATCTTATCCTTTCATTTGTCTCCTCGGATGAATCTAGTGACTAGCGCATGAGGTGTTGACATCATGAGATATGAGGTTTGAATCTCAGCAAAGTCGAGGTAAATGTCTCCCTTATGTGTTAGTCATTATTTTAAAGGCTAGTAGCCATCCGTGATTTACTTCCTCCGTGTTGGTCCTGAGACAGGTTGACAGGAGCGCTAGAGGCAAACGTATTCATCTTTTGTCATCATTCGAATAACAATATTAGCATATTCTTTGTCACCATTCAAAGAATAATATTATTATGTTGCTGAATTTTAAAGAATAATATTATTATGCTGTATAATTTATTGAATACTAAACTAGTGCTGATTTAAAAAAAAATAGTATCATAATAGTATTATTTAAAAAAAAAAATAAGTATCATACTTGTGTTATTCTTTGAAATACAATATTGGAGTGGTATTAATCTTTAAAATCTAATACTACAGTAAGACGGTTAATGGATAAAGTAAAATAAAAAATAAATATGTCCGCCTCTTTAAAAAATTCAACAATTTTAATTGCATCTTGTTTTTTTTATTCATTATAAAATAATTAAAGAATAATTAAAAAAATGTATGTAGATTTATTTTTAACTATTTATGTTTGTACAATCGAATGGACGAAATGAGTTTTCCTTCCTTTCATCGTCAATCTGTCTCACTCAAACGGTCAAACCTCTCCCTCACTCGAATCTCTCTCGTGTCACCGCGAGATCGCTCGTGCTCGCAAATGAAACGACCTTGTAGCCATAGGCTGCCTCGTTCACTCACCGACGAGCAACTTGGGACTTTCACTTATAGGCAGCCAGTCTTGTTCACGGTCGCGACCTTAAGCTGAGTTTTCTGGGTTTTTTTTCCCTCTTTTATTTTCTTACTCTTTTTTTTCTTTCTTCCCTTAGGTTTTTTTTTCTACCTAGTATTCTTCTCCTTCTTCAATCTATAAAAATGAGCTTTAAAATAATTTTTAATATACAATAATGTATTTTAAGGTACTTATTAAACTGCAAATCAAAATGCAGCCCTTTTATTTTTATTTTAGATTATTCTTTTATTGATAGAGGAAAAAAGGGAGCATTTTGAGGATGTTTTTTCTTAATAAAAACGGAGGCATCTGGATATTAATCATTTTAAAGGGGTTTTTTAGATTTTTTTATTTATTTTTTTTTGAAAATTACCCAATTCCTACCAACCAAATAGGGATATAAATTGGAGGATTTGACCGGAGAGGATTGATTCGGAGCTTAGCAACTCGAAGAGTCGAAGCAAGATGGGATGCTCGTTCTCTGGTCTGAGCGCCTTGTATGATTCCGCCAACGCCGGTGCCGACGTCTGGATCAACGAGAACCGCTTCCGGATCGTGCGGCAGATCGGCGAGGGCGGTTTCGCCTTCGTCTTCCTCGTCAAGGAGGTCGTCCCCGAAGGCGCCTCTGGTCTCGCCGGAAAGAAGTCCAGCAATCCCACCCACATATCAGGTATTTCTTCCACCAGATCCGATCGGTCTGCGCGCGTTCCTGCCAACCGTCGATCCTGGATCTGGCATGTTTCGATTGGACTTCGGCTTCTTGGATCTGGCATTTTGCAATTGCGACTTGGGCTTGAGTTCCATTCGTTGTATTTCTGCGCCAAGATCGTTTTCTTTTGGATTTAGTTTGAAGAATTGCAAATATGCTGTTTCCAATCGATTTGTGTAGAAGGAACCCTTTGGCAACTTTTTTTTTCCTCGTTCCCTTTGATTTTACTTGAACGGTGATTTATTTGACCAGTTTACAAAGCAACTAATGCAATTAGATATCATTGTACGATCGGGTTGATCTCAATTTTTTAGCATTGTACGTTCGCGCTAAGATCGCCTTTTTGGATCTAGCGGGCAATTGCTAATAGAATAATTTAGAAGGAAACCTCTTTTGAACTTTCTGATTTGCTCTTGATTTTGCTTCAGCGGTGCTTTGGTTGGCCAATTAATAAAGCTACAAGATGGGACACATTTTTTTTATATATATTTTAATGTTTGGACTGATGCTATTTCTTGTTTGTGAATGTCATCAGATCATGGAACGTACGCGATGAAAAAAGTAATCATTCAAACACAGGAACAACTGGAGTTGGTTAAGCAGGAGATTCGTGTCTCTTCCCAGTTTAGCCATCCAAATTTGCTTCCCCTCCTAGATCATGCAATCATTCCAACTAAGGTACTTCTGTACAAGTTGGAGCAATTAGTATGAAAATGTGAGGAGCAGAGGGTTGGAAAAAGAGAACTCTACTTAACACAATGAAAAACGACTTAACATATATGGATATTAACTTGAGTCAACAACAGGATAAAACCCATTCAGCTGATTCAAGATAGTTAGGACTCATAGTTTGTTTGTTTGTTGTTGTTCTTATGAACAATTACTATTCAGTGTTTTGAAAATGATTCTTCATATATGATCAAACAGTAAACCCTTGGTTGGACTAACAAAATGTATTTAATATCATTATATGAAAAGCATTATGAGATAATTTGAAACATTGGTGTTCAATTGTGGAACATTAGATAGATTAAAAATATCTCTACGTTGCTATGGAATTGTTCTATCAGAAACAAACGATTCAATAATCTTCCATGGTCAAACTAGTTTGTCATTACCCAGTCATTTTCTCTGAGGCTTTTACTAGTTTGCAAATCATTTACAAAGTGAGAAGCTCATAAAAAGTCAATTATGGATAGTTTATGGTCATCATGCATAAATAATTATTAAATTGCACAGTTTAAATCACGCTGTTGCATTTGTTATCAATTTCAGAAAACTGAAATCTGAACCACCTAGAAAATTGCTGTTGATTTCAGCTGAAGAAATCTTTTACAAGCTATCATTTTCATATCCTAGAAGCTAAGGGTTCCTTTTTGTACTGGTTAAGGGAAGATCCGAGATTTTTAGATACACTCATGCTACTTTTCTTACATAGCATAACAATGATTGGATGTATTTTCATTTTTCAGGACAAGCAAGGTGGTTCTCTGAAACATGAAGCCTACTTGTTGTTCCCAGTTCATCTTGATGGAACCTTACTCGATATAGTTACAGTTATGCAATCAAAAAGGGAATTCTTTCCGACTCTTGCTGTTCTTCATATTTTCAGACAGGTACATGTTTTCCTTTTAAACTTGAATGCATATTCTTTCATTATGCATATGTGCAATTCATAAGCTAGCAAAGTACAAAAATTATTCTGCATTTGACTTGTTCAATTGCTTTCCACCAAATTTATCAATATTGCAAGTTGAAGTGCCTAGATGTAATCTCTGGTTCTTCTCTATTATTTGTATTATGAGGTTGTCATAATTTGTTTGAATATGCCACTCCTTTTCAATAGTGAAGATTGTGCAAATGGCGCTTGTTGCCTTTTCCTTATTCATTGTAAGGTCTGATGAAACAAATACATATTGTGTAAAAATAAATTAACCAAAACCCTAAACAGTTTCAAGTGAAAAAAACTATGGATAATGATCCTGATACCTAATCACAAAAAGGATATCCTTATCACTTATTTCCTTCTGAAAAGAAGTGATTCATCAGGGTGGGCATGTTTTGTAGAAAAAATTGTTATTGATAAAATATTTCTAAATCAGTTTAATGAATTAAAAACATCAGGATACACCCAATCAAACACATCATTATCATCATCATTAACCCATGTTTGTCCCAACTTTTTGGATGTGTATACATGAATCTTATCCCTCTGTGTATTTTTTTTTTTTTCCTTTAACTGGGCTAAAAATCTAGAAAGTCTTTCCGTAACACAGATCCGTAGATGGAAGTTAAAAGTTGGTGATGATATAGCTTTGGTAGTTGGCGTTAGGAAGAGGCAAGAGAGCACAATTAGGTTCTTCCCAAGTATGACTTGTCAATCTGGAGATGGGTTCATTTAAGGCATTGGTTCCAGACATCCATTTGTTTTTTCATTGTCTAGATCACTGCCAGTGTTACACTTTTCTTAATCTATCTAATTTCAAGTAAAGACAGTAGGATGACATGTAATCCATTGCCTACAGCTTTGCGCTGGTCTGAAGCACATGCACAGCTTTGATCCTCCATATGCTCATAATGATGTGAAACCAGGAAATGTTCTCATCACTCAAATTAAGGAACAACCTCCTGTTGCTATTTTAATGGATTTTGGAAGTGCTCGCCCTGCTAGAAAAGAAATCCGATCGAGGTCAGAGGCATTACAGCTACAGGTATGAGTTAATTTTCTTTTAAGGATATTTACTTGTAGGAGTTATCCAAATTATATTTTTAAATATATCTGAATTGTACCATAATATCTCCAAGAAGGAAGGACAAATATCAAAACATTATCATTAAAGATACCTAACCTAAACATTGTGTGTAAAGGTACTACATTTGCGGGTTTTGAATCATAAACTTCCTAGCAAACATGGCTTGCTACCATCACCAAGCTAGAGGTGATAGTAAAATAAAGAGAGAAAAAAAAAATCAAAATATTGATAGTTTCAAATGCACTTGTAGAGTGCACCTTTCAAGATCTTTCTCTTTTAGGCTTCACAATGAGGATGCTCAAGAAGGATCTTTTCTCTTCGTGTCTCCAATCAGAAATTTGCCAACCCTGACCCCTTGTTTATCACAAACTCAAGTTTTTGGACATGTTATTAACTCACCTATTTGTCATTTCCTGACAGGAATGGGCTACTGAGCACTGTTCGGCACCTTATCGAGCTCCGGAATTGTGGGACTGTCCAAGCCATGCTGATATTGATGAGAGGACAGATATTTGGTCTCTTGGATGTACTTTATACTCTATAATGTAAGAATTCTTTAACTTTGCTTATTATGTTCAGACATTATCAGTTATCTCATCATCATGGCTCCTTTTCCAAGTTTATGCCTTTTCATGGAATTTTCTTAAGAGATATTCACAGAAAATTTGTACCTTTCACCAGGCAATATTTCACATGATTTTAAGTGAAATGATACAAAATGCATACTATTCTACTATTACAAAAACTCGACAATATTTAAGGTACCTCTTTCTTGCCTTGATAGGTATGGATCATCACCTTTTGAGTATGTGCTAAGTGAATCAGGAGGCAGCATACAGTTAGCCATCATGAATGCACAAATAAAGTGGCCATCCACGACCAAACCACCATACCCAGACACTCTTCATCAGTTTGTAATATGGATGTTGCAACCCCAACCTGCCGTAAGGCCAAATATCGACAACATAATCATTCATGTGGACAAGCTCATATCAAAGTATTCAGCTTAAGATAAAAAGAAATTGATTTCTCTATTGTTCTTTGCAAATTTGTTCCTAGTTCATATAATGTATTGGTGATTGTTGCCTATGGACTATGAACAACCAACATTCAACCTTGTTGCTCCAAAATAAGTCTCAATTATAACTTTGTTTTATCTTCCATCAGAGCTGTAAAACACTGTAACTTGATGACTTGATACGTAGATGTATCCATCTTAAGTGCCATTTTACTACCATATTATTTTGAGATTATCCAAGTCTCTTGTGATATTATTCTATATATTAGCTTTTGTGATATTCAATCTAATAGCACCAAAATAAGTTATATATATTTTTTCTCAAAATTTCTCATAGATTCTTCTGTAAAATACTATGACACGTTATGTAGATATATCTAGTTGTATGTTGTTTACTATGATATTGCCTTAATGTTATATTTGAAGAGACTAGGGGCCAATTAATTGGCAGACATTAGCAAATATAGGAGCCTTGGGTGAGTGAATCCTACATTCCAGGCTACTACGCACGAGTAGGGGTGATGGGGTTCGATGGGGTTAAATCGATCATAGAAGTTAAAAGTTTGGTTCGATTAACTTAAATTTTTATTTAAAAATTTGATTATTTCAGTTAAATCAATTTGATTTAAATTTTAAAAATTTAAATTTGATTAAACTGATCAACCGATTGATAAGTTCAAATAGATTGTTTAACAATCAATTGCTCAATTGTTAATTCATTGCTGGAAAACATCAGAAGAAGATGATGAATTTTTTTTTAAATTAATTCATATTTTGTCAGTTACAACATTGTCTATACTAGACACTTGCTACAATATGCCTGAGCGGCTCCAATGGCAGTGACCATACTAACCGCGACACTACATCTAAGTGCGGCTCCAGATGCAACACGACCATCCTAACAACGTCCCCACATCTAAGTGCGGCGCCAGGGACAACACGACCATCCTAACGGTGGTGCCACATTTGAGCATGGCTCCAGGGGTAGTATAATCATCCTGACGGCGACACCACATCTGAGCAGTGGGGCGACAGATACTCTGGAAGGGGCAGTAATTTTGTAGGTGTAATGCTTTCTTAAACTGGATCGGTACGGTTTACAAAAATTTGGTATACCAAAGTTTCGGTATATTGAATTTTCGGTGTGGTATGAGTTTCATATCAAAACTTTTGGTATACCGAAATTTAGTATGGTATGTTGTAACAGGAAAAAATTATGTTGTAGCAGTTCCTGGTTAGTAGCTACTATAACAGAGAAAATTGTGTTGTAGTAGCTATTGGTTAGTAGTCGCTATAATGTATTTGCTGAGTGAATTTTGAGAAGTCATAACTTTTAATTTACCAATGAGACGCACAATATATTAAATCAAAGCTCGTTCAGAGATCTTCAATTTGATATATTGTGTATTATATGGTTCATCCAGAATAAAAAATTATGACCTCTCAAAGTTTACTCAACAAACACATTGTAACAACTACTAACCAGTAGCTACTACAACTTAGTTTTTCCTGTGCTATTATAGCATCTACAAATCAATAGCTGGTACAATAGAGAAAATTATGTTGTAGCAGTTACTAGTTAGTAGCTATTGCAACGTATGCCAAGTGAACTTTGAAATATTATAACTTTTGATTCGGATTGAACCATAAAACATACAACATATCAAATCAAACCTCGTTCAGAGATCTTCGATTTGATATATGTATATTATATGCTTCATCCAGAATCAAAAGTTATAACCTCTCAAAATTTACTCGACAAACATATTGTAGCAGCTACTAACAAGTAACTGCTACAATATAATTTTCTCTGATGTAGCAGCTACTAATCAGTAGCTGTGACAACATAATTTTTCCTGTGCTGTTGTAGCATCTATAAACCAATAGCTGTTGCAAGCCTGCAACAGAGAAAATTGTGAAGTAGCAGCTACTGGTTAGTAGCTGCTTCAATGTGTTTGTCGAGTGAACTTTGAATGTCATAACTTTTGATTTGGATTGAACCATAAGACGCACAATATACCATAAGATGCAAAATATAATATTTTTATATTTTTGTAATAATCATTATATCGTAGCCATATCGTATCTTATATTTTCAAAATTTTCCGTATCATCATATTCATGTCGTGTCCAATACAATACCTGTACGTATGTATTGACGAGATGGGGAGAAGGAAAGGTTTGGATTAGCGTTGAAGTGAGCTGTGGCATGTGGGCCAATACAGAATGAGGTTGGGAAAAGAGAAAACAAACTAAAACCTATTAAAGCTCAAATCCTAATTAAAATAAAATAATTTATTCAGTATTTCGGTATATATCAAAATACGAAAAATAATAAATTGTATACCAATACTGATACCAAAAATTTTGATATGAAGAGTATATATCTGTATAATATGTACGGTATACTAAAATTTTTGATATTTTTCTCATCCTATGCTTTATATATATATATATATATATGTGTGTGTGTGTGAGAAATGAATAAAAAGCATAAATTACATATAAAATGATTGTAATAATCATCACTTATAATTCTATAATTTATCTAATATGGGGCGGCCAACAATAGAATGGACTTCTGGATCGTTCATCGTGAGTGATTTTCAATTTATTTTGACAGTCGACGAAAAACTTGAATTGACCATCACAAGAACTTTCTAATTTATCCTGATAATCAATAAAAAAAAATTTTTATAAGACTAGACTCATCGTCCCAAATTCAATATAATCTTGTTCATCATTTTATAATTCATATAATATGGCCCACGGATGGCAATAACTACACCAACAGTTGGTAACTGCGTGGTTATTACCTTTTCTCCAAACTAATTCATAACGCATTTTCCGTTTATTTCATTCTTTATAAATAACCATGCTTTCTTAATTAAACCCTCAAATAATTATACATTCTGAATAAAGAAACACAGGAAATTAAATTTATAACTTAAAGTCTAGTCAATAACAAAATGTTTAAAACAACAACATCTAAAGAAAAAATATATACATATGCCAGATTCAAAAAGGAACTACCGTTTCAAAGACTAGTTCATGTGGTTTAACTCCAAATCTAAGTGCGAATTTAGTGCCGAGATGAGCCCTCAAATCTTCCACTGCTTCGGTAACCTTTATCAGAGGAGTGTCGATTGCTTTCTGGTCGCCCTTCCTCTCTTGTGGCAGCTTCTTTTTTTCCTGCATCGAGCACGAATGAGCTCAAAGATTATAGAAAGATTACAATGCGGGTGACCAGCAAAGAAAACTATTGCAATACCGGTTCGGCCTCAAAGAATGTACTTTCGCTCTTCTTGTACCACTTCTTTGTCTCCTTTTTGAAGTTTATCATCAAACTTGCCGACGTTGACTCCAGCGATGTCATTTTTAGTTGAAGTAGCAATCACGTATGATTGGTTAACCCTTCTAAGGGGTACCCCATTAACAGTAAAAGGGCCTATAACATTTAGCATTTGAAAGGAAGTTAGTGATAAGAATAATTGATATATTGATACAGCAATATCTAAGCACACCACATGATCATATCATTGAAAAAATAATATCACATAGTAAAATTGTTACACCAACAAGAGATGATTCAAAATTCTACCTAGTGGAAACAAAGATGATATAATTTTAGAATCTTACACATCAACCTGAAACTTGAAATCACAAGTAGTACTCTACTAAATGGTGTTTTCGATTTGAAAAGCTCATTAATGAATAATTCTATGCTACAAAGTCCCTACGGACTACGGTACAAAATTATAAATTATACTTTACATTAAACAAGAATTGATCAATTTGAGATGAATTAAACAGTGTACCCCCCAAAATCAAAATGGTCATTCTAAAAAAACAATTGGTTCCAGTTCAATATCAGGAACACCCTGGGGTCAAGTCTAAAAACAAATTACAAAGATATAAGCAAAACCTACTATTAAATCATCGCCAAAGTATCTCGAAAATGGCAAGCGACAACATTCAGTTTTACATCATGGACAACTTACTCGATCAAAATGAAGTAATAAAACCTAAACAGATACAATCTTTACTTTTTATCAATGCAATCCAAAATAATAATACAACATGTTACGATATCAAACATAGATCAGTCAAGCCCTATCCAATGACTAAAACTTAAAAAATGGCATCAAAACTATAGCTGGCTAGTTAACTTTACAACAAAATAATTAGGCCTAACAAAGACCATTTGAGAGTGTTTTTCGTCTTCGTTCTATATTGAAAATGATAGTGCCAAGTAGTAGAAATGATTGACGAAATAAACAAAATACCTTAGATTATTCAATTGATGATGGAATGGAATGATTCAAGTTTACTTTCTTAAGGATGAAGAATTGACTTACCAGTAACAAGAAGTAACCCTACCGGCGAGGAGGATGAGAACGGTTCCTGGTGTGATGCTGGATCTATTAACCAAATCAGTGTAAAAATGACTGCATAATGAAATGATAATATCAAGCATCAGGAAATTAGGGAGGGATGGAACCGGAGATTGGCGGGCTTGGGTCTGCGGCGATTGGGCACGGGGGTCTTGACATCGTCGGAGAGGTAGAGCTTGGGGTGCTTCTTGGACGCGGGCTCGGGGGCGGTGGGCTTGGGGTCGTGCCGGGGAAAGGTTCCGCCGTGCTTGGCTTTGATTGCCCAGATCCCACGCTTGTGGTACATCTTCGACCGAGAGAACTTCCTGATCCCGCAGATCAGCAGAGGGTTACGGTTGTTGACCCTCGGCTGCGACGGCGCCATCGCGAAGGGGATGAGGAACGAGCGACAAACTGCGACGGCGCCATCGCGAAGGGGATGAGGAACGAGCGACAAACTGCGACGGCGCCATCGCGAAGGGGACGACGAGCGAGCGATGGACTGCGACGGCTTATCCCGCTAATAAGAAGGTGGTATGAGTATCATTTTTAATTAAAAATAATATTTAGTTAGTCGGATATTGAAGAGCTAGAGGATGAGAGAGGATGATGAAGGAGAGAAAGTACGATGAGAGGAGATGAGGAGAGAGAAAGTATGATGAGAAAGAGTATCATGGAAGATAATGTAAAGAGAGAAAATATGATGAGAAAAAAAATAAAGAAAGTGTATGATAGATAGATTGAGTAGTTAGAAAGTACGATGAGAGAAAAAGTGTGATGACAGAATGAGACGAGAGAAAGTGTGATAGCATAAAAAAAAAGTAGAATCTGTCACCCAGCGACCTCACACGTTCGGTCCCACTACCATCTGTGAGGAGGTAAATCGGGAAACTATAGTTGAGAAGAGAAAGTACGATGAAAGAGAATATGGAGAGAGAAAATGATATGAAAGAAAAAATTGAATAAGAGCGACGGCTGATCCCGCTAATAAGAGCATCTACGTCAGCTACCTTATTCAAAAATTTTACTAATTTAAGGATAACTAAAAATCCAATGCATTAATTACTCTATACATTTCTTAAATTTAGATTCGATGAATAATAATTCTCCAAATTTAGGGAATGAAATCTTTATCCTAAAAATAAAATAATATTTTTTTAAATATCTCTCCTTCCACTCAATCTTTTTAATTTCTCTCATTTCACTCATTCCATAAATATAATAATAAAAAATAGAAGAAGGAGAAAAAAATAATAAAAAAATTAAGAATGATGAAAATTTTAGGGTATTTGATATAGTGTGTAGTGAAAATGATTATCTAAATTTAATAAAATGTATCATTTACCTTAAATTTTAGATATAGTAATAGAGAAACTGATGTGGATGCTCTAAGAAGGTGGTATGAGTATCAGTTTTAATTAAAAATAATATTTAGTTAGATGGATATTTTTATCTAAATAAATTAAAATTTATTTTTTATCTTTAGAAAAAAATAAGAGAAAAATTAAATACTAGAGAAAGTTAAAAGTGAGAGAAAAATATGATTAGAGAGAAAATGTGATGTAAATAATGAAGAGAGGGAAAGTGTGACAAGAAAAAAATAAGGAAAGAGAGTGTGATGAGAGAGCATGATGAGAGGATGAAGAGAGAGAAAATGAGATGAGAGAGAAAGTGTGGTGGAAGAGAATGAAGAAATAAAGTGTAATGTGAGAAAATAAGGAGAGAGTGTATAATGTGAGAGATTGGGGAGAGAGAAAGTATGATGAAAGAGAAAGTATGATGATAGAAAAAGTGTGATGAGAAAAAATAAGAGAAAAGAGTGTGATGGGAGAGAAAGCATGAGAAGAGAAGATGAGGAGAGAAAGTGTGATGAGAAAAAAAAAAAGGGAGAGAGTGTCATGGGAGAGAAAGCATTGTGGCAAAAGGCGAATACGCTCACCCCCAGCGCCTCCGCCAATCCGTCTTAGGGCTAACACGAAGGAGGTAAATCACAAGCGATTACTAACCTTTGGAATAGTAACTAGCACATAAGGGAGGTATTTACCTTGGCTTTGTCGAGATTCGAACCCCAGACTCATGGTGGCAACACCTCATGTGTTAGCGATTAGGCTCATCCGAGGGGACGTCATGAAAGAGAAAGCATGATGAGAGAGGATGAGGAGAGAGAAAGTATGATGAGAAAAAAATAAGGGGTGAGTGTCATGGGAGAGAAAGCATGATGAGAGAGGATGAGAAGGGAAAAAGTATGATGTGAGAGAGTATAATGGGAGATCATGAAAAGAGAGAAAGTATGATGAGAAAAAAATGAAGAGAGTGTATGATGAGAGAGATTGAGGAGATAGAAAGTATGATGAGAAAGAAAGTGTGATGATAGAATGACAAGAGGGAAAGTATGATAGCAAAAAAAAGTAGAATCCGCCACCTCAGCGGCTCCACACGTTCGGTCCACGACCATCTATGAGGAGATAAATCGGAAAGTTGTAATTGAGAAAAGAGAAAGTATGATGAAAGAGAATATGAAAAGAGAAAATGATATGAAAGAAAAAAAAAATGAATAAATATATTAAGGGTATTTTTGTTCTAAACTTAATTCTCACTCTCATTTCCATCAAAACCCAAGGGAGAATGTGAGTTTTATTAATACCCAAGTTTTTATGTTTCATTCCAAAATTTTAATTACATTTCCATCAACCAAATATAAGGTTTGGAAATTAATTTATTTTCTCATTCCGAAACTCTTAAATCAAATGTCACCTCAGTGCTTCAGCTACCCATTGCTGCTATTTTATGAATATAAATGGGCCGAGATAAAATAGGGTTTTCTATTTGGGCTTCGACCCAATAAGAAAACTCGGATGAATGACCCATAACTCCTGTATTGGTTCGTATTATCCCGACGATCTAGTGGCTAACATATGAGGTACTGCTAACTTGAGATTTGAGATTCAAATCTAGGCATAGCCAAGGTAAATATCTCTCACATGCGTTAGTCATTATTTCAAGACTAGTAACCGTCCGTGATATACTTTTCTCCGTATTAACCTTGAAATAAATTCACAGAGATACTGAAAGCGAGCACATTTATCTTTTACCAACTTATATTGGTTCATGCCGTCTCATGAATATTGTGCGATAATAAGAAGTAAGACGGACCGGATTAACGGGATAGTTGGATTATTAAAAAAAAATTATACTGATTCCTGCCACTAGCAGAGTTTAAAAGGCTGAACTAATTAAATATTTAGTAATTCAAATTAAACGATACCAAAGTTGAAAAGTAATAAATAAAAGAACAAAAAAAACTCACTTGCTACACTACATACAATCATTAACACCTCCATTTGGCAATTGCAATAAGAAAAATGATGTTAGAATACATCACAGTTCATATTTAAAAGATGGCAAAAAAAGCTATGACGCTATAAGTTGTTTATGAACAGTGTGGCATAAACAATGGCTATATCTTCACACAGGCTGAAGCAGCAAAAAATAATTAAAGACTATTTTAAAAAAAATGAGATAATTATGTGTACATCACATGTTCATTAGCAGTGGTCCTATAGAGGATTGAAAAATATCATGTAGCTCATCCAGCACTTCGTTGGAGTGATGTTCGCAACTTACAAGGCTAACTAAGGACGGAAAAACAATGCGTAAGTTCCTTCGGAATGAATCCTGCCTCAAGCTACGTAAGACTTGCAAGGCCGAGACAAGTAGCGATGTCCGTGCAGCCAGTTCCTCTTTCTTAGCAGTGCCCAAAGGGAGTGTAGAGTGAGCTGTTGGACCAGCATCTGAAGTCTCATCGTTCTGTTGTTGTCCCGCACAGTTCAAGTAGATCTTGAATATTTTTTGGCAAACGAACACCACGAGTGATTCTATTTTCAGTTCGTTTGACAGAGCAGGATCTTCAGCAAGTATAGTTTGCAAGAATTTGAGCAGGTTCTCATAAGACTCGTTCTCGAAATGAATGACTGGTGGACCGGGAATCTCCAACAGGGAGCATGCTTTTTGCAGCTTCTGTTGGACGATGGTTTCACTGCTTACTTCGCTTGAATGCGAAGCAATGGATGTAAGTACGTCCAGTAGGATGCTAACATGAGCAGCTGAAAAGCACTTTCGATGAACTTCATAAAGCTTCTTTACAACCTATCAGCAGAAATAATTAAAATTTGTCATCAGGGGAACAACTTGTCAGACTCATTTGATTTTTTTTTTTAAAATCACATCACTGATCTAAAAGTTAAATATGATATGCATGTGCAGAAGCTAATTCCATGAGATTCATGATACCAGCAAGGCAACTTGAGAACCTAGCAATTGAGAGCAACTGTTATTATTTGCAAGATTTAACAACATCCTGGCACTAGATATACGTATTGAAGAAAGTGATTATGATAAAAAAAAAAAACTGGCGAGAACATAGCAATAGAAAAGAAATGGTACCTGTACAATCTGGAGCTGAACACTTATGTGGTTCTTCATTCTGACAATTGCATACGAGGCTGTTTCCATATTAGCCTCTTCCTCATCCTCGTTAATGTATTCGTGATCAGAATATTGATCCACACTATCCGGAATTTCAATGTCTTGCATGATTCTTATGATGCTAGAAAAAACAGGCAGCATTGAAGCAACTGACTTTTTTAAGGGTACCAAAATATCTTTCCATTCTTCTTTTGATAGCTTGCTTCCCAGATGGGCAGTCAAATGGAGTAGGGCAGCCATTCCTGTATTAGCATAATGCTTGTAGGGACTGCTAACAAAACTTGTAACAATACATACAACACTCCCAAGTTGTGAGCGCACAACATTGAAAAATCTGACAAACAGGTCGACTAAGCATTTTGCTGCCAAAGTATCTGTTTCAGATTTGGTAGAATCATCATTTGGAAACTGAGGATCATGAACCAGTAGAACTTGACCAACAGTTATATTCTGTGTATTGCTAAAAATGGGGTAAATCACAGATTTCAGGATATTAATCCAGAACGTGTCAGTAAAGAGGTGGCCATGGTCCTTCAGAATATTGAAGAGTACTTCTAGAGCACCTTTTCTGATAGCTGGCCGAGTATCAGACGTCAGCTTGGATAAACCTGAAAAGTTGTTGAATACTTAGTACAAACTACAGTTTCAATGGTGTACTGAGAAAAGCACAGAAAGCAAAAGGAAAGGGAAAATGAGTACCTTCTAGTAAAGGAAACCAAAAGAAAGCATGATCATCTTTTTCAGTCAAATTGCCATCCGAACCATCCCCATTTCCTAAATGACCCTCAGAATTGTTGTCGTAGCAGACAAGACCACCTTCTGCCAGTTTAACAGCACAGAATCGGAGGAATGCAATAGCATTGAGGCTTGCATCATTATTGAATCTGCTATTTGTAAATGCAATCAAGCACTTAACACAGTCAGTGAATGTTGTGGTCTCTGTCTCAGTAATGTAAGGAAAATAATCTCGAACTATTTTCTCTATTGTCTCAAAAGCTAACAGCACGATACTCTTACGTACATCTGAGGCAGCAGTTGTGAAAACCTGAACATAAGCGAGGCTTTAATGTCAGATGTACATAAGTAAATTTAAAAAGTTTTAGCCCAATATCTCACCATGAAGCCAAATTGGAAAAGAAAATTGGAAGGTGAAAAAACAGTAAAAATCTAGCATACCAAGAAAACACTTTTCCACCCTGACTTCACATGATTAACACGACTCAAAACCATCTGAGAAACACATCGAACAATGAGCTCACGAATTTCAGCCGAATCACTTTTCTGCATGACAACCACAAAAGGTTTCAAGAATTCATTCTGGAAATTATAATTAGCAAGCTCTTCACGCTCCAAGAATTTCATAGCCAATTGCCTTAATGCATCCATTACAAAGATTGCAACCGAGAGATTTTCTGATAATCCAACTGAAACAAAAAATTCAGAAAGAACATTCCAGATGCAGGACCAAACCAATCGGATTCGATTCATATTGTAATGTCTGCATAGGCAAAGGTGACGCCAGATTATACAGTTTGCAATCTTGTTAAGAAAAAATATTGTATTCACAGATATTTTCTAAACAACCATTAAAAGAATCTTACGCTATTTCAACTATTTTTGTGAGGCTGAAAACACGTGGATCAGTCGGAGATTGCAGTTCTGTCATAGAAACCTTGCACAGGGCCCTTACAAAAGCTACAATTGCATCACTATTCAATCTTTGGCTATGAGCAAATATATGGTTTAACTCAAAAGTACCAATCTGGTCCAACAGATTTAAATTGGAAATAAAGTTATTAATCTGATCTGGAGTAACTAAAGCTGAAGCCGTATTTCCCATAGATGCACTATCATAAGAACCCCCTCGAACCACTGCCATGACTGCTGGATTTTGAAGAGCATTTCCTTTCTTCTTCACGAATGTTGTTTTCTGTGCTCTGTCTTCTGCTTCATTAAGTGGTGCTACAAAAAATGAAGCATCAGGTGGTGCACCCTCTCCTAGCAGCTGTAAATGCTCGAACCGTGAAAGACATGTAAATATATGATCCCAGGATTCTTGCAGATAGTTACCATCTTCAATGGCAATTGATATTATAGCCTGTTGACAAAGAAACATACTAAAACACTCATTTTTTTTACAATTGAGACATACTGTTTTTACCAAAGTACGCAGAATGGTTTAAGAGATTCAAACAATACAAGCATCCAGACGTTCAAATCTAGATTTGATTTATATATTTGTGTCATGCAGTAAATGTGGTAAAAAGGAAGATTGTCAATTAAGTGCAAAGAAAAAAATCCTGAAGGAAAAAGAATGAATCTACCACGAATTTTTCCTAAGAACAATACCAGTATTCATGCAGCTATATATGTTACTTTGCTAGTCGATGGCAGATATTTTTTGTCGATGGACTATCAACTGTTGAACTAAGCATTGGAGTATGAATATAATTAGCTTTACTATGAAATGAAAATACTAAAATGAATAGGAGTGCCAGCCGTGCAACCCAAGATTCGAAAGATTGCACTTGGTCTTCAGAATGATTTTTACTTGATCTGGTTTCCACCATATACCATGTGACAGAAGTAAGAGATAATGCAGCTATCAAAGCCAAAAGCACATATATCTGGATTTAATTAGATTCATTGTTGACAATGCAAATAAGAATTAATTTTCTCCTTAATTGAGGTTTAACAAGGCAGAAGAAAAATATGCCTTTTCTAGGCTGTTTAGTCCATCTTGCAGCTTAATCATTGTGATTTATTCTATTTTATTCATGTCATACCTTTTCAGTTTAATGTTCAAAATCCATTAGTAGACATCCACCAATTAAAAGCAAGCTCAATGAGTGATTTAACAAGCAGACTTTAGCAAAACCAACAAGGTCATTTGCATACATATGTTCATTTATAATAATCAAGCCAGAGTATCTATGAGGCTATGGCTTATTGCCAGTGTGACCAATATTTATTGGTCTTTCACCAGAACACTACACACACACACACACACACACAAACACAAAGACATTTGGAACAAAGTCAGAGGAGATGAGCTATCAGACAGCCGATCATTGTACTCAACCTTCTGATTATTGATACAAAACCAGTACTGGTTCCATACCCACCCGAGCCACTGTGAGATGAGGCTTGTGGTCTTTGAAATGTTGGTATGTGAGTAAATGCAAAAAAACTGCATGACTGAAAGTTGTTCATGTATGTTCATTGAAAGGAGATAAGATTCTCTGCTTACAATTTTTAATTCAACGGCTAAGAGAATTCAATTTTTTTACTTTTAATCTGTTTTATTGGATCTCTGTAGCCAAGCATCAAAAAAATAATAAATTCTGGTCACCAAGTTGAGAGATGCATTATATCAAACAGAATTGTAGAGGATGAAAAGGAAATTTATGGAAATATCAACATATAATGCAACATGTTACTATCAGCTCCCAGTAAATGACCTTTGACAATTATTTTCAAGATAACATAGTTTACCGATGGATATATACTTAAAGTATTCACCTTAACAGCATCAACATTCTTCTGCTTCATATCAGCAGCACAATGAAGGTATGTGAATTTGGCAACAGATGTAACAAAAGCATCTCTTTGTGTCTGCATAAGCATCACTGAAGTGACATGAACTGCATATCGGAAACCTTGTAAACACTGTGCTGTGGCAGACTTGTCATCACTTTGGTCAAGTGTCATACTGAAAGCAGCCATCATGGGAGCCCAACAAGCCTCCATCATAAATCTTAGGATTGCAGTATCCGTGACAGTATAGAACATAGACCTAATCACCAATCAAATAAGCATAAACGAAAAACAGAATATTATATACAAATAATCTGAGATTCAATTAGCTTTCTTACTCTGATTTTCCAGTCTTTGCTCTAAATTGCCCTTGGATGTGCTTAATTAGTTGATCACTTGCACCTAATGCCTTCTCTTCATATTGTTTCCAATTGACCAAATTGAAAATGTTGTCAAACCCCAAAAGCTTGTTGATGCTGCTCGTCTGTTTATTTTGTGGAGCAGAAACATCAGCACTGATTTTTATTTCACTTTTCACAATTTGATCATACAAAGAACCAAGGTATTCTTCTGGTAAATCCTTTCCATCATTTATTCCTCGATTGTTGCGAATAAACTCAGCTTTTGACATCTGTTAATATAATGAGACACATTTTAGAGTAGCTGCATTTAACTTCCAAAGAACATCATCAGTAATATACCTTATCTTTAACCATGCTGTTGTGTGCATCAGTGTTCAACATAATCACAGAATAAGCAAGAACATATGCTGTATCTGCACTGGTGAAAGAACTTGGGCTGCATTTACAGTATCGTTCTGCAAACTTTTCCATTATGCGATCAATCTTCTGTGCTTCTCCAGGCAATCTAAAACCTCTTAAGAAGAACCTAATAGCTTCGCCAAAATTCATATTCTCAAAATTTATTGAGTCAACATAAGCATGCATGACTTTCAGAGGGAACTCTTCCCTTTCACCCAAGTAGTCTCCGATCATAGCTGCATTTAGGCCAGAAGCATTCTTCAAGAACGAAGCTACTTCTTCTGGAGATGCACCTATTTTCTTGGTTTTGATTAGAAAATCAATACCCTTTGAAGGTTTTTTATTAAACAATGCAACACCTTTCTGCAAACATAAGCCCAACACTAATCACTAATAGTTCACAAAACAAACTAACATAAGCTAAAGAAAGAGCATCATGTGTCCTTGCAGAAAAAGAAAAATCTTCACCTGAAACTCCAACTTATATGCCCTGCGTTGTTCCAATGAAGCAGCATCAGAGAACTCATGGTTTGCATCCAAATGCAGATCATAGTCAGTCACACCTCCTTCTTCACCATTCAAAGAGGCAAGGTTATCTGAAGAATGCTTATTTATATGTCTCTCTGGAGCAAAATCACCCAATTTCAGCTGCTGGTCCATCCACACACCCATTGACTTAATGATACAATTGAGGCACTTCACTGATTCAATCTGTAATGTGGTATCCTGAGCTGGGGATAGTGATGTCACTGACCCGGGGGGAACACCTAGAGCAGTCTTTAGCAGACCATTAACAACCCTGCAATTATCTGATGGAATTAAAAGTGAATTCATAGAAGAAGATGTCATCATCATACAACTTCACTTTACCAATCATATTTCTGTTACCAGATAAAGGAACAGGTTTAGGATCTTCGCTTATAAAAAGAGCAAAGCTTTATAAGTGTTGAATTATATGTATGATATACCTTTCAAAAATATTTGGCGCATTCACATCACAATCATAGTTCACAAAAATGTCAACCATAACCTGTGGGTCCTGGCAGATCTTTTCCAATAGGTTGAGAACTGTCATTTTCTGCAAAAAGCTAGGCTGAAGAACATTCTCAACGATTCGCAGGACAAGCATTGGAAAGAAAACTCCAACTTCCTCCTTCAGCCCTGATCTAAATTTCGACATTAAACCCATAAAAATAGAGCAAAGAAGCTGAAAAATAGTCATCATTGATAGGGCACTGTTCTTCAATAACGATAAGCAAAGGTATTGTTTGATTGCTCCAAGAAACCTACATAAAACATGAATCTGAACTTTTAATCAAAATCAAATTACAGAATAAAGAAAAAATTTGACAAAAAAAAAATCCCATAAAACTGTTAGCTTGAGATTGAATTAGTGGCAGACCTCTATTTGCTATTGTTTCCTCAAAGCTTATAGTTATAGACTATCTTGCAACAGAAAAATAGATTATACACTAGAGCTGCATATGAGAAATCCGAGAACCCTTTATCATGCTTATTTTTCAATAGTTCTTCAAACAGATTCATGAGATTAATTTAATGATAGGCTTGATCTTGTATACATTATTTCAAAATAATGCAGATTAAATTCAACTTTACTTGGAAAATATTTATATAAATAAATAATCAAAATTATATCATACCAAAGTAACTAAAGGAGGAATACTTGGAAATCCATTAAAAACAATCCTAAGGGAAGCCCACAAGATGATGACAGCAACAACAATATCAAACAGATACCTTAAAAGTGCCCACTTCGTCGGACAGGCACAGTAGGTTTCAAGCAAAACTCAGAATTTTACATACGGAGATCCTTATTAGATATCATCATGGTAGACTTTATGACAACATCAATAAATACATTAGCCACAATCCTTTCAAATGCATGGTAAAATTTTCCATTTTTTATTGTTAACAATTGATTTAGGTGGCGTTTGGTTTAGGGGTTTGGGAATCAAGGAATGGAATAATAAAAATACATGGTGTTTGGTTAATGGGTTTGGGAATAAATATTTTGGAATCATTCCTAAATAATTTGGAATGGACAAAACCCAATGAAATAGGTGAGTTTAGAATTCATTCCCATTCGGGCAGCTTTTGTTTTCCTGATAAAAGATTTTCTATTTTTTTTTTTTTGCGTTTTGTTTTTTTGCCCTAAACCCGACTTCGTGTGACAACAACATCCTCTCCGCAAGTCATTGTAGGCTCTTCGAGTGCGTCCGCCGCTGCCTCCTCTTTGACCTCGTCTTCCTCCCCTGCCGCCACACTCCACAGCAAGCTAGGAAGCTCAAGGTAATCCTTAACCCTAAACCCTTTGATGAATTGCTTGTTGTTTGTTTCGCTGTTTTTTTTTTGAATTATTGATTCATTACCCGTGAATCTTGTCGCCTTGAGGAAAGTTTTGTTCCTTATGGATTGTGTTGAGTTTACCTGATTGATCGTAGTTAGTGCGTAGATATTGTATCAAAGAATTTCTAGATGATTCTTCATTTCCATGTGGGCAATCAACTCTCAGATGCCTTTTACTCAATTTGTCGAATGAATTCACTACAGAAAAAGGGTCTTTGGATATTTGTTCGAAGCAATTTCAGATAAGATGATTATTAGCACGGGTTATTTACTTCCTTTTTAAATGCCTCATTGTGTCAGGAGGCATGAAGTTTTTTCCTTCAATTGTGTGTTAGTACTGAATTATTAGTGTTGGCATTCGGATCTGGAATTTATCCATCATCAAAACTATAGAAAATGATATATTGGTTGATAATGAAATTTGAAATTGTTTCTTGGAGGTTCTTGTTACCTATATTCGGTGGACTCACGCAAATAAGAGTTTTGTGTCCTGAGTTATAGTAACTTGTGTCATTGAAATATGAGAGGAATGTGGTGTTGAGATGTGATCATATGCTTGAGTTACCATTTTATTCGGCTTGGGATCAAATTTTTGTGATAATGCTGAAGGTCCTTATCCAAAATCATTATAAAAGTAGGATTTTTTATCCCTTCTTGCATTCTCAGTGTTAATTGGTTGTTGTGTAATTTCTAAAGGTTTCTATTTGAGTTTTGATCTTGCTTGGTCCTTGGAATTGTTTTTCTTCAGCTTTTCATTTTTTTTCCATTTGCAGGTCATCTCCTTCATATCTGTTGACCATGATAATCTGTACAGTCCGTTGACCATCAATTTTAAAGGGACTTCTAGTTATTAGGAATAGCAAATAAGGAAATAATTACCTTATAGGAATATTATGATCTATTTTAAGGTAAATATGATATTTGTTGCATTTGTATTCCAAAACCTTTGGCAAACCAAATATCAGTATTGGCAATCATACCTAATCAGAGCTTATAAACCAAACAGCAGCATTGGAATGACTAAACTCATTCTCATTCCAGTCTACTATCAAACCCATTTCCATTCCTGCACCTCAAACCAAACGCCCCCTTACTTTCAAAATTGGACAATATTTATGATCCTTCTTTCTGGTTATAAAAGGTTAGCACATGGTAAGCAAGCTTATGTCAGATGACATGCAATTGAGGATCTTAGTTTATATAGAAGCAGCAAAAATACAAACAATAAGAACAACACCAAGAACAGACCCATCTGCATTGAGAATTTTCACTAAAACAAGAACAAAGATAATAAGCCTTTTTTACTAATTACCACATCATTAGTTATATCTTTTTAATTATGACATGAGTTTTTTTTGTTCTCTAATATCTCTTGTAAGCTCTAATTATTCAACTTGTCTAACTGATATATAGCCTCTCAATGCTCATACTATTTAACATTTTATCCTATTTTGTCATCTATTAGGCTACATATAACTACTTGATAATATATTTCTGTTTCATCTCTCTAATAACCATACATTAGAGTTATTAAACCTAAATGAACTAGGTTTTCGATAAGAACCGAGCCACTCTCGAGTCATGCCAAAGTTTCAGTTTTGACTGGCATAGTACTATTTCGGTATCGTGCAAATGTTTCGATGCATGGTGTCGGTGATGAATTGGAGTTGAAGAGAAAGGAACAAAAAACATAGGAAGGAGTTTGTATTGAGAATAATTTTAAATTTTATATCATGTTGGACAAAACAATATTCGATAAATTATTGAAACTCAATATTACTTAGTACAAACAATGTCTCCTTCCTTTGCTTCATCTTCTTCCTCCTTTAACCTCCAATTTGTCACCATCAGCGTCATGCATTGAAGCATGATACTGGAACACTATCTTTCCGGTCAAATGATTGAAACTATGGCATGACTCAAAGATTTTGAACCTTGGATATGTTTCAACCGTTTCGTCCGACACAGTACAAGTTTGAAAAACCAACACTCTAACCATACCTTCCGCCACCCCTCTTCCCCCTCGCTAACTCCTTCAAGCTCACCACCACAGGCAATGCCTCTTGTGACAAAGCAGTAGTAAAAGAATCAAGCGCTTTCTCTGCCTCGACTCAAGAAATATTATTCTCTGCCAAGTCCTACCTCGATTGGTAAAGGTAAGGATAATTCAGTTTTATTTCATAGGTTTAAATATACTAGGATAATTAATTAAGGAGTTCAATTGTGATGTATGACATGACACATGAAATTGACAAATTTGTTGACTAAGATTTTACCATGTCAGTATTTAACTGTGATGGCATCAAGACATTGTGATAGATTTGTTACATCTTGAAATAGTTCATGATAGATTTGATAACTTATAAAGTTCATGATAGATTTTGTTAAAAAGGGCAAAGTTAAAAAAAATAGCACTTAACCTTTATTTTACTAATTCATAATTTGCACTTTGTAATTTTGATGCAAGTTATGCATTTATTTATGCTATGAAATAGTACATTTATTCTGAGACATAGTTCAATATTTATTTTCAATTGTCATCAATTTTTTATGTAATTGATAACATATTTTTGATGATCGAGACTTAGGAAAACCCTCCATTCATTTAACCATGTTAAGAAAGTAGGTTGGTATTTTTCCTAATAGCTTGAGCTCTTGCACCAGTTTGCTAGTCATTTGTATCATATAGATGATCATTGGCAATAATAGTACTTGAGTTGATTCAGTCTAGATTGAGCTTTAGCTACGCTATGAATATAAAATAATAGTGTTTTCGTAATTGGTCAAGCTTTCCGAATAAGTGGTCAATAAATCAGCTTTAACAAAACCACCTAGCCATTGTCCTATGAATAATAATATGTGTGATGGGCTCTATTTTCGGAAGATATGTGTGATGGGCTCTATTTTCGGAAGATATGTACGGGTTGACGGGGGCGCTAGGGGCGAGCGTATTCGCCTCTTGCCATTATGAATAATAATATGACTATGTTTCCTATGTTAAATAGGAGAATCCAAAATATCTAAAGATTTTCTCTAGAAGAAATTTTTATCTATCTATTCATCTTTCAACTTTTGTATTTATAGAAGTTGAAATTACATTTCTTAGCTTCAATTGTTTCAAATTTATTAGAAAGGGAGCTTTGGTGCATCAGTAAAGTTGTTGTTGTGTGACCTAGTTTTCACCGGTTCAAGTCACCGACACAGCTTTTTGTAATGCAGCTAAGGTTGTGTACCATAGATCCTTCCCTAGGAGACCCGACATTGGTGGGAGCTTCATGCACTGGGCTATCTTTTTTTAATTATTTCAAATTTATTCTTCCAAAATTCTAGTCAATTAACAAAATATCACATGTAAATAACATGCACAATAAAGGTGTGTCTAAAACATTAGTAATATGTTTATATAGTTGAAATTGATTAGCTAACCACTTATCCACATAATGAAGTTGTTGGGAAAGGAACCAATTTATATTTATATATTGGAATTGCCGCCGGGCACCAAATTGAGTTGTGGGTTCTTCTCTCAGATCGTGTCATCTCTTCCTTTGGTTAGTACTGAAGTGGAGACATGACTTGTGGCTTTGTAAAGTCATCTTGAAGGTATCTCAGCGTGGATACGAATTGAGGCAAGTCTCGTAAGACTTGCTAGTTGATGTTGTTTCTGTTAAACGTCATCTTATTCTACGATTATGTCTACACATGTATGTTCTTGTGGATGTATGCGATGCATGTTGTAATAATTTAGGAAATTATTATGCTCCTGTGTGTTTTTCGAAAATATATTTTTGTACGCGCATAGAGACACCAACAGATAGAGCCTCCTAACTCTAATGCACCTTCACACCCATCATGCCTTAGAGTACGACCTTATTTTGAAATTTGAGACTGTAGGATTGAAACCCTAGATATCATGTTAAAACCTGAGAGAGTGCCCAATCCAACCCATAATGCCAAGACACTTAAATGTCTTGGAATTAAAGTATATTTAAGAACCATATTTTCAGAATATAAGTCTAAAAGAGGGGAGTTTTCTTCTCCAAGCCACTTTCTCCTTTGACATGCCCCTTCAAGTTCAGCATCATTTTTAGAGGTGAGGGTCTGGCTATAACAGCATGTTGAAATTGATTGGCTGATCTCAAAAGCTCAAACTATTCAAAAAGAAACCACATTTATTCATGTGGGACCAATGGGCATGGAGCCTCCCTGCTTTAACACATACGGCACTAATCTTAAGAGAAGAGATAAGAAATTCTAATTAACCAATAATGTATATTTAAAGGTATTAGAAATTCGGCAATATATTTCCATTAAGTATAACAATAATGTTCACTATAAGCCTTTTGTCATATTCTAAACAACCACTAGATACTGATGCCAATTCTAAAACCAAATACCGCATTAATATGATTTTTTTATCTAGAAAGTAGTTCTCTATTAGTTAAAAACATTACATCCATAACTGGAATCAGAGGACAATATTTTCATGGGTGGAGTTTGCAGTTAACCTTACCTCTATACGCACATGGAATCATAAACTAACCAAAACATTCAACATTTTCCCTCTCTATACATATGAACTATAATCTCATACAAACATTCCATTACCATAGTCCTAAGTACATTAGTTACAGCCCATGGAGGATAGGACTCCATTATTCCAAATTTCATTCTATTTGTTCTCCATTAGGTTTAAATGAGTAGCTTAGTGATCCCTGACATCGGCTTCCTTATGCATCCATCAGGAATGCACAACAAAAACTGGGATGAATAATTCTATACTAAAGCTTAGTGGACTTTTTGTTTCTACTAGAATATTTAGTAATCCAGGCTCACCTTGTGGCTGATACTCTCAGTTCATTTAATGTGCCCCAACAAGATTATGAGTGACTAAAAGACTGTTTTTTATACAAAAAAGAATTATCCAATTAATCTGTTTGAATCACTTTTCTGTTGCAACTTCAAATTGATAATCCAATATTTCAGATGGTCACATAGTGGCAGTTAATGCTATGCATAGAATTATGGCATGAATAAGAACCCAACAAAACAAACTTTAATTATGATCATATGGTGTATCAGTGGCAGAAAGTTGGAAGGAAAATATGGGACGAAAAACACTTGCCTCTCATTTGCCCGCCAAAGAGGCCCAGCATTTTCTATTCCTATCTTTAGAAGCTCCAGTGACAAAACCTTCCCCCTCATCAAGAGAGGGTCCTCAGGATTCTCTTGTGCCGAGAACTTCATTGAGAGCTTGCACAAGTTTCTGAAAAGAAACAATCCATCCTCTCTGATCTTGCTCAGTCCACCGCCATTTGCAGCAGCTTCTTCCTCTGAATCCGGCGGCATCAAACCCTCCTCCTTGTTTGATTTAGAAGGCAGAGGGTCTGCATCGCTTCCCGCCATTACCTCATTAATAAAATTCTGCGCAGACTGCACCAGAGTTGAATCATTCAAGTTCCTATCAGAGAGATCCATCATGTCGGCAATGGAGACTATTCGGATCCTGACATCCGTGGAATCAGCCTCCGTCCTAGCAAAAACGATAACGACGATCTGAGCCAGTACCAACTTGGCACACAACTGATTGGCTCCGCTCTGGCTGCCAAGGTACACATTGTAGCAGCTCCGGATGATCTGGGCCAAGCATTCGTCGCGGATCAGCACGAAGGGTGAGCGGGCGGAAGCAATAAGGACCCTGAGCATCGCGAGTTCGAGGGCCTCATCGCCGATCCCTCCGCAGCTGCAGACTGAAGCGAGGAGTCGAGCGGCGGAGGAGCCGGGGGCATCGTCGCCGTCGGCTGGGAGGTTGATGTCGCCGCGGAAGAGACCGTGCGAGAAGAGCTTCTGGGCGCACTCGAGGGCGGTATCGGCGACCTTGGGGTAGGCGGAGTCAATGGCGAGGACGAGGGGGTGGAGGACAGAGTCGGCGTCGGAAGGAGGGATGCCGAGGAGGAAGGAGGGGTCGGGGGAGTCGGGGAGGGAGTCTAGGCGATCTAGGGCGGACTTGCAGACAGCGACGAGGTTGGCGTGCTTGCGCCAGGCGGCGTTCTTGATGATCTTGTCGAGGGCGGGGCCGAGGACGCGGCCGGAGCGGGAGGTCCCGCCGAGAGGCTGGAAGGAGGTCATGGCGATGGGATCAGATCGGAGGAGACATTGGGAGGAGAAGATGAGGGAGGAGGATCGCCGGATCGAATCGGGAAAAGATGGCCACCGCCGAGATGGATGGCATCGGAAGAAATGAACGAGTCAGCGAAAGGAAAAGGGTCGGAAAATTCGAGTTGGGCCCTTCAGCTATTTTTGCTCATGGATTTTAAAGAGCTCTCCGCCCTGTTTACTTCGCTGGTTTGGAGAAGGAAGGAACGGATCCATCATTCATCGCTCCATCGAGCGATTTTGCTCCAAAGTTGATGTCCTTCTATAATCACGGTGAAAGACTTTTTTTGTCTGGCTCTGTTCCTCCGAAAGATGGAAAGGGAAAAGAAAGTAATTGATTGGTGAAAAAAAAATCATAGGAAATGATAATAGAAAGGACAGAGAAAAATAAAATTTATAAGGGGGAGAGAAAAGAAAAATCTTTTGTAAGGAAGGGAAAGAAGGGAAAAGAGATGGGAAAGAATATTTAAAAAAAATCACGGGGTGTCATCCTCAATTTGCTTGTCGCATTCTTCTTTCCATCACCATCACCTATTCCTCTGGCAATCATCGGTTCATCACTCATGGCGACATCTGTTTCTAGCACAAATTTCACGAAAGGGGGTTTATGCCTTCGTCGTCACATCTGGTGATATCGTGATGACTTGGAAGGGCAGCTAGCGATACTAGAGTATCTCCACTGACGCCCGAATGTTAAGGAGTCCAACGATGAGATCTCTTCCATGGCCACCAATGCAACTGGAGAGGTTGTCTTCGAGATCTTCGGACCTTGAAATTAAACCACACCAGAGGGTTCCAAGTCACCAACTATGCCTCCCCAAATTCGTCGACGATCTTGGGAAACGAGTTTGAGGCGCTAAGAAGTGATTACGACCTTCCCCGATCTTGCCTTTCTCTTCCCCATCTCGGTTCTTGTTGTATACTCCCAACATTGTGAAGGAAGAGAACGTTGCCTGAGGCCGTTGATGCAGTCACGTGAGGTCAGTGGTGATTGTAAGTATCTCGGGTTAGTTTTGATATTGATCAACCTAGTTAAGTTAGGTCTTGTGTGTTTGATACCTTGTATCAATGTATACAAAAACTTAGAAGCACAAGAAGTTAAGCGGAATGCTCGATAAGCAAGAAATATAGCATGGAAAAGGAGCCGACAGACTCGGTGTGTCCAAGGGACAAGGAGTTGCGGAAGAGTATACTGATAGAGTGAGAAAGACGCACACAGTGTATCCGAGAGACGAGAAGTCGAGAGGAAGTATGCTCGAGGAGATGGTCAGAATTGGGTTTGAATGAGCTCAACTCTGAACGATCGAAGCATCACCCAAGTGAGTGGAATCAGAAAATGGTCAACTCGAAAATTGATGAGGCGCCTCCAATTGACTAGAGGCGCTCCACTGGTTCGAAGATCTAAGGTGCCTTAGTTGATTGAAGATGCATTTGATGAATAGTAGTAAAGGTGCCTCATATTAACAAAGGCACCTCAAATAACCTTGGAGCAGTTGTCGTGGAGATAAGTAGTAGAGGCACGTTAGCCAAACTGAGGCGCCTCCAATGAACCGAGGCCCCTCCAATCCGTCAAATCAGAAAATGAATCTTGTGTGGAGATAAAACTTTATTCAGTTGAAAGCGCCCTGGACCACTCGAGGCACCTTGAATTGTTACGTCAGCAAAATGATCACTTTAACCAAGAAATTATAAAATGGTGCCCTGGAGCTAGTTGTAGACAACACACAGGTTCTTAAACTTTTATATTTTGTATTGAGAGTTCAACTATTGTAAGAGTTTTTTTTTGCCTCCAACTTTTATCAAAGAAGGAGTTTCTTTTGGAAGCAATTTTGAGGATCCGGTGTGACCATGAGTTTTAATGTTTGGGTAAAGAGTTAAAGTTAGGTTTATCCTTGTATTTGATATGTGTATTTGAGTTGTGCAGGTTTGCAGGATACACATATGACTTAGCTTAATGACTTCCGGTATAGTGAATGATGGAGCATCTGAGGGACTATGGATAAGGCGGCAAGGACAAGCTAAGGGAAGCGCACTTCGAGGCATACATGAAGGATGATATTGGGACAAGCTATAGGCTTGAATGCATTCGAGAGACGAGAGCCAAAGGAAGAAGGCTTGAAGGCAAGAGGTCAAGGCTGCAAGGAAGAGTCAAGTAAGTCATGAGGGTCCGAGTGTGAGAGAAATGTACTCGGGAAGGGAAACCCTAGTTTTAGGGTTGTACCAATCGACTGGTTATGGGAGTAGTCGACTAGGGCAGGGCACAGAATGCTTCTGTGCCCTACAGATGAAGGTATTAGTTGACTAGTGATGTCACCAGTCAACTGGTAAAGAGCCATTAGTAAAATTACGGGTTCTACGGAGGACTGTTGGCCAACACCAGTCGACTGGTGCAAGCATCAGTCAACTAGTAACGGTAAAATTATTAGTATTAGCTCTAGTACCAATTATGAGATGGTTGTAAAGAGCTCATTTTGTATCATATTTCATTATCAATAAAAGGCAAAGTTGGTTATTATATTTATTTCAGTTTAGTGTCAAATGAATAAGTATAATATGTCTTAGGGTAGTAGATTCTAATCTACAACATATCGATTGGTTGAATTGATAGTGAGATATGTAGATATATATATAAAACACTACTCTAAACTATTCATAGTCAAGCATTAATATACAAGGATAATATTAATGCATTAAGACTAACATATAGGTCAACGAATGACTTAATCTCACAAGTCATGGATATGAAAAATCAGGTTGACACGTGAGTATATATTAGAGAATATATGTTGGTCTCCATGGTTGTTTTGATGTGATCAACCAAGTTAGGTTATGTCCTATTTGATTTTGATCCCTGTGTCTAAGTGTGCAAGAGCTTAGGAGCGTAGGAAGTTGAGCGGAAGACGCAGCTAGCGAGAAGGACGGCATGGGAAGGGAGCCGACAGACTCGGTGCGTCCGAAAGATGAAAGAGTTGCGGAAGAGTGCACTTATGGATGAAAATAATGTGTGCGACGTTCGAGGGACGAGAAGCTGGGGCGGAAGCCTGCTCGAGGAGAAGGTCAAAAATTGGGTTCAGGTGAGCCCTATTTCGGTTGATCGCAATCACCCAATCAAATGGAACTTCAGAAGCTGAAAAGGAGAGGAAGAAGTGCTGGAAAAACTGCTGCAAGCGCCCTCAACAGTTGTTGAAGGCGCCTCCAACTTCAGCACGCTGAAGACGCCCTTAATGGCATTGAGGGCACTCTCAACAGCCTTGGAGGCGCCCTCAATGCCTTTGAGGGCGCCCTCGACCTGGCCAACTTGGTCGTTGACGAGCGGATAAAGTTTTATCGCTCATCCCCTTGGAGGTGCCCTCAACCCCTTTGGAGGCGCCTTCAAGACTCGAGATAGAATTTCCAAGAGCTATATAAAAGCCCCTGGAGCTAAGAATTAATCATTCAACTCTGTATTCAATTTCCTAGCAACTCTTGAGCTCTTTAAGTGTGTAAAAGACTTCCCCACCTATAGAGAAGGAGATTCTTAATGCGTTGTTCAACCGCCTTGGATTAACAAGCATCTAGGTTGTAACCAAGTCAAATTGCTGAGTCTTCTTTCTTTCTTTTCTGTTATTTGATTTTATTTTACTGTTGATATTTTAAGAGTTGAAAGCACGAGGAGGGTATATTTTATTTTGCAGGCAATTCACCCCTCCCCTCTTGCCGGCCCCGCTGCACCAACAAGTGGTATCAGAGTCAGACCGCCTCAGAAGGACTGACCGCCGACTGAAGCATCAAGATCAAGACGATGGCCAGTGTAAGTATTCATCCCTTGAAATTCGATGGAGACTTCGCTACATGGAAACACCGAATGGAGGTATTCTTCAAAACAGAATTTGATATTCTTTTAGTTATGAAATATGGTTTTGCAGTCCCTAAAGATAAGGAAGAATACAACTGGACGAAAAAGGAACAAGCTGATTTCATGGCCAACGGAAAGGCAAAGTTCCATCTGCTCAGCGTTCTGCCACCCCAGGAGGTAAGTCAGATCGGAAGCTACGACTCCGCCAAATATCTCTGGAAAAAATTCCTGGAGCTCTACGAAGGCACCTCAAAAGCGAAGTTAGCAAGGTGCGACATTCTCCAAACTCAGCTTACAAATCTCCGGATGAACAATGGCGAGAAGGTAGCGCAACTCCAAGCAAGAATCAAGGAACTAATAACTCAACTGAACAACCTCGGAGAATCGATAACAAACCGAGACTTGATCCGGTATGCGCTCAACGCCTTCCCAAGAACTCCAGAATGGGCGTCCTTAGTAGATGCATATTATATCTCTAAGAAATTTGAGGTAAGTACGTTAGAAAATTTATTCTCTACCTTCGAACTTCACGAATCTCGAATTGCAGAACCTAAACAAATAGAGAAGTCAAATCTCAATGTTGCCCTACAAGCTGAGATGGACGATCCCGACTCTGAAGCGTCAATCGACAAAACTAAAGTGGCACTATTGGTAAGAAAATTAAATAAGTTTATTAAGACTAATAAATTTAGATCGCAGTCGAGAAAATATCAACGTAACATAAGGATGGTCTGATGATACAACTGCAACGCGGAAGGACACATCAAGGATGACTACCCAAAATTAAAGAAAAGGGACAAGGAGAAGTCTCAAAGACTGACGTCCTCTAAATGCAAGAGTCTGAAGGCTACATGGGATGAATCATCATCCTTCGAATCAGAAGTCGAAGCCTTCTCAGGAGTAGCACTGATGGCCAACCATCAAATTGAAGAAGAAACCAGCTCAGAGATGAGCATAGATGAAGGGAAAGAATCATCAGAAGAAAACTACGATAAAGGGGGAGCATCAGAAATAGAGGTAAATGAGGTACGTACTCTAACCCCTAAACAGTCTTTTCAATTTATCAAAATTCTTACAAAAGACTTAATAAAATCAGAAAAAGAAATTGCTGACTTAAAATTAATATTAGATAATTTAAAATCAAAAAATGATATTTTGAAAATGCAAATTGAAAATATGAAAACTAATGCATGCTTTAAACCAAACAAATTTCAAAAATCAAAGCTTAGAATTTATGGAAAGTTTAAATGGTATATTGGAAAACATCAAGGACAACTTAGAAAAGTTCCTAAAAGTTATGTACCTCCTAAATACTTGATTAATCCAGTAGGAAGGAACATATACTGGGTTCCAAAATCTTTTCTAGATTAAATTTTTGTAAGTTAGCACTTTCAGTAAGAAAAATTAAACAGTTAATTTCTTTATGAGGTTTTGTGTAAGAAAGTGGTTGTTGCTCCAATAACCAAGAAGGCCTAGTGCCTCGCCACTATCTGGAAGTCAAAATATTGAAATAAAATATTTAATTAACTTACTGATAAAGTATGAAAATAGAAATTAGACAATACTTTAACAAATTTTTTTTAACATTTTTTTTTGGAAATTTCTTAAAAATATTTTGTTTAATTTATCTAAAAGTTAGAGTTCTTTGTTAACTTAGAATTTATTTTGAAAAATTCCTACCCCGTTTTTGTTGTGATCAAAGGGGGAGAGATAGGAACAAGTTTAGGGGGAGTTAATATTTTTAAAAATTAAAAAAAAATTTGGATAGGAGCAAGTTAATATTTTTTTACTTAGAAAATTGTAAAGTCTATTATTGCAATCTTTATGCTTAAAATATTAGTTTAGTAGTTTCTTTAAATTACTTCTTGTTTGTTTTTTCCCTAACTTGAACTTGGGTTGATGCACATCAAAAAGGGGGAGATTGTTGTTCCCCGTGGTTGTTTTAATGTGATCAACCAAATTAGGTTAGGTCCTGTTTGATTTTGATCCCTGTGTCTAAGTGTGCTGGATCTTAGGAGCGCAGGAAGTCGAGTGGAAGATGCAACTAGTGAGAAGGACGATACGGGAAGAGAGCCGACGAGCTCGGTGCGTTCGAAGGATGAAAGAGCTGCGAAAGAGTACACCGGTGGATGAGAATAACATGCGCGACATTCGAGGGACGAGAAGCCGGGGCAGAAGCCTGCTCGAGGAAAAGGCCAAAAATTGAGCTCGGGTGAGCCCTATTTTGGTTGGCCGTAATCACCCAATCAAACGGAACTTCGGAAGCTGAAAAGGAGAGGAAGAAGTGCTTGAAAAATAACTGGAGGCGACCTCAACAGCCGTTGGAGGCGCGCCCGACTTCAGCCATTGAGGGTACCCTCAACATTGTTGGAGGTGCCCTCAATGCCTTTGAGGGCACCCTCGACCTGGCCAACTTGGTCGTTGATAAGTGGATAAAGTTTTATCCGCTCATCCCCTTGGAGGCACCTCAACCCCTTTGGAGGCGCCCTCAAGACTCGAGATAGGATTTCCAGGAGCTATATAAAGGCTCCTAGAGCCAGGAATTAATTATTCAACTCTGTATTCAATTTTCTAGCAACTCTTGAGCTCTTTAAGTGTGTAAAAGACTTCTCCTCCTTCAGAGAAGGAGATTCTTAGTGTACTGTTCAATCGCCTTAGATTAACAACCATCTAGGTTATAACCAAGTCAAATTGATGAGTCTTCTTTCTTTCTTTCTTTTCTGTTATTTGATTTGATTTTACTATTTCTATTTTAAGAGTTGAAAGCACGAGGAGGGTATATTTTATTTTACAGACAATTCACCCCTCCCCTCTTACCGACCCCGCTGCACCAACAATATATATTGAATGTCCCGCCATGAGAATATTTCATGGATTGTTATATGAGTGTCATAAACATTCTCATATGACTATTGGTATGAATAGTCCTTAGACTTAAAGTCACTTTAGTTCCCTATATAAGGCATTGTATACTTTGGTATCGACAAACGTCACCTGTAATAGGGTGGACTATAAAGTTGATCACTGGGTATGCAATAACTTATGTGGAGGGATATAATTGATGTAGATGAGATCTATCTCTTCCATATGACGGAAGTGATATATGTGGGCTCCTTGATTAGCAGGATATAAGAATGCTTGACTATGTTCAAATGAGTCAATAAGTGATATTGAGCTTATTTGTTTTAGTGTGTCTACTTAGAGATCAAGAAACACAAAAATTGATAAGAGAATGACACGATCTATGCCTAGATAATAACCACAGATAGGTTAGGTCGGATCTCGACATTCTCATCATTTGGGTAGCAATGATGCCTTGTTAGATGTCACTCATTTCTTATGTATCTAAAATAGTTTTAGAGACATTGCCAACGTTACGAGAACCTATTGGGTCACACACAAAAAACATATTGATTTGGAGATAGGTTCATTTTAGTTTGACTAAAATGTGATGAACCATTGGATGAGATTATTTTAGTGATTGACACTTGAGCTACTGGGAGATTGTTAGTATTAGCTCTAAGAGTCAATTATGAGATGATTGACACATCCGGATTAAAATCATTGAGTTAGACTCAAGTGAACCCGACCATATGGATTCAATCTAATAAGAATTAGAGTTAACTTAGACTCAAGTGAATTCATTCACTAAAGAGGATTAATAGAGATTAATGAAAGATTAGAAGAATTAATTTCGAAATTCATTTAATTTTGAAAATTGAATTAAAAAATAAACAGTTTCAAAATAGTCTTAATGGAGTGCTAATGCTTATTAAGTCTCATTAAGTATTTTCATTGGATGAAGTACAAAAGGTATTTTTCTCTCATTTTTGAGTGTGAATTCATTCTTCTTCCTCCACTCTCCTCCATTGGCCAAAACTCATCAAGAGGGTTGCTAGCACAACCTTAAGTATTGGTCTTCTCCATTTTCTTGTGTTTGTGTGGATTCCGAAAGAGGCATGGACATGTGATCGTGCTGAGATCCTAGTTGTCGGGAGATCGAGTGCACGGTTCAAAGGTATAACTCCCTATTATCATGAAACTTAGTATATGTTGTTTTCTTCCTTCACATGGATCTCCTGATAGGAACTAGATGTTTTTCGTTGCACTTTCTGCGTGTTTAGCATCTTAGTTCCTTAAAACAATCAACTTACTAATTTTCCCAAGATCTATATAATGGAGCTTAGGGTGGCTGGTCTTGGTTGACGAAATTAGACTTGGTTAAAGTCTAATTAGAGTATCTAAGTCTTAGTAGCAATCTGTGTGTTCTTGGTCGAGTTATGGCGAGGTTTCTCCATCAACAAGGAGGATTGTGCTAGCAGGAGTTTCCGGGGACTAATCCACCAATGAATAGGAATTGTCTACCTTAGGATAACTGTGGAGTAGGAGCTTTATCTTTGAACCACGTAAATCGTTGTATTTCTTTTCTTGTCTTTAGCTTTCATATTCGTATTTGTATTTGCTTGTATTTTCGCTGCATTAACATATACATAGGAAAGTGAATGTTTGAGGTGACCAAGCTATTCAACCCCCCTTTTAGCAGCTCTAACGATCCCTAATAAATGGTATCAGAGTCATAATCTAGACCAGATGCCATGTGAGGTGACCTTGAATGAAGTTGAGGATAGGCCCGGAGCATGTCAAGTTGACCGGATGCTTGCGGGGAGGCCTCGAAGCAGATCAGGGTGATCGAATACTCGCGGGGAGGCCCATAGTAGGTCAAGGTTACCGGATGTTCACGGGGAGGCCTGGAGCATGTCACAATGACCAGATGTTTGCGAGGAGGCCCATAGCAGGCCAAGAGTGACCAGACATGGATGCTCGCAGGAAGGCCCGGAGCAAGTCAAGGTGACCGAATGCTTATGGGGAAGTCCCGAAGCAGGTCAAGAGTAACCAAATGATCGCGGGAGGGGGGACCATGAGAGTAATCTCCTTGCTAAGTAGAAAGCAAGAGAAATTGTTAATTAATATTTATAGGTTATTCACCCCCTCTAGCCGATCCACCCATTTCAATAAGTGGTATCAAAGTTCAACCGTCTAAGAAGGACTAACCACCCACTAAAGCAATAAGAAGAATGGTCGGATCAAGCGATCATCCACCAAAGTTTAAGAGGGAGTTCACTCTTTGGAAGAGTCGAATGGAAGTATTTTTCAAAACCAATTTCGATATACTTTTAACTATTAAATATAATTTTGAAACACCCAAGGATGAGAACAAAGAAGAAAATGAAAAGCACAAATGGAACAAGAAGTAACAGACCGACTTTGTAGCCAACGACAAGGTAAAGTTTCATCTGCTGAGCGTACTAGCACCCTAAGAAGTAAACCGGATTGACGCCTACGACTCCGCCAAAGAATTTTGGGAGAAGTTCCTGGAGCTTCATGAAGAAACCTTGGAAGTCAAACTAGCAAGATGGAACCTGTTCCGAAATCAACTAACCATCCTCCGGATGGAAAAGAGAGAAAAGGTGGCTTAGCTGCACATAAAACTCAAGGAGTTGATCATCGTACTCTCCGACATCGAAGAAATGGTAACGAATCGAGACTCAATTAAATACACTCTAAATTCTTTTCCAAGAACTCAAAAGTTGACCTCGATTTTAGATTCGTATTATATTTTAAAAGACCTCGAGATAAGTAGTTCACAAGAATTATTTTATACTTTCAAATTACACGAGTCAAGATGTGCAAGCTCGAGAAATAAAGATAGGTCAAATCAAAATCTAGCACTAAAAGCCAAGAAGATCGAACTAGATTCAAAATCATTACCTAACGAAGATGAAGTTGTGTACATGATAAGAAAATTCAATAAATTTTTCAGAACTAACAAATTTAATAAGACACGGGCTAAGAAGCTTCTACGAGGAAAAAGGAAAGTGAGATACTACAATTGCGATGAAGAAAGACATATCAAGGATAATTACTCCAAATTGAAGAACAAAGAAAAAGAAAACGGACAAAAGGTCGAGAAGGTTCAAACAAAGGAACCTCAAAGACACTTGGAGTGGGTCATCGTCAGAGGAGCCCGAGATAGAAGAATATGTCGAATTAGCACTAATGGTAAGACACCAAGATGCAGACGATGAAGACACCTCAGAAGAGAGCATCAATGAAGGAGGAGCACCCACCTATGAATCTAATACGGTAAGTGAGGTACGACTCTTACCCTCTAACCAAGTGTTTGATGCTATAAAAATATTTTCTACAACCTTATACAAATTACGAACAAGTATGTGGATCTAAAAAGGATTAACACTGACTTAGAAATAAAATAGAAAATATACGCTTCAAGGTAGAGTTTGATACAATTCAAATTGAAAATACAAAATTAAAATTTTAAAAAATTAAATAGAAATACTAGAAAAGAATTATTCATGCCCAAATTTAAATTTCTTGTGAGTTTTAAAATTTAAAATTATGAAAGATTTAATTGATATATTAGAAATGGGATCAAATTATCAAAATATCAAAATATGATATTCCATGAAAATATCTTACCCATACAATAGGTAGGAATTTGTTTAGGAATCCAAAATCTATTTTGACCTATTAGTTTTTTCTAGAAATTTAATTGCTAAAAATAAATTTGTTTGAATTACTAACATTATTGACAAAATAATTTTTCATAAATTTTCTGTTAGTGTTTCTTTATTTAAATTTTTCCTAAGATAAACAAATATGTTATCTATTAGCGGAAAATTTTCAAATATTTTGTGACTGTTACATATTTTTTATGAATTTTTTTATCAAAAATATTTTTTTTACCAAAAAAAAAAAATTTAAATTGAGTTTTTGAAAATTTTGATTTTTCCATAAATAATGGTTAGATTTTGAATCTTCATGAACATTAACAAGATTTTTTTAAAGACAAAATCTATTTTTAATTATTTAATTTCAAAAATACCTATTTCCGTAAAGGAAAAATATTTTGTCAAGAAAATAAAATCAACTTTCTCTTGAAACTTTTTTTTATCATTAGATTGATTATGTTTAAACATTTACCAAAATTTTTAAAAATTTTCAACCGTTAAAAACAATTTTCAAATTTATTTTAGATAATCCGAATTTTAATTCTTAAAAATTATTTTATATGAAAAATAATTGTTTGCAATATTCACAAAATTTCATCTTCTCTATACATCCCCTAGATTTTTTTTTTTCAAATTTTATGTCCCTTGTTTTCATTTTTTTTACTGATATTTTTATGTCATCGAAGGGAGAAAATTAATAGGTGTTAATTTAATAGGTGGACTAAATTGCAAAATTAGTGTAATAATTATAAAATTGTTTTTAACAATTATTTACTTCATGTTTGTTTCCCTAACTTTAACTTATGTTGATACACATCAAAAAGAAGGAGATTGTAAATACTCTGGGTTAGTTTTGATATTGATCAACTAAGTTAAGTTAGATCATTTGCATTTGATGTCTTGTGTCTAAGTGTGTGAGAACTTAGGAACATAAGAAGTTGAGCGAAAGACACAAGGACCAAGAAGGATGACAAAAAAGGGGAATCAATGGGCTCGTGGCATCCGAAAGACTAGAAGCTATGAAAAAGTGTACCGGTAGAGTGAGAAGGATGCGCATGGCACATCCGAGAGACGAGAAGTCAGGAGCAAGTTTGCTCGAGGAGAATGTCGAAGTTGGGTTCGGGTGAGCTCAACTCTGGACAGCCGAAGCATCATCCAAGCGAGCAGAGTTAGAAAATGGCCAACTTGAAAGTTGACCATTGGAGGTGCCTCATATTGACTGGAGGTGCCCTGTTGGTTCGAAGACTTAAGGCGCCTCAGTTGATTGAAGACGCCTCTGATAAACAAAAGCCTAGGTGCCTCAGATCAACCAAGGCGCTTCTGATGACCTTAGAGTCGTTGTCGTAGAGATAAGTAGTGGAGTCCATGTTAGTTGAACTGAGGCACCTCTGATGAACTGAGGCATCTCCAATCCGCCAGATCAAAAAATGAACGTTGAGTGGAGATAAAACTTTATCTAATTGGAGACTCCCTAGACCACTCGAGCAATCCTGAATTGCCGCGCTAGTAAAACGATCACTTCGACCAAGAGGCTATAAATAACACCCTAGAGCTAGTTGTAGAAAACACACCTATTATTAAACTTCTATATTTTGTATTGAGAGTTCAACTATTGAGAGTTTTTGTCCCTATTTATCTAGTCCTAATTACCTAAAAAGGTAAAATTATCATTTTTAGAGGTGTCAACTAGTTTGGAGCCTCCCCTGAATTATTGAACTTTGAGTTTAGGTTTTAGATTTGTGTCAATTTACTTTATAGTTATAATAAATTTGTTTATAGTTTGAGTTTACATTAATTTTGTCTAATTTGGATTTATTTGATTTTAGGTTTGAATTTATTTTTACAGGTTTCATTTTTGAAGTTGAGAGTAATTTAATTATTTGGATTTATACCATGAATTTTATTCTTTTGTACACACTATTGATTGAGTCTTACTTGCATGGTTAGACACGCTTTTAGAACTCAAGCTTTAGTTAATTTTGAATTTTGAGTTAAAATTAAAAATGATTTAAATGTTGAGTTAGACTTGGATCCGAGTCCTGATTTATTATATATAGCTCTTTGGGATCTGAGTATCATATTTAGATGCTTAGATCTCGAGGTAAAATTTTCCAACTACCCTTTGAGCTCGTTAACTTGACTTTTTAAGATAGAGTTTTCTTCTTCAAGTTTTACAACTTGAGTTGAATTTGTTGGAGTTGCAAGGTTACAAACATAGTCCCACATTGAAAACACATGGGAAAAATTATGGGTTTATAAGAGAAAAGATATCTCCATTGGCATGAGGCCTTTTGGGTAGAGCCCAAGAGCAAAATCATAAGGGCTTAGGCCCATAGTGGACAATATCATGCTATTATGGAGATATCTAAATTTTTTTCGATATTAAATTTGGTATCAGAGCCCAGACTGCCAGAAGGTTTAACCGCCAACTATGCACAAGAGCTATGGTCTAATTGAGCCATGTGGGTACAATATTGACCTCGAACAAAGAAAGTGGGGGCTCCTATGTTCAGATCAAGAGGACCAGACACCAAGCAGGAAGTCCTAGTTGCGGCTAGGCAAGGAAGTCCTAGTAGGTCGGGTGGACCGAGGGGCAGGAAGACCTGGTGGGTCGAGAATCGGACGTGGGAAACTTGTGGCCTTGTGTTTGAGGGAGGGATTGTTGGAGTTGCAAGATTGCAAACATAGTCTCACTTTGAAAATACATGGGAAAGATTATAAGTTTATAAGAGAAAAGATATCTCCATTAGCATGAGACCTTTTGGGTAGAGCCCAAGAGCAAAACCATGATGGCTTAAGCCCAAAGTGGACATATCTAAATTCTTTTCGATCCTACAGAATTTTTGTCTTGAACTTGGCTAGTCACCAAGTTCATGTTCAGTTGTTCCTTAAGGTTGTTATTTTCCTTTAGGAGCTGCTTAGCATGTTCCTCGATTTTAATTAATTTTTTATTTAGACAAGCAATTATTTTAAAATAATTTACACTAATAAAGGAATTTACCTCAGATCGATCTAACCCGGATGACGATTCATGGCTTGACTCATTTTTAGACTCGTCGTCTTGAACTGTTTCACCTTCGGTTGTCATCAGTGCGAGGTAGTTTGCTTGATTCGGTTCGTCTTCTCCCGATCCATCTGAGGAAGACTCGTGTCAAGTCGCCTTTAGTGTTTTCTTTTGCTTCTTCTTGATTTTATCTTCATTCGGGCATTCGTATTTGAAGTGCCTCTTTATTGCAGCCGTAGCATGTGACATTTGCCTTTGAGTTGTTGGATGCAGACGTGAATATCTTCTTCATGTCACGTTTGGTGAAGCTTTTCTTACATCTGGTGAACATCTTTCTTACCATATTCACCAGTTGCTCTTCTTCGTCTAACTCTAATTCGGATTCAGTTTCAGCTTCGGGTTTAGTTCCCTTCGAAGTACCTGCAAGAAAAGCAATTCTTTTCTCAATCTTTGGCCCGTTAGTTTGTTCGTGCAATTCAAGTTCGCAAAACAGTTCATCTAATTTTAACTTGGAGAGATTCCTCGAAACCTTATAGGCATCTATGATCGATGCTCACAATGAGTTTCAAGGGAATGAGTTAAGAGCTTACATTATTACTGTTGGTCCTTTGCGGCAGGTAAAAAGGAGGTGAATTGCCTTGCATAATATAAAACAACAAACACTTTTCTCAACCAATAAAGCTTTATCAATTACACACTTAAACAAAATATAAAGGAATTAAAAAAAGGTACAAGACACAAATTTTTTACTTAGTTTACAATCAGAGGATTACTATTCTAAGGAAAGTCGGCTCAGTAGAAAAATCTCCTTCTCGAACAAAATATCAAAGGCGGAGAAGCCTCATACACGAAAATGACGCTTAAAAATGAAAGACAGAAAGAATACTTGAAGTACAAAGTGTGTTATCGAAAAGGAGAAAATCAGGGTTCTATTTATAGAACATTGGTCGAAAATAACCGTTTGTTGACGTGACACTGTCCGGGTGCCCGAACCCTCTCTAGGCACTCGGACCCTCGTTGATTTGATCCACAGCGTTGAAGAGGTCGAAGCGCCCCGAATGGCACCAAACTGGTCCGAGAACCAGTAGCTCCAGGTGCCCGGACCAAAGTCAACTCAAAGTTGACTTTCTATCCAGGCTTCCGCTCCAGTTTCACTCACTTGGATAATTTTGGCCTTTCAGAATAAAGCTCACCTGAACCTATTTTTCAGCCTTCTCGAGCAGTCTTCCACTCCGGCTTCTCGTCCCTTGGAAACGTCATGCTTTTCTTTCTCGTCCGCTAGCGTATTTTTCTGCAACACCTCATCCTTCAGATGCACCAAGTTCGTTGACTCTCTCCCGTGTCATCCTTCTCGCTAACTGCGTCTTTCGCTCGACTTCCTATACGACTAAGTACATGCACACTTAGACATAAGGCATCAAAAGACAACAAGACATAACTTGACTTGGTTGATCATATGATCATATCAAAACTACCATGGAACACTTACAATCTCCTCATTTTTTATATGAGCAACACAAGTTAAATTAGGATAAATCAAAACAAATAACATTAAAATAACAGATACATAAGTTGCAATGTTGCAATGACTAACATGTAATGCAAAATCAAAATGTATCTTCCCCTAGACTTAATCTCTAATTCTCTACTTGATCACGTTAAAAATAGGAAATTTTTTTAGAAATAACTTTAAAATAATTTCTCAAAGAAAAATATATTGAGAACCAGAACTCTTAAAATTTAAAAATACGAATTGTTTTGATTTATAAAATATTTTATAAAAAAAAATATTTTAAAATTATTTTTAATTATTGAAAAATTCTAAAAAAATTTATATTGGTTAAACAGACATATCCAAAGAAATGATAAAATTTACAAAAAAATTAAAAAAAATTTAGACAGTAATAAATTATTTTCTACCATAAGATGTAGTTTTTTTAAAAAAATATTTAAAAATAGTTCTTAAGCTCAAAAAATTTGAAAACTTTCTAAGAATATGATAGAGCAAGTATTTTTATAGAAAAATAAATTTTCAAAAATTTAATGTTTGAGAATTTTTAATATTTAAAAATTAGTATTTGGATAAATAATTCATAGAACTTTCAAAAATGGATAGAAAATTTGAAAAGATATTTTCTTGGACAGAGAACAAGATAAATTTTCACATAAAAATAAAGTTTACAAAAATAACTCTGCGAAAATTTTTTAAAATGAAAAATATAATTTTTGTTAACAAATCCATAAAAAAATAATACAATGGTAAAAAAAACTTATGAAATTTTTCTGCAAATAAGAAATAAAATCATCTTTCTCGAAAAAATTATTATATAATTAATTTTAAATAGAAATTGTGAGAAACAATTTATTTGAAAACATTAGACAATTTTAAGAAAAAAATAGAATATTAAATTAATTTAAAAGTAATACATGCATAAAAATTTAATCTAAATATGATTTTAGAATTCAATATAGATTCCTACCTACTGAATTAATTAAAATTTTTTCAGAATATATTTTGGTGATAATTTTCTAATTTACCCTTTTTATATCTAAAATGTCAATTAAGTCCTTGATAATTTCTAAAAATAATAAAATTTGAACATACAGAATTCTTGAAATTTTCTGTTTGTTCTTTCAGTTTTTCATTTTCTATTTTTATTTTGTCAAAATCTTTTAGTCGACACAATTTTGCTAAATTTCCTTTTAGTTCTTTATTTTCTATTAATAATTTTTTATTGTTATTTTCTAATTGACAGGAATTTTTGGATAATATTTTAATAATCTTATAAAGTTAGTCAGGAGGTACAGATCGTATCTGACTTTTCTCGTCGATCCCTTTATCTGAAGCTCCTCCCTTAGTGCTGCTTCCTTCTGACGTTGCTCCTCCTTCATCGATGCTCTCGATGCTCATCTTGGATCTTCTTCGTGACTTGTCATCTGCGCAAGTCTGGTGTAGACTTCAATCTCTGATTCTGATAATGTTTCATCCCATATTGCTTTTAGATTCTTGTATTTTTTCTGGGTCAGTCTTTTGTCCTTGTCCTTGTCCTTGTCCTTATTCTTCAATTTTGGGTAGTTGTCTTTGGCATGCCCTTCTTCATTGCAATGATAACACCTCACTTTCCTTTTTCTTCGTACACTTGCTTGAACTTATTAGCTTTAAAAAATATTTTAAACTTCCTTACCATGAATGTTAGAATCTGGTTCGATTATTTTCGCTTTTAATGTAATATTTTGCTTCGGCGCCTTTAGATCTGCACATCTAGTCTCATGAATTTCAAATGTAGAAAATAGTTTTTCTAAATTACTTACTTCTAGGTCTCTAGAGATGTAATATGCATCTACTAGAGTTGACCATTCAGGTGTTCTAGAAAAAGCGTTAAGTGCACAACTTAGTGAATCTCGATTGGTTACCTTTTCTCCGAGATTCGTGAGTTCGGTCACCAGCTCATTTAGCTTAGCGTGCGATTGAGGAATTATTTCACCTTCCTTTAGTCGCAGATTCGTCAGTTGATTCCGAAGAAGATCTCTTCTTGTAAGCTTGGCTTTAGAGGATCCTTCGTGAAGCTTTAGGAATTTTTCCCAAAGGTCTTTTGCAGACTCGTAGACTCTGATTTTATTTACCTCTTATGATGGCAGCACACTTAGTGTTGGTGCAATCGACCTCTAGGGTTCGATGTTTGACAATGTATCTTAGTTTGGTCAGTTTAACTAAGGGGTTGATCCAAACAGGACTTGATGTTTGGAAGAGAAAAGTCTAGTCAGGACTAGATGAATAGCAAGGGTAAGTCTTAACCAAAGGATAGGCAAGTGAGAAATCTACTAAGTGACTAGTCCTAACTAGAGGTTAGGCAAGGGGAAGTCCTGGTGAGTGAAGTCAGGCCCTAGTGAGTGAAGCTAGATAGTGGAAGTCCTGGTGAGTGAAGTTGGACCCTAGTGAGTGAAGGTATGTAGTGGAAGCCCTGATGAGTGAAGCCGGACCCTAATGAGTAAAGCTAGGTAGGAGAAGTCCTGGTAAGTGAAGTCGAACCCTAGTGAGTGAAGCTAGGTAGTGAAAGTCTTTGTGAGTGAAGCCGGGCCCTAGTGAGTGAAGCTAGGTAGTGAAAGTTTTGGTGAGTGAAGTCGGGCTCTAGTGAGTGAAGCTAGGTCGTGGAAGTCACGGTGAGTGAAGCCAGACAATGGAAGTCCTAGTGAGTGAAGTTGAGCATCCCTAGGGGTAGGCAACCCTAGGTAATATGTGATCGACTGGTTTCCGGTCGACCACGCACGGTCGACTAGACAAACAATTAATTATTAATAATGCTAACACTTTTTTATCTTTACCATTTTATTTCTATGGTGCTAACTCAGTGTTGTTGCAGGCAAGTCTTAGTAGATCAGCTTGGTCAGATACTAAGCAAGGCCAGAGAAAGTACAAACAGATCTGAAGGACCAGATGTTTGACAAGTAAGTAAACGTAAGTCACTAGAGCAGAGTGACTCGGTGAGGAGCATCCTGGTTGAAGGACAGTAAACGTCGGTCCAAGTTAGGCTCATTTTGGATCCCTAATCTGAGACCTTGACTAGTTCTTGGTCCTGCGAGGACAGGAGTTAATTACTATTCTTATTATCATAATGCTAACTTTGTTTTGCAAGTTAGATGTTTTTGATTTGGACTAACATAACTTGCAGGGCAAAAGGAGCAAGCCTTCGGATGAGCGGTACTCGAAGACACCTTCAAGCATTGGAAGGCGTCTTCGCACTGTTCATGGAAAGCGCCTTCAATGGCTTGAAGGCGCCTTCCAAGGGATAAATTTTAGATCCCGTCGCAGATAAGGCACAGCGAAGTCGGGATCAGATTTACCACATTAAAGGCGCCTTCAATGGCTATGGAAGATGCCTTCCATACCCTTTATAAGCCAGTCTCGACCAAGCATCAATACACAACTGATATACAAGCTACTGTGCATCCAATTGAGGTTCCAACTACTCCAACTTCTTGCTGTGACTCTGCTGCAAAGCTGCTGCGCCTGACTACTGCTCTGAGGACTTCTGATCGTGGCTGGCAGACTAACACCGACACACAAGAATTTTTCACTTCGATCCCTATGTGTCAGTAACGAAGTTATTTCCTTGTACTTAATTACTAAGAAAGGGAAGTGTAGCGTGTTACACTTCGCCTATCTTCTTTGTACTCGATCTCCTCTTTCAAAAGTACCAAAAGAGGTATTTTAGTGGATTGTCCATCGATAGGTCCGCGGGACCTGGGTCTTGGAGTAGGAGTCACCGAAGGCTCCGAACCAAGTAAAACCGATTGTGTTTTATTGTGTTCATTTTTTTACTTAGTTTTTCGCTGCGTACTCATCTTTTAAAATTCAAAAAGAACAAGTTTTCAAAACCACGTGATTCACCCCCTCTCACGTGTGACTCGATCCAACACTTAGCAGATAGAACTCTGCTTTCCCATTAGCCACAAACTTGGCTTGTTCCTTCTTTGTGCAACTTTTTTCTTTCTTTAACTTGCTATTGCAATCAGTTGGTACTGCAAAACCATTCTTTAAGAAGTTTATCAAAATTAGTTTTGAAATAAACCTCCATCTTCTTCTTCCATTGTACGAAATCTCCCTCAAATTTCGACGAATGGATGCTTGTTCCGGCCATCGTCATTTGTGCTTCGTTTGACGGTTAGTTCTTCTAAAGCGGTTGGGCTCTGATACCAATTGTTGGTCCCTTGCGGTCGGCAAGAGGGGGTTGAATTGTCCTGCACATTATAAAATAGCAAACACCTTTCTCAACCAATAGGGTTTTATCAATTACACACTTAAACAAAATATAAAGGAATTAAATAAAGGTACAAGACACATAAATTTTACTAAGTTTGCAATCAGACGATTGCTATTCCAAGGAAAGTCGGCTCAGTAGAAAAATCTCCTTCTCGAACAAAACGTTGGAGCCGGAGAAGCCTTGTACATGAAAATGACGCTTGAAAATGAAAGATAGAAAGAATACTTGAAGTACAAAGTGTGTTATCGAAAAGGAGAAGATCAGGGCTCTATTATAGCTCATTGGTCAAAAATGACCATTTACTGACGTGGCAAATCTCATCTTCTCGCAAACGACTACGCAACGGACGCGAGATAAAAGTTTATCCGGCTCCAGGCGCTCGGACCCTCACTGATATGATCCCAACTGTTAGAGTGTATAATAAAAGCTTAGCTTTTGTATAAACATTTATTTAGAAATAAAGAATCACAATGGTCAAATACCTACATTTATTTGTTAAGTGTAGTTGTTCAATTAATTTATATTGTAGATAACATGGTGTGTGGTGTCACACACAAAAGATCATGTTATCAGTTCTTTATAAATTATAAATAGTTGCTCACGACTAAGATGGAAAGGAACAAACCATTGGAATAGTCGTAGTGTAATTAGGTATCAGTTTATCTTGACTAATAAATTACACTAATACACTCTGAGTGTATTGAGTAGGACCATTTGAGGTAGTTTTTTTTTATACTGACTTTATAAAAGAACAAGACCTCTGTTATTATGGAAGTGTGTGCTCTTAATCCTAATATAATAACAAGCACATATATTTAATATTTATTTCTTTAATTTATCAATGGGTGAGATTTAGTTCGATAAATCAATAGGCCCGATAAATTGGGAAATGATATTACTTATAGTGTGCGTTGTTGATTATAGAAGGAAACTGTGTCCTAGTAATCTAAGTTGAGAATGACTCCAAGAGGAGCTCATAAGGATTGTCATGTTAAACCCTGCAGGTAGACTTAGCCTGACATGACGATAAGGTTGAGTGGTACTACTCTTGGATTAAGATATTAATTGAGTTGTCAGTAACTCATTTAATTAGTGGACATTCATTATCTTAAACACAGGAGACTATCACACTCATAATAAGAAGGAGCCCAAAATGTAATTTGGGATTGATGCGGTAGTTCAATAATAGTTCTTTAGTGGAATGAGTTATTATTAATGAAATTAAGTTATGTGTTTGGGGCGAACACGGGATGCTTAATTTTATCGGGAGACTAAAACCAATTCCTCCTCTCGGTCTCTATCGTAGCCTCTTAATTATAGAGTACTATACCCACTTATACCCACTTTCTTACCCATCCTATAGGGGTCAACCAAGCTAGCTTGGAGTCCAAGCTAAGGCTGGCCAAAGGCATGGTTCATGGGTTCATGAGGTGGCCGGCCCTAGCTTGAACCCAATCTTAGGTGGCCGACCCTATTAAAATAAAAAGTAATTTTATTTTTAAAATTTTCTTATATGGATTCCATGGTTTTAAAAGAGAGTTTAAAATTTAAATCTTTCCTTTTATAGCTTTCTACAAAAGATTAAGAAAAGATTTGAAATCTTTCCTTATTTGTAGATTGAAAGGTAGATTTTAATTTTGAGAAAACTTTCTTTTTTTTAACCATGTTCATTGATCATGTCCGAATCGCAGAATCAACGGACGCTGGGCACGTGGTGCTCTCCTTGTCGCTGACGTAGATCTTCGGCCGGTCGGACGACGCTCCGGCGAACCTGCAAAGACGTCGGGCCGGGAAGGGGTTCCCGGCGGCGACCCTCCGACGCTCAAGTCAGGCAAGCAAGCAGCGGAAAAAAGTGGCTCCAAAAAGTCTTGAACGCGTACCTCCGGCGAAGTATGCGGCTCTTTATATAGAGCGGTGAAAGAGCTCCTACACGTCCACTGAGGCGCGTCCGTATCCGCAGCCCATACCTCTGTATGTGTCTGTCAGAAAGCTTACCTGACGCCATACTGCTACAGTCCAATCACGTCTTCGATGGGACAACAGAACACCTCGTTGTCAGACTTGGAGTATGGCCTAGCCATAGGACTTGACGGCTGTCAGAAGATGTTCTTGCCCATCTCTACCGACCGCAGGCCGGGGCGTCCGGCAGGCCGGCTGGACGGGGCGTCCGTCCGGCCAGCCCTCATCTTGCGCGCCGGACGACACTCACATCCAGTCCGGCCTGCCATTGGTATCAATATGCTGGGGATATTTTCGGTAGGGTGCTATGTAGGGACTGTTTAGCAGTATATCACCTTCTCTTAGGCCTTCCGCTCGGCCCTTTGTTACTATTATATTGAGCATCGGAACCCCGACTCCTGTCGGGGCGACTTTTTCCCTCGGCTGTTCACCGGTCGGCCGACCGGGAGGTCGGTGTTGGTGCGGTTAGCACTAACGGTCTAACCCAGGTTTTGATGAATGACAAATAGGTTAAGTTAGTTTTTTTTTTGTCTGACACTTTGATCAAGTGTGCAGGAGAAGTCCAGACAGGTCGACGGGCTGACCGGATGTCTGGCACGAAGTCCAGCTAGGTCGACGGGCTGACCAGATAGCTGGCGAGAAGTCCAAGCGGGTCGACGGGCTGACCGGAGGCTTGGCGAGAAGTCCAGCTAGGTCGACGGGCTGACCGGATAGCTGGCGAGAAGTCCAAGCGGGTCGACGGGCTGACCGGACGCTTGGCGAGAAGTCCAGACGGGTCGACGGGCTGACCGGACGTCTGGCAGGTAAGTAAGGTAAGTCACTGGAAGGGAGTGACTGTGAGGACGCGTTCCCGGGAAGGGAACATTAGGCGTCGATCCGGCTTAGATCCATTTCGGATGTCTAAGTTGAGATCGTGACTAGATTCCGGTCTCGGAAAGACGGAATCTAAGTCATACTCCTTTTTGCTAATTCATACTCACTTTGCTTTTGCTAACAATATGTGTTGCAGGGTAAATTTGCCTCCGGACTAACGTTTGTCTTGCAGGACGGATTCTGCGGGAAAACAGGGTCCGGGCGCCCGAAAGGGATCCGGGCGCCCGGGAGGGAAATTTCATCCTGATCTCGCGTCGCCACGTGGAGCTCGCTGGTTGGACTTGCCACGTCTCACCAGGGCGCCCGGAAGGCATCCAGGGCGCCCCGAGCCTCATATAAAAGAAGGGTCAGAGGAGAGCTTCAGAACAACAACAAAAAGAAAAGTCTTCCACTGCTCTGCACTTCTGCGACGCTAACAAAGCTCCGACACTACGCTCCTTTCTTGTCTTTATTGTCGGTATTTGTTTTTCATTTTCATTAGCATTCATTGTACTATTTTTTGTAATCATTATTTCGAACTGCTAGTGAATTGCCCAACGAAAGTACTCACGGAGTACGGGCCTTCGAGTAGGAGTGGTCACAGGCTCCGAACGAAGTAAAAACAACTGTGTTCATTTACTTTTCCGCTGCGCTTATACTCGTTGTTTTTCGAATCGATATTCACCCCCCCTCTATCGAATCTAACGGTCCTACAAGTGGTATCAGAGCAGGTACCGCTCTGATTTGGTGCAACCACCAATCAGGCAAAGGGGGGACTTTTTCCCTCCAAAACGGTTTTTGAAAAATACATCGCCATCTTTTCACCATTGTTTATTATTTAAAAAATATTACATTTTCAAAAATTTTGAAATAATATTTTTTAAAATATTTTATTAATATTTTAATAATATTTTATTATTTTTTCTGAAAATAGTGAAATATTATTTTTTCCAGCACTGCTAATCCAAGACCAAGTCTTGGGATTTTTTTCTGTTTTTCTGTGTGCAAAAATAATGACTATTCAAGAAGGACGGAACCCCTTCGAACCACCACCATACGATCAAGATTTCAACTATTGGAAGCGATTAATGGAATGCTTCTTAGGAAGCGTAAACTTTGATTATTAGCTGATATTGAGAAAACCTTCTCAGAACTCAGAACTAAACACAAATGTAAGTAAAATCATTTGTAATGTTTTACCTAACAATGTTTTATGCAGACTAGAAAAGTACAAAGATGCACATGAGCTTTGGACCAAATTGATCAAACTTCACGAGGAGCCGATGGAGCTCGAGGATCAAGTAAAAATCGAATCCGAACTCGGGTTAGATCCAATCGAAAAGCCTACTGAATTAGGGGTTGCGCTCAAGGTTAGTGATATTTACCATAATACCCTTGCTAATAGTAGTTTAAAAAATATGAGCATTGATCTGGTTATTTCTGAAAATATATGTGAAAATAATGTAGTTGACAATAATTACAAAAATACCCCTAGGATATTATCTGATAAAACAAATCCAATTAATTTAAAAAATTCAAACTTAAACCTAAATAAATCTGAAAACTCAAATGATAGAGATGACAAGGTCAATATTGATCTAGATAAAATTAATAAATTATTTAGTAATCTAGACAATATTAATCTAGAAAATCCTATCCAAACCCAAGATAATTTAATTAATAAAAAATTAAATTTTAATGATAAGAATAATCTAATAAATTCCACTAATTATATCAACTTAAAAAATAAAGAAAATATAAGAATAAAATCAAACACTTTGATAAAATCAAAACTAAATTTAACAAAATTAAAATTAAATGTTAAAAATAACATATTAAATAAAGATAATCCGAAAAATTCAAAATTAACAATTAATAAAAGGTTAAAAGATAAACCTTTAAGGAAACATAATACAAACAATTTAATTAATTCAAAGTTAAAAATAAATAAAAACTTAAACTTTAAAAATAAACTATTAAAGAAAGATAATTCAAGTAACCCAATAAAATTGAAATTGAAAGAAAATTCAAATATTAAATACACTCTCTTAAAGAAAGATAATTTGACCAATTTAATTAATTCAAAATTAAAAACTTAAATTTAAATTACAAATAAAATATTAAAACTTAACTAAAACCAACTTTAATTATACAAAAATCTTAAATTAAATGTCAATAACTCAGGAGGAGGCTCCAGAATAGCTGGCACCTCCAAAACTAACTTACCCGACAGGGTAACCTAAACAAACTAACCCGGCAGGGTAATTAGGATTAGTTAAAAAGAGATCAAGTTTAACTTGAATCATGGTACTGGTGAAATTTTTGGATGATAGTACGTTAGGGAAGCTTGGGCATCGCATGTCTAGAAAGATATGGTTTCGATCTGGTGCATTTGGCCAAGTGGAACTGACCGAAGCTACCCTTAAATGGATCCTAACTAGTTAGACCAAGATTTAGTACTAAGCTCCGTGGATAGGACTATTCGGAAAACCTCGAAGGGTTGGTTACTTCTAATGATGTCCAGGTGACTCACCAAGCTTAGAAGTTTATCCAAAAAATGCCTATTTGTTGAGACCAAAACTAAACCTGAATCTAACACAAGTTAAACCAAACTCTGTAATTAAATCTAATTCATCTCACAAAATTATAGGATTCCCTGATTGATAATCTAAATCGGGTGAGATGAATAAGGATTAAATTAATTTTCAAACTAAATTAATTAAAATTAAAATTCGAATTTCTATTACTTAAAATTAAATTTTGAATTTCAAATTAAAATTAAATTTCGAATTTCAAATTAAAATTAAATTTCGAATTTCAAATTACTTAAAATTAAATTTCGAATTTCAAATTAAAATTAAATTTCAAATTTTAAATTAAATTAAAATTAATTAAAATTAATTTTTGAATTTCAAATTAAAATTAAAATTAAATTTCGAATTTCAAATTAAAATTAATTAAAATTAAATTTCAAATTTCAAATTAAATTAAAATTAAATTTCAAATTTCAAATTAAATTAAAATTAATTAAAATTAAATTCCGAATTTCAAATTGAATTTCAAATTGAATTTCAATTTGAAATTCAAATTAAAATTAAATTAACTTTAAAAAAAATTTATTTTAAAACCTTTTAAAAATTATTTTAAAAACTCTTTTAAAAATCATTTTAAAAAATTTTAAAAAAATTCTTTTAAAAATTTTATATTTAACTTAAAATTTTAACTTTTTATATTTAACTTAAAAATTTAACTTTAAAATTTTTATTCTAAACTTAAAAATTATTTTAAAATTATTTTCTAAATTTTTAAAAAATATTTTAAAAATTCTTTAAAAAAAACTCTTTTAAAAATTCTTTAAATATTATTTTAAAATTATTTAAAAACTATTTTAAAAATTCTTTAAAAATTATTTTAAAAATTCTTTAAAAATTATTTTAAAAATTCTTTAAAAATTATTTTAAAAATTCTTTAAAAACTATTTTAATTTTTTTTTAAAAAAAAAACTCTTTTAAAATTTCTTTATTATTTTAAAAATTCTTTAAAAATTATTTTAAAAATTCTTTAAAAACTATTTTAAAAATTCTTTAAAAATTTTAAAAATTCTTTAAAAACTATTTTAAAAATTCTTTAAAAATTATTTTAAAAATTCTTTAAAAACTATTTTAAAAATTCTTTAAAAAAAAAAACTCTTTTAAAAATTATTCTTTAAAAACTATATTAAAAATTCTTTTAAAAATTATTTTAAAACCTTTTAAAAACTCTTTTTAAAATCATTTAAAAAAAAAAACTTTAAAAAATTATTTTAAAAACTATTTTAAATTCTTTTAAAAATTATTTTAAAACCTTTTAAAAATTATTTTAAAAACTCTTTTAAAAATCATTTTAAAAACTTTAAAAAAATTCTTTTAAAACCTTTTAAAAATTATTTTAAAATCTCTTTTAAAAATCATTTTAATAACTTTAAAAAAATTCTTTTAAAAAAATTATTTTAAAACATTTTAAAAATTATTTTAAAACCTTTTAAAAATTATTTTAAAAACTCTTTTAAAAATTATTTTAAAAACTCTTTTAAAATTCATTTTAAAAACTTTTAAAAAAAAAATCTTTTAAAAATTCTTTTAAAATCTTTTAAAAATTATTTTAAAAACTCTTTTAAAAATCATTTTAAAAACTTTAAAAATTCTTTTAAAACCTTTTAAAAAGTATTTTAAAAATTCTTTTAAAACATTTTTTTTAAAAACTCTTTTAAAAATCATTTTAAACATTCTTTAAAACTATTTTAAAAAAAAAATTCATTAAAAACTATTTTTAAAAAAAAAAAAATCGTGAAAAACTGTTTTAAACATTCTTTAAAAACTATTTTAAATTGTTTTTTAAAAAAACAATATTTTAAAAAAAAAATTATTTAAAAACTCTTAAAAATTATTTTAACATAAAATATTATTTTAACTTAAAAATTATTTTAACTTAAAATTATTTTAATATAAAAATTATTAACTTAAAAATTATTTTTAAAATTATTTTAACTTAAAAATTATTTCAAAAATTATTTTTAAAAAAAAAAACTTTTAAAAATCATTTTTAAAAAAAATATTTTTTTTAAAAAAAATCATTTTAAAACTATTTTAAAAATTATGTATCATTTTGAAAAATTCGTCTTATTTTTTCACTATAATAAAATTATGTTAACTTAAAAATAGTAATAATAAATTATTTCTATAGATTATTTTCACTTTAAAAATTATTATTTTGACTTTAAACTCATTTTAATCTTAAACATCATTTTAACCTTAATATTATTTTTTAATTTAACTTAACTAAAAATTAAATCTTAAATTAAAACTTAATATTGAAATTACAATTAAAATTAATTTTTCTTAATTTAAACTTAAAATTAATCTTGAACTTAAATTAACCACTAATATTAATTTAAATCTGAAATCAAAACTGAATTGAACGTATGTTAATTGCCATTAAATAATTATAAAAATAATTTTAAAATCCCTTTAAACACTATTTTAGAAATCCCGTTAGAAATCCCTTTAAAAAAATAATAATAATAATTCTTTTAAATCCATTTAAAACGTAGACACCTAACTTAAAAACTCAAATTCCATTAACTTTAACTTTAAACTTAATTATGTATTTAATAAGTAGAACTTAACTGTTTAAGTTTAACGTCATTTGAGAACTCAAATTGACTTGAATTAAACCTTACTTAATTGTGTCTAATAATTTTAATTTCATGCTAACTTCAAACTAAATTAATCTCACTTAAAAGGAAGTAAATAAAAAAAAATAATTATAACTAACACTTTCATTGACAACTGAATCAATTTAAATTATTTTATTAAATATTAAATTATTAAATCAAGTAAAAATTAATCAATAAATTATTGATAATGGTCAACTGTTTTTGATTTAATAAAGTTTATCTTATTAAACCTTAAACTGAAGCTCAACCACCTGAATCTAATATTAATTATTGATTAATCAAACTCAAATAAACAATTATATCAAGGATACAGAGATAAATATGTAAATAATATAAGTGTTACCAAATCCCTTAGAACACTTAGGTAGATAAATGTGTTAGGGCTTGAAATTTAACACACTCAAACTTTAGCATTATATTAAGGGGGAGTAATAAATAAGGAGGATTAATAAATTAAAGCAGTATCAAATTCAGGGGGAGGTTTACTTTTTAATTATCTCCTTAAGTGCAATTTTTTAAAATCTCTCTAAAAAATTCTACCTCAATTTAAAAAAAAAAAATATCTACTTTGAATATTTTTAGCAAATATTTTCAAATTTTATGTCAGGTTCAGGGGGAGAAATTAATTAAAAATTTCCCTTTATATAAAATATTTTAAATTTTGTTTGATAAATGTTTTCTTAAAAATTTCTTAAACCTACTTTTGAAAACTAAAAGTAAAGTTCAAAATCAATATTTGCAAACTGAAATTTGATTTGCAAAAACTCAGTGTTGAAAATTATGAAAGTTAGATTTTTCAAACTTAAATCATTGTCAAAACTTAAGTTTTAAATTAAATCGTTTACAAACTTAATGTTGAAAAATAAATCAGTTTTTGGAAAAATAAATTTTTCAAACTTAGTTTTGGAATTTTGATTTTTGAAAACTTATGTTTGAAAATGAAACTATCTAAACTTAGCTAGCTTTCTAAAAGCTAAAAGCTAATGCTTTAAACAAATTTTCAAAAGCTTAAACTCCCCCAGATTAACTTGACATTTTTTTACTTTGTCTGAAGTCTATAATTACTTAATCCATGTTTATTTTTGATGAATGCCAAAGGGGGAGGGTTAGGTGGTTAAGTTAGCTGAACCAAACTGAAAATTCAAACTAACTTAAAAACCACATAAATGCATGGTTCTTGCATATGTTTTCACTAACTTAACCAAGTTGTCATTCCATCAAAAAGGGGGAGATTGTTGGTGCGGTTAGCACTAACGGTCTAACCCAGGTTTTGATGAATGACAAATAGGTTAAGTTAGTTTTGTTGTTGTCTGACACTTTGATCAAGTGTGCAGGAGAAGTCCAGACAGGTCGATGGGCTGACCGGATGTCTGGCACGAAGTCCAGCTAGGTCGACGGGCTGACCAGATAGCTGGCGAGAAGTCCAAGCGAGTCGACGGGCTGACCGGAGGCTTGGCGAGAAGTCCAGCTAGGTCGACGGGCTGACCGGATAGCTGGCGAGAAGTCCAAGCGGGTCGACGGGCTGACCGGACGTTTGGCGAGAAGTCCAGACGGGTCGACGGGCTGACCGGACGTTTGGCAGGTATGTAAGGTAAGTCACTGGAAGGGAGTGACTGTGAGGACGCGTTCCCGGGAAGGGAACATTAGGCGTCGATCCGGCTTAGATCCATTTCGGATGTCTAAGTCGAGATCGTGACTAGATTCCGGTCTCGGAAAGACGGAATCTAAGTCATACTCCTTTTTGCTAATTCATACTCACTTTGCTTTGCTAACAATCTGTGTTGCAGGGTAAATTTGCCTCCGGACTAACGTTTGTCTTGCAGGACGGATTCTGCGGGAAAACAGGGTCCGGGCGCCCGGAAGGAATCCGGGCGCCCGGAGGTCCGGGCGCCCGAAAGGGATCCGGGCGCCCGGGAGGGAAATTTCATCCTGATCTCGCGTCGCCACGTGGAGCTCGCTGGTTGGACTTGCCACGTCTCACCAGGGCGCCCGGAAGGCATCCAGGGCGCCCCGAGCCTCATATAAAAGAAGGGTCAGAGGAGAGCTTCAGAACAACAACAAAAAGAAAAGTCTTCCACTGCTCTGCACTTCTGCGACGCTAACAAAGCTCCGACACTACGCTCCTTTCTTGTCTTTATTGTCGGTATTTGTTTTTCATTTTCATTAGCATTCATTGTACTGTTTTTTGTAATCATTATTTCGAACTGCTAGTGAATTGCCCAACGAAAGTACTCACGGAGTACGGGCCTTCGAGTAGGAGTGGTCACAGGCTCCGAACGAAGTAAAAACAACTGTGTTCATTTACTTTTCCGCTGCGCTTATACTCATTGTTTTTCGAATCGATATTCACCCCCCCTCTATTGAATCTAACGGTCCTACAGTCGGCTCATCCTTCTCCGGTCGGCCACCTGGCCTTTTGACTCCCGCGTGGCACTGGCATCTCAGAATGGGGGGTCCCCTGTTCTAACCGCCGGATCACTTGCCTCCCCTTCAAGTCTAGTCGAAGGAGGTGATTAGTCCGACTGACTGGACCATCAGTTCGGCCGAGGGCGCCATGAAAATACCATCCGCTCAGACGAATATATTCTGCTTCGACAGAAGAGGTTATTCACTGGATGTTGGTGAAGTATCTTTGGGTACTGGGCCGAGCGGAACATGTAGGTGGTCGAAGAATATTGACGGCGAGTACGAGTCCCCATGATCGCCTTGGTCTTGAGATTTTTGTGCCCCAAGTACACTTTGTAAATGAGCCGCTTGGCCTTATGCTGTTACGTCGGGTCCGACCGAGGGCTACGAAGAAAACCATCCATCCGGCAGCCCTATAGGCTTCGGTCGCCCGTCGAATTTTACCTTCGGAACTTGACTACTGTCCGATCGGTGGGTTTATAAACGCCGAGTCGTCTCTCGACGGTTTTTCGCTCGGACGTTTATAGACGCCGGCTCGTCTCTCGATATTTAGCGTCGGATCTCGACGGTCTTCCGCTCGGACGTTTATAGACGCCGGCTCATCTCTCGATATTTAACGTCGGAGCTCGATGGTCTTCCGCTCGGACGTTTATAGATGCCGGCTCGTCTCTCGATATTTAACGTCGGAGCTCGACGGTCTTCCGCTCGGACGTTTATAGACGCCGGCCCGTCTCTCGATATTTAACGTCGGAGCTCGACGGTCTTCTGCTCGGAAGTTTATAGACGCCGGCTTGTCTCTCGATATTTAACGTCAGAGCTCGACGGTCTTCCGCTCGGACGTTTATAGACGCCGGCTCGTCTCTCGATATTTAACGTCGGGGCCCGGCGGTCTTTCCGCCGGGCGTTTATAGACGCCGGCTCGTCTCGATATTTAACGTCGGCTCGGCGGTCTTCCGCTTCGGACGTTTATAGATGTCGGCTTGTCTCGATATTTAACGTCGAAGCTCGACGGTCTTCCGCCGGACGTTTATAGACGCCGACTCGCTCTCGATTTTAACGTCGAGCTCGGCGGTTTTCCGCTCGGGCGTTTATAGACGCCGCTCGTCTCGATTTTTAACGTCGGAGCTCGGCGGTCTTCCTCCGACGTTTATAGACGCCGCTCGTCTCTCGATTTTAACATCGGAGCTCGGCGGTCTTCCGCTCGGAGGGTTTATAAACGCCGGCTCGTCTCGATATTTAACGCCGGGCTCGGCGGTCTTCCGCCGGAGGGTTTATAGGCGCGGCTCGTCTCGATTTTTAATGTCGGAGCTCGGCGGTCTTCCGCCGAGCGTTTATAGACGCCGGCTCGTCTCGATATTTAACGTCGAGCTCGGCGGTCTTCCGCTCGGACGTATAGACGCCGGCTCGTCTCGATATTTAACGTCGGGCTCGATGGCCTTCCGCTCGGGCGTTTATAGACGCCGCTCGTCTCTCGATTTTTAACGTCGAGCTCGACGGTCTTCCGCTCGGAGGTTTATAGGCCGGCTCGTCTCTCGATATTTAACATCGGGGCTCGGCGGTCTTCCGCTCGGAGGGTTTAAAGACCCGGCTCGTCTCGATATTTAACGTCGGGCTCGACGGCCTTCCGGAGCGTTTATAGACGCGGCTCGCTCTCGATTTTTAACGTCGGAGCTCGGCGGTCTTCCGCTCGGAGGGTTTATAGGCGCCACTCGTCTCCGATATTTAACGTCGGGCTCGGCGGTCTTCCGCTCGGAGGGTTTATAGGCACCGGCTCGTCTCGATTTTTAACGTCGAGCTCGGCGGTCTTCCGCCGGAGGGTTTATAGGCCGGCTCGTCTCGATATTTAACGTCGGAGCTCGGCGGTCTTCCCCTCGGGCGTTTATAGACGCCGGCTCGTCTCGATATTTAACGTCGGAGCTCGGCGGCCTTCCGCTCGGACGTTTATAGACGCCGCTCGTCTCTCGATATTTAACGTCGAGCTCGGCGGTCTTCCTCGAGCGTTTATAGACGCCGACTCGTCTCTCGATATTTAACGTCGGAGCTCGACGGCCTTCCGCTCGGACGTTTATAGACGCCGGCTCGTCTCTCGATTTTTAACGTCGGAGCTTGACGGTCTTCCGCTCGGAGGGTTTATAGACGCCGGCTCGTCTCTCGATATTTAACGTTGGAGCTCGACGGTCTTCCGCTCGGAGGGTTTATAGACGCCGGCTCGTCTCTCGATATTTAACGTCGGAGCTCGACGGTCTTCCGCTCGGAAGGTTTATAGACGCCGGCTCGTCTCTCGATTTTTAATGTCGGAGCTCGACGGTCTTCCGCTTGGACGTTTATAGACGCCGGCTCATCTCTCGATATTTAACGTCGGAGCTCGACGGTCTTCCGCTCGAAGGGTTTATAGACGCCGGCTCGTCTCTCGATTTTTAACGTCGTAGCTCGACGGTCTTCCGCTTGGACGTTTATAGACGCCAGCTCGTCTCTCGATTTTTAACGTCGGAGCTCGACGGTCTTCCGCTCGGAGGGTTTATAGACGGCGTGTAAAGACCACCCTTCTTACAACTACTCGCTAAGGGCGACCGTTACCTAACTACTACTCTACTTACTAGTGTCACTGACGCTAGTATTAGCAATACTTAGATTTATCACTGTTCAGAGGAATTCCTACCAAAAAAATTTCGGCAGAGTCTCCCCTGTACCGGTGACCAAATCCATAGTACATAAGATATATACGCAGCCACAGGCGGCTGGAACTCATTTTTCACAACCACGCAGTTATAAAAACAACAGTAAAGACAACCAACTATATCACTCCACAAATAATTAAAGTGACTAAATGCATATGCGGAAATAAACTCAACTACAATCTCACAAACTTCATAATAGTGTTAAAGAAAAGAACTAAAGCATAAACTCTAATCAAATAGGTCCTGCAGGTCTGATGACACTCTCTGGATCTCTCCATAGTCGCAGTCATCACACACCTTCATCACCACCACCATCCTGTCGTCTCCCTTCATATCTTAGCTTTTCCTTTATCTGCAGTAGGAGGAAAGAAAAAAAAAGATCTATAAGCGAAAACGCTTAGTAAGTACTAATCTATCTCACAAAAACTCGAAGTGCATAAAAGTAATGCAATAATACTGAAACTGAAATGCTAAAACAAAGCTGCATGTACTCATGGTATACAGAAATAAAACTGAATACTAAACATGCTCACTAACTGACAGGAAAGTAATGAAACAACTACTGTAAGCTTAGAATTAAGGAACTAAACTTTTATTGATTCTAAGCATAAACTTGTTTCATTTTCTTATATCCTTATACTAGAAATTAATCTTTTAATTTCTCTTTCACTTTCTTCTTCTTGTTCTTCTTACTTTTCTTATATTAGAAATTAATCTTTTAATTTCTATTTTACATTTCTTCTTCTTGTTCTTTTCTTTCTTCTTTACTTTTCTTTTCTTTGGGCCCAGGCTTAGTACCATCTTTATTTTGCGCGCTCTCTAATAGTGACTGGGGTAGTGAGCCTCCAGCCCTATGAGGATAAAGACCTCGGTCTTACCAGGGCCAAGACCTCGGAATTGGTCACCTGGATTTGTTTAACGACAACCTCGGAAGTCGGGTACTAGCCTCTTACTTTAATTTACTAGTTATCTCTTTTTAACTAGACTCTAGTCTTTTCTTTACTTATACTTCTCATACTCCTTTATTAGAACTTATTAGAATCCTGTAAATATTTCTAACAAGTATAAGATTACAACTAACCAAGCATGCTATATGAAAATACACAAGGGAAAGCAAACTTGAACTCTCTAAGCATGATATAAAATAAAGCAAAGGAAAGCAAATCTAAACTTACTAATCATGCTATAAAATAGAGAAAAGGAAAGCTAATTCAAACTTGCTAATCATGCTATAAAATAGAGCAAAGGAAAGCTAATTCAAACTTGCTAGTCATGCTATAAAATAGAGCAAAAGAAAGCTAACTTGGACTTTCTGAACATGCTGTAAAATAGAGCAAAAGATAGCTAACTTGGACTTTCTAAACATGCTGTAAAATAGGGCAAAAGATAGCTTATTTAGAATTCCTAAACATGCTGTGATAAAAGCAAGAGAAAGCTAATCTAACCTTACTAATCATGCTACAAAAAAGAGCAAAAAGAAAACTAATTTGATCTTGCTAATCATATTACTAAATTTACATTGTTACTCTAAACTATACATGGTCAAAGTGCCCCTAATTAAATCAGGAAATTGTCCTAACCCTTAGATCAGTGACCAAACATTTGTGGTAAGAATCTGGAACAGAACTGTGTAACTAGACACAATAGTAGCATAAAATCTAAGTACGCAGAACATTTGATTTGCTACCCAAAATCTGAAAGGTTTCTTTCGGTTTAGTGGCACGGCAGGAACAAGTGCTACATGTTGCTATCCATTGCAGTGTCCACAAAGAACCCACGAACTAGTCATGCTCTTCTTTGTGCTCACTGTCTGCCCACAGAAACACATGGACAACACTTACCTAACCATCAATTCACGGTAGAAAAACGAAAATGGCAGCAATCATCTAAAACAAAGAAAACCACTTATCTAAGAGTTTCATCTTTATTCATGTAAATAAAATCTACACCACAGCAATCATCCAATCAAGGAAAACTCACGGCAGAAAACTAAAGAACCCAAAAATCCTTACAACGTGCTTGAATTCAAAATGAACAAAGAACACAATTTCTTGACCTTAACATGCTATGCTCATGAAAAGGAAAGGGCAACTTGCTATGCAGCCAAATACTAAGTCTAGGGTTCATGCTAGGCCTCGGAAGCAAGGAAAAATCAAAATGGAAAACCCGAAACAACTCCTACCGCAGGTGAGTAGTACTTACTATGCTTTCTTAGACTTACAACCGAAGGAGGAAGCTTTAGGGTTTCGGTTAGCTTGGATCTTCAACCTCCCTTGCGCCCACAGACCTTCCTCAACGAGGGAATCACCACCGCAGGTGAAGATCGGTCGGAAAAAGCCTTCGCCGGCGCCGGAGAGACCTTCACTTGCTGCTGCGTTTTTCGACCGAGACGAGAAGGCGAAATCACCGTCGGGAGAGGAAAGAAAAGGCAGATAGGGTTTTTCGGTGAGAAAGGGAAAACTTAATCCCTTTATAACTCGGTTTAATTATGTTCCAATTACAACTTAAATATACTTCGTTCCCCTTCTTAATCACAAATCAACCGTAGCTCAATTGGTTGGCTGGGTTCGGCTGAGGTTCGGCTCGGGTCGAGGTCGTGTGTTCGAGTCTCACCTTCAACGGTTTTTTGTCAAAACTTCTTTCTTTTTGTAAACATACCAAACGACCTCCAAAAATTGCGTAAAAATACTCTAAAAATTTCTAAAAATCTCTAGAATATTTTAAAAGCATTTCCAAATATTTTTACGGACATTTGGAACTCGAAATAGGGAAAATTGGGTCGTTACACGCCGACTCGTCTCTCGATATTTAACGTCGGAGCTCGACGGTCTTCCGCTCGGAGGGTTTATAGACGCCGGCTCGTCTCTCGATTTTTAACGTCGGAGCTCGACGGTCTTCCGCTCGGAGGGTTTATAGACGCCGGCTTGTCTCTCGATATTTAACGTCGGAGCTCGACGGTCTTCCGCTCGGAGGGTTTATAGACGCCGGCTCGTCTCTCGATATTTAACGTCGGAGCTCGACGGTCTTCCGCTCGGAGGGTTTATAGGCGGCTCGTCTCTCGATTTTAACGTCGGAGCTCGGCGGTCTTCCGCCGGAGGGTTTATAGGCGGCTTGTCTCGATATTTAACGTCGGAGCTCGGCGGTCTTCCGCCGGAGGGTTTATAGGCCGGCTCGTCTCTTGATTTTTAACGTCGGAGCTCGGCGGTCTTCCTTCGGAGGGTTTATAGACGCCGGTCTCTCGATATTTAACGTCGGGCTCGGCGGTCTTCCGCTCGGAGCGTTTATAGGCCCTCTCTCGATATTTAACGTCGGAGCTCGACGGTCTTCCGCTCGGACGTTTATAGACGCCGGCTCGTCTCTCGATATTTAACGTCGGAGCTCGACGGTCTTCCGCTCGGACGTTTATAGACGCTAGCTTGTCTCTCGATATTTAACGTCGGAGCTCGACGGTCTTCTGCTCGGACGTTTATAGACGCCGGCTCGTCTCTCGATATTTAACGGTGGAGCTAACGTCGGAGCTCGACGGTCTTCCGCTCGGAGGGTTTATAGACGCCGGCTCGTCTCTCGATTTTTAACGTCGGAGCTCGACGGCCTATTAAGGCTAATTTTTATCATATGCCCGGCCGACCGGCACGGGGTCTTCATCATTGAGCCCCCGACTCGGCTAACATACTCCTGGCCGAACGGCGCGGGATTTTTGACCTCGATCTTGCTTCGAATAATATACAACCCGTCTGAACGGTACGGGATCTTTGCCTTCGAGCCTTTGGCTCGTGTAATTTATATGCCCGGCCGAACGGCACGGGGTCTTCACGCAGTAGGTCGTTCGGCGGATAATGCTCAATGCGTTTTTATCTTTTTGCTTCCTGCATTACAAGGGCATAGGCGACTAGCATATACACAAAAGTGAGTTACATCGGTGCACCTCTTATCCAGCTCGATAAGGCTGGAGATGATTCGCGCTCTATGGTCGATCTAGCCGCCGACCGTCTTCATCCTCCAAATGTTAAGGCTAATTTTAACACTGATGACATATGCCCTGTCGAGCGGCTAGGGATCTTCGTCTTCGATGACTTGGCTCGGATAATTTTTACGCCCGGCCGATCGGCCCGGGGTCTTCGACATTGAGTCGGTGCCTCGGATCTTATACATCATGGAGATATGCCGCTCGGCAGATAATGCCAATTGCGTTTTAACGTTTTGCTTCCTGCATTTCAAATATACAGCCAAACGGAAAACATACAACATACATTATATTGGTGCACCTTTCACCCTGCCCCGGAAAGGCTGGAGATAATTTGCGCTTCATGGTTGATCCAAGTCCCAATCCATCTTCATCCGCTCGGCGGTACTCCCCCTTGAATGCCAGTTGGATCATTGTCTCGGGGGAGGCGTCCGCTCGGGGATCATTGCCTCCACTCGGGGATCATTGCCTCCGCTCGGCCACCTGATGCTGACGTTGTTTGTTGCTTCAGCCGCTCGGCTTGCGCATTCTCTCTCTCTGTTGCTCCACGAGCTTAGCTGCTCTTGCCTTGATTAGAGCGTCGAGCTCCTTCGTGGGGAGCATCACCGTGTGCGGTCGTCCAGCCTCGTCCATTGCTTCCGATCGGATGCAGGAGCGTTCCCACAGACGGCGCCAATTTGATCCTATTCGAATCGCTGAATCAACGGACGCTGGGCACGTGGTGCTCTCCTTGTTGCTGACGTAGATCTTCGGCCGGTCGGACGACGCTCCGGCGAACCTGTAAAGAAGTCGGGCCGGGAAGGGGTTCCCGGCGACGACCCTTCGACGCTCAAGTCAGGCAAGCAAGCAGTGGAAAAAAGTGGCTCCAAAAAGTCTTGAACGCGTACCTCCGGCGAAGTATGCGGCTCTTTATATAGAGCGGTGAAAGAGCTCCTACACGTCCACCGAGGCGCGTCCGTATCCGCAGCCCATACCTCGGTATGTGTCTGTCAGAAAGCTTACCTGACGCCATACTGCTACAGTCCAATCACGTCTTCGATGGGACAACAGAACACCTCGTTGTCAGACTTGGAGTATGGCCTAGCCATAAGACTTGACGGCTGTCAGAAGATGTTCTTGCCCATCTCTACCGACCGAAGCCCGAGGCGTCCGGCAGGCCGGCTAGACGGGGCGTCCGTCCGGCCAGCCCTCATCTTGCGCGCCGGACGACACTCACATCCCGTCCGGCCTGCCATTGGTATTAATATGCTGGGGATATTTTCAGTAGGGTGCTATGTAGGGACTGTTTAGCAGTATATCACCTTCTCTTAGGCCTTCCACTCGGCCCTTTGTTACTATTATATTGAGCGTCGGAACCTCGACTCCTGTCGGGGCGACTTTTGCCCTCGGCTGTTCACCGGTCGGCCGGCCGGGAGGTCGGCTCATCCTTCTCCGGTCGGCCACCTGGCCTTTTGACTCCCGCGTGGCACTGGCATCTCAGAATGGGGGGTCCCCTGTTCTATCCGGCAGATCATTCATGATTTAAAAGAGAGTTTAAAATTAAATATTCTCTTTTATTAGTTTCTACAAAAGATTAAGAAAAGATTTGATATCTTTCTTTATTTGTACATTAAAAGGATATTTTAATTTTTAGAGATAACTTTCCTTTTTGGAAATCATCAACATGTTTAAAAGAAAGATTTTAATTTATAAAATTTCCTTTTTACAAACCACCATGAAGGGAAAATTTATTGGAGAAATTTTTTATAAATTTTCGGAAACAAATTTAGAAGTTTTAATTCTTGTGTGAATTAAATTTTCCTTGATTGGGATTAGAATAGTGGTCGGCCATATGATTTAAGAAAAGATTTTTAATTTTAATTAATTAAATTTTACTTTTCATGGCAAAGGAATTAAGGAAGTTTTTATTAAAATTTCCTTATTTGCCAAGACCAAGGAATATAAAAGAGGGGGTAGGGGTGCCTTCATGGCTAACGACTCTATTCTTTTTCTTCCTTCCTCTCTTCCTTGGTGGTGTGGCCGGCCCCTCTTTTTCTCTCCTCTCCTTATTGTGGCCGAAACTTCTTCATTGGTGGAGTTCTCTTGGTGGCCGGATCAAGCAAGGAGAAGAAGGAGAGAAAGGAAGCCTAGTCTCTAGCATCCCTTGGAGCATTGGTGGTGGTCGAACCTATCCATCAAGAAGGACTCTTGGTGACCGAAACCTAGAAAGAAGAAGAAGATGCTTGGTGGTTCTCATCTCGAAAGATCGTTGCCCACATAACATCCGAGGTTATAAGAGGAATACGGTAGAAGATCAAGAGGTCATTAAAGTTCACAAAGAAAGGTATTACTAGTATATATTTTCTGCATCATGCTAGTTTATTTTTCTTTGTATGAATTCCAAACACAAGAGGTATTAGATCTAGTTTTTCGAATTTATTTTTCGAGTTTGTGTTTTCTTTGTTTTTTGAATTTGAGATTCGATTATTCTTTTTGGTTAACCTAGAGTTATTTAAGGAAATTAAATATTAGCTTTCCTTAAAAGGCTTTGTTTAGGCGGTGGTGGTTGCTCCCATATCCAAGAAGGTCATGTGCCTCGCCATGCAATCCTGGAAGCCAATTTTAGAAATTAATATTTAATGGAATTAATAACATAGGTGAATTTGAATCAATAGTGTTAAGTTCCGTTTGCGATTCAAATATAAACCATTAAGAACAGATAAGTTAAATTTGGAATCAATGATGTTAAGTTCCGTTTGCGATTCCTAATTTAACTTCTAAAGAACACAATAGGTTATTTAAGGAAAGGTTCAACACTTGTACAAAAAAATTTTGTACAGTGGAACCGGTACAATTTTCCTAGGACTAACCAACACCAACCGCTAAAGAGGTCGAGGCACCCTAGATGGCACCAAACTGGTCCGAGCACTCGAAATAACCCCGAGCGCCCGGACCAGAGTTAACTCAAAGTTGACTTTCTATCCGGGCTTCCGCTCCGGTTCCACTCGCTTAGGTGATTTCGACCTTCCGGAATAGGGCTCATGTGAATCTATTTTTCGATCTTCTCGAGTAGTCTTCAGCTCTAATTTCTTGTCTCTTGGAAATGTTGCGCATTTCCTTCTCGTCCTCCAGCGTACTCTTCCGCAGTACCTCATCCTTCGGGCGCACTGAGTCCGTCGACTCTCTCTCGTGTCATCATTCTCTCTAGCTACGTCTTTCACTTGACTTCCTGTGCTCCAAAATTCATGCACACTTAGACAGAAGACATCAAAAGACAACAAGACCTAACTTGACTTGGTTGATCACATCAAAACTACCACGGGGTACTTATAATTACATCCCGATTTTCATGCTGGTGTCCAATTAAGTGAAGGTTGTTGAGGATGTCCATGATTCAAGAATGGAGTTGATTCGTGGTCTCACCGTCCTGCATTTTAATATTAAATAATGAATTAAGAAGTAGGTCACGTTTCATTACCTTCGAATCGAGAGTTCCTTCGTGTAGCTCGATGAACTTGTCCCTTAGTTCTTTTACGTTCTCGTGCGGGCTGACTCAGTTGAGTTCTTCCTTTGTTAGTCCACACTGGATCGTGTTCAATACTTTGGAGTCGATTTGAGCTTTCTTTTTATCTTTTGGACTCCATCTTTCTAAATCGAGTGGTACTTTTGTTGCTTCATCTACAAGCACCCGGTACCATCGTCAATGGTCAACCATTGCTCGATGTCCGTCTTCAAATAAACTTCCATCCTTTTCTTCTAGTACAGAAAGTCATTTCCGTTGACGAGAGGAGGATGAGTGGTGCTGAATCCCTCAAGTTTGGCCATTTGATTTGCTGAAAAAGAAAATTAGAAGAATGTACCAAGACTTGGTCTTGGATTAGTAGTATTTGAGAAAAAGAAATATGTCGACGACTCAAGTGGTGTTGCACCAATTTCGAGTAAAAATCGAATGTGAAATAGTTATTTGTAAGGGTAAATTCTACCAATTCAAATAAGATATGAAAAACCAAAAATCCAAAAAAAATGATTCCCCCAGCTTGATTGGTGGTTGCACCAATTTAGAGCAGAACCTGCTCTAATACCACTTGTTGGATCGAGCCGCACATGAGAGGAGGGTAAATCACGTGATTTTCAAAATTTGAACTTTTGTGATTTTGGAAAACAAAGTGCATGGAGGAAACTAAATAAGAAAGCAAAGTAGAAAAACAAGCAAAGGAACACGCATTTGATTTTACTTAGTTTGGAGCATTCGACGACTCCTACTCCAAGACCCAGATCCTGCAGATCTATCGTTAGATAATCCACTAAATGACTCTTCCAAAATCGTCGAAAAAGGTGATCGAATACAAGAGATAGGGACAGTGTAACAACCTATACTTCTCTTTTAGAGTAGTAGTAAAAATTGCAACACTTAATAAAATTATTACCAACAGTTTTAAGAGCGCTCGTGTGTTGCTGTTGGTCTGCCGGAGATGATCGGATGACTCAGAAAGGCAACTTGGTGGCAAACAGACTTCTATGAAGCAGCAACAAGAAGCCGAAGCAGTCGAAACTTCAAACGGAAGCATAGAGGATCGTAGAAGTGATGATTCTTGAATATTGGTCGAGACACCCTTATAAAAGGTGTAGAAGGCACCTTTCATAGCCTTGAAGGTGCCTCCAACCTATAAAGTTTAATCTTGAACTCATTGCTCCTTATCTGTGATAAAGTCTGAAATTTTATCTTATGGAAGACACCTTCCATGAACAGTACGAAGGCGCCTTCCAATCCCATAGCATGGAAGGCACCTCGGGTAATGTTCACTCGAGGCCTTTTGTGCTTATTTTGCTCTACAAAGAGTGTTAGTCCAATAACCTGCAAATCAATGTTAGCATAGTAATAATAAGGAGTAGTAATTAGACCTTATCTCCCCGAGAACAGGATGTAGTCAGGTTTTTAATTTAGGTTTCCGAAATGAATCTAAATTGGACCGACACCAACGGTCCCTTCAAACGGGGAAGCGTCCTCACTTAGTCACTCTCTTCCAATGACTTACCTCTACTTACCAGGCGTAGAGTTACCTCCGGAATCACACATCCGGACTTCAGGAATCAAACATCCTGACCTACCAGAATTGTACATCTGGTCTTCTCCAATCGGGAATCGCACATCCTGACCCTTGCCAGAATCTCACATCTAGACTTCAACTTGTCGGGAATTAAACATCCAGACTTGCCGGAATCACACATCCGGTCTTCAACCAATCAGGAATCAAACATCCTGACTGGAGTTACTCAATCCTGTACACTCGGTAATAAGGTTAGATCACAACACATCTAACTTTAACTCATTTATCATTCATCAAAACTCAAGTTTGACTATTAGTACAAATTGTACCAACACTAGTGAGTGAAGCTAAGCAGTGAGAAAAACCTAATGAGTGAAGTCAGGTGGGAAAAGTCTTGGTGAGTAAAACTAGACATTGAAAAATTCAAGTGGGTAAAAGGTTAACCGGACACTTGGTGTTTAGAAGTCTAAGTGGGTCATAAAGGACCAAACACTTAGCAACATAAGAGAAGTCTAAGTGGGTCATGGAGGACCGAACACTTGGGATAAGGAGAGAAGTGTTGGAGTAATCTATGTGGCCTTAGGTTTTAATGTTTAGGCAAAAGTTTAAGTTAAGATTATTGATGCATTTGATATGTGTTTGTGAGTGTGCAAGATGCAAATACAACAAGCAAAGTCCAAGTGTGATCTTGGTAAAGGTAAAATCCAAATGGAATCTTAGCAAAGGTGAAAGTCTATGTAGAGTCTTAGCGATGTAAGTTTAAGTATGTAGTCTTAGTAACGTAAGTCTGAGTGTGACTTGGCAAGGTTAAAGTCCCAGAGAGAGGAGTCTCGTGGCAATAGAAGACCCAGTAACAAGGACAAGATTGAAAGAAGCTCTTGAAGGCAAAGCATGAAGGATGGGGAAATATCTGAGGGGCACAAGACTGATGAAGAAGGCTAGAAGGTAAGGTAAGGTAAAGGGTGTGCAAGCAAGGACGGGTGTTAAGAGAATGTACTCGGGGTAAATCCTAGGTTTAGGATTTACTAGTCAACTGGTATATGTACCAGTCGACTGGTGTATGACTGGGGAGAAAACAAGATATTTCTATTCTCACAACTGAAGTGGACCAGCTGATTGGTCCTAACACCAGTCGATTGGTATTGAACCGTTGGGATGTAACGATCAAATTTCACACGAGACCAGTCTACTGGTATCTTTACGAGTCGAATGGTAACGGAAAAATAGCTTGATGTTTTCCTCCCGAGCTTTATTTAATAGAGCTCGAGGTGGCTGACCTTGGTGATGACAATAGGAGTGGTTAACCCCTATTAGAATCTCCAAAGCTCTCTTGGTGATCAAGAGTGTATGTTCAAGTGTTTGTAGCAAGGTTTCTCCACCAATAAGGAGTTTGAGCTAGCCGTAGTTTTCCAGGGAATCATCCACCGATGAATTGGGATCATCCACCTTACAGACAGTCGTGGAGTATGAATAAGCTATCTCCGAACTAACGTGTTCGTTTGTTCTTCTTGTTTTTATTGTCTATAGGTTAGTTTTCTATTTTCTTGTTTGTATTTCTGCTGCACTAACAAGTGTAGGAAGCGATCGAAATCGGTGATCAACTATTCACCCCTTCTGTCGGGCATCAAGGTTCCAACAATTGGTACTAGAACAAGGAGCACTCTTGAAGGACTAATCGCCGGAATGAGCATGCACTAAAGGAAAAAAGACGACGAGATGGAGTCAGAAGGTTCGCTAGGATGGGACATCCAGATCTCATCTCCATACGAGCATAAGGACTTCGACTATTGGAGGAAGCGCTTAGAGATATGGTTCCAAATGAATTAGAACCAATGGATTGCGTTGGAGGAACCATTTGAAGCTCCAATGGACAAGGAGGGAAAGTGTTTCCGACCTCGATATTGGATCGAGGAGCAAATGGAGTAATTGGAGACAGACAAGAAGGTAACGAAAATTTTATTAAATCTTTTGCCTTCTAATGTGTTGGTTAGTGTAGGTGATTACAAAAATGCAAGTGACCTTTGGAAAAAGATAATTGCATTTCATGAAAGTCCTACACAAGTTCATAGAGTGGAGGAGCCTAATGAAAATAGCTCATTGGTCCAAGAGAAGGAGAAGGACCAATCAAATGTGGAGACGAGCTCAGCATCCGAAAAGGAGGAAGAAGTGGAACCGTCCATATCTTCAAGTAAGAAAGAAAAGTCCAAAATAGGTGAGGAAGAAATCTTGGAAGTTCAGCTCTCAACCTTAACTACTGAGAAGAGCGGGAAATCACACATCAAGTGCTTTGAATGTAGTGAGATGGAACACTACAAGAATAGATGTCCATTACTCAAGAAGGTAAATGAGGTAAATTCTAAACCTGGTAAAGTTGATTTAAAAATTAATGTGGGTTGTAGGGATTGTGCTAAGAAGAAATGACACATTATATACTTCACGTGCGGTGAGCGGAGACATTACCATACAAAATGCCCAAGGAGGGGCAAACTCAAGGAGATAGAGCGATTGAAGCAATGGAGGAGGATGAAGTCATGTGGATGCTCATGTCAAGGGGGAGCTCCAATGGTAGGTAGGTAGGTATACCCTAACTAGAACTTTAATTTAGATATTAATTCAAGTTCTAATGATATGCATGTTAGAAATAATGTCAATTATTTACCCATGCATAATTATGGATTTAGGTATAATGATAGAAATAGGGTTAACATGGTTAATAACCCTAGGAAATCATATGTAAAGGTTAGACCTAACAATAACCAAACTACCATGCCTAAGGAAAGGAAGGTAGTGAAGAATCTAGGCATTAATCCCAAGAACGGAAGACACATGCCTAGAAAGGTGGGTAGGTCTAGAAGTGTCCATGGTAGATAAGTTGATTCTACGGTTAGAAAACTAGAATTAGAAAATCAAGCTTTAAGGGAAAAGCTTGATAGGTTAGAAAAAGTTCTAGAGAGAGATTAACTATTGGGTCTAATGGACTTGATAAGATTTGGGTAGTCAAAGACTCAAAAATGATATATCGAGTTTGGGATATCGATCTAGTCCCTCCAAGGCTAAGGGAGAGTCTTATGCTAGGATTACGTATGACTATATTAAGGAATGGTCAAGAAATGACAAGGAAAAGTCATTTAAGGATAAGGAGAAATTAACCATGGACAAGATGTCTAAGATTAAGAAACTCAGGTTTATAGGCCAAGTGTCACATGAGATGCACTGAAGTGGCTTAACCATAGTAAATGACTCACCTAGGAAGGTGACTCAGGTTAAAAGCTTTAGGGAGAGCTCAAAGAGTAAAGTTGGGACCCATGGTCAATGAATTTCAAATGGATCATGCTTGGGATTTTATGTGAGTTATGAAATGTGCCAAAAGATTTGGACACGACCTTGAGTCTTAAATCCAAGAAATTGGCACAATTAGGATAAGTATCATACATGAAAATATGAAAAGGGGTTCATATTGTAACTACTATACGGTAGTTTTGATGTGATCAGCCAAGTCAAGTTAGATCTTATTATAGTTTAATCCTTGTGTCAAAGTGTGTAGGAACTTAGAAGCATAGGAGGTCAAGCGAAAAATGCAGCTAGCGAGAGGGACGACACGAGAGAGAGCCGACGGGCTCAGTGCATCTGAGGGATGAGGTGCTGCAGAAGAGTACACTGGCAGACAAAAAGGAAACGCACGGCAGTTCCAAGGGACGAGAAGCCGAAGCGAAAGTGTTGGTGCGGGAAGCATCCGACGATCGAACCTGAGTTTTGATAATGGCAAAGGATTCATAGTTAAGATATTTGTGATCTAACGTGCTTGACTAAGTGTTTCAGGAAAGTCCTAACTGCGGTTAGGCAGGTGAAAACCCTAGGGGGTGGTAACCCTAGGTCCTAGGGGGTGGTAACCCTAGGTGGAGAAAAGTCCTAGCTGCGGTTAGGCAAAGGGAAAACCCTAGAGGGCGGTAACCCTAGGTCATAGGGGGTGGTAACCCTATGCGGAAAGTCTTGGCAGGTCGATGGCTTCAGGCAAAAGTCCTAGGGGGTGGTAACCCTAGGTGAAAAGTCCAGGTATTGCGAACCAGGTGAAAGACTGGACTAGCCGGGGAAGCGGATGTCCAGCAGAAAGTCCGGAAGCATCGGGTGCTGAGCAAAAGTCCAGTCGATCTGGAGGATCGACTGGCAATAGGTAAATCTCCTGAGTGGAGTAGGTGAGGATGCGTTCCCCGCAGAGGGAACAGTAGGCGTCGAGTCGACCTAGGGTTTCCGGATGGGAATCCAAAGTCAGACTCGGACAGTCCGAAGACTGTCGTTTATTCCTTACTATGTTTTATCATATTCTAACACTGTCTTGCAGGGTATTTTGCTCGGACTAACCTTTGTTTGCAGGTGAGGAACCTGCTGGAAAAAGAGTGTCCGGGCGCCCGGAGGTCCGGGCGCACGGAACAGGTCCGGGCGCCCGGGACCGAATTCTATCCCCTACGCGACTTCGTCACGTGGAGCATCCTGGTTGGTTGGCCACGTCACACTCCAGGCGCCTGGAAGGGATCCAGGCGCCCGAAACCGCATATAAAAGGAGGGTTGAGGTGCAGCTTCAAAAAGAACAATCTTCTAAGCAATCTCCTTGCGACAAGCTGCTAACGACTCGATCCAGAAAGTGCTGTAAACGACATCCCGACAACCCGGAGCTTCAGATTTAGTTTTCTGTTGTCGGTATAATCTTTTACTGCTTTGAATTGTAATTAATCTGTAACTTTCACGAATTATAGTTGTTGCCCACCGGAAGCGATCAAGGATCGCGGGCCTTCGAGTAGGAGTCGCTTTAGGCTCCGAACGAAGTAAATCCCTTTGTGTCTTTGTCTTTATTTTATTCCGCTGCATTTTAATAACTCCGATAGTTTTCCGATAATCGAACAAAATAGCCACGAGCGCTATTCACCCCCCCTCTAGCGCTTCTCGATCCAACAATTGGTATCAGAGCGGGGTCGCTTTGAATTGGTGCAACCACCATTCAAGCATTTTTCGTGGCTTTGTCGTTTATTACGCCTTTCGTTTTTTTTTCCCTCCAAAATTATTTTCAAAAAATTCATTTTCATCCATTCAAGGTTTATTAGTATTAATAAAATATTGACTTTGGCAAAATTTGAAATAATATTTTTTAAATATTTTTAATAATATTTTATTATTTTTTTCTCTCGAAACTGGTGAACTTCTATTTCTATCCTTCCATACCGCACTGCTAATCCAGGATCAAGTCCTGGTACATTTTTTTTTTTGCTATTTTTTTGTGTGCAAGGTTATTTTAAAATGACATTCCAAGAAGGATTCTGCACCGTCCGACCGCCGCTCTTTTCTGGCGAGGACTTTGGATACTGGAAGAACCGGATGGAATACCACCTCAAGACGCAAGTCGAGATGTGGATCATCATCCAGACCGGACTCGAACTTCCACGTGACGACACCGGAGAACTTATCTCATGCATCAACTGGGATTCTAGCACAATGAAAAAAGTTGAAGCCGATGCCAAAGCAACCTGCATGCTACAATGTGGCCTAACCAATGAAGAACTGAACCGCATCGGCCCCTTCGCAAGTGCAAAAGAGTTGTGGCAAAAGTTGATGGAACTACACGAGGGCACTTCCGACGCTCAAGTAAGTAAGCATAATTTAATAAATGATTTATTTGAATTAGATGAGCAGAATAATACTACTTCGGCTGAGGAAGGTATTACGATGGTTGTAGGTACAAGTAAGACAGAGGAAAAGGTATGGTCCGAGTCTTCAGACGAATCCGAGTCGGATGAAGAAGAGCAAGCGAGCCTTCTTGCTCTACCAGTACTAGCGAACATTATCGACACCGAGTCTGAGTTCGAATCCGAAACGGAGAGCGAGTCAGAAACAGAGTCCGAGCGAAGCCACGAATCCGCATTCGTTTCCGAAGGACCCAAAACCACTGTAAGTGCTTTAATTTCTAGTATTGATTTAGATGATTCAAAAAATTTAATTCCTTACTTATTAAAAAAGTTGGCTAAATCCAACGTCCGGGTTAAGTCGCTCCAAAAGGAGGTAAAAGCCCTTAAGGAAGCGACTAACTCGAGCTCTTTAACTGAGTCAGTTCAAATTAGAAGTTCAACTCAAGTCCAACAACTTGAGGAAGAAAATTCCAATTTGAAAGCTCAAATTAAAGAACTCAAGGACACGTTGGAACGGTTTACCATGGGTTCCAAGAATCTGGATCTGATTCTTGGAAAACAGCGAGCCGTTTACAACAAAACTGGACTTGGATTTAAAACTAAAATAAAATACAAATCATATTTATCGCTAGTTAATAGAAATAATAGAAAAATTGTCCAAGCATGGGTGCCAAAATCCAACTTGGTTAATCAAGTTGGAACTGGTCACTATTGGGTCCCGAAGGATCAAGTCTATTACCTTGATAGACCATATCGAGGCTATGATCCAGGGGGAGCTAATAGAAAAACAATATTAAGAACATAATACAAATTAATATTCAAATTAAATTTTAAATTAAAATTCAAAATTTAAAATTCAAAAAATTCAAAATTCAAATTCAAAAATTCAAAATTCGAAATTAAATTAAAAATTAAAAATTCAAATTCAAAATTAAATTAAAATTCAAAATTTTAAATTAAAAAATTCAAAATTCAAATTACAAATTCAAAATTCGAAATTAAATTAAAATTCAAAATTTAAAATTCAAATTACAAATTCAAAATTCGAAATTAATTTAAAATTCAAAAATTCAAAATTCAAATTACAAATTCAAAATTCAAAATTAATTTAAAATTCAAAAATTCAAAATTCAAAATTCAAATTACAAATTCAAAATTCAAAATTAATTTAAAATTCAAAAATTCAAAATTCAAAATTCAAATTACAAATTCAAAATTCGAAATTCGAAATTCTAAATTCTAAATTCTAAATTCTAAATTCGAAATTCTAAATCAAAAATTCGAAATCCTAAATTCGAAATTCTAAATCAAAATCAAAATCAAAATTTGAAATAAAAATAAGAAATTCTAAATTCAAAAATAATTGGTGGATTCAGACTCGCTGGCACCCCCAACTGAACTACCCGACAGGGTAACTGAACCTAATCTACCCGAAATGGGTAAAACAAGAGTAGATTACCCGGCAGGGTAATTAAGGTTAGATAAAATGAGTTAGGTTTAACTTGACCCACGGTACTGGTGAAGTTTTTGGATGATAGTACGTTAGGGAAGCTTGGGCATCGCATGTCTAGGAAGATATGGCTTCGACCTGGTGCATTTGACCAAGTGGAACTGACCGAAGCTACCCTTAAATGGATCCTAACTAGTTAGACCAAGGTTTAGTATTAAGTTTAATGGGTAGGACTATTTGGGAAATCTCGAAGGCATGGTTACTTTAATGAGTTCCTTGTGACTCACCATAGCCCAGAAGTTTATCCAAAGAATGCTTACTTGTTGAACCCAAACCTAAACCTGAATCTAACACAAAGTTAAACCTTACCCCAAAATTCAACCATAATTCATCTCACAACAATTATAGGATTACCTGATTGAAAATTTAGATCGGGTGAGATAACTAAGGAATTTAAAAATCAATTTCAAAATTATTGAAAAATATTTTCAAAAGTTTTTCAAAATTACTTAAAAAATCTTTTCAAAATCAATTTCAAAATTACTTAAAAAATTATTTAAAATCTTTTCAAAATCAATTTCAAAATTATTTAAAAATCTTTTCAAATTCAATTTCAAAATTATTTAAAATCTTTTCAAATTCAATTCAAAATTATTTAAAAATCTTTTCAAAATTATTTAAAATCTTTTCAAAATCAATTTCAAAATTATTTAAAAATCTTTTCAAATTCAATTTCAAAATTATTTAAAATCATTTCAAAATCATCATTTCAAAAATACTTTTAAAAATCATTTCAAAAATACTTTTAAAAATTATTTCAAAAATCCTTTCAAAATTATTTGAAAAATTTAAACTTCATTTCAAAATAATTTGAAAAGTCTTTCAAAAATCATTTTGAAAAACTTATTTAAAAATCCTTTGAAAAATCTTTGAAAAACTCATTCAAAATCATTTGAAAAATCCCTTGAAAGATTAATTTCAAAACCCTTTTCAGAAGTTATTTGAAGTTCTAAACTCAATTAATTCTTAAATCTTCAAAATAATTAAATGATCACTTATTTGGAATTCTAACTTATATTCTCAATATTTTAAAACAAAGTTAACTTTATCTAACACTCACTCATAAGCTAATCATGCCTGAAAACCTAGAATGGGTGAGATGGTAATTTAGGAAAATATAAAATAACTATTTTTTAATTTACATGCTTGGACTCTAGAACCCTCAGGACTTAATGTGGCATTAATTAAGGGGGAGTGAGTGGAGTCAAGCTAAGTTTCTTTTAAAATAAATTTTATGGTTTTAATTATCTTTAACAGTTAAACTCTTTGAAAAGTTAAAGCAAATCCAATTTTTTTAAAACTTTAAACTTTTCATCAACTTATACGTCTAAGATTGAGCATGCTTGTACTTTAGAGCTCTGATACCTGATCAAAACAACTTAGATATCTTAACATCTAGTTAACTTGACTCATGCTTAAACTTAAGGACCAACTGAATTTGATTAAATAAACTAAATCAAACATTTAGTTTCCCCCTCTTCGTCCTAAAAATTAACAAGTTCTTACTCCTAATTTTTCAACAATAAGTATTGTTAAGCTAAGTGTCTTTTTAACTTAAGCTATATTTTCAAAATTCAATGTTTGCAAAAGACTAAGCTAAGTAGTTCATATAAAAACCTTCAAACTTTTGCAAACTTAGCTAACCTTTCAAATCAAACTTTTAATAAATTCTTACTAAGTTTTTTTTACCTTAAAGTATTAAAAATCATATTTTTGCAAAATTCTTACTCACTGCCTTCAAAATAATTTTTGCTTTTCAAAATTTAGCCAAGTATATTTCAAAAATCAACTAAGTTTCAAAAGTGGCTAAAATCATTCTTAATAGTCTACTAAATATTAGCCTTTTAAACTTAGTTAAATTTTTTTCCAAAGTAATTTACCATTCATAAGCCTAATTTTTTTAAGAAAAATTAAAAATTGCTTAAAACTGGCTTATTTTTTGATAAATGGCAAAGGGGGAGAGTAGGAAATTCAAAGTTTTCAAAATTAGAAAATTCAAAATAAAGATCAAAATCTAATTCAAAAGTAAAAGGAAGCCCTGTATTAAGGGGGAGCTTCGCAAAGTTTAAGTGTTAGCTTAAGTTATGCTTTTATTTGAATTTATGTACTTAAGCTTGCTCACTTAAACCTTTTGATATATTCATGCGTTTGTTTTACTTAACCTTGAATTTGGGTTGCCATAATCAAAAAGGGGGAGATTGTTGGTGCGGGAAGCATCCGACGATCGAACCTGAGTTTTGATAATGGCAAAGGATTCAAAGTTAAGATGTTTGTGATCTAACGTGCTTGACTAAGTGTTTCAGGAAAGTCCTAACTGCGGTTAGGCAGGTGAAAACCCTAGGGGGTGGTAACCCTAGGTCCTAGGGGGTGGTAACCCTAGGTGGAGAAAAGTCCTAGCTGCGGTTAGGCAAAGGGAAAACCCTAGAGGGCGGTAACCCTAGGTCATAGGGGGTGGTAACCCTATGCGGAAAGTCTTGGCAGGTCGATGGCTTCAGGCAAAAGTCCTAGGGGGTGGTAACCCTAGGTGAAAAGTCCTGGTGTCGCGAACCAGGTGAAAGACTGGACTGGCCGGGAAGCGGATGTCCAGCAGAAAGTCCGGAAGCGTCGAGTGCTGAGCAAAAGTCCAGTCGATCTGTAGGATCGACTGGCAACAGGTAAATCTCCTGAGTGGAGTAGGTGAGGACGCGTTCCCCGCAGAGGGAACAGTAGGCGTCAAGTCAACCTAGGGTTTCCGGATGGGAATCCAAAGTCAGACTCGGACAGTCCGAAGACTGTCGTTTATTCCTTACTATGTTTTATCATATTCTAACACTGTCTTGCAGGGTATTTTGCTCGGACTAACCTTTGTTTGCAGGTGAGGAACCTGCTGGAAAAAGAGTGTCCGGGCGCCCGGAATGGATCCGGGCGCCCGGAGGTCCGGGCGCCCGGGACCGAATTCTATCCCCTGCGCGACTTCACCACGTGGAGCATCCTGGTTGGTTGGCCACGTCACACTCCAGGCGCCTGGAAGGGATCCAGGCGCCCGGAACCGCATATAAAAGGAGGGTTGAGGTGCAGCTTCAAAAAGAACAATCTTCTAAGCAATCTCCTTGCGACAAGCTGCTAACGACTCGATCCAGAAAGTGCTGTAAACGACATCCCGACAACCCGGAGCTTCAGATTTAGTTTTCTGTTGTCGGTATAATCTTTTACTGCTTTGAATTGTAATTAATCTGTAACTTTCACGAATTATAGTTGTTGCCCACCGGAAGCGATCAAGGATCGCGGGCCTTCGAGTAGGAGTCGCCTTAGGCTCCGAACGAAGTAAATCCCTTTGTGTCCTTGTCTTTATTTTATTCTGCTGCATTTTAATAACTCCGATAGTTTTCCGATAATCGAACAAAATAGCCACGAGCGCTATTCACCCCCCCCCCCCTCTAGCGCTTCTCGATCCAACAGAAAGGTTGTCCAAGAAGACTGGAAAATGGGTTCGGGTGAGTCCTATTCCGGATGGTCGAAAGCACCCATGCGAATAGAGCCAGAGAGGAAAACCAAGACAAAAAAGTCAACATAGAGATGACTCTGGTCCGGGCACCCGGACCCCCGAGGCCAGCCAGGGTGCCCCGGGCTCGTGCCTTGGTTGAGGGCTGGTTTAGTCCGATCCGGGTGCCCAGACCTGGTACAGGTGCCCGGACCACAAAACTTATCACTTGCCGAGCTGTCGTGATCCGTTGCAATGCAGATAAACTTTTATTGACGCCCAGGCGCCCGGATCAGGTTTATAAATATAGTTCTGATTTTAGTAATTCAAGAACAACACTTGTAAACAAGTTCTTTATCTGTTCTACTACTGTGTGGGTTGTCAACGTTGTAATAGGCTACTCCGCCCAAAGGATATCGTGTCTTGGATCATCAATCTTCTGATTGCAAACCAAGTAAATTTATGTGTCTCTGTCTTTTAATTAATTTGTTTCTTATTTTCTTTTTTTACAAGTGATTGTGTTAATTAAGCTATAAGATCGAGAAAGATTTACATTTTCATTTTCAGGTAATTCACCCCCTCTTGCTGGCCACAAGGGACCTATAAGTGGTATCAGAACCCAACAGCTTCAGAAGGACTAACCGTCGACCGAAGCAAGCATCCACCCGCTGAAGTTCAAGGGAGACTTCGCACACTGAAAGAAGAAGATGGAGGTATTTTTAAAAATCGACTTCGATATATTTCTAATCTTGAAAATTGATTTTGCAATACCTACCGATAACAATGACGAGCTAAAGAAAGAAGACCATTGGACAAAAAAGGAACAAGCCAAATTTGTGATGAATGGAAAAGCATAGTTCCATTTGCTAAGCGCGCTACCACCACAAGAGGTAAACTGAATCGTAGTCTACGAGTCTACAAAGGATCTCTGGGAAGAATTCCTGGAGCTTCACGAAAGAACTTCCGAAGCCAAGCTCGCAAGAAGAGATCTTCTTCAGAACCAACTAACGAATCTACGACTTAAGGAAGGTAAAAAAGTTCCTCAATTACACGCCAAGCTTAAAAAACTAATCACCGAACTCACAAATCTCGGAGAAAAGGTAACCAATCGAGATTCGCTAAGGTATGCACTTAATGCTTTCTCTAGAACTCCTGAATGGTTAATTCTAGTATATGCATATTACATCTCTAGAGATTTAAAATTCATGAGTCTAGATGCACAGATCTAAAGGAGTTGAAGCACAACATTACCTTAAAGGTAAAAATAGACGAACCAGAATCCAAAGGTCTCTCGATGATCACAAAACGACTCTTATGGTAAGAAAGTTCAAAAAGTTTGTTAAAACTAATAAATTCAATCAAGTGCAGGCCAAGAAAAGGAGAAGAAAAGTAAGATGCAATCAATGCAATGAAGAAGGGTACGTCAAAGATAACTATCTAAAATTAAAGAACAAGGAGAATGACAAGAAGCCGACCCAACCATAGCACAGAAACCTAAAGGAGACCTGGAACGAAACACCATCAAAATCAGAGATCGAAGTCCACGTCGGACTTATGCTGATAACAAGTCACCAAGAAGAAGAAGACGAAGCTAATTCATTTGAGATGAGCATCGAAAACATCGAAAAAGGGGGAGCAACATAAGAAGGAAGCAGCACTACAGGGGGAACTTCAGATAAAGGGATCGACGAGGTAAGTCAGATATGGTATCTGTCTCCTAATAAATTGTATAAGTTTATAAAAATCTTACCTAAAACTTCCTGTTAATTAGAATATGAAAATAAAAAAATATTAAAAGAAAATAATGAGTTAAAAGGAACCTTAGCAACATCATGTTGATTCGAAGATTTCGATAAGATAAAAATTAAAAATTAAAAATAGAAATAGAAAATTTGAAGAATTATGCATGCGCACATATTCAACAAATTAGAAATCATTCAGAACTTAATTGATATTTTAAATACCATAAGTCAAATTAGAAAATTGTCACCAAAATATATCCCTATAAAGTTTTTGATTAATCCGATCAAAAGGAATCTATTTTAGATTCCAAAATCATACTTAAATTAAATTTTTATGCATGTCATACTTTTAAATTAATTTAATTTTTGTTTGCTCAGAATTATCTAAATAAATTATTTCATATAATTTATATTAAAAATTAATTTCTTTTCTAATTTTTCTAAGAAAAAGAACTTCATCACTTATGTGTAGGAAAAAGTTTCAAAATTTTCTAACCGTTAAATTATTTTTTATAATTTTTTAACAAAAATTATATTTTTTTTAATTTAAAAATAATTCGCTGAGTAATTTTTGCAAACTTCATTATTCTACGAAAAGTTATAATGTCTCTTATTCAAGAAAATATTTTTAAATTTTTTTTATCGTTATTGAATTTTATATAAATTACTTATCCAAATGCTACCTTTTAATATTAAAAATTCTCAAAAATTTATTTTTTAAAAATTTTATTTTTCTGCAAAACTACTCGCTATAATACATATTTAGAAAATTTTCCATGATTTTTTGAATCTAAAAACTATTCTTAAGCAATTTTTAAAGAAAATATGTCTTATGTAAAAAAGAATTTATTACTATTTAAATTAATTTCAATTTTTCGTGAAAATTTTATTTCTAGTTTGGATTGTTGTTTAACCCTGATAAAAAATTTCATAATTTCCCCATGATTAAAAATAATTTTCAAATTCATTTTTTCAAAAATAATTTATCAATTGTAAAAATCTAAGGGGGCGTTTGGTTTACGTTTTCCACGTTGTTTTCTGTTTTCTGTTTTCATTTTCTGAGAAAATGGAAAACGCGTTTGGTTTGCGTTTTCCACGTTCATTTTTAAGAAAATGAGAGAGCGTTTTCTAAGAAAACGAAAAATGCGGAAAAATCATTTTCTAAAAAATGAAAAACGCGCGTTTTTCAGAAAATGAAAATGAAAATGGGGCAAATCAAACACACCCTAAATTTTTTAAATTTAAAATTCATGATTTTTCTGAATGATAGTCACCGTAATTTTATCCTTTAGACTCTATTTTGAATTTACTTCAAGTTATTTTCAAAGCATACCCCTATTTTTAATGTGATAAGGAAGAATTAGAGGTTAAGTCTACGGGAGCATACATTTTGATTTTTATACATTTTTTTACAAATCATACTTGTTTTATTATTATTATTTGTTTTCTGTTTATCCTGACTTAACTTGGTTTGCTCACATAAAAAAAGGAGAGATTGTAAATACCCCATGATTGCTTTAATATGATCAGCAAAGTCAAGTTAGGTCCTGTTGTGATTTGATCCTTGTGTCAAAATGTGCAAAAACTTATGAGCATAGGAGGTCGAGCGAAAGACGCAGCTAGTGAGAAGGATAGCATGGGAGAGAGTCGACGAACTCAGTGCATCCGAAGGACAAGGTGCTACGGAAGAATATGCTAGCGGACAAGAAGGAAATGCGCGACGGTTCCGAGGGACGAGAAACCGGAGCAGAAGGTTGCTCAAGAAGGTCGGAAAAAGAGTTTGGGTGAGCCCTATTCTAGATGGCCGAAATCACCCAGGCGAGTGGAGTCAGAGCGGAAGACCCAGACAAAAAGTCAACATTGTGTTGACTCTAGGCGCCCAGACCCCCGGGGCCAGCTAGGGTGCCCCGGTCGAGGGCTAGTTCAACCCAGTCCAGGCGCCCGGACCTGGTCCAAATGCCCAGACCACAAAACTTAACACTTGTCGAGCTGTTGTGATCCGTTGCTATGCGGATAAACTTTTATCTATGCTCAGGCGCCCGGAGCCTTTCAAAGTGCTCAGATCAAACTTATAAATGCAACCCTGATTTTAGTAGTTCAAGAACAACAATTGTAAACGAGTTCTTTATCTGTTCTATTACTGTGTGAGTTGTCAACATTGTAAGAGGCTACTCCGCCCAAAGGATATCGTCATAGTCAGCTTTACTTGCCTTAGATTAGCAATCATCTGATTACAAACTAAGTAAATTTCTGTGCCTCTGTCTTTAGTTAATTTGTTTCTTATTTCTTTTTTATACAAGTGGTTGTTTTAATTAAGCTATAAGATTGAGAAAGGTTTACATTTTCATTTTCAGGTAATTCACCCCCTCTTGCCGGCCACAAAGGACCTACACATATTGCATGAAAATTTACTTTAGATGTATAGATGTCATATAAATTAATATTAGGAATACATTATGATTTAATATAGGCAGATACATGAAGAGGAAATCAAAACTATGACTTTAGATCAAGGTTCAATTGAACCATTTAAATAGTTTTAGATTTTGTGCCAATCTTGGGATCTAAGATAAATATATTTTTTCCAAGTAAACATTGGTAAAACAGACATCTCAACAAAATTTAAGAATTTTTAGAAGTCTGTCAAATTTTTGATGCATTTCTGAAATTGAGTTCAGAATGTTGTTCGGGGCTGAAATAGGGTGCCAGTCAATTGGCTTAGATACCAGTTGATTAGGAACAGTGTTCATCAAGCACAGAATGATTCTATGAGTTTGATTCGATGAGAGCAATCGACTGGGACCTATGGCAGTCGACTGATACAATCTGAAACTGTTTTTCAATAATAGGAAATGACCAACAAGATGGTAAACATGTATGTAATCTTATAGGGGATTAATATATGATAATTATGGTCATTAGAAGTTAAAGAGTCCAATAATTGAGATATTTTTAAAACTTCTTTTGATGTATGGTAAAGGAGGAGAAGTTTAGGTTTAAGTGAAAAATTTAAATACCTTTGCAAGAGATCCTAGCTCAAGGGGGAGTTTGGGTAAAGGGGGAGCCTAGGATTAGCTTTCATGATATAAGCATGAGTAGATTGCTTATTTATTAGCAAAGAGGAGAAGTTTACCTTTGCAGGAAATCCTAAGTCAAGGGGGAGCTTAGGTAAAGAGAGAGCCTAGGATTAGGTTCCATAATTTATGCATGAATTGGTTTGTATATTTATTTACATATGTACTGTTATATTGTTTCCCTAATTTAAATGAATTGCTAAACATCAAAAGGGGAGATTATTGGAGCAATCTGTGTGACCTTACGTTTTGATGTTTGTGCAAAGGTTTAAGTTAGGATTATTGTTGTATTTGATATGCACTTGTGAGTGTGCAGAATGTAGGCACAACAAGGAAAATTCAAGTGTGATCTTGGCAAAGGTAAAGTCCAAGTGGGATCTTAGCAAAGGCGAAAGTCCAAGTGGAGTCTTGACGATGTAAGTTCACGTATATAGTCTTGGCAACGTAAGTCCAAATGAGACTTGGCAAGATTAAAGTCCCGAAGCGGAGAGTCTCATGGCAATAGAAGACCCGACAACAAGGACAAGACCGAAGGAAGCTCTTGAAGGCAAAGCATGAAGAATGGGGAAGCATCTAAGGGGCACAAGACTGATGGAGGAGACTAAAAGGTAAGGTAAAGGGTGTGCGGGCAAAGACGAGTACTGAGAGAATGTACTTGAGGTAAATTCTAGGTTTAGGGTTTACCAGTCGACTGGTGTATGTACCAGTCGACCGGGGAGAGAACATAATATTTTTGTTCTCTCGACTGAAGTGGACCAGTCGACTAGTCCACCAATCGACTGGTATCGAGTCATTGGCATGTAATGGTCGAATTCCACACGAGGCCAATTGACTGGTAATGAGAAAACAACTTGGTGTTTTCCTCCTGAACTCTATTTAATAGAGCTCGAGGTGGATGACCTTGATGACGACAATAGTAGTTAACCTTTATTAGAGTCTCTAAAGCTCTCTTGATGATCAAGAGTGTGTGTTCAAATGTTTGTGGCGAGGTTTATCCATCGACAAGGAGCTTGAGCTATCCGGAGCTTTCCAGGGAATCATTCACCGATGGATTCGAATCGTCTACCTTATGGACAACTGTAGAGTAGGAGTAATCTATCTCTGAACCACGTAAACAAACGTGTCGGCTTGTTCTTCTTATTTTTATTGTCTTTAGATTAATTTTCTATTTGCTTGTTTGTATTTCTGCTGCACTAACAAGTGAAGGAAACGATCGAAGTGGGTGATCGGATATTCACCTCCTCTAGCCGAGCATCAAGTGTTGGCACAGTAGGATCGACAAGAGGAAGTGAATTACCTACAAAAAAAAATAACTTCTTTCTCGATCATTTGATTTGATTAGACTAGCATAATAATAATGAATTAATTGAACAACTAAATAAAGAAAGTAAGAGGACAATTCTATTTACTTAGTTACAACCTATGTGGTTGTTAATTTAAGGCGTTGAAGAAAGCTCCACTAGAATTCTCCTTTGTTGTAGGCGGAGAAGCCTCTTATAGAAGTTGATAGCTCAAAAGAAAGACTAGGAAAGTGTACAATACTTGTTGTTCAAGTTGTTGAATTATTCCAAACTCTAGGGTTCTTTTTATAGTCCCTGAAAAATTCTATCTGAAGTTGGGAGGCGCCTTCAATAGGGTGGAAGGTGTCTCCAGCATGGTAAATCTTATTGCTAAAAATAAAATTTTATCTTCGGTTAGCATCTAGGGAAGATGCCTTCAATAGGCTGGAAGATGCTTTCGCACTATTCATCGAAGGCGCCTTCTAGCCATGGAAGGCGCTTTCCACAAGGCACCTCAGTAGAAAAGTTGGTCTCTTCGCATAGTTCTTCGCGTAGGTGATTCTTCGGCTAATTGGAGTTGAGCTCACCTGAACCCAACTCCGACCTTCTCCTCGAGTAGCCTTCCTCCCTGACTTCTCGTCCCTCAGACCACTGCACGTGTCCTTATCCGCAAGTGTACTCCTCAGCAGCATCCCGTCCTTCAAATGCACCGAGCCCGTCAACTCCCTTCCATGCAATCTTTCTCGCTAGCTGTGTCTTCCGCTCAACTTCTTATGTTCCTATGCTCCTGTATACTTAGACATAAGGATCAGACACAATAGAACCTAACTAAACTTTAGTTGACCACATCAAAACTTCCCCGAGGTACTAACAATCTCTCCCTTTTTAATGTGCATCAATCCAAGTTCAAGTTAGAGTTAAAAATACAATGAAATAATATAGAAAAGTAATGAATTAAATAAGTTAATTACAAAAATAAATACAAGGATAAAAATTATGGGAATTATCCTAACTCCCCCTTAATCTCCCTTTACTTTTACTTATATCTTCCCCTCTGATCACATAAAAACAATCGGGAAAAAATTAAGTAAACTGTTAGAAAAATTTTAAAGACTTTTCGAGGGGTACATTACAACGATTACCAATAAGTTAATAGATTTCAGAAAAAGATATTTGAAAGAATAAGGAATATAATATTTTATTACACAAGAATAAGAGTTTTAAAATTTTAATCTATGAAATGATTTTAAATTTTAAAGTATGATTTTCGTCAATAAAAAAATAACTCAACAAAAAAAAATATTTTTCTAATTAGGATAATTTCTATCCAAATAATTAAAAAATTAGAGTTTAATCTAAAAAAAATTTTGGAATCCAATATAGATTCATATCTACTGGATTTACTAAAAATTTGGGAGGTACATAATTTTTAGAAATTTTCTTAATTTGTCCTTGGTAATTTCTAATGTACTAGTTGATTCTAGCATAATTTCTAAACTTTGGTTGAATGTAGTTAGAACATGCATGATAATCTTTCAATTTCTATATTTATATTTTTAAATTTTCGTTTTCTAATTTTAAATTATCAAACAATTCTAGTGGGTCTGCATTAGATAATTATCTTTTCAATTCACTATTTTCTTTTTCTAATTTGCATATATTTTTAGAAAACATTTTGATAAATCCAAAAGATTGCTTAAGAGATAGCACATGTACCTCACTTACCTCGTGTTCTGATGCTCCTCCTTAATCGCAGCTTTCTTCTAATTATCCTCTCCTTTCATCGATGTTCATCTCTGAGCTGCTTTCATTTTCTCCTTGGTGGTCTTCCATTAGAGTTAGTCCGGCGTAAGCTTCGATCTCAAACTCGGAGGACGACGATTCATCTCATGTAGCTTTTAAGATCCTGCGCTTCGATCTTGTTGGTATTTTGCCCTTATCCTTCTCCTTCTTCTTTAGTTCAGGGCAATTGTCCTTGATGTGTCCTTCTCCATAGAAGTTGTAGCATCAGACCTTCCTTTTGTTCCAAAAATATTTTTTCGCCTGTGACTTATTAAATTTATTAGATTTAATAAAGTTACTAAATTTTTTTATCAATAACGTTGCTTCATCTTCGTCGATTGATGCTTCGAAGTTTGGATCATCGATTCTTACCTTTAGGGCAATTGTCTGACTTGGCTCCTTTATTCTGCATATCTAGATTCATGAAGTTCTAAAGTGGAAAATAAACTTTCTAATGTGCTTACCGTTAGATTTTTAGAAATATAATAGGAGTCGACAATTGAGGATCATTCAGGTGTCCTTGGAAAAAAATTTAATGCATACCTTAGAGAATCTCGATTTGTTATCTTTTCTCCGAGATTCGTGAGTTCGGTGATCAACTCCTTCAGTTTAGCGTGCAGTTACGCTACTGATTCTCCTTTTAGCCAAAGGTTCGTCAGTTGGTTCCGAAATAGATCCCGTTTTGCGAGCTTGTCTTCGCACGTACTTTCATGTAGTTCAAGGAACTTCGCTTAAAGTTCCTTTGCTAATTCGTAATCTCCAATCCGATTGGCTTCCTGGGGTGAAGTACGCTGAGCATGTGGAACTCGGTTTGTCTATTTGCTACGAAGTATTTGTTGGTTGCTACTCGGAATACCGTCCTAGTTTCCCTATACAAAAATTTGTAGAACCATAGAACTATCCTAGCTACCCATGTGTTTTACTAAAGTTAAATTTAGATTGCAAACGATACTTAACATTATTAATCCAAAATTTTCCTTTAGAAGTTAAACTTGAATTGGGAACGAAACTTAACATTCTTACTTCAAGTTCAACAGATGTGATCTTCCTAAGTTAAACCATATTACAGAAGTTGATCAAATATCTATTTCAAATATTGGCTTACAGGTCAAACGTGGCGAGCACTAGACCTTCTTGGGTATGGGATCATCCACCACTGCCTAGACAAAGTCTTTCAAAGAAATCGAATATTTAAACTTTTCACAGTAAATATGGTTTAACAATAGAGACCTCAATAGAAACACATTATCGAAACATGAAATTGAAACGAAAATCGCTAACAAAAACGATAATTAAAATCGATAACCTCTTGTGTTTGGTTTTTCAAGATCTATACAAAAGATGAACTAGTTATGATGCGGAAACTCATAACTAGTTATACCTCTTATAACTTATAGACCTCTTGATCTTCTATTGTATTCCTCTTCTTATCTCAGACGTCGTGTGGGCGACAATCTACCAAGATGAGAATCCACCCAAGCTTTCTTCTTCTTTTCAAGTTTTAGCCACCAACTTTCTCCAAGAGATGATGAAGTTCGACCACCAACTTTCTTCCAAGGGATGCTAGACAAGAGAATCTCCTTCTCTTCTTCTTCTCCTTCAAGCAACCGGCCATCAATGGATCTCCACACCAATATGCCGCCGGCCACTAAGAGGGAAAACAAAGGGGAAGAGAGAAAGAGTAAGGGTCGACCACCACCAAGGAAGAGAGGAGAGGAATAGAAGATGTATATCATTGTGAGGTGATGCACATCTACCCTCTCTTTTATATTCCTTAGTCTTGGCAAATAAGGAAAGTTTTAAACATAATTAAAACTTCCTTATATTCCTTGCCAATGACTAAAAAGGAAAGTTTTAAAATAAAAAATTAAAACTTCCTTTTCTTCTTATCATGGTCGGCCACATGCTTGTTCTCCAAGTAAGGAAAGATTTTAAATAAAAATTAAAATCTCTCTTTAAAAATCCCTTTTGTGGATAGTTCTAAAAGGAATGTCTTATAAATTAAAATCTCTCTCTTTTAAATCCTTTTATGGATATCTATAAAAGATAAGATTTAGAATAAAACATGGTTTCAAGAAAGGAAAGTTTTATCAAAAAATTAAAATCTTTCTTTCACATTATAGATAAATACAAATAAGGAAAGATTTCAAATCTCTCTTTTATTCCTTTGTAGAAAGCTATAAAAGGAAAGATTTTAAAATTTTAAAATTCTCTTTTAAAACCAACATAAAATTAAAGTTTTCAAAAAAAACAAAAACTTCCTTTTATTTCCTTTTATAACCGATCTAAAAAAGGAAAGTTTTATATTAAAATCATCCTTTTAAATCCTTTTAATGGATCTCTATAAAAGGAAAGATTTTACAAAATAAAACTTCCTTTTAAATTCAATGTGGTCGGCCACCCTTACTTGGGCTCCAAGCTAGGGCTGGCCACGACTTGAACTCATCTAACCTTAGTTTGGCCGGCCCTAGCTTGGGCTCCAAGCTTGGCTTGGCCGGTCACCTTAAGGTGGGTAAGAAGTTGGGTTTGGGTGGATATAAGACTTTATAAATAAGAGGCTACAATAGGGACCGAGAGGAGGAATTGGTTTTGGTCACCCGATGAGCTTGAGCTTCCCATGTTCGCCCCGAACACCCAACTCAAGTTCATCAATAATATCTCATTCCACTAAAGAGTTATTATTTCACTACCGCACCAATCTCATATTACTATATGAGCTTCTTCTTATCATGAGTGTGTTAGTCTCCCTGTGTTTAAGATATTGAATGTCCACTAATTAATTGAGTTACTGACAACTCACTTAATTAATATCTAGCTCCAAGAGTAGTACCACTCAACCTTATCGTCATGTTGGACTAAGTTCACCTGCAGGGTTTACATGACAATCCTTATGAGCTCCTCAAGGGGACATCAACCTAGATTACTATGACACAGTTTCATTCTATAATCAACAACACACCATATAAATAATATCATTTCTCAACTTATCGGGTCTATTGATTTAATGAGCTAAATCACACCCTTTGATAAATCAAATAAATAAATACTAAATATATGTGCTTGTTATTATATCATGATTAAGAGTACACACTTCCATAATAACAGAGGTATTGTTCTTTTATATAGTCAATATAAAAAGATACTACCTCAATTGGTCATGCTCAATACACTCATAGTGTACTAGTGTAATTTATTAGTCAAGATAAATTAATACCTAATTACACTACAACCACTCCAATGGGTTGTCTCATTCCATCTTGGTTGTGAGCAACTGTTTATAATTTATAAGGATCTGATAACATGATCTTTTGTGTGTCTCCTCACACCATGTTATCTACAATATAAATTAAATGGACAACTACACTTAGCATAAATGTAGGCATTTGACCAATGTGATTCTTATATGTTTATACAAAAAGCTAGACTTTTAGTATACACTCTAACAGTATGTTTGCTCCTTCTTGGTCCATTGGTATTCTTCTTTTTCATTTCCTTGTGGGTCTTTGGGAGCTGCAAAATCATATTTTATAATTAAGAGAATCTCAAAGTCCATTTTCAAGAATACCTCCATCCGACGTTTTCATTGCACGAAGTCTCCTTCGAACTTCAGTGGGTAGATGCTCGATCCAGCCATCGTCTCGGTACTTTAGTCAATGGTTTGTCATTCTAAGGTGTTCTGACTCTGATACTAATTATTGGTGCAGCGAGGCCGACAAGAGGGGGTGAATTGCCTAAAAAAAGCAACCCCTTTCTCTATCCTTTTATTAGATTAGACTAGTACAATAATAATGAATTAATTGAACAACTAAATAAAAGAAGTAAGAGGACAATTCTATTTACTTAGTTACAACCTAGGTAATTGTTAATCTAAGGCGTTGAAGAAAGCTCCACTAGAATTCTCCTTTGTCGCAATCGAAGACACCTCTTATAGAAATTGATAGCTCAAAAGAAAAACTAGGAAAATGTACAATATTTGTTGTTCAAGTTATTGAATTATTCTTAACTCCAGGGGTATTTTTATAGCCCTTGGAAAATTCTATCTAAAGCTGGAAGGCGCCTTCAATAGGCTGGAAGGCGCCTCCAGCATGGTAAAACTTATCGCCGAAGATAAAATTTTATCTTCGGCTAACAACTAGGGAAGATTGAAGACGTCTTCGTACTGTTCATCGAAAACGCCTTCTAGCCATGGAATGCGCCTTCTACAGGGTAACTCAGCTGAAAAGATGATCTCTTCGCATAGTTCTTCGCGTAGTTGATTCTCTGGCTAACTAGAGTTGAGCTTACTCGAACCCAACTCCGACTAGGGATGTAAATGAACCAAGCGTTCGTAAACAAACTTGGTATTTGGCTTGGTAAGAGCTTGTTTATGTTCGTTCAATATACATAAGATTAATTAAACAAACAAGTTTGAACAGCTCGTTAAGCTAAACAAACAAGCTTGAACACATATGTGTTCAGCTCGTTAACATTCGTGAACAATGTTTGTGAACAATATTCACGAACCATATTCATTAATAAAACTCTTTTCAATATACTAAATAAACAATAAAATAAAATAAATAAATTTAAATTATCAAACTCAATAACCAATCAAACAACTAAAAGTTTCAAACAATCAAAAAAGTTTGAATTGAGAGCTTGATAACATCTAAATGAACCAAGCTCGAACCAAGTTCAAGCCAAGCTCGAATTGAGAGTTTGATAACATATAAACGAACCAAACTCAAGCCAAGCTTTAAACAAGCTCAAGCTCATAAAAAAGAAACCAAGCCAAGCTTGAACACTCATTTCAAAAGCTTGATTCATTTTAAGCTTAGCTCGGCTTGGTTACCTTATCGAACAAGGTTGAACACCCCAAAGCTCGGCTCAGCTCGGCTTGTTTACAGCCCTAACTCCGACCTTCTCCTCGAGCAGCCTTCCTCCTCGGCTTCTCGTCCCTCGGACCGCTGCACGCGTCCTTCTCATCCACAGGCGTACTCTTCCACAGCATCTCGTCCTTCGGATACACCGAGCCCGTTAACTCCCTTCCCGTGCCATACCTCTCGCTAGCTACGCCTTCCGCTCGACTTCTTGTGTTCCTAAGCTCCTGCACACTTAGACACAAGGATCAAACACAACAGAACCTAACTGAACTTTGTTGACCACATCAAAACTTCCCCGGGGTACTAACATCAAGGTCCCAACAAGAAGTTCAAGTGGGTTATCAAAAATCGAATACTTGGCACGAGGAAAAAAATCCAAGTGGATCAAAGGATTGATCGGACACTTGGTGAAAAACCCCAATAGGTCACGAATGATCGGAAGTTGGGCAAAAGAACCCTAGACTCAATTGAGTGAGTTAGGGTTAGACCAATCAATTGGATAATCGGTTAGCACAAGTGTCAATCGATCAATGGATCGATTGGGAGTGCCATCACGAAGAGGAGTAGTGAATCGATTCGGTCAAAACCCAATTGATCAGGAAATCAATTGAGAGATTATCACAAACAAACATAAAGGTTCCCAATCGTTCAGGTGGGTTGCACCAATCAAGAAAATTGCGACAAACAAGAGCTTCTTGATCGATTGGTTGATCAATCAAGAGGAGTTTTTTTTGTGAAACACAGTAGCTTCCTTGTGAGAGCACAGAGACGATTTGAATCGATTGGGTGATCGATCCAGAAGCGTGTAATCGATCAGGTGATTGATTGGGAGAAAGGAACAAGAGTTGTTGTGAGGTTTGGACGGCTGGATGCGCTCGAATTTGATGTGACAACCGATTGGAGATAAGGTCAATCGATTGAAAATCCTGGATCGCAAGGTATAAATTAAAGGCGTTTGTGAATATTCAAATAGTAGATTTTCTCTCTACACTTTTTGCCGGTTCTTGGAAGATTTAAGGTGAAGTGCTTCTGCATTCCTGAGTCTACAAGAGGAAATGATAAGCAACAAGAAAGCGTAAAAAGAAAGATCCAAGTAACATTGTGTATTCATTGTATTTGCTTTCATTTCTTATTGTACTTGTGTGTTCTTGTGAGAACAAGTGTACAAGAATAATATTCCTGTTAGTTGATTAAGGGTGTTCTAGTGAAAACAAAACTTTACTTTCAGTTGGTCATCAAGTTCATTATTTGATCACAAGTCTATAGATGTATAGAACAAATAACAAATAAAGTAATTAAACAAATCTTACCACTTAGTATTTTATCTACAAATGAACCTTCCAAGTAGAAATATAGAATGTCTCAAATCAAACGTCTAATGGTATTAGATCAAAACATTCAAATTGATGTTACAAAAAGAACAAACCGACCAAGGATACATATAAATGATACCACAGCAAACCAGAAACACCCTTAATCAACTAACAGGAATATTATTCTTGTATGTTGATTAATGTAACATTATACCTTTAAGAAAGCCTTGCAGAATTGAGTTGCTTTACCGCATGGATGAGAATCCGTATCTATTGCTGGCTCTTCTTTTTCCTGTAAAAGAAAATCCGACACCATAGTCACACAAAAAAAGAATAACCCAGTTTACCAAAATAAACTTGATATAGCCAGCTAGATGAAGTAAAGCAATTCAAACACAGAAACTACAGTTACAAACTCTACAGCATTTTGGACAACTCCAGTTCTCTAGCACCGCCACCTGCTCTGCATTCTCCCCGTGCCTATAACTCAAATCAGGCTCACCAGCGGATCTCACAAATAGCCAATGATAGCAATACTCGTCACTAAACTTCATTCCAAGATAACAATGTGATCACAGCAATGGCAATTCACATAATCACACTCTAAGAACCCGAAAAAGGCATAGATTCACCAATTTTTGTAGAACAAATAAGTCCACCAAGAGGATAAGACCCTAACTTTACTAGAAAAAATCAATGCAAAAAATAATTAAAAAAATAGTAAAATAGAATTGCAGATTTTTTTTTTATAATCATCGTGATCATCCTGACCTTGGCTCCAAAGGCAGCAGAAGTTTGAGAGGTTGCTTTCGGCCATATAACAAACAGGTCAAAATCGTGTTGTTAGCTTCTTCTCCAACTTTGTCGAGCCCCCTATCAATAAACATCTTCCTCTCCATGACGATTCCTGACTGATTACGACATCTACCACACAAAAAATGTCAAAAGGCCGTATAGTTGCTCGCGGTTGTGTGAGGCTGCCACAAGGTTGTTTGCAGCTGCTGCGAGAGTGAGACGCTCACGGCCGCTTCATGCGCGAGCGGCTAGCGGCTACTTCGAGCGCGAGAGGCTCGTGACGACTTGTTGAGAGAGACAGATGAGAGGAAGCAGCTGTGGCGAGAGAGACGAGGAGAGAAAAGGTTATGAGAACTGGGAGTTAGGTTTTGGAGAAATGGTTAGGGAAGATTAGGATTAATAAGATTGAAGGGGGAAAAAAATAGATGTTATCTAATGACATTGGTATAAATAGTCTAATATATATTTTTAATTATTAAGTCAATAATTTTTAATATGTCTACGGGATTACGATGTCATCATACAAATAATGCATGAGATTAACTAGAATTTTAATTATGATTATGGGTAATTCTCAATTTAGTCTCTCATTATTTGATGTGGTGTTGATTTCGTCCCTAATTTTTCAATTGACCAAATTTAGTCCTCTAATTTTTGAACATTTTCCCAAATTAATTCTTCCGTCCAAATCCCCGTTAAAATAGACGGGAAGACTTGTTTAACCAGTGGAATTTACCTATTGTTGCTTTTATTATTGCGTCCAAATCCTCATTCTGGAGATGACCTAGAAGGAGATACTAACACGCCTTGTTCAACGATCACCTTATTCAGCGATTTCAGGAGAGGTAGCATATTCCCATCTGCGCTATTGCCATTTTTCTCCTCTCTAATTTCATTTCACCCTTCAACAGGTCTCCCCTCTCCTTCCACCATTTTCTCTTTGTTATTTTAATTTTAGCTTATCATTCATTTGTCACAGAGTTTCGTCAAGCTTATCATTCATCTGTCGCCGAGTTTCGTCAATGATTGATTGTTATAAGCACTTGATAGAATTTAATCTCACTGAGTTTCACTTTCTCTCATTTTCTCAAAACAATTTACTCTTTCCAATCTTCCCACGAGGCTACGTCGATTCAATTTCTGTGCCCCACTTTGCAAAAGAAAAAATATGCTAGTTTGTTATGTTATTTTGTTTTCGAAGTGCAAAAGTGAAGCTTTAAAAGTTTGTACAGTTGGAAGTTTGATCACGATGCCATATATAGATATACTCCCTCACTAAGCACTATCAAGTAATTTTGGCTATTATTTTATTGTAGCTTTTGTGTTTACATTTAAAAATTTTAACTATGTATTGACTATATTATGCAAACATAATTGAACTTGGTAAGGTGAATGGTTAAAATGGTGAGCCTTTTGAAAATTTTAATCTTTTAACGCAATTTATACTTTTTCTCAATGGAAATAATGTTCTTTTAAATATATTTCTGATGTAGGGCAAAACATATGGTGTATTTGTTAGAGGTAAACCTGGGATTTATGATACTTGGGCAGAAACACATAATGAAGTGAATAAATTTAGTGGTGCTTTACACAAATCATATTGGAGCAGAGAAGAGGCAGAGAAAGCTTATGGTGCATTTTTGAAGACACAGTCGAAACAACCCGCAGCTGCTTCATTTGCTTTCAGTGACAACAATTCTTCAACTTCAACTTCAAATTCCAGTTCAAGTACATCACCTAACGAATCTGAAAAAATTGCTAAGCTACGAGATGCTCAACTGGAGTTAAAACGTGAGAATCACGATCATGCAACAAGAGTTGCGAAGATATATGAAAAGATGGATACAATATTTGAATCATTGCACTTGTGATGATGATGGAACTTGTTATTGTTACTACTCAATTGTGTTATTAGTTAATGTTGTTCTCAGATATTAACCCTTTGTGTTGTATCACTCATTACCAAACTGAATGATCTATTAGTTATGGTTTTCATATTTAATGGCCCCTTTTATCTTAGGAAATATGCAAGTGATATGATTTTTTTAAAACTTTTAATTACCATAGGAAATATGCAACGATAGGTTCTCTCTGCCATAGCACGTAAAAAGTGAGATTATGCTTCTTGATGAATGTAAATAAAATGGGTTTGTATAAAGCTAATGTGTTAGCATTTTATTGCTTGAATCAAGGAGCAGTCTACGTGTGTTAAAAGATCCATTTTACCTTTATACAAAAGAGGTTGGAAGAAAGCTAATAATGAGCAAGTTCCCCATGCAAAGTACTCACCAAAACATATATCCATCATTCCAAAACATAAACTCCAACACTAAAATATCGTACCTAACCAAAACATAACAACGATAAGCATCAAAGTATCCACCAGTACCAATACACAACAACCACTAGTACCAACAGTAAAAATCCAAAATTCATACAACAAACAATGATCATTTCTTGATGACAGAAGACTGTGATGAAGTTATTCTCTTCTTCGAGATATTTGTGCCAGACCTAGTCTTTAACACTGGTTGCGACATTGATTGAACTTGTCTTCTTGAATCACTTGATATCGATCGAAGTCTGGAGATTGTGGTGTAATTTCTACCACCTTTGACATACACTGGTGTTTGAATGATGGTAGATTGATCCACCTAAATTCATTTCAACAATATGTTTAATAGTTTAATACATGGAAGCAAAAGCATAAAATGAAATTAAGTAAACTTACATTCACATTAGATAAGGTGTTCGAGCTTCCTCCAATTTGTATCTCAATTCTATTTGGTCTCTTCACCTGTATTCAATTTTACAATTGTTAACAAAACTTTAAGAAACTATTTTCATAGAATGTTTTAAACTAACTTGTAATTTCTCCCTTGTATTAAGTACTGAATCAATGTTTGTTGGTTGGGTACTACTTTGCTGTGAATTTGCCTCTTGTTGTGTGTTTCTGTCATTTTTACAAGTCCTTTGATTATGACCTAAATGGCCACATCTCTTGCATTTGTTTTGTCTATGTGGAGCTTTCAATTTTGTATGACATTTTGCTGGAGGTTCGTCAGGTTCTCTTCTTTTCAATTTGGCCGGTCTTCTAGCTTTATTCTTATTATAAACTGGAGGAAGTGGAGGTGGAAACACAAAATCTAGCCACAAATCAGGCCCATTAATCGGCATTATTGATCTTGAATAACATTTCTTGTAAGCTTCAGTCTTGTAGTAGTGACTAACAAAAGCCTCAGTGTCTTCATGTTTACACTAAAGTGCACATAATGCATGCTTGCATGGAATACCTGTCAAATCCCATTGTCTATAACTGTAAGAATTTGTAGAAAGGTCCACCGTGTGCTGCTCTTGACTGCTTGTTGCCTTAATTTGGAAGTGCATATCATCTGATTTCATAGGAATAAGTTTGGCAACCTCCAAAGAAATTTTAACTAAGATAGCTCTTATCCTTGGACAGTTTCTTATATTCCATTTTTCAACCTTCTCACGATTTAACTGAAACCGCCGCATCAACAAATTTTTGATTGCTTCAAACATTTCAATTATTGATTTCTCCCTTGCATCCAAAATCAAACTATTGAAGCACTCACACATATTATTTAACAATATATCACATTTGGGGATAATGCTGAAAAATATCTTACTCCAATGATGCTCATGCTTTTTTGCTAACTACTCATATGCATTACGATCAATCTCCTTCAACTCTTGCATCCTCTTATGAAATTCATGGACTGTTGTCGCCTTTGCAGCATCCCACAATGCATTTTTAATGACTACACTTTTATATCCATCGTTTTTCATGTTGCTATGCATATGTCGTACACAAAATCTATGCTCATCATTTGGAAACAAACTGTCCAAAGCAGGAATCAATCCTTTCTATTTGTCTGACATAAATATCCATGCACAATCATTTCCTAAGTTTATGTCAACAGCTGACAACTGCAAAACCCACATCCAAGTATCTTTTGATTCTCCCTCTACTAAGGCATAACATATTGGAAATATATTATTATTTGGATCCAATTCAATAGCTGACAATAACTGTCCACCTGTTTTTGATTTCAGAAAACAACCATCAACACCAATGACAGGCCTACATGTATCCTGGAATCCTAACTTGCATGCAGAAAAGTAAACATACATTCTTTGAAACATCGGTCTAACTTCATCCTCAGTTAACTTCAAAATAATAGTGGAATCTCTATCAGTCTGTTTCAACTCAGCACAATAATTTCTAATTTTACCAAATTGCTCCTCAACACTTCCCTCGACCAAACTCAATGTCTTTCTCTTCGCTAAGTAAGCCACTTTCCTAGAAATCTCTGCATTCATCGATTCATGAATCTAATTCTTGAACTCAAGGCTTCCTAACTTGGGATTTGACATGAATTTTTTGAAAAATGTTTTCCCTAACCAACTTGAGGTAATGCATTTATTTTCAATCGCCCAAACACAATTGTTGTGTTTCTCTTCGAAAGTTTTAACTTGCCAGCACGTGTCGTTGGTCATCATCGAAACATGAATTAACCATCCACAATCATTGTTTCTACATTTTGCTCTAAGCCTCTTGCCATCATTCTTTACAAACATAACTGACATTCCTTTTCTGATGCAATAACTCTCAATTGCAAATTTTGCTTCTTTCTTCGAATTAAAAATCAGCCCAAGCTTCAATTGTGGGTTTTCAGAATCAGTATTTTTATCATAAATAGGAAAATATCATATTTCATCATCATCATTAGAAGTTAATGGATTTCCAAAACCATCATCATTCACACAATCAACATCCCCTTCATGTTGTTGCATCATATGAAGCAACTCATCAGAAATGTGTTTATCACCAGTCATGTCTTTCTCTTTACTGACTCCTGCATCATAATCCACAAAAGTTTCAAACAAACTATCATTTTCATCAAAATCATAATCACTTTCTTCAAATTCATCAACATCTTTGTTGATATTATCTATCTCAGATTCCCTGACATCTTTCTCCAGATTAATCAGTATGCTCCCCAACCCCGACTGACCATCATTCTGTTCAATGTATATTTCAACCTCATAATTACTAGGAATATGGGGGATAATATCCAAAACATCTGTGTCATTTTCCAAATATCTTCCATCTTTCAATGTTTCTACAAATTTATGCCAAAATTTGATAGATTGCTTGTCTTTATAGCCTATATCCTCCGCATAGCCCCATAATTCAATCATCCCTAAAATATCCCTATCAACATAGTCAAAATATTCGAATTGTCCACCGATATATTTTTTTGTCATGAAGACTAGATTTCATCTCCCCATTATAATAAAACTTAATTGTAAGGAAATCTGGTTCACCACAAAGTCCTAGAAAAATATGCACAATTAATAATTAATAACTCAATGAATTAATGAAAATTATGACATAGTAAATCATTAAGTACTTCATTTGTATATATACCATAATTTGGAGTGTGATCCAAGCAAGTTTTACTATGTTGAGTCATTAAATAAGAGGAGAGCCAGTGTGATATCAACAAATCTACTTCACGGAAGATAAAAATACTCTACAATGTATGGAAGCTTAGCTTGAGTTCTTCACTAGCTTTTTATCATTCTGCTTAGAAAAGAAAATAATGGAATTACATTACCCTTCATATCATTCAGTATGACTAGAATCATTTACAAATTCAATTTCATTCAAATACAAATTGAGTGAATGAAGTTTATATTTTACATAATCTCAACAAACGAAGTTTGGAAATGCCATTTTCGAAAACCTTTTGTTTTCTATGTTACAGAATTGGAGGAGCATACATGTCATGAAGAGCAAACACATAACACAAGTTGCCCTAACTTGTCGGAGTTGCTCCAAAATCTCCAGTAAGTACCAAAGGGGGGGTTTTTGATCTAGTTGTACTTGCGTAGTTGTATCTGTATGAATGATAAGCTAAAATCAAAATAACAAAGGGAGGTGGGAGGCGAGGGGAGGGAAGACCTATTGGAGGGTGAAATGGAAGTAGAGAGGAGAAAGAATGACAACAGTAGCAAAAATACACTACCTCTCCTTACATCGATGAACAATGCGTGAGTCTCTGCGATTTCTAGGGCAACTCCAGAATTAGGGAAATAACGCAAGAAAAGGTCACTTCCACCGATTAAACAAGTCTTCCTATCATTTTAACAGAGTTTTGGACGAAAAGATTGATTTTGGAAAACGTTCAAAAAATGGAGGACTAAATTTGGTCAATTGAAAAATTAGGTACGAAATCGGGACTACGTCAAATAATGAGGGACTAAATTAGGAATTAACCCTTATGATTATTATTGAGTCAGCGCACATTGCAGATTGCATAAGAATATTACTTAAGCTTGTTTGTAGATTGTTGTGTATTGAATCAAAATAAAATATATTTATAATGATTTAATATTTTTTTAAAAAAATTATATAAATTACAAACGAATTATTTTTTTATTTAAATTTTTTTAAAACAGATTTATTGATAAATATAACTCATGTCAAATGCAGTTGGTATTCCGTATATATTTATTTTTATTTATAAATTTTATTTCTAATTTATTTTCAAATTTTATTTTATATTATTTTTTATTTAGGTAAAATGGATTACTAATTCCATAGTAAATCCATTTTTTATTTACTAAAATTTGAAATAATTTTATTTCTATTTTAAAAATATTTTATGAAATCATATTTTCTTATCAATTATTTTCAACTTTATACAATTTTATCTCATATAATATTGGAGTCGTCATATATTTCTTCTAATACTTATAATCCTATCTTATCCTTAAATATATTTTGTTTCTCATCCTTTAATTTACTTCATTTAATTTTAGGAGTCATACATATTTTTCTTCTATTGATAATATGCTTAAGACGTATATCAAATACTACTAACATATATTTGTAAGTTAAATTTTCTTCAAGAATGATGTCATCATTACAAATCTTTCAAACATTCTTCTTAACGATAAGAAAGTCAATTTATGATTTATGATTCTCACTTTTGTACGTGATCTTTACAAATCTTTCTATCATTCTTCCTAATGATAAAAAGTCAATTTATGATTTATGATTCTCACTTTTGTATGTGATCTTTATAAATTTTTCTATCATTCTTTCTAATTATAAGAAAGTCAATTTATTATTTATTATTCTCACTTTTGTAAGTGATCATTTATTTTTTTCTTAAAAAACATATTAACTAATATAAGGTCATATGTTGTCATAAAATCGAATATAGTTTCTCTTTTTCATTTCTTATTTTGAACTCATAACTATAGTATTCCTTATTTTTCACTCCTACATCTGTTGGCGAAATATTTTATAATACCTTATGTAGATCATCTCGAAATATAAATTTGATATATTCATTTAATCTTATTTAAGATGTATATATATTAGTTACATTAATAATTTATTTTTGTTACATTGAGAGTTATAATTTTATTTTCTTTCTGATCATTTGTACTATTTTATCCAATAGTAATCTATCGATAATACTTCGGCAATTTAACAAATAACGCACCTAGAAATCTTAATTGACCAAAAGACTTATGTTACTTTGGTATTTACCAAAGGACACACTTTTTCAAGTGCACTTCCCTTTTTATCCTTCTGACAAATCTAACTTTTTCTGTCATTTTTCTTTTCTCCCTCTTCTCATTTTTCTGGACCAGAAGAGACCCTCTCCATTCATTGGCTCCAGTTCATCCAGCTAATGAATGAGCAGGGGACCACGACTGGTCCAAGGATCCTGAACCAGAGGATCCCTGCCCTCTCTTTCCTGTCTCCTCTCTCATCTCTCCTATGCATGTAGCTTCTTTTATTTTTCCTTTCCTCTTTTTTATTTGCATGCATGCATAGCATAGGCTTGATATACAAATTATATCTGTCCAATGACATTTAAGATTTAGTTAATTTTTTAATAACATTTTAATATATTTAGAGAAGCTAATACAAACCATGAATAGCAAATTTAAACTCTTTGTAATCTCAGAAATCCACAGGAATTGAAATAAGTGCGATCAGAGCTCTCTAGGTCCATTAGTGGGTTTCGATCAAAATCCATTGATGGATCTAGAGACCTCAGATTGCATCCATTTCAGTTTCTGTGGAGTTCTGAGATTGCAAGAAGTTCAAATATGATATCTATTGTTTATTTTGACTTATCAGAGGTGTTAACATATAATAAGAAAGAACCGGTAAAAATTTTCACGTTGGACCTGATATGTATTATATCAAGCCCAACGTGAGCCTGATATATATCATATCAGGCCTAACATGGAGAGAATTAATGTACAATGTCTAATAATAAAAAAAACTATTTTACTTTTTTGAGGATACAACAATGAAAAGAGACTTGAATAAACCAACAGGTTTATCATCTGTACCAGCTAAGACCCAAGATAATTTGAAGTAGAGAAGGATTAAGTGCAAATACAAGGTTCTTCATTAGAGAAACAAAGACAATTAATTGACAAAGAAATGCTCTAAAATACCAAACTAACAGGTATGTGCTAAAATTGCAAATTTTATGCAAAGCAAACACTATAGAATTACTCATGACCCACTAAGAGTTAATGGCACAAATTTTAGATAAGAGCAACTTGTTAAAAGTAGGTGGGTATTAACTAAACAACAAAACTATGCAAATAAACCAAAATTATTTAAGCATAAAAGCTATAAAATATCTATAAAGAAACCTTCTGCGGTTAGAGAAATCCGATCTCTCAATATGGCAAGCTCGCATGAAGATTCATCTGGCTCTAAAAGTTTTAAATACTCCAATGCAGTTGCCAAAACCCCTTGGTTAGCTAGTAATTCAGCATAATTCTCAAAAATCCTCAAAGAAGTATAATAGAATTTCCCATTAATAGGCATTGTACATATATTCTCTTCACGTTGGGTATGATATTGAATCATATCAGGCCCAACGTGGATATTTTTATCGGTTCTTCCTTATTATATTTTAACACATCTGATAAGACAAAATAAATAATGAATAGCATATTTGAACTCTTTGTAACCTCAGAAATCCATAAAAACTGAAATGGGTGTAATCTGAGATCTTTAGGTCTATTAGTGGGTTTCGATCAAAATCCACTGATAGACCTAGAGAGCTCTGATTGTATCTATTTCAGTTCCTGTGGATTCCTGATATTGCAAAGAGTTCAAATATGCTATTCATTATTTATTTTGACTTTTAGAATGTGTTAAAATATAAAAAGAAAGAATCAACAAAAAACTTCCACGTTAAGCCTGATATGAATCATATTAAGCCCATGTTAGACCTAATATGATTCCATATCAGACTTAATGTGGGTCTCACACTATTAGGAATGCTCAACTATTTTAGGAACTCTTCATTTCATTGTCACTTAATTGTCTTTGTTTCTCTAATGAAGAACCTTATATTTGCACTTAATCCTTCCATACTTCAAATCATCATGGGTCTTAGCTGGTCTAGATGATAAACCTGTTGGTTTATTCAAGTCTCTTTTCATTGTTGTATCCTCAAAAAAGTAAAATAGAATTTTTCATTATTAGACATTGTACATTAATTCTCTCCATGTTGGGCATGATATGATACATATCAGGCTCGCGTTGGGCCTGATATAATATATATCAGGTCCAATGTGAAAATTTTTATTGGTTATTTCTTATTATATTTTAACACATTCGATAAGTCAAAATAAACAATGGATAACATATTTGAACTTCTTGTAACCTCAGAACTCCACAGAAACTGAAATGGGTGTAATCTGAGGTCTTTAGGTCTATCAGTGGGTTTTGACCGAAACCCACTGATAGACCTAAAGAGCTCTGATTGCACTTATTTTAATTCTTGTGGATTTCTGAAATTACAAGGAATTCAAATTTATTATTAATGATTTATTTTAGTTTCTCTAAATGTATTAAAATATTATCAAAAAATTAACTAAATCTTAAATGTCGTTGGATTGATATGATTTGTATATCAGGTCTATGTTATGCATACATGCAAATAAAAAAGAGGAAAGAGAAGAAAGGAAAAAAAAAAAAGAAACTACATGTACAAGAGAGATGAGAGAGGAGAGAAGAGATAGGAAAAAGAAGAGGGAGAAAAGAAAAACGACAGAAAAAGTTATATTTGACATAAGAATAAAAAGGAAAATATATTTGAAAAAATATATCCTTTGGTAAATACTAAAATAACATACGTCTTTTGACCAATTAAAATTTTTTAGGTGCATCATTTAATAAATTACCGAAAAAACTTAGATTATTAAAAAAAATGAAGATATAAAGTCATACGTGTGCATGGGTGGACTCGAATATAAATATCGACAGTGTTTGTTATGATGAAGTCTTAATAGTACAATTACCAAGACAAAGCTAAGGCTATTATTTTCTTCATTCCTTTTATATCCTTCTATTTTCTTTATTTGGGTAAACGTGATCAAACGATTTCTTTTACCCTACGTCCATCTCGCGGAGGAGATGACAAGTAAATGAGGAGAGTTATATGGGATGCAGGGACGAGTTGAGATCTCTGTCCCAAATATAATATATATCTATATTTTTTCATCGATTAGATAGGTTAAATTATATCTTCAGGATGTAATATACATCATAAAAATATTTGATCGCCCGATCGATGAAGAGACACAAGGACATATTATTTTTGAGATAGAAAATCTCAACTAGCTAGGACACTCCCCAATCTTAAGATTCAACCGCTCTTCTCAAATTATAAATCTCTAATCACTTACCACATCAGCTATATATAAATTTGATTTTTGTTGTTAATTTTACAAAGTTTAAAAATATGTTTAAGCTTGTTAAAAAAACTTAAAGATTTAATTCGGATAAAAATCAAAACGTCGTCCTAATTTTAACGTTGTTTCATCTGACAATATCATTTAATTTATTTTAGCTGCTAAAAAATCAATTTAAAAAATAATATTTAAACTTAATTCAAATCGATTTGATATGGTTAAAATTATTAGAATAATATTATAACTACTACAAAAATTTGTAATAATCATTATTTAACTATTATAATATTTAACATTAATATTGCAATTATTTAAGCATGTTGAACCAATTTTAATTAAATTTATATAAGTTGATAAAAAATTATAGAAAAATATTATGTGTACATTTTTTTAATCTGAATTGAATCGATTTATTTTTACATATTTTAATAATTAATAATCACTATATTTTACATATGAAAAATACTATAAAACCTCTTTTAATTTTTTTAAATCACTCTTTTAACCATTCCTTTACTTTTTACTCATTTAATTTTGAAATAAAGACCTATTTTCATCAAGTGAATTATAAGTTATTATAAGTTAATCTTTTAAATGTCAAATATGGGATCGTTCAAGAGAAGAAAAAATTAGAAGAGCATCCTTTTTTTCCCAAATGGATCGCTCCATTTTAATGTTTTTATAAAAGAGTATCTCATCATACCAGTTTATTTATTTTATCAAATGATTCAATTACTCTCCACTGTATTATCATTCTCATTATTATTTTTATCTATATTTCTTATCTAAACTTTGAATTAGATATATTGTAGTAGCTACTAAATCATAATTATTATATAATTATAATATTTATAATTTTATAACCGTTACATAATTATTGTAATTATAATATTATAGTCACTGTAACTAAACTGTCACATAATTATAATAGTTATAATTTTATAGCTACTATAATAAAAATAAATGACAGATGAATGATTAAGATTAATTATACAGATTAAAGTGATATTTTTTCTACATCTTTTTATCCAAATAAATACGTCATTAGTAAAAATTTTAAAAATAGAGATGAAAACTACTATAATAAATGAAATCGAATATACATAAAGTGATATTGAAAAAATTAGAAAGTTGGAGAATGCATGATTCGCGCGGTAGCAATTATAAAATTATATAAAAAATAATAAACTTAATTTTATTGACTAATTCTATATGTGAATGATCTGATCCTATAAAATTTTTTCACCGACTATCAAAGTCAGTCTTCAAGATAAATCAGGAAGAGTTCGTGATGGATGGCTAAGAATTCACTACAAAAATTATAGCAAATACCAACTGAATTTTCCATCACAATTCCGTTGGTAATTTAGATTACCGACGGAATTTGTGACATCAGAAGTTACTGCGGCGGGAACGGAATTTACCGACGGAAATGATATTCAATCGGTATTCGTCGACGAAATATAAATTTTCGTCGGTAATATTTAACGACAGAAAACTGCCCTGTCGACAGATAGTAGACGGAAGATAACGGAATTTGCCGACTGAATCGTGTTTTCTGTCGGTAAATTACCGACTGAATCTTGTTTCCATCAGTAATTTCCGATAGAAAATAATATTTCGTAGGTAATTTATCGATACATGACTGTACATATTCGATATTTTACCGACGGAATCATTTTTTCCTTCGGGAATTATCAACGGAAATCATGATTATGTCGTTAATGCCTGCTAAAATTTCAACAACACCTCTCTTGTTTAGATCTTATCCTATATACAATTTTCATATTAATAAAAATCATCACAAACGATGACAACACAAATACAAACCACACATAAATCATAATTTACTACAACATACAACATACAAACAATCAAAATATCCAAAATTCAATATGAAACACAATCATAATTGTCCAAATGTCTAAAATTCAATACAAAACACAAGCATAAGTATCCAAATACACAACATACTCACAATCATACTATCCAAAGTGAATGACAAGTAAAAGACAAACACAACATATCCAAAATACTTACCATGATACATCTCCTACATATATCCAAATATAATCCTATGAAAGTCAAATACAAGGGGGTCTGATTAGAACGAATCGATACAAATGTAATATATAACTCAAAAATTATAATATATAACTAATTTTACATGTAAAAAAATACCTAGATTATATTTTGGATATGCAATGATAGTGACGGTGAATGTATCAATACGGACTCCTGAAAAAATGTAATACAATTTAAGATAAATATCTAATAATATTCAAATAGAACAAATATATTTTACTTAATGTATGATAAATTTAAAAAATCAAGTTATAGTTGAACATACTTCAGAAAATCTAATCATCAGCAGGGTCTGATGGGTCTCGAGTCTTCTGTGACTCAATATCATGTTGTGACTGGGTCTGCTATGACTGGTCCTATCTAGCAATGACTGCTCACATCTGAGCCAATGCCTGCTCCTGAGCAGCCCACCTCTCCTCCCATCTCTGCTCCATCATAGTCATTTGAGTCTTCAATTCTTGATTTTCTTTTCTTAATGACTCTACCTCAAAAGAAGAAGAAGAGGAACTAGCACGACCCCTAGGAGTCCTCAAGCGATCAAATATCACCTTAGCCTGGGAGCCAAGGCCGTAGAGGGAGGAGTTCTTTGTCCTTTCACCCACAACATCATAATAAATATCATTTATTTGCTGGGTGGATAGATCTTGTGACTCCCCTCCCTCTACTAGTTGCTGAGATGTCTGAGCCACCCTACTTATCATTTCCTCCTATGTAGAAAAAATATACGATTTATATGTTGTACACAATTACTAAAAATAATTAATCAATATTAATGATTAAATATAATAAAATTAATAATTCAAACCCGAATGTTTTTTGATCGAGCATCAACATATGTGTCATCTTTTCTCTTGTGAGTCTTGAGAAAGATCTCTAGGTAAGTAGGTTATCTTTCTAAAGAACGCTCCTACATACACAAATAAGTTGGGCCAAAATTATGCAAGTTTGTTAATAAATAAAAATTTGATTTATATAAAAATTGAATTACACTCACCAGATCCATAGCGTGTTCAACAATGGATCGAGATTCTGATGTATGTCGAGCGGATCCGGTACTCGGGCCACCTGGCTCTGTATTTCTATTTTCTCGAGCTTTTAAAGCCTTTGCCTGTCATCTATCTGCAGACCAAGTGGTCGTCCATGCACTCTAGATCTCCTCGGATACATAAGCTGACCTTGTGTCATCCTTTCTCATATAATATAAGAGGTCTTTGTACAATTTGGCACAATAAATATTCCACGTTGCTGCAAATACTACCTCGTGTCCATCCTCCCACGTATATTTTTTCTGCAATTAAAAATTGAAAATTTAGTATAATAAAGGATAAATATATTGTACATATTCAATTTACTTACCACAAATTCATTATAATAAAAATCTTTTGTCTCATGGTCTACATGTCTCCATATAATACCCGAAATGTACAATCTCCAGGAAATTCCTTTGTTTAAGATGCCCTATAATCAAGAGTAATATATGTCGCTACTCGATAAATCTTCTCTACAGGTAATTTCTAAACCTCTTATCAATTTCTTTGTTTCATAGAAGCTATCAGTCATTATGTTATCAGCAAGAAGCAACTCTGACATCAATTGACAGATGTTATCGTAACATCTTTCAGAAAAATGATGTTCTACTTTCACATTCAATAACCTTGCAGTAGGTGATAGTTGAGAATGACCAAAAGGAATTGTTGGGACCTTGACGCCCGCTAGGGGGGGTGAATAGCGTCTCACCCAAATCGATCGCTTCCTATAATGTTAGTGCACAGCGAAAATACAAAAACAAATCTAACAAATAGAATGCTAAACCTAGAGGTAATAACCAAAACAATCAAACCTATAACATGTTTATGTAATGTGGTTCGGGGATTACTTCTACTCCATGATTGTCAGTAAAGTGGACGATCATGATCCATCAGTGGATAACTCCTCGAAAAACCTCCGACTAGCTCAAGCTCCTTGTCGGTGGAGAAATCTCGCCACAAACACTTGAATACAAGCACACCGATCACACGAGGGCTTGGGAGACTCTAATAGGCTTTAACTAAGTCTATTTCGTTAACCTCAACCAAGCTTCCAATGCTTGGTTATATAGGCCACGAGTTGGAAAACCCCGTCTACCAGTCTACTACCAAAACTATCAGTCGACTACCCTCCGTGGAGATTCGACCGTTACAACCCAACGGCTTGACACCAGTCGACTGATCCACACTAACTGAACGAATAGAAGCATTCTGTTCACTCCTAGTTGATTGCCTGGTCGACCGCACTAGTCGACTGATGAAAACACCAGTCGATTGCTGCAGTGCTGCTACAGTAACGCTATAGTAAAACTATAATCCTAGGATTTAACTCTCGAGTACATTCACTCAGCACTCGTCCTCTCCCGACCAACTTAGACCTAGCCTTCTAACCTTTTCCATCAGCCTTGCGTCCCTCGGATGCCTCCCCATCCTTCACGTCTTGCCTTCTGGAGCTTTTATCGGCTTTGTCATTATTGTTGAGTCTTCCTTTGCCAAGAGGTCGTGCCTCCGACAATTCATCCATTACCAAATCACACTTAGACTTACACCACCAAAACTCATTCTTGTACTTTCCTCCTTTGCCAAGATCACACTTGGACTTTCCTTGTTGTACCTGTATCCTACACACTCACAATCCATATCAAATACAACAATAAACCTAACTTAAACCTTTACCCAAATATCAAAACCTAGGGTACCCAGATTGCTCCAACAGGAATGTCTTCCCACACTTCTCTTTCACTAGCCTTTAACATTTCTTATAGTTGCCGATATTGAGGTGTTGGTATTTCATTTATATTCGAATAATCAACTACATTCATCGCATCATAAACCATTGATTGCATTGAAATATCAATATTATTTGATGCTTCAGGAGCGGCAACAGTAGTCCTAGAAGACGAACCACCAGAAGGCCCAATTAGTTCATATAAATAAGGCTCTCTGTGACAGTACCAATTGTAGTAATTTGACACAAAACTATTTCTACATATATGTATTTTTACAGTATCTTCATCACGAAAAGCTCTATTTTGACATTTTTTATGATTCCACGAACACCTTAACTCAGCATCATTCATACATTCTGGATAACTTTTAGCAAAGTTCACAAACTGTTCAACTTCAACAATAAAATCATTTATGATAAATCCATTTTCTAATCGATTGTACATCCTAGCTTTGTTCATATACACTGTTACCTAATGAGAATATAAATTGAAACATTATTAAACTTGTATCACTTGAAATAAGCATAAATAAAGCATTATGAGCAACAAACTCATCTCACAATCTTCGTATCATATTACCGAAAATCTCCTCTACACTAAAGCAAATGAATGATAAACATAGAATATCATGGTATAATTATAAACTTAGAATATAATGGTATTGCTTAAGGAATCATTATAAACTTAGACTTTTTAATAAACATATGTTGTTGCTTAGAGTATCATTAAATAAAATAACAATACATATAATGAAACTAACTATAATAAATAAAATATAATGCAAGTAAAACAAATCCAATGTATAAAACAATGGACATGCAAACTATCAAATCCACCTGAACATCAAATCTAAGTTTTGTTTGTCTCAGATATTTGAGATCCTCTACATGTGTTTAAATAGGTTCAAACAAACAGATATTAGTCACAAAGCGCCTACAAATGGCCACGAGCAACGCCTACAGTGGTCGGTCGTGGCCAGCCACGAGCAAGCGCCTGGGGCTGCCGACCGGCCACGAGCAGGCCCCTGCGGCCAACCGCGAGTAGGCCACAGTGGCCAGCAGCGAGCAGGCCCCTACAACGGCGGACCTGCGATGGTCGCCTTGCGGCGGCTGGCATGCGGCGACCGGCCTGCTGCGAGCAAGCACCTGCGGAGGTCGGCCTGCCGCGACCAGGTGCCTGCGGCAGCCGGCCTACCGCGAGAAGCCGCCTGGGGCGGGCCCCCGGCCGCAAGCAGGCTGCGGTGGTCGCCGTGCATGTGAAATAAAAGAGATGAGGGAGGAGAGGAGCATACTTGAGTCACCGGTTGCCGATCGCGGAGAACGGGAGAGGACACGAGGCTCCTGGACACGGAGAGGAGATCGTCGAGAGAGAAAGTTGAGAAAATCGCCGAGAGAGCAAAGTTCACGCGGAGAGGAAAGGGAGGTCACATGAACTAATTCTAATCTAGATTACCGACGGAATTCGTATTTCGTCGGTAACCTATTCACCCAAACTCGTTAACTCCAAAACCTGTTAACTAAAGGTAATTACCGACGGAATAAATATTCCGTCGGGATCTACCGACGGAAATTCCGTCGAGAACCTATTGACTCAAACTCGTTACTCAAAAAAATCGTTAACCTAAGGAAATTATCGACGGAAAATTCATTCCGTCGGTAATGTGTTAAACCCATTAACCCGAAACTTCTAAACCTGTTAACCCAAAGGCCAATTTCTCGACTAAAACAAATTCAGTTGGTACTTTCCGATTGATATTTTAAATTCGTCAGTATTTACCGACGGAAATAGTTATTCAATCGGTAATCAACGACTGCAGTTGTTTTAGTCGGTGATTACTGACTGAATTAAAATTTTCCGATAAATACCGACTGAATAATATTCAGTCGGGGATCCCGTCGGTAAATACCGAAGTCTAACGTCCTTTGGTTCCTTCCTATTTGATTTTTTTTTTATAAATTTATCATAGGTGTAGATCAAACTACTGTTGGATCGCAGCGACCGGCTAGAAGGGGGGTTGAATAGCCCTGCGAAAATAGAACACAAACCCTTCTCGAACTTTCAATAGAACACTTGCATAAAAATAAACAAAAATTAAAAGAAGAGGCAAAGGGGTTTTACTTGGTTACAACCGGGGAGGTTGTTAATCCAAGGAAAAATATCGCACTAATATCTCCTTTAGGGGGAGAAGCCTCTTACAGCAGTGAAAGTGCAAAAAACAGAAGCTAAACTAACAAGGAAGCGCACAAGTGTTATAATACAGAATTCTTGAGTTCATCTAAGCTTCTGGACCAAGGCTGTATTTATAGCCTTGGTCGGGGCACATATAGCCTTGGTCGGGGCGCCTGGGAGGGGATAAACTTTTATCCCCTTCGCAACGAATCGCGTTTGACGCGATTCTAGTCAAAAGTCAATCCCGAGCGCCCGGAATGGTTCCGGGCGCCCGAACGATTAAAGTCAACCAAGTTGACTTTTGGTCCGGGCCCTCTACTCCGGTGCTGCTCACCTCGGTCCGGGTCTTCCACTCTAGCTCCGTTCTCAGCCAACCGAAATAAGGCTCACCCGAACTCAATTTCGGCCTTCTCGAGCAACCTTCCGCTCCGGCTTCTCGTCCCTCGAAAACGCTGCGTGCCTCCTTCTCGTCCGCCCGCGTATTCTTCCGCAGCGCCTCATACCTTAGACGCACCGAGCCCGTCGGCTCCCTCCCATGCTGTCCTTCTCGTTAGTTGTGTCTTTTGCTCTACTCCTTGTGCTCCTAAGCTCCTGCACACTTATACACAAGGTTAAAACATGACATGACCTAACTTAACTTGTTGATCACATCAAAACAACCTTGGGGTTCCAACAATCTCCCCTTTTTGATGTGAGCAACCCAAGTTAAGCTAGGGTAAATAGACATAAAAATGAAATAACTAATTTTGCAATAGAGTGTAAAAAGATAGAAAATTTTGGTCTACCTCCTCCCAGACTTATATTTTTCCTTCTCCCCCTTTGATCACAAAAAAAATTGGGGTCAAAGAAAACTCTAAGGGTAATAATTTTAAAATTTTGAAAAATTATTTTGATTTTACTTAAAATTTTGCAATAATTTTCAGCAAAGTTTCTAAAAAAAATTCTAAGTTAAACAAAATTCTAAGTTAGATAATTTGCAAAAGAAATATTTTTGAAAAAAAAAATTCTAACTTAAATCTTTGAGAATTTTCTATGTAAAAAATTTAAGCAAGAATTTCAGAAGAAATTTTAACTTAGGCAATAATTTTCGAGAATTTTTCTAAGTAAAAATTTTACGCAAGAAAAAAAAATTTCTAAGCAAAAAAAAATATTTTTGAAAATTTTCCAAAAAAAAATGTTTGAATTTTTTTTAAAAGCATTATTAAATTTCAATCTTAATGTTTTATCAGAAAATTAATTAAACATTTTATTTCAATATTTTGACTTCCAAGTAGTGGCGAGACACTAGACCTTCTTGGTTATTGGAACAATAACCACTTTCTTTGACAAAGCCTCGTAAAGAAATTTAATGTCTAATTTTCTCGTTGAAAGCTCTAAATCTAATTAATAGTTCAAGTTAAACAAGACTGGCCAATATAGGTTCCAACCTACTGGATTGACTAAAAATTTTTTAAGGGTATTCCTTTTTGAGATATTCCTAATTTGTCCCTTATGGTATCTAAAATATCAATTTAGATTATTAAATTTTTTTAACATTTGTATTAGATGAGCATGCACGAATTTTCAAGTTATTTACGTGTATTTTTAAATTATCATTTTCTAATTTTAATTTGTCTAACTCTTCTAAAGGGAAAGATTTAGCTAGTATTATTTTTAAAATTTTAATTTTTTTTTTTCTAATTTACAACAGTCCTTAGTTAACAGTTTAATAAACTTAAATAATTTATCGAGAGGAAGAGGTCGTACCTGACTTATCTTGTCGATCTCGTTGTTCGTGTCTCCCCCTGAACTACTACTATCTTCCGACGTAGCTTCCCCTTCATCGATGCTCTCGATGCTCATTTCGGAAGAGCTTGACTCGAAGTCGTCGTCTTGATGACTTGCCATTAGTGCAAGTCCAAAGAAGGCCTTGACTTTCTATTCAGATGACATATTGTCCCACGTCGCCTTTAAGACCTTGCGTTTTTGGATAGGCTTCTTACCTTTGTCCTTGTCCTTATTCCTCAGCTTGGGGTAGTTGTCCTTGACATGCCCTTCTTCATTGCAGTGGTAGCAGCGGATCACCCTTTTCTTTCTACCCTGCGGATGGTTACTATTTTTAGATTTACAAAGTTTCTTGAAACGTCTTACCATCATAGTCATTTCCTCGTCGTCGAGAGAGGACTCTGACTCAGGTTCATCTCTTGATGCCTTGAAGGCAACGTTGTGCTTGGGCTCCTTTGTACCTGCACATCTCAATTCATGCACTTCAAATGTCGAGAATAATTCTTCTAAAGTAATTTTTTCTAAATATTTAGAAATATAAAAATCATCTACTAGTGATGCCTATTTCGTATTTCTAGGAAAAGAATTTAGTGCATATCTTAGCGAATTTCGGTTACATAACTTTTATCTGAGATTCGAAAGCTCGGTGATAAGCTCTTTAACTCTCGAGTGCAGATGCGCAGTTGTTTCATCTTCTCCAAGTCGCAGGTTGGTGAGCTGGTTACGAAGTAGATCATGTCTTGCGATCTTGGCTTCGGACGCCCCTTTGTGCAGCTCAAGGAACTTCTCCCAAAATTCCTTCGTGGAGTCGTAGTTGCCGATTCAGTTGACTTCTTGTAGCAGAAGAACACTCAGCAGATGGTACTTTACTTTGCCATTTGCCACGTAGTCGGCATGCCCTTTTTTGTTCATTGATATTTTTCTTTGCCCTCCGATGCTACAAAACCAAATTCCATTATAAGAAGTAATTCAAAGTCAGTTTTGAAAAATACCTGCATTTGCTTTTTCCAGGTAGCGAATTCCCCTTCGAATTTCAGCGGGTATATGCTCGGTCCGGCCATCGTCTTTGCTTCGATCGGTGGTTAGTCCTCCTGAAGCATCCTGGGTCTGATACCACTTGTTGGACCGTAGCGGCAGGCTAGAAAGGGGTTGAATAGTCCTACAAAAATAAAACACTAATCCTTCTTAATCTTTCAAATAAACACTTGCATAAAAATAAACAGACAATAAAAGAAGAGACAAAGGGTTTTTACTTAGTTACAACCGGAGAGGTTGTTAATCTAAGGAAAATGTCACACTAATATCTCCTTCAGGCAGAGAAGCTTTTTACAGCAGTAAAAACGCAAAACACAGAAGCTAAACTAACAAGGAAGCACACAAGTGTTGGAATACAGAATTCTTGAGTTCATCTGAAGCTTCTAGACCAAGGTTGTATTTATAGACTTGATCGGGGCGCCTGGAAGGGTTCCAGGCGCCTGGGAGGGGATAAACTTTTATCCCCTTCGCAACGGATCGCGTTTGACGCGATCCTGGTCAAAAGTCAATCTCGGGCCCCCGGAATGGTTCCGGGCGCCCGAACCACTAAAGTCAACCAAGTTTACTTTTGACCCGGGCCCTCTGCTCCGGTGCTGCTCGTCTCGGTCCGGGTATTCCGCTCCAGCTCCGTTCGCTTGGGTGATTTTAGCCAACCGAAATAAGGCTCACCTGAACCCAATTTTGGCCTTCTCGAGCAACCTTTTGCTCCGGCTTCTCGTCCCTCAGAAACGTCGTGCGCCTCCTTCTCGTTCGCCCGCGTACTCTTCCACAGCGCCTCGTACCTCAAACGTACCGAGCATGTCGGCTCCTTCCCGTGTCGTCCTTCTCGTTAGCTGCGTCTTTTGCTCGACTCCATGTGCTCCTAAGCTCTTGCACACTTACACAAAGTTAAAACACGATAGAACCTAATTTAACTTATTAATCACATCAAAATAATCTTAGGGTTCCAATAACTACTACAGATATAGCAACTATAAAATTATATGCGGCATGTGTATTCATTATAATTTTATAGTTATTATAATAAACCTAATCAATTCAAAACTAAATGGAAATTTTAGACGAGCATAATAGTATTAAACAGTTTGAGTTAATTAATAACTATACACGATTGAATATTAAAATGGGACGTCTCACTAATAAAGCAGGGGCGCCCCAATATTAATCAGTGGAGCATGGATGTAGACTAGGTTGAAGGTTGAGTTGGCAACGACAACAGTCGCCTTGGCGCCTAAAGTCGCGTTACAGTCGTTTCCATCATCATACACCGGCCCCCACCCCTTCCACCGTACTCCACGCGTCACTGGTCCATTCGCTGCCACACTATCATGGTGATAACCCTATCCCCTCTCCTGCCGTCACCCCGCTTCCCCACTACGTGTCGTCCTTCTTCGCGGCAGCAAACGCTCCACCAACTCGTCCACCGAGACTGGAACAGAGAGATTCGTCCATCTCCGTTGAGCGCTTTAGCAGAACTCTACGGTGGCAGACCGAGGTCAACACGGAGGCCCTTTTTCTCATCAGTGGACCATCACAGCCATTACACTTCTAAAAGAGTGTCTTCCTCTCTTTCTTTAATTCGGTTACGTCTTCATCAATGGAGTTCATCTTCTGCAAGTTTCCATGAAGCTTCAGCTCCAACTTATGCATTATGTTTCACGAGTAATCGCCTTTTCTTTCTGTCTGGATTATGCCTTGACTAATCGAGTTCTGGTTCTGCAAGTTTCCCCATGGAAGTTGTAGCCAACTCATCCTCTTCGACTTGTTAACCTTTTCTGCTATACATCTCCTTTTCTTCTGTGCGGATCTCTATTTTAGTTCAGGTTCTGCAACTTTCCATAGATTTAATGCCACTCGATCTCAAACTTCTCAGGATAAAAGAAGAAGAATGATGACATGAAGTGATCGAAGCATTACTGACTACGATCAAGATGTCAACTTTGCTGCTAGCCTCTGGAGTTCTTGGCTTAACAGAAGCTTCTCAGAGGAGGAGGAGAAGAAGGACGTGGCGCGTCCACTCCCTTCACGCCGAATCGAAGCCCGAAAAGAGCGCGATTATTCCTCGCGCGGCGAGTCTCGCCGCAGGGCAGGTGGCGGTTTCCTCCGAGCAGAAGGTCTACGACGTCGTCGTCAAGCAGGCCGCTCTGGTGAGGAAGCAACTGAGCTCGAATACCTCCATCGACCAGAAGCCGGAGACGGCATTTCCGGGATCGCCGAGCTTGCTGAAGGAGGCGTACGATCGCTGTGGCGAAGTTTGCGCAGAGTACGCCAAGACCTTTTACTTGGGTGAGCAATCCACGTTCATGAAACATTTCTTGCTTCTGTCTCACTGAATTTCCTCCTCAATTTCAGGAACACTGCTAATGACCCCCGAGAGGAGAAAGGCCATCTGGGCAATCTATGGTGAACAATCTCAACACTGATCGAATCCATTTGAGCTCTGTATCTGTGAATACATGCTGAATGATGAGCTTTCCTTGTTCAGTTTGGTGCAGAAGGACAGACGAGCTTGTGGACGGACCCAATGCATCGCAAATCACACCAACTGCTTTAGATCGATGGGGGTCGAGGCTGGACGATGTGTTTTCAGGCAGGCCATACGACATGTTCGACGCAGCTCTGTCTGATACTGTCTCAGAGTTCCCTGTCGATATCCAGGTGTGCATCCAAACTTTAACTGAATCAACCTACATATATATATACTTGCTGTTCACCTAATATAATGGAAGCTTCGATCTTTGGGGGTTTCAGCCATTTCGCGACATGATTGAAGGAATGCGCATGGACCTGAGGAAATCCAGATACAAGAACTTCGATGAACTCTATCTGTACTGCTATTACGTGGCTGGAACTGTCGGGTTGATGAGTGTTCCTGTAATGGGCATCGCACCCGAGTCGAGGGCTAGCACCGAGAGCGTGTACAGCGCGGCTTTGGCCTTAGGAATTGCTAACCAACTTACCAATATACTTAGAGATGTCGGCGAAGAGTAAGTCTTGATTGGTTCAATCAGTTGCTCGATCGACTTGATCAATCTTGTGCTTATGTTTTGAGGTGGTGCCACTTTGTTGTGTTCAGTGCTAGTAGAGGGAGGATTTACCTGCCTCAGGATGAGCTAGCTCGGGCTGGGCTGTCCGATGAGGACATTTTCGAAGGCAAGGTGACCGATCGGTGGCGGAGCTTCATGAAGAACCAAATCGAGAGGGCGAGGATGTTCTTCCGAGAGGCAGAGATCGGTGTAACCGAACTCAATCAAGCTAGTCGTTGGCCGGTAAGATTCATCGACAACTCAACATAAGAGAAACTAATTAAACTCGCTACCAACTAATTGTGCTTTAGCAATCTCGATTTGGATCGGAAAACGATAGCTAATGTGCTAAACTAGTGCGTCTTGTAGGTTTGGGCTTCATTGAAGTTGTATAGGCAAATCCTCGATGAGATTGAAGCAAACGACTACGATAACTTCACGAAGCGAGCTTATGTTAGCAAGGCGAAAAAGCTCATGGCCTTGCCTATTGCATATGGAAAATCTCTAGTTAGGCCATCTTCTCTGCTGCAAACTAACATGTGAGAGAGCTGTCTCGAAGAAGAGAAAAATGTATGTCCTCAGACTTTATTTATATGATTCTACATTGTTTGTAAAAGAAATAAGTCAGCATCAAGTATGTTGTGTTTGTAATAATGACGTTAGTGATTTAGGTGTTAGTACGTGTGAATTTAAATATTTAAGGGGCATTTTCAAAATTTTAAAGTTATTTTTCCCCAAAAGTAAATAACTATAAATTTTGGGAGGAGGTGCGAAATGAAAAAACAAATCTTAAATATCATTGAGGATGTCGACATTCACCACTCGCACGTGAAATTTTCAAAACATCTTTTTTTTATAGACATTTTATCAAATGACGCACATGAACTTTGAAATTCACCATGAGTTTATATTCTATAAAAAAAATACTTCTTTCATAAAATATTAATTCTTCTTATTTAAAAAAATTTTAAAAAAATTCCCGTGGGCTCCGGTCAGACTGTCGCAAATTCTTTTTAAACATAAGCATATTCCTTTCCTTAATTATAAGATTTTCTTTTTTAATTCTTTTCCCATAATACTTCCCCAAGAATGCCAAATTTACTAAGTAGCGAATGGGAATTTGATGAACTTAATATCTTTAGTAAACAAGTCCATAAGTTGGGAATTCCATGACACATGGGTAGTTTCTATAGTATCTGATTAGATTTATTGTCGACTATATGATAATTTGATGGAATTATAATAGAAATTTATTATATAAAATAATAAATCATATTTCATTACGATGAAATTCGGAGAAGAGAAAATGCTGAATGGAAGAAGATACCTTTTATTATTGGAAGAGCGATCATAGAATCGGAAAACTCTCCGTAATTTCACAAATGAAATCCTGTAGTCTCGAATGTTTTTCTTCTACATGAAAAATGAATCTCACGTTCACCACTCCTCTTCCCCCATGAACCACCTTTGGATGCACCCTTTATAATGTGAATTATTCCAGGGGTAAAAGAGACTTTTCCACAAAAGAAAATGAGCAACGTGGGCATGCCCACGTTTCCATTTCTAATATCTCTCACTCGTCCAAGGTAAATCACTAAGATTGATTAGTCACAAAAACTAAATAAGTCACATAAAATATATAAGAGTTTAATCACAAAGACTATATCAGAACATCTAATCCATACTTAGAGAAAATGGTTCGTACGACAGCAAATACCCTGAGCGATAGTTGCTAAGAAAAATGTTACACAATGCTAACAAAGTTGTACTTAGCCGCTCTTCCAAATGAATTAGAGACGTACTCATCATAGTACATAACCTCTTTCCTAATGGTATATATCCATTATCCAGAAAACATCCAATCTCCCGGTGGCACACAACTAACAGATGAAATAATCTTCATTTATATCAATATAAACATCTTTAATCCTTTATCATAACTATTATATCAAAAGCATGTTCCATATTCAATATCCACAATTATTTCTTTACCTAACATAAATAGACCGACCAATGAATTGTAAGATAAAAAAGAATTTAGATATCTCCACAATAATATGATATTATCCACTTTAAGCCTAAGTCATCATGATTTTGCTCTTGAACTTTACCCAAAAGGCCTTATACCAATAGATATATCTTTTTCTTATAACTTCATGATTTTTCCTATGTGTTTTTAATGTGAGACTATGTTTACAACATTGCAACCCCAGTAATCTCCCCCTCAAGTATTGAGTCACTCTTAACCTACTCAAGACATCCCCTCGAGCATCGGGTCACTGACCTGCTCGGGGTCTCTCCTACTTCATTCAAGGTTTCACCCATATGATTCGATCTTGGATCATGGCTCTGACTCATGCTTCTTTCGGTGGTTAGTCTGGTGAAAAGCAATCTCGTTCTGATATCAATTGTAGAATCGAAAAGAATTTAGATATCTCTACAATGGTATGTGTCCACTTTAGACCTAAGCCCTTATGATTTTACTCTTGGTTTTCATGAAGAACCAAATCGAGAGGCCGAGGATGTTCTTCCGAGAGACAGATTGGTATAACCGAACTCAATCCAGCTAGTCGTTGGCCGGTAAGATTCGTCGACAACCCAACATAAGAGAAACTAATTCGCTACCAACTAATTGTGCTTTAGGAATCTCGATTTGGATCGAAAAAACGATAGCTACTGTGCTAAACTAGTGCAGCTTGTAGGTTTGGGCTTCATTAAAGTTGTATAGGCAAATCCTCAATGAGATTGAAGCAAACGACTATGATAACTTCACGAAGCGAGCTTATGTTAGCAAAGCGAAAAAGCTCATGGCCTTGCCTATTGCATATGGAAAATCTCTGGTTAGGCCATCTTCTCTACTACAAACTAACATGTGAGAGAGCTGTAAGAAGAGAAAAATGTATGTCCTCGGACTTTCTTTATATGATTCTTACGTTGTTTGTAAAAGAAATAAGTCAGCATCAAGTATGTTGTGTTTGTAATAATGACGTTAGTGATTTAGGTGTTAGAACGTGCGAATTTAAATATTTGATACGGTACATAATAGTGGAATCCGGTAAAGTCAGACAGTCAGAAATCAAAGGGACGTGATAGTCAGAAATTAAGAGGATGTGGCAGTCAGAAGTCCAAGAGACATGGCAGTCAGAGGCCCAGGTGACGTGGTAGTCAGCAGGTAGGGAAAGAGGAAGTAGGGCCGTGTGACAACGTCAGCAATATGGTTCCCGATCGAGTTCTCACAGACCAGGACCCCAGATTTGAAACACCCTGGTCTAAGACATGGTAGGCAGTCGGGGTGATACCTGACCTGGATCTGACTGGTCGGGTTCTTACGGCTCGGTTATATCCAGGCCTGGTTCTCTCAGTAAACTAACTCCCAGTCAGCCAACTCCTGGTCGACTGTTGGACGATCTCACCATAGCTCCCGACACCCTAGGGTTTAGTCCAGGTGTTATACCCGACAGATCATCCTGAGTTGCCTTATTCATACTCGGTCGGGACAGAAGGTTGGGACAGAAGGTGCTACACGAGAACAAAGTCAGGGAATCGTAACCGCCTGTCAGAGAATAACTGCTGAGTGTCAGGGAATATTTCAACGGTCTGCGGTCATTTGCGAATGGAACCTTCCTTTAGTCTACAGGAGGATGCCACGTTGTTGGTTGGTTCTAGGAATATCGTACCGGTTCCACTGTACAAAAATTTTGTACAAGTGTCGAACCTTTCCTAACAACCTATTGTGTTCTTTAGAAATTAAATTCGGAATCGCAAACGGAACTTAACATTATTGATTCCAAATTTAACTTATCTGTTCTTAATGGTTTAGACTTGGATCGCAAGCGGAACTTAACACTATTGATCCAAATCCACCTATGTTATAAATTCTATTAAATATTAATTTTGGAAATTGGCTCCCAGGTCAAACATGGCGAGGCACATGGCCTTCTTGAGTATGGGAGCATCCACCACTACCTCGACAAAGCCTCTTAACGAAATTCAATATTTAATTTCCTAAAATAACATTAGGTTTAACCAAAAAGAACAATCAAATCACAAATTTGAAAAACAAAAAAAAACACAAACTCGAATCACAAATTCGAAACTCTAGAATCATATGCCTCTTGTGTTTAGAATTCATACAAAGAAAAACTAGCATGATGCGGAAAATAATTACTAGTTATACCTTTCTTTGTATGCAACGACCTCTTGATCTTCTATCGTATTCCTCTTCTTATCTCGGACGTTGTATGGGCAATGATCTACCGAGATGAGAACCACCCAAGCCCTTCTTCTTCCTCACCAAGTTTCGGCCACCAAGACTCCTCCAAGGATGTAGAGGTTCGGCCACCACCACCAAGCTCCAAGGGATGCAAGAAACAAAGCCTCCTTTCTCTCATTCTCCAAGCAATATCCGGCCACCTTCCAAGCTCTAAAGGATGAAGAGTTTCGGCCAAGGAGAAGAAAGAAAAAAGAGAAGGGAAAACTAGAAGGGTCGGCCACACCACCAAGGAAGAGAGGGAGGAAAAATAGAATAGAGTATTAGCCATGAAGGCACCCCTACCCCCTCTTTTATAATCCTTGGTCTTGGCAAATAAGGAAAATTTAAATAAAAAACTTCCTTATTACTTTGCCATGAAAATAAAATTTTAATTAATTAAAACTTATTTTCTTTTCTTAAAACAATATGGTCGGCCACCTTCTAATCCAAACAACGAAAGTTTTAACAAGAATTAAAATTTCCTAATTTGTTTCCGGAAATTTTAAAGTAAAAATTTCTCTAATAATTTATCCCTTCATGGTTGGTTATAAAAGGAAATATATAAATTAAAAATTTTCTATTAAAACATGTGGATGATTTCCAAAAAGGAAAGTTATCTTTAAAATTAAAATCTCCTTACAATCACAAATAAGAAAAGATATCAAATCTTTTTTTAATTTTTTGTAGAAATTTATAAAAGAAAATATTTAATTTTAAACTCTCTTTTTAAATCATGAACATGGTTACAAAAAAAGGAAAGTTTTATCAAAATTAAAATCTTCCTTTCAATCTACAAATAAGGAAAGATATCAAATATTCTCTTAATCTTTTGTAGAAAGCTATAAAAGGAAATATTTAAATTTTAAACTCTCTTTTAAAACCATGGAATCCACATAGGAAATTTTTTTAAAAAAATAAAATCCTTTTAATTTTATTGTGGATGGCCACCTAAGCTTGGATTCAAGCTAGGGCCGGCCACCACTTGGTTCATCCAAGGATTAACTTGGTCGACCCCTTGCTTGGGCTCCAAGCAAGGCTTAGCCGACCACCTTAGGATAGGTAAGAAGGTGGGTAAGGGTGGGTATAATATTTTATAAATAAGAGGCTACGATAGGGACCGAGAGGAGGAATTGGTTTTGGTCTCCCGATGAAATTAAGCTTCTCGTGTTCGCCCCGAACACCCAATTTAATTTCATCAATAATAATTCATTCCACTAAAGAATTATTACTGAACTACCGCACCAATCCCAAATTATATTTTGGGCTCCTTCTTATCATGAGTGTGTTAATCTCCCCGTGTTTATGATGTCGGATGTCCACTAATTAATTGAGTTACTGACAACTCACTTTAATTAATACCTTAGTCCAAGAGTAGTACCACTCAACCTTATTGTTGTGTCAGACTAAGTCCACCTGCAGGGTTTAACATGACAATTCTTATGAGCTCCTCTTGGAGACATTATCAACCTAGATTACTAGGACACGGTTTCCTTCTATAATCAACAACACACACTATAAGTAATATCATTTCCCAACTTATCGGGTCTATTGATTTATCGAGCTAAATCTCACCCTTTGATAAGTCAAAGAAATAAATACTAAATATATGTGCTTATTATTATATTAGGATTAAGACACACTTCCATAATAACTAAGGTCTTGTTCTTTTATTAAGTCAGTATAAAAAGAACTTACCTTAAATGGTCCTGCTCAATACACTCAGAGTGTACTAGTGTAATTTATCAATCAAGATAAACTAATACCTAATTACACTACGACTATTCCAATGGTTTGTTCCTTTTTATCTTGTCGTGAGCAACTGTTTATAATTTATAAAGAACTGATAACATGATCTTCTGTGTGTGACGCCACACACCAAGTTATCTACAATATAAATTAATCAAACAACTACACTTAACTTGTAGATATTTGACCAATATGATTCTTATGTTTATACAAAAAGCTAGGCTTTTAGTATATATTCTAATGAGGTAATATGATCAAACCTTAGATGCCAAAGATATGTTTGGTTTATTTCCGAAGGTTGCTTTCTCTTATTAGAATTAGAAGATGTGTTATTAATTTCCATTTGTTATATCGTGGGAGTTATGGATTTAGAGTAAACAAATTGTCAACCAACGTACCAGAACAGATAACTACCCTATTTTTCTTGACAACTACTTTGTCATCAAAAGAAACAGAATATTCATCCATAAATAGTTTAGAAACTGAAATCAAGTTCTTTCTAAAACATGGTACGTAAAGACAATTTCTCAGAATCAATATTTTATTTCTATCAAAAGATAAATAAACATCTCCCACTACAACAGTCGCCACTTTTGTAGCATTGCCCATGTAGACGATAATTTCCCCTTCATGTAGTCGTCGGGTTTCCTGGAACCCCTGCAATGAATTGCAGACATGATCAATGGCTCCCGTATCTACACACCAGGTATCGGTAGATAACATTGCTAAACATGTTTCGACGACTAATAAATAAGATACACCTTCATTGTTCTCGTTTCTGCGAGGACAGTTCGTCAAATGAGCCATCATCATGAGGATATGATCCCTTAGGGGTGTCCCCTCAGTCATGATGGTCGTCATTAAGTTTCTCATGACCTCCTACCTGGCAATCCGATTCTGGTATCCGAAGAGTTCCTTGAGATTGAGCATCATATCATAGGTAGTGGGTATGGTTTGATGCTGATTTTGCAGCACATTTGACATAGAAGTCAAAATGTAACACCGCGCCATCTCATCTGCCTTGACTCATTTCCAATGTCTCTCCATCTCCTCTTCACTAGAATCCTTATCAAGCACGCTAGGATAGACCTCAAGAAGTACGAACTTGTATCCCTCAGCAGTTAAGACAATGTCCAAGTTTCGTTTCAATCAATGTAATTAGGACCAGTAAGTTTTTTTTTCTTTCAATATAACAACAAGAGAATTGAAAGCCATTTGAAATCCTAAGAATCACAAAATATTTGGTTAAAATTTTAGAATTTAAAATAATATTGATTCCTCAAACAATATCATTTAAATTCACTAACACCTCAAAATACCGTGAATTTTGTATGTCATGATAGTGTGGACGTATACAAATTTAAACATTTGTAAGAGGGGGGATTTACCCATTAATTTTATTATCTTGTCAACCTAACTTTATGACAAATAAAATTAATAGTTGGTTTTTCTTCGGTCACACAAATAATAGCAGTGACTCCGATGGGGAGGATACTATTAAATGCGCCTAAGTGTATACCATTACTTGATACTTAGTCCATTAAATAGGATTGTGCCCCTTAAGATGGAGAAGATCACACAAACCTAAATAATTTCCTATAATCATCCATAAAGGGAGTTTGATCTAGTAATCCACAAACAAACTCATCCGATGTGGAGGAAGGCACTCAAAGCCAACGCGCAAGTTTGAATGCATCACTTACAACCAGTAATGGAGACCGTGGAATTTAAATAATTTCTCTCCTACTTAGTTATTTAAAATGAGGAATTTTAACACACACACACACAACACATATAAACAGCATAAAAGGTAATAAATATAAAAAATAATTTTCTAACTATTATGACCTCATCCATAGTTGTCCTCCGTGTGCCACCAACCCTAGCCGCTGCCAACGGGTCATGTCGTCGTGTCTATCTTGCTTCCTTTTTCGCTGCGCCTCTAGTCCTCAAATATCACCACGCCTCGCAAAGATACGATCCGCAACTAAAATAAAATTTTACATTTATCGATCCTATATTCCACAAGGAAATGTACATGTAATCTAGATCGAACAGAATATAAAATCCTAAAACTAATACAGCTTCTGTTGTATTTAATAATTACAATCATGCATACACATAAAATGCCCTCGACATGCCCGAGGGTCCAAATCACATACAAACACAATAGGGTCATAATAGTTGGAACTAGGATGTCTACAACCACAGAGTTAATCTATTTGCACATCCTACTATTATCTTGCCTAAATTTATGTATGAAAAGTGCATAATTTAACTGAAAACCTAAACACACAGAGGCAGAAAACTATCTCTGATACCAATTGTTGGATGCTGCCGGAATTTTGTTTTGTTTCCCCTGTATAAAAATTTGTACAAGTGCAGAACTTTTCCTAGCAACCCATGTGCTTTTCAGAAGTTAAACTTGGATTGCAAACGAAACTTAACATTATTAATCCAAGTTCAACCCATGTGTTCGTCAGAAGTTAAACCATATTACAGAAGTTGATTAAATATCTATTTTAAGGATTGGCTTCCAGGTCATTGACGAGGCACTCAGCCTTCTTGGATATGGGATCATCCACACTTCCTAAACAAAACCTTTCAAAGAAATTGAATATTTAAACTCCTTACAATAAACCCTAGGTTTAACTACAGAGACCTCAATCGAAGCACAAAATCGCTAGCATCTTGTGTTGGTATTTCAGGATCCATACAAAGAAAAACTAAACTAGTACACATCGGAAACAATTAACTAGTTATACCTTTCTTTGTATCTTAAAGACCTCTTGATCTGTATTCCTCTCCTCCTCTTGGACGTCGTGTGAGCGACGATCTACCAAGACAACAACATCCAAACCACTTCTTTGCCTCCAAGACTTTCGACCACCAAGGGATGCTAGAATAGAGAGTCTTCTTCTCTTCTTCTCCTCCTAATAGTCGGCCACAAGAAGATGGAGCCTCTTGATGTCGCCGGCCCTTGGTAAAGGAAACAAGAGGAGAATTGAAAGAGAAGAGGGCTGGCCACAACAAGGATTAAAAGAAGAGACTTAGTTTTTTTTTTTACCATAAGGCACCATCTACCTCTCTTTTATAATCCTTGGTGAATGCAAAAAAGGAAAAATTTTAAATTAAAACCTTCCTATTATGTGTGGCCGACCCTTATTTGGGAAACAATTAAGGAAAATTTTTAAATTAAAATCTCTCTTTTAAACCATTGTGGATGACTACAATAAAGGAAAGATTTTAAAATTAAAATATCTCTTTTAAATCCCTTTGTGGATGGCTATAAAAGGAAAATTTTAAAAATTAAAATCTCTCTTTTAAATCCCTTGGAGGATAGCTATAAAAGGAAAGATTTTAAAATTAAAATATTTCTTTTAAATCCCTTTGTGGATGCCTATAAAAGAAAAGTTTTAAAAAATTAAAATCTCTCTTTTAAATCCCTTTTAGAATAGGTATAAAAGAAAAGATTTTAAAATTAAAATATCTCTTTTAAATCCCTTGGAGGATGGCTATAAAAGAAAAGATTTTTTTAAAAAATTAAAACTCCCTTTTAATTCCCTTGTGGTCGACCCCTTGCTTAGGCACCAAGCAAGGCTTGGTCGGCCACCTCTTGGGCTCCAAGCAAATCTTGGCCAGCCCTTGCTTGGGCACCAAGCAAGGATGTGGTCAGCCCATTACTTGGGTAAGAAGTGGACTTGGTTAGATACGAGGCTTTATACATAGAGGCTACAACAAGGATCTAGAGGAGGAATTGGCTTTGACCTCCTGATGAGCTTGAGCTTCCTGTGTTCGACCTGAACACTTAACTCAAATTCATCAATAATAATTCATACCACTAAAGAGTTATTATTGAACTACCGGTCCAATCTCATATTACATTATGGGCTCCTTCTTATCATAAGTGTGCTAATTTCCCTATGTTTAAGATATCAAATGCCCATTAATTAAATGAGTTACTGGCAACTCACTTAATTAACATCTAGCTCCAAGAGTAGTATCACTCAACTTCATTGTCATGTCAAAACTAATACAACCTGCAGAGTTTACATGACAATCCTTATGAGCTCCTTAAGGGGGCATCATCATCCTAATAAATAGTACACAGTTTCCTTCTATAATTAACAACGCACCATATAAATAATATTATTTTCTAGCTTATCGGGCCTATTGATTTAACGAGTAAATCTCTCCCTTTGATAAATTAAAAAAATAAATACTAAGTACATGTGTTTGTTATTATATCGGGATTAAGAGTACGCACATCCATAATAACAGAGATTCTGTTCTTTTATGCAGTAAATATAAAAGGAAGAACCTCAAATGGTCATGCTCAATACACACATAGTGTACTAGTGTAATTTTATAATCAAGATAAACTAATATCAAATTACACTACAACCATTCCAATGGTTTGTCCCAATCCATCTTAGTTATGAGCTACTATTTATAATTTATAAGGAACTGATAACATGATCTTCTGTGTGACACCACACACCATGTTATCTATAATATAAATTAAATCGACAACTTCATTTAACTAAATACAGACATTTGACCAATGTGATTCTCATTTCAAAATAAATGTTTATATAAAAAGCTAGGCTTTTAGTATACATTCTTACATCAAGCACAAGAAAAATATGAGTGGAGTCAAGATAAAGCAGTCCTTATCCAAAAATAGCTCATGCACCAAGGTCAAAGTACTAAAAGAAACAAAGCAAGAAGTATCCGCCTTTATTCGTAGCTCGTGTCAACCATCTTCAACAAGATCCAAAAGATCACATCCAACTCAAATCCTACAAATACAAGATACAGGACAAAACTAAGAATCTATAATCAATGTATCAACTGTTAATCAATCTAAACCATTTCAAACTCTTCCTTCACATGCTTCAATCTAATCCAAGAAGGACATGAACTAACAATCCAGCATACCCAATTTAACCTATCATCATATGCATATCATGAGAAATAGAAGTCACTTCGTACTCTAATCCTGCATACCTGGAGAAATACCAAAAGAAGACAACCACTTAAACTACTCTCAATCCCAAATCTGATTTAAGAAATTGAAAACCATTATGAGAATTGAGAAAGCAAAGAACCCCGATCCCAAAACCCACAAAAATCTTGAAGAAACAAGAACCACAACGATATACACCCAATTCATCAAATCTGCCCAAAATTTTGAAACAACGTGGAGAAGCAAGAACACTATCATCCATAGATTAATGTACCAATAATCTGACTAGAATTTTTAGAAACACGACAGGGAGAAGTATGAGTGTTATCAATCGAAGCCCAACCTATCAAAACTAATATGCCCAAAAATTTAGCGAAGGATCAGGGAGAAGAAAAATACCAATCATCAAGCTAAATCCACTGATAGAATCTATCCAAGATTTTGGAAGGTACCAAAAGAACAAAACCTCCAACCATCGAAGCTTAATCTACGTATAATCTGTACAGAAATTCTGGAAGCCATAAAGAGGAGCAAAAGCATCATCAATCAAGCTTAATCTACCAAAATCGGACTACAATCACACAGGCAATAGGAAAGAAAAATATCGTCTTCCCAAACCCAAACGAATTCACAAGAATCCTGTCCATAACTCAAACCAACCAAGGGAGACAGGGCAACACCGAACTCGATTACAAATACCTCAAATCCGTAGTTGAAAACCGAAAAACTCACCAGGTGAAGCAATAACGTCAAAGGAAAACAACTTGCAACTTATTCCTACTTCCAGACATCATAGCACCAAACATTCCAACCCTTCCAAGACCTTTAACCCTTACCTCATCCAATCCATACCAACATAAAGGAATGCACTTGCTGGCTAGCTCTTGTCGTGGCCAGAGGTGGCAGTGGATCGGGCGGCCGACGCTAGGGCAGAGGGAAGGCCAGAATCGGGTCCTGCGACAGCGCAAGGAAGCTCGAAGAGGGACCACTTCTTGCTTGTGACCGAAGAGGGCGGATCAGCATCGGTGATGAGAGGGTCGTCGGCGTCGATCGTGCGGAAGAGAGGGAGAAAGAGGATTCGGCGCGGGAGGGAGAGGGATTCGGCGAAGGTGATGGCTAGGGCACAAGAAGAATTAAAAAGGTTAGTTTATAACTTAGGTCTTTTTAATTAAGGACTAAGTTATTTTCTCAATCAACCCCCTCATAAGGGATATTCTAAACAAGTTTTCTTATAGCCCAATAATTAATCTCTCTAAAATACGTCATACGAGCTCCAATTAATTCTCAGAAAATTTTTATAAATTCCTAAAAATTCTAATAAGACTATTTCTCAAATAATTTTATTATTTAATTATTATTTGAGCACCGTATTTTACAATGGATTCACAGGATTTTGAGCGGGGTCAGGGCAAAGCGGGTTGAAAAATTAGGCTAGGTGAGGTGAGTTTAGATTCGGGTCCATTTTTTCTTGTGGTGCGGTTTTGGGATTGGCTAAATCTAGCCTGAACTCGCCTTGTTGCCATCCCTACCTCCAACCAGTATTTTAACACTGAATAGAAGACTTACTCATCGATTTCTATTTCTCTTCTAGACGCCCTTTAGCCAATTCCCTCTCACTCTTTCTCCCTTTTTTCACATATTAAATCCTCAATATGGCTCCTATATACCTTATAACTCTATCTATATATTCATTTCTTTATATTTACAAGTTTTTCTTGAATATTTACACATATTTATCATTTTAGGAAATGACAAAACCTTAATCTGTCCCATGCTAGTTCTAGTATTGTCCCCTCTGCTAATAACATATTCTCCACTGAGCGGCTTAAGTAAGATTTTCTATACCGCACATATGTTGGACTTAAGACTAGGTACTTAAGTAGGATATTTTTTACCCGTATTCAACCTCTATCATAGAAATCATGGACTACTATAAGTTAGATTGACTGGTTTACTGTAGTCATTCGGTCAACCTAGACTTATGACACAATTCTATAACAATTTAGTTAAGATAGATGATGTGACATACTCTACTAGAGTAACTGGTAAAGACTTTAGTTTCTCACCTACCCTACTGTATGATTGTTTAGGAGTAGATATGACCTAGGGTACACTCACTCTCCTTAGTGAGTATGATGAGGTTGGTCAACTCCGGTTGGTGTTAGTGCATATAGAGGTTACTGCTCAGGGGGGACTGGCTTGGAGAGCGGGTATTCCGCCAGCCATTCCGGACAAGGCCGATGAGAGTATTCCTCTAGTCATTTCAATCAAGGTCAATGAGACAACTGTGATCACGGAGGAGAAGATACCGGAATTCACATTTCAGGATGATTTCTTTGTACCTCTTCCGACCTCAACCTAGCCTTCGACCTCACTTTCTATAGATGAGTGCCTTGCTAGATTGGAGGAATCTTCCACCCGGACCGAGTGATGAGTCTCTGAGGGTTTCACCACTCTTCGTGATGAGATGACTACTGGATTTTAGAGGATAGACTAGCAGATGCAGGTCATTCTGCAGGCTTTACATGTGATTGACCATCCCCCACCTCCACTTGTTAATGATCATTAGACATTATTATGTTTTATGAGTGCACTTGTACATGTTGTTTGCTTGACTTATCTACCTACTTAACTTATTGAGTATATATGCTTGATAGATATTTTTTTTATTTACTTTCTTTTGATAATCCAGTAGACTTTTAATTGTCCTTGAACATATAATTAAAGGATAGGATGTGTCTTTCTTCAAATACTTTTCAAATTTTAGGTTATTCCTATTTTTTTACTTTTACTTTAAAATCCCTATTTTTCTAGTTTTTCAAAATTTGTTATGGATTAGTCTATGTTTTCCCTTAGTGATGTGCGTAGATTATATATATTTTTAGGCATTATTTGATATGCATTTACTTGTAGTTCATGAATATAATCTATGTTTATTCCATCATATTTTATTATTATACCATACTTTCATCCTAGTTTATTTGGAGATTTGCTCTTCGCATGTTTTGATCATGCAAATTGGAGTGAAAATGAAGCAAATGCACATATTGAAGTAACTTGTGAAGATCATCAATAAGGGGCATGCCATGAGGCATGAGCATGTGGCTTTCCCGAAGCAAAATAGAGTCTATTCATGCCCCTTGACATGGTCGTGTCCCCCACCAAAGAGTAGCCATGGCATGGTCATACCCCAAGGGAACGACCATGTCTCTTCTCGGAGCCAGTCGTGCCTCCCACCAAAGGCCAACTGGGGGGGGGGGGGGCATGTGAAATCACACGGTTGTGCCCACTTCCAAAGCTAAATTATGGTTTGGTCGTGCCATATTTCCAAAGTTGAATCATAGAGGGATCGTGCCTTTTGGCACGATCATGCCTCTCCATGCCGTGTGCCATGGAGTCGAGGTCATGTCGTACAAAAATAGGGTTGTGTCAAATCTAGACAAACTGTAGACTAGTTTTGAAACGACCATAACTTTATGTTCGATTGGAGTTATAGGTTGTTCTAGATATCAAAATATAGCTAACTTCAAGATCTATAACTTTGCATCAGGTTCAATAGAGAGCAAGTATGGTCTAGACATTCTAAAAGGCATAGCCGTAACTCCTAGGCGCAACTGCATCTGGTCCTCCGTTCAAACTGCAGAATAAACTTTGAACCACCATAACTTTTGGCTCGGTTGGAGCTAGAGCTCAATCCAAATATCAAAATCTAGATAATTTCAAGGGATACAACTTTGATTCAAAGTGAAATATGAGAAAACTAATTTTAAGGTGTGAAAACTCATTTTGGTGAGTCCTATAAATCTGACATATCTGGATAGTTTAGAGGTATAAAAGGGTCAAGAAACTCATTCTTTGACTCATCTTGGATTTAGGACTTTGTCCATTTCCTTAGAGAAGGGTCCTTCCCCTTTAGGGGAACCCTAGAGCTTTCATCTTTACCGATCTACATCATCCATCCACTTTCGGAGCAATGGAACGCCTCCAAAGATGTCGGGCTTCAAGGATAAGCATTCTATTATCTCTATTTCCATATATTGAGTTGTAGTTTGTTATTTTCTTTATCCTTTAGTTGTAATCCCTTATAATAGAGTAGATTCTTTGATTCTTAGGATGTAGGGGGTATTTGTGATGTGATATTGATGTATAAACTATGTATATATCATTTCCTTATTCAATGAAGTATTTATGCTATGTTCTATGTGTGTTGTGCGTTGTATGTGTTTGACAAAATGTGTGTGAGGTCAATATATGTAGATGTAGAATTTTGTTCACTGTATGGAGGAGATACTCTAGTTTGTTTAATCGGACACCCTATGACAGAGGGTATCCCTTACTTTCTAAGGTATTACCCTTAAAATGGAGGGCAATTCCCTGCAAGGAAAGATAATTAGAGTTTAAAGGGTTTCTCCTAAATTAATGTTACGAAGTGATTTATGTAATCTAGCTATTGTATAACCGGAGGGCCTATGATAAAGGGTATCCCTTTAACTAGACATTTTAGGTTAGCTCTTCTATTTAGTTGCATTAATTTATTGTTTAAAAGTAAATTGGATAACTCTAGAGATTGTATACCCGGGGGGCCTTAGGGTAACCCTTCAATTGGATTTCTAGAGTTGCTTCTTTACCTGATGGTGTTAGAACTTAGTTAAACTCTCTGGTATAATCTTCACAAGATTGAGCCAAACTTTAGTTAGAAATCCTACAAAGTGTAAGCATTGAGATAAGGAGATGAACAATGCATAGGGACATTAACTAACATCATAGTGAAACCAAAATCCTAAAATCTATCATCTTTCACTCACCTACTCTTATTCTTTCCCTCTCTCTCTTTTCCTTTCTCTTTCTCTTCTTGTGTACATGACTATAAATCACCTTCCGATTGTCTAGATAATTCGCTGTGTGAAGTTAACTAGTGCATAATCAACAGCTCTTATGAGATTGATATTTTATTACTTGACGATAACTGTGTACTTGCGGGTTGTACAACACTTAGACAACATGTTCCTATAGTTTTAGGCAGCCAGCATCTCACAAGAGCATTATGTAGGATCGTTACACATGAGGGAGCGGAGAATGAATCACGTGTCTTTAAAAAAACTTTATTCTTTTATACATTTTAAAACTAAGTAGGAATGTAGTGGAATAACGAGAAAACAAATAAAAAGGCACACGTTCAATTTTTATTTGGTTCGGAGCCTGTGATGATTCCTACTCCAAGACCCAGGTCCAAAGACCCAGGTCCTTTGGACCTTTTTGATATGTAATCCACTAAACAATCAGTTCTTTACCAGAAGTACAGAACTACCAACTTTAGAATATCAAGTACAGTAAAGAAAGCAGGAGTAACAAAAAACCAAAAACTGCACGTTACCTAAGTCTAGGCTCGTTTGAGCATGTAGCGACGTTATGTAATTCTTGAGTCATTCAGAGCTTGGAATATAATAGCACAGTATAGTCGGAGTAGCAGAACGATCTTAGGAGCTCGTATTAGTGTTGTCTCTTGAAAGCTAGAAGAATCCTCCTTATATAGGTCATTGGAGGCACCTCCAATGACCTAAGGCGCCTCCAATAGGCCTTATCCAATGTAAAAGAGATAAAAACTTCTAGTTCAAGGTGCCTTGAATCCATCCGAGGTGCTTCCAATCCATCTAAGGTTCCTCTAATCCATGGTCCGACATAGCAATCTTCTGAAGGTCATATCTTTTGACTCTGGACTTGGAATCGGGCTCTATTAGTGGTCACATATCTAGAATTCAAAGATCTACGCTTGTCTCTATAATACAGAGTTAGAAAAATATATGCATGAACAATTTATATATATTTATGAGTTAGATCCTGTCTTACCAAAACTAAGATCTAGTCTCGATCTTAACCTAGATTTTTAAAATAGAATAAGTTGGACCAGCACCTATAGTCCCACTGGGACTCATCCTCATTGGAACACTCTCCTTGAATAACTTACCTTACTTACCATGTAGAATCACTTGACTTACCTTTGACCCACCAGGTCTTCTCTCGAGTTATCAGGTCTGCATACCTAGCTGGATTTTAACTAGCTATCAAGTTTCGCAGACTCAGACGGACTTTCCACCATATATCAGATCACTTCTTGACCTATCTAAACTTCTACACTAGCTATCAGGTCCTCCCGATCCAGCTGAATTTCAGCCTAGTCTTAGGTCCTTCAGAGTAATCAAGTCCTGCACACTTAGTAGAAAGGTTAGATCATACCACACCTAACTTTAATCCATTTGTCATTCATCAAAACTTAAGTTTGATTATTGGTGCCAACTATACCGATACATTAGGACTACCTTTCTTGTGTATTCAAAAATATAGAAATGTATAAGATACATAGGGTATTGCTGGGACTTCAGATGATTATTTCAATGTATCAATATAAGTTTGAGCATTAAATACCAAAATATATTAATCAAGTTAAGTAGTCATTCTTAGTGAATAACTAGCTGGATATATGTATTTAACTTGACTAACCAAGTGAATGTTACTATTATCTGATAGTTAGCTAAAAACTAAAGGTTAGATATTCAATAATAAATTTTTAGATGATTATTTTCAAAATAATATCAGGTTCAGGGGGGAGGGTCTGTTTTGAAAATGGATTAAAAATTACTTTAAAATTTTAAAAGATATTTTTAAAAATTACTTTGAAAATACTTGGAGACTTTTGAAAAGTGTTTCCTTGGAAAACCATTATTTTAAAAATTACTTATTTTGAAAAAAAAAAATTATTTTCCAAGAATTTACAAAAATTACTTGAAATCTTTTGAGAAATATTCTTAAAATCTTTTGCAAAACTCTTAGTTTTTGTTTATATGCTGAATATTGCTTTGAAACACTTTTTTAAAAACACTTTGAAAAATATTTTACAAAACTCTTGCAAAATTTTATGTTTGAATTTTTTTTGTGAAAAATATGTGTAAAATGTTTTTGAAAAACACTTAGATTTTTTTCAAAATAGGTTGAAAAATTACTTTTTATTTTGTTTGAAAAATGTTGTAAGAAATACTGGAAAATTTATTATATTTGAAAAGTGCTTATAAATTTTTATAAAAATTCTAAAAAGTTTATACTTGCAAAATAATTATTTTTAAATTTTTTTGAAACATTTTCAAATTTTTTGGGAAATATTTTTGAAACCCCTTATAAATCATTTTGAAATTAATTTTTTAACCAATAAAATGTTTTGGGATATTCTTTTGAAATCTTTTTGAAACTCTCCCTGCAATAGACTTGAAAATCTTTATTAATAGCTTACTTATTTACATCTTTTATACCTTTCATGGAATTTATTTACATATCCATTTTTTATGAATGTCAAAGGAGGAGGATAAGAGTTTAAGTTAAAAATAAAAATAAAAATTCTATGAAAATCTTAACCATAAAATGATCAAGAAAATAAACAAAAGGTTAAATTAATTTTATTCTCTTAAAATCATAATCATATACTTTATTCTTGTAAATTCTTTTAACATTAACTCTGGTTTTAATTGTATCAAAAAGGAAGAAATTGTTAGTGTAGTTAGCACCAATTGTCAAACTTAGGTTTTAATGAATGATAAATGGATTAAAGTTAGTTGTTGTGTTATCTAACCTTATTATCAATGTGCAAGACTTAACGGGTCTGGAAGACTTGACACCAAGCTAAAATCCAGCTAGGTCTATTGGATCTGATAGTTGGTGGGAAGTCCAGATAGGTCATGGAGTGACCTGATATCTGGCGGAAAGTGCGGTTGGGTCCATGGGACTTGACAGTTGGCTGAAATCTAGTTAGATCTGTGAACCTGACAACTGATAGGAAAACCTAGCAGGTCAAAGGAGAGTCAAGCGACTATACATGGTAAGTGAGGTAATTCATTCAAGGAGAGTGATCTTGTGAGGATGTGTCCAATTAGAGACTTTAGGCACTGGTCCAGCTTAGATCCATTTTGGAAGTCTAAGTTGAAACCAAGACTAGATCCTGACATGGAAGACATGATCTAATTAATAATACTATTTTATAAATGTGCTACCTCCATTTTATAGGTATATTTGTTGTTTGGACTAACAAATATTGTAGGAGTTAAGTGCCAAAATTAGCCTCGGATGAACAGTATCCAAAGCACCTTAGAGCTGCAGGGAGGCGCCTTAGAGGGTGATGAAGGTGCCTTAGATGGTACCCAATTCACTAGTAGAAAAATCGTTTTTTACTTCGGCACTAATTACTTCGATAATTAGGGATTTCGAAGTAGTTTATAATAAACGACTTCGATAATAACATTGGAGAAGTAAAAAAAGCATGTTTTACTTTGCATTTTAAAAAATGCGGACTTCATTCCCTATTTTTGGTAGTCTATTACTTCGGCAGAATGTATTTGATGGAGTAAAAAAGTAATTTATGAAGTAAAAAGATGAACATGATAATTTACCCTTGCAGCTGAATAAAATCCCAAAAATAAGTGTCCAAACAATCAACGTGCGTCGTTCTTTTCTCTAACCTAGTGGACCGGCGAGAAGAAACCACCAGCATCTTCTTCATCTGCGCCATCTACAGTAACTCTCAACCTCCTGGTTCCTTCGTCGAAAAGTCTTCGCACCCTTTCTCTCCGCATGGGTGAAAACCTCTTCTCCACCTCTTCTCCGACCTCTTCTCCACGAGAACCCTCATCTTCCATCCTCCACCCTCCTCCGTGAAACCCTCCTCTACCCTCCTCCAAAATCATTCTGCAGCAAACCTAAACTCCCTCTCCTCCTCTGTCGATCCGCCCTTCCTGGTTGCGCCGCTTCCTCTACCCCCGGCCAGGGTGATCTTCCCCACCGCCCGCATCGCCTCCTTCAAGAGATCGTCATCACCAAGCATGAGGGAGGCCAGGGCACAGTCTGGGGTTTCGGGTTAGTGGGATATCGAGGGTGGGCTGACCCTCGACCAGACCGCCTCCTTCCCCGGGATCTTGTCGCCTGTGCTGGCCTCGCTCTTGCCGATCTCCCCCACTCTTTTCATGCCTCCGGCGTTTGATCCAGGAGTGATTAGTATTGAAGTACATAATCAAATTTTATTGCAACACAATTTTATTACAGCACAATCCACAAGTATATATCCACAAATCCCTAAGTATATATAGCCAAAAAGTATATCCACAAGTACATGAAAAAAAATCCATAATGATCCTAAATATTTATCCCAATATACACGACCTATACATACGAGTAGACAAATTTGCTCCATTTTTGACTTCATCATATTGAGATTACATTGAAGAACGTGTACTTCGACTAAGAAAAGAAGACTGCATGATAAAAATCACAAATCAAAATTAGCATACTGCAAAAAAAAATTGAGCTTGTAGATTTAGCAAATCAACTAGAGTTAGCATTATCACTCATGTGCTAGCAAAATTAACACTAGATCTGATAGGATAATGATAACTTGAATGCAATTATAAAATCCTACATGCATGGCCAAAAGATATATGTTGACTATCAGAAAGAGAGCCTTTTTCTCCTAAATCTTATACTTTTGAACTTATAGGAAGCTGACAATGGGGGCTAGCAAACTTGAAATTATTTGTGTATAAAATCTTAATTTGTCTACAGGTTACCAAAAAGTCACAAATATGAATATCAAAAGCTTAAGATCTATTGCAAAAGAATCACATCGCACCTTGGAAGAGCTTTTGCTTTCTGTCATAAGCAAACCAAAGTAAGCTGCAAGCATGAGTGAAAGCATTAAAAAGAACAAAATTAGTGTATAAAAGTAATGACACGAAAACTCTGAATACAAAAGCCAAAAAGGTAATTTTTATTCATACATGTTGGTTTTAATCTCTTTTTTTTTTTTTTTTGCTTCAGGAGCAGCATTCATGTTCTTGATAAGACCTCCTGAAGCATTCATGTTCTTGATAAGACCAAAAATCTCTTTGGAATGCTGAACATCTACGAGGGAATTAAGTGCATGTTTTTTCTATTCATATTGGAAGTTTTCTTATCAATAAATAATTTACAGGATGCTAATAACAACTCCACTAGGAATTTTAAGAACAAAATTAATGAAATAATAAAGTAAAGACATTCAATTATTCATTAATTGTCTTGCAGCAAATGTAAGCAAGACATAAGTAGCTTGCTCAACTTTATTTTTGATAGTCAAGAACAGAAGCTTCATGTCATGTTTAGAAAACCCAGGTAATAAAGCTCTCGCTACATATGTGCTATAAACAAGACAGCAAGCACTAAATATGATTTTTCCTAAAAAGAATGAGACCCTAGGATATGACTTTGATCTTACAAGGAAATAAAGTGTCGTAAAAAGGATAAAGCAAACATGGTTGACCAACTGTGATGCTTCATCTAGCCCACCATACCTATGTTGGAGATTCAACTCTTTTAGGCCAATGCTTTGGCTCCAAGTTCATGTGCAGAAGCTTATGTAAAATAAGGTGTGGGCATACCGATGTAGGAGTAAATACATACCTGAACACTAAACATGAATATGGAAACAATGTTTAGAATGTTAGACAATTTTATAAAAAAAAAATTATTTCATGAGTGATCCGGCAGTAAGGACGGGGGCCCCCCCCCCCCCCCCCCCTTTGAGGGAAGTCAACGTCACGTGGAGGTCAAAAGTCAAAAGGCCGGCCGGAAAAGGGGGGGCCGACCGGCCGAACAGGGTATAAGCAGAAGCGAAGATAACCCGACGGGGAGTCGGGTCTCCGACGCTCATGGTAAGCTAGGTCGCCGGGCCGAGCGGGTATAAGTAGCCCGCTTGGCCGAGGCATAAAGCAGTGATGTCGTGAATAGTTTCATCCGGGCACCCGAGCACCCGACCTGGAATCTCCCGAGCGGATCAGTACTTACGTCCGGTCGGACGCAATGGGACTGCCGAGCGGTCGGACGCTCGGCGCAGGAGCAGAAGAGACAAAAGGGCAAGGGCGACATCAGGAAACATCTTCTGACAACAAGCATGTCCAGTGATCAAGCCCTATGCTGAACCTTACGACAGAAGGTTCTGACGTCCCATCAGAGAGATGCTCGGACTGTAGCGGTATGGTGTCAGGCAAGCTCCTCTGACAAGCCCATACTGAGGTATGGTAAGAGGACACGTATTCGCCTCGGTATGTGTGCATCAGCCTCCTCATAGCTCTATATAAGGGTCCTCATACTTCGCCGGAGGTACGCAATCTTGGATCTTCGAAGTCACTTCCTTAGTTTCCTCTTGCCTGACTTGAGCGTCGGAGGGTCGTCGCCGGGAACCCCTTCCCGGCCTGACTTCTTTGCAGGTTCACCGGAACTCCATACGGTCGGTCAGAGAGTCACGTCATCGATTCAGATAGCGCCACGTGCCCAGTGTCCATCGATTCAGTGTTCGGACAGGATCAATGAGGATTTTGACAATTTTAGAACAAAGAACACAACATTGGGAGACGAGCATATAGAAAATGAGAAAGAATGAACAAATTTCAAACCCTTGTGAACTGGAAACGCGAAGGTTAGCGGGTGATCGGAGTAGCAACAGGGATCACGATCACGATTTTGTTTTTAGAATGAACAAATTAAAGCTTGATCTTTGGTCAGAAATATAGAAATTGGCTCATGAGATCCCAAAAGGCTCCGGGGAAGGCAAAACTGATTAAAAATTACTTTGAAATTTTTTAAAAGATATTTTTAAAAATTACTTTGAAAATATTTGGAGACTTTTGAAAGGTGTTTCCTTGGAAAACCATTACTTTAAAATTTACTTATTTTGAAAAAAAAAATTAAAAATTATTTTCCAAGAATTTACAAAAATTACTTGAAATCTTTTGAGAAATATTCTTAAAATCTTTTGCAAAACTCTTAGTTTTTGTTTATATGCTGAATATTGCTTTGAAACACTTCTTTAAAAACACTTTGAAAAATATTTTACAAAACTCTTGCAAAATTTTATGTTTGAATTTTTTTTTGTGAAAAATATGTGTAAAATGTTTTTGAAAAACACTTAGATTTTTTTTCAAAATAGGTTGAAGAATTACTTTAAAAATTACTTTTTATTTTGTTTGAAAAATGTTGTAAGAAAAACTGGAAAATTTATTATATTTGAAAAGTGCTTATAAATTTTTATAAAAATTCTAAAAAGTTTATACTTGCAAAATAATTATTTTTAAATTTTTTTGAAACATTTTCAAATTTTTTGGGAAATATTTTTGAAACCCCTTATAAATCATTTTGAAATTAATTTTTTAACCAATAAAATGTTTTGGGATATTCTTTTGAAATCTTTTTGAAACTCTCCCTGCAATAGACTTGAAAATATTTATTAATAGCTTACTTATTTACACCTTTTATACCTTTTGTGGAATTTATTTACATATCCATTTTTTATGAATGTCAAAGGAGGAGGATAAGAGTTTAAGTTAAAAATAAAAATAAAAATTCTATGAAAATCTTAACCATAAAATGATCAAGAAAATAAACAAAAGGTTAAATTAATTTTATTCTCTTAAAATCATAATCATATACTTTATTCTTGTAAATTCTTTTAACATTAACTCTGGTTTTAATTGTATCAAAAAGGAAGAAATTGTTAGTGTAGTTAGCACCAATTGTCAAACTTAGGTTTTAATGAATGATAAATAGATTAAAGTTAGATGTTGTGTTATCTAACCTTATTATTAATGTGCAAGACTTAATGGGTCTGGAAGACCTAACACCAGGCTAAAATCCACCTAGGTCTATTGGATCTGATAGTTGGTGGGAAGTCCAGATAGGTCATGGAGTGACCTGATATCTGGCGGAAAGTGCGATTGGGTCCATGGGACTTGACAGTTGGCTGAAATCTAGTTAGATCTGTGGACCTGACAACTGATAGGAAAACCTAGCAGGTCAAAGGAGAGTCAAGCGACTATACATGGTAAGTGAGGTAATTCATTCAAGGAGAGTGATCTTGTGAGAACGAGTCCAATTAGAGACTTTAGGCACTGGTCCAGCTTAGATCCATTTTGGAAGTCTAAGTTGAAACCAAGACTAGATCCTGACATGGAAGACAGGATCTAATTAATAATACTATTTTATAAATGTGCTACCTCCGTTTTATAGGTATATTTGTTGTTTGGACTAACAAATATTGTAGGAGTTAAGTGCCAAAATTAGCCTCGGATGAACAGTATCCAAAGCACCTTAGAGCTGCAGGGAGGCGCCTTAGAGGGTGATGAAGGTGCCTTAGATGGTACCCAATTCACTAGTAGAAAAATCATTTTTTACTTCGGCACTAATTACTTCGATAATTAGGGATTTCGAAGTAGTTTATAATAAACGACTTCGATAATAACATTGGAGAAGTAAAAAAGCATGTTTTACTTTGCATTTTAAAAAATGCGGGCTTCACTCCCTATTTTTGGTAGTCTATTACTTCGGCAGAATGTATTTGATGGAGTAAAAAAGTAATTTATGAAGTAAAAAGATGAACATGATAATTTACCCTTGCAGTTGAATAAAATCCCAAAAATAAGTGTCCAAACAATCAACGCGCGTCGTTCTTTTCTCTAACCTAGTGGAGCGGTGAGAAGAAACTACCAGCATCTTCTTCATCTGCGCCACCTACAGTAACTCTCAACCTCCTGGTTCCTTCGTCGAAAAGTCTTCGCACCCTTTCTCTCCGCGTGGGTGAAAACCTCTTCTCCACCTCTTCTCCACGAGAAACCTCATCTTCCATCCTCCACCCTCCTCCGTGAAACCCTCCTCTACCCTCCTCCAAAATCATTCTGCAGCAAACCTAAACTCCCTCTCCTCCTCTGTCGATCCGCCCTTCCTGGTTGCGCCGCTTCCTCTACCCCCGGCCAGGGTGATCTTCCCCACCGCCCGCATCACCTCCTTCAAGAGATCGACATCAGCGTCATCACCAAGCATGAGGGAGGCCAGGGAGCAGTCTGGGGTTTTGGGTTAGTGGGATATCGAGGGTGGGCTGACCCTCGACCAGACCGCCTCCTTCCCCGGGATCTTGTCACCTGTGCTGGCCTCGCTCTTGCCGATCTCCCCCACTCTTTTCATGCCTCCGACATTTGATCCAGGAGTGATTAGCTTCTTCCTATTGGAGGTGCCTCGAGTGGAATTGGAGGCATCTCCAATGCCTTATAAAAGGAAGGTTTGGCCAAGCATTCAAGTACAACTTCCATACAACTCTTCTACGCGATCATTCGATGTTCCGACTGCTTTGACTTCGTGTTGCTGCTCTACTACGACACGGCTATGCTCGAAAACTACAGACAAACCGACACCAACACACGAGCACTTTCATTTTAACATATTTGTGTTGGTAATGACTTTTCAATTTGTGCTTACTTTACATACTTGCAAAAGGAAAGTGTAGAATTGTTACACTTTCCTATTTGTTTCTTTATATTTGGTTACTCTTCCAGTGGTTCCGGAAGAGAATTTAGTGGATTGCTAATCGATAAGTCTGAGAGACTTGGGCCTTAGAGTAGGAGTCGTCTAAGGCTCCGAATCAAGTAAACTAATCTTGTTCTTATGTTTTCTTTTCGTTTCTATTTTGTTTTATTCTACTGCACACTTTGTTTTTAAAAGTAAGAAAAGAAGAGTTTTTTTAAAACACGTGATTTACTCACCCTTTCACGTGCGCATCGATCCTACAATAATTACCAGAACCTTTGTGAAAAGTGAGCAGTCAGCCTTGAATTGAAGAAAATCAATTTGTTGTATGCATTCAAAAAATTTATGAAATCAACTCCGTGAAACTTGTTTAAGACCGTATAATAATTTGTTGAGCTGATATACTATAGGTGTCTCCTCATGTCTATGAAACCGAGAGGTAATTGCATATAAACTTTTTCAAGTAAATCATGAAGAAAAACATTCTGAACATCCATTTAATGAAATGATCAATTATGAACAACAACAACAGCAAGTAAAGAATGAACTATGGTCAACTTGGATATAGGTGCAAATTTTTTTTTATAATCAATCCCTTCCAGTTGACTGAAGCCCTTTGTTACCAATCGGGTTTTGTATTGGTCAATTGTGCTATTTGAGTTATGTTTAATCTTATACATCCATTTGCATTTGATTGGGCGATTACCGAAGGGAAGTGACATAAGTGTCTAAATATTATTGTGTTCAAGGGTAGTTAATTTTTCATGTGGAGCTTCCTATCATTTTAGATCAATATTGCTTGCTCATAAGTCTCAGGTTCCACATATGAAAATTGCCCATAATAAACATACTTGGACAAGGGGTGACACGTGCTAGTGGAGGAAGAAGATTGACTTGGGTTAACTATGGTCGTGTGGTAGAGATGGAAATGTCAGAGTTTGACACTTGGTTGCCTTATGCCATCAGAACAGTGCGTGCTAGGGGTACGATGTATGTGTTGTGGAAGTGTTTGAGTCAAGAATAATCTCATGGTGGTAGGTATGTGTTGATCCGTTGGGAAATTGAGTAGTTGAGCGGTCGATAAATTAGTAGGAATATTGATGGAAGAAAGACTTTAAGTTGGGAGTTGCGGATGTTGAGTTGGATGTTATGAACCTACGTATGTTATAGATAGAGTCAATGAGAATGTTAGAGCGAGAACCAGGATGGATGCCTTGGTGTAGACACTCTGATGCTCAAGTCAGAACAGTAACCAGTCGAAAATAGATAAGAAGATGAACAGTAGAATAGTAGTATGGATACGTATGCGTGCCTCTACGTCCTTGGCCAATGGAGAGTACTCCTTTTTATACCACCTTTTATTAGGGGTGATAATTTTTGACCTGATATGAAAATACAACTCGAAATGAACATGAAAAAATCAGATTACGATCAGGTAGTTTCGGGTTCGAGTCAAAATCGGGTTGACCCAATTAATAAATAGATTGAGTTTGGATCAACCTGAAGTGGCCCAATTACAATTCGTTAATCTGTTTATAAATAATTATAAATTTAAACCTAAATTGTAAATTTAAAAAATTTAAAAACCCTATCCTTATATATATGTATTTTACTAATTTTCACATAAGTCCTTAGGAAATTGGAAGTTTGGAACTCTTTTGCATCTTCCAACCGGTGGCCTATACTTCATTAGCGGCCAAATTTTTGTTTCTGAAAATCAAATACATTTTCATCTTCAATTCTTCTTCAGTTCTTCATCCTTCTTTAGAGAATTGAATCGACGCTCCAATGTCGCAATGCCCTAGCCCCGAGTCCCTGACGCAACAACCCTAGAAGTTGCCCCTAAGCGTGTGGACACCCTCGATGTCGATGACCCGACACGGTGACCGTCGATGTTGAACGGGTCAACTGGGTTAAATGAGTCAAATTGCGAGTTCAGGTCAAGTGCAAATAAATCGATCAGGTTGAGGTTGAATAGTTTTGTTGGATTGTAAAGATACCAGGGGGTGAAGAACGTTCTTTGCTTTTTTGAAAATCACGAGTTAAGATAAACGCAGCAGAAAAAAACAGAGAAGAAAAGTGAAGCTAACACAGGTGGTTTTACTTGGTTCAGAGTCTTCGACGACTCCTACTCCAAGGCACATACTCGTTGAGTGCTTTCGTTGGATAATCATTATAATCACGAACCAATTATAGAGCTTAAGTACAATTGCAGGAATTAAATTATACCGATAATACAAAATTACATATTTGAGTGCAGTCTGTCGGAGCAGCCTTTCGGTATCTCGGAGATTTTTTTGATGCAGCGCGTGAGTATTAAAGTTGTAGCAATTAATGTTTTTTCAAAACCTCCTTTTATAGCCTCATCCAGACACATGCATCCCCTCCCGAGTGTCTGGACTATGCTAACGTGGCGAGCTCTCATCGAAACTTCATCCTCGAAGTTTATCTACCTCTGGGTGCTCGGGCCATTAACGTGGGTCAGCCAGCCATTGCGCTCAAACTCAGCTTCTGGATGAACTTTACTGATCCAGGTGCCTGGAGTAACTCCAAGTGCCCGGACTACCTGGGTGCCTGGCAAGGAGCCTGCCCAGCCTCATCTAAGTTGTTCCAGCCACCAGGATCACTTCTTGGCTCCCGGACCACTCTTTTTCACCTTTGTCTTTCTTACAAAAAAAGAGGTAGTCCAGGTAATTATAATATGTTCATCCTGTAAAATAAAGTTAACACAATAATAAGATAGCAATATTAATTAACTTATGTCTCCCCGAGACCAAGATCTAGTCATGATTTAAATTTACATTTCTGAAATGGACATAAATTAGACCTACGCCTAATGTCCCCAAATGAGGCTCATCCTCACTGGATCACTCTCCTCTAGTGCTTACCTTACTTACTAATGGCAGACTTTCTTGATGTTAGCTTCCCTAACCTACTAGGACTTCCTACCAAATCTCAACCAATCTAGACTTTGGCCAGTTGTCAACCCAATTGGACTTCCTTCTGCCAGATTTCAACCAATCTGGACTTCCCACCAGCTATCTGTTAGTATCCTAAGGTAGTTTTAATGTGATAAACCAAGTTAGGTTATGTCCTGTTGGTATTTAACCCCTGTGTCTAAGTGTACAGGAACTTAGGAGCACAGGAAGTCGAACGAAAGACATAGCTAATGAGAAGGATGACACGGGAGTGAGCCGACGGGCTCGGTGCATCCGAGGTATGAGATGTTGTAGAAGAGTGCACGAGCAAACGAGAAGGAGGCGCGTGACGTTTCTGAGGGACGAAAAGCTAGAGCAGAAGTTTGCTCAAGAAAGCTGGAAGATGGGTTCGGGCGAGCCCTATTTCGGATGGCCAAGATCACCCAAATGAGTCAAGCCAAAGTGGAAGACCCGGACCAATGCGAGTAGAACTGAAGCGGAAAATCGGGACCAAAAGTCAACAAAATATTGACTTTTTAGTCTAGAGCACTCCGACCCAGTCCGGGACCAAATGCAACGTGGCGCGTTACATTGCGATGGGGATAAAGTTTTATCCCCCTAGAGGCACCTGGAACCCTTCCAGACGCCCCTACTATGGCTATAAATACAGCCCTGGTCCCATGGTTCACAACAACCCTTATAATTGATTCCATTTGAGTTTAGCTTTGCATTTTGAGTGCTTTAACTGCTGTAAAAGGCTTCTCCGCCTGAATGAGACATTAGTGAGCTTTTCATCTTCCTTGGATTAACAACCTCCCTGGTTGTAACCAAGTAAACCTTTTGTGTGTCTTCCTTTTTTTTTATTTAGTCTCTTATTTCTTTTATATAAGTGTTGATTCTTATAAAGCTATAAAGTTTGAGGAAGGTTCATTTTCCTTTACAGGGTTATTCACCTCCCTTCTAGCCGGTCGCTAAGGGACCAACAATTGATATCAGAGCCAAGTTCACTTCAGGAGGACTAACCGCCGAACGAAGCACACGAGATGGTCGGACCGAGCATCTACCCACCGAAGTTAGTGGGGGAATTCGCGAGCTAGAAGAAAGAGATGGAGGTATTCTTTAAGACAGATTTCGATTTACTTTTAATAATGAAATTCGATTTTGTAGCACCTGAGGGTAAAGAAGAATACCAATGGATGAAGAAGGAGCAAGTCGACTTCGTGGTAAACTGTAAAGCAGAGTTTCACCTGCTTAGCATTTTACCACCTCAAGAAGTCAACAGGATCTGAGCCTATGAGTCAGCTAAGAAGCTCTGGGAGAAATTCCTGGAACTACACGAAGGGACCTTGAAGGCAAAACTCACGAGACGGGATCTGTTCAGGAACCAGATCAGCAACATCAAATTAGAAGAAGGTGAAACCGTTGCACACCTTCACTCAAGAATAAAAGAACTCATCACCAGACTCATGAATCTCAGAGAAAACGTAAGCAACCGAGATTCGCTAAGGTACGCACTTAACGTATTTCCTAGGACTACTGAATGAGCATCATTAGTAGATGCTTATTATATATCCAAGGATCTAAAATTAAGTACGTTAGAAGAATTATTTTCAACATTTAAAGTTCATGAAACAAGATGTGCAGATTCGAAGAAGGAGCCAAGGCACAATGTTGCCTTAAAAGCAAAAATGGACGAACGAGACTCTGAATCTTCTCTCGACGATGACGAAATGACACTCATGGTAAGAAAATTTAAAAAATTATTTAAAGCTAATAAATTTAATCAAGCGCAGGGTAATAAAAGGAAAAGAAAGATAAAATGCTACCACTGCAATGAAGAAGGACACATGAAAGACAACTGCTCTAAATTGAAGAGCAAGTACAAGAACAAGGACAAAGAAAAGAATAAGAAGCCATCCTAGACCAAGTATAATCTAAAAGTAACGTGGAATGAAACGTCATCTGAATTGGAGATAGAAGCTCTCATTGGACTTATGCTAGTGGCAAGTCACCAAGAAGACGAAGATGAAACAAGCTCGTCCAAAATGAGCATCGAGAGCATCGATGAAGGGGGAGCGACATCGGAAGAAAACAACACTTCAGGAGGAGCTTCAGATTATGGGATTGACAAGGTAAGTCAAGTACGATCTCTTCCTCCTAACAAGTTATTTCAGTTAGTAAAAATGTTATCGAAAAATTGTTGTAATTAGAAAAAGGAAATAAAGAGTTAAAATCAACTTTAGTTATATCTTATCGATTAGAAGATCTTGACAAAATAAAAATAGAAAATTAAAAATTAAAAATAGAAATAGAATATTTGAAGGAATGTGCATACTCACATGTTCAAAATATTAGAAGATATAATGGTTTAAATTGACATTTTAAATACCATAAGGGTCAAATTAAGAAAATATCACAGAAATATATTCCTAAGAAAGTTTTTATTAATCCTGTAGGAAAGAATCTATTTTGGGGTCTAAAATCATATTTAGATTAATTATTTTTTTGGACTTTCAAAGAGGAAATTAAATATTTACTTTCATTAAAAGATTTTGTCTAGAAGTGATTGTTGTTCCAATATCTAAGAAGGTCTAGTACCTCACCATATCCTTGAAGCTAATTATTAAAATGATTATTTAATTAACTAATTGTTAAGTATTTAGTTGTTATAAAAATACTTTCAATTGTTTGTCAAAAATTTTGTTAGAAATTAATTAGAAGTTAATTTTTCTGAGAAAAATAACTTTATCACTTATCTGTAAGAAATTTTTTTAATTTTTTTGAATATTAAAATTTTTAATTATTAACAAAAGATTTTTTTAATGTGCAAGAGACTTTATTTTTGCTTAAAAATAATTTCAACTTCATATAAAATTGTTTTTCTACCTTATATATATTATGTTTTTTTAAAATCCAGACTTTTCGAAGCTTAAACTTTAATATTTTTCTGGAATTTTCTCTTAGACTTTTACTTTTTTTTTCAAATAGCATTTTTTAAGTACCCCATTTTAATATGATCAAAAGGGGAGTAGTAAAGATTAAGTTTAGGGGGAGGGTAGTACAATTTAACTTTTATACTTATTAATTTACTTACAAATTTTATAACTGTTATTTTTGAAGTTTACCTTAACATAGGTTTGCTCACATAAAAAAGGAGGAGTTGTTAGTACCCCAAGGTAATTTTGATGTAATCAACCAAGTCGGGTTAAGTTCTGTTGGTATTTAACCCTTGTGTCTAAGTGTGTAGGAACATAGGAGCACAGAAAGTCAACCGAAAGACACAGCTAGCATGAAGGATGGCACGAAAGAGAGCTGACAAGCTCGGTGCGTCCGAGGTACGAGGTACTGCGGAAAAGTATGTGGGTGGACCAGAAGGAGGCGCACGACGTTTCTGAGAGACGAGAAGCTAGAGCGGAAGTTTGCTCGAGAAGGTCAGAAGTTGGGTTCGGATGAGACCTATTCCGGATGGCCAAGATCACCCAAACAAGCGGAGCCGAAGCGGAAGACCCGGACCAATGTGAGCAGAACTGAAGCGAAAGACCGGGATCAAAAGTCAACAAAATATTGACTTTTTGGTTCGGAGCGCCCCGACCCAGTCCGGGGCGCCTGGATCTGTCCGGGGCATCCGGACCCTAAAATTTAGGCAAATGCGACATGACGCGTTAGCGACATGACGCGTTGCATTGTGACGGGGGATAATGTTTTATCCCCCTAGAGGCACCTAGAACCCTTTCTGACGCCCCGACTAGGACTATAAATACAATACTGGTCACAATGATTCACAACAACACTTGTTGGTATAGGTTATGATGGATCGGCCTAGCAAATGAAGTAGAAGTTATGGTCGAGAAAGATAGGAGGAGTATATAGCTGGGTGAATGTATGATAATGAATGATTAAATAAAAGGCTTTTTACAGGCGCTCGGTTGGGAAATCTGACCGAGCATAAAGGTACTTAGTCTTATACATATTTTAGTATATTACCGGTCGAGTGAAGACCGAGTGAGTATCAATGTGTTTACATGTGCTTGGCCGGACAAAGTTTGACCGAGCATAGAGGTATTTAGCCTTATAAAGCTTTTAGTATATTATCGGTCGAGTGAAGGTCGAGCGAGCACCAATGTGCTTACATGTGCTCGACCAGACAAAGCCCGACCGAGCATAAAGGCATTTAACCTTATAAAGATTTTAGTATATTACCGGCCAAGTGAAGGTTGAGCATGCACCAATGTGCTTACATGTGATCGGTCGGACAAAGTTTGACCGAGCATGAAGGTATTTAGCCTTATAAAGATTTTAGTATATTACCGGCCGAGTGAAGGTCGAGCGAGCACCAATTTGCTTACATGTGCTTGGCCGGACAAAGCCCGGCCGAGCATAAAGGTATTTAGCCTTATAAAGCTTTTAGTATATTACTAGTCGAGTGAAGGCCGAGCGAGCACCAATGTGCTTACATGTATTCGACCTGACAAAGCTCGACTGAGCATAAAGGTATTTAGCCTTGTAAAGATTTTAATATATTACCGGCCGAGTGAAAGTCAAGTGAGCACCAATGTGCTTACATGTGCTCGGCCAGACAAAGTCCGACCGAACATAAAGGTATTTAGTCTTATAAAGCTTTTAGTATATTACCGGCCGAGTGAAGGCCGAGCGAGCACCAACATGCTTACATGTGCTCAACCGGACAAAGCCCGACCAAATATAAAGGTATTTAGTCTTATAAAGCTTTTAGTATATTATCGGCCGAGTGAAAGCTGAGCGAGCACCAATGTGCTTATATGTGTTCGGTCGAATAAAGTCCGACCGAGCACAAAGACACTTGGTCTTATAAAGCTTTTAATATATTACCGGTCGAGTGAAGACCGAGCGAGTGAGCACCAATGTGCTTATATGTGCTCGGTTGAATAAAGTCCAACCAAGCATAAAGGTGCTCAGCCTTATAAAGCTTATAGTACATTCCCGGCTAGAACATGCTCAACAAAGGGTATTCTCATTATATATGCGACTGACTTGAATGACCGGCCAGAACATGCTTAATAGAGGGTATTCTCATTATATATGCGACCAGATTGAATGACCGACCAGAACATGCACAACAGAGAGTATTCTTATTATATATGCGACCGGCTTAAATGATCGACCAGAACATGCTTAACAGAGGGTATTCTCATTATATATGCGACCGGCTTGAATGACCGGTCAGAACATGTTTAACAGAGGGTATTCTCATTATATATACGACCGGCTTGAATGACTGGCCAGAACATGCTTAACAGAAGTACCTAAGTATGACAGCCTGGTAAATTTGGTGGGAAATATCTTCTAGAAGCTTCTTCAGTTATAGTGATATGTTCCTATGCATATTTTATCATGAATATGAGTTACAAACGATAAAAGAGGTACATCTGGGGTACAAAAAAGATTTCTTAAAGGATTATTACACGAAGTTTAGAAGATGACTTCATCTTCTAACAAACTCTAACAAACTGGGGACCACCTCATGACTACGGATGTTACATGAGGCAGGATAAAAAGGGGGATTCTCTCTATTGACAAGGTAAGCAAGTTCCAGCATCCAAAGCTTTGTTTTTAAGTACTTGAGTTATTGTTCTTCTTCTTCTTCTTCTTCTTCTTCTTCTTCTTTTTCTCCCACCTTCAAGAGAGGAACTGACTTGAACGTCAGAGGGCCTAGCCAGGGATCCCCACCCCGGTCCTAGGTCACTAACGCTTTGTTGGCTCGTCTCACTGTGCGTAGGATCTTTGAGGTGCTCTTCCGGATCTTCAGGAGTTTGTCTTCATCAGAAACCACCGTACACCGGAGCCAGTGCACCACCTCGCAGATTTCAGACAACATCACTTGTAATTGATTCCATTTGAGTTTAGCTTTGCATTTTTAGTGCTTTAACTACTGTAAAAGGCTTCTCTGCCTAAAGGAGACATTAGTGAGCTTTTCATCTTCCTTGGATTAACAACTTTCCCGGTTGTAACCAAGTAAAACTTTTGTGTGTCTTCCTTTCTTTATTTAGTCTCTTTTTTTTTTTTATGCAAGTGTTGATTCTTATAAAGCTATAAAGTTCGAGAAAGGTTTATTTTCCTTTACAGGGTTATTCACCTCCCTTATAGCCGACCGCTAAGGGGCCTACGCTATCAACCTAGCTGGACTTCAGTTTGGTGTTCCAGTCCTCTAGACCCATCAAGTTTGACACACTTGGTAAAAAGGTTAGACAAACAACACATTTAACTTCAATCTATTTGTCATATATCAAAACCTGATTATCAATGCAACCTGCACCAATAAGTTTGACCCGAATTAATAATCAGGTTGGATTCAGGTTGTCATTTCCTAACCAGCCAACCTGCTAACCCGAACCCAAACCAAATTGCCACCCTTACCTCTTATAACCTACATAATAATGAGGCACCAAAGAATGCCCGGCATCAAAATATGTCAGGCGGTGGAGAATGTATAACAGTCATCCTCTAAGTAGATGAAGGTTTCATTGTGTGTATTGTCAGTAATGGAATATTCTCTGGTAAGCAACTGTTATTCTCTGACAAGTTATTATGATTCTCTAAAAATACCGTCTCCTAGAGGGAGTCTGATCAGCCTGGAGCCGATCAGGTTTAAGCTGAGAACCATGCTCGTGTGTAGAGTGGGGAGCTGAGCCCCGTAGGTTTGGCCAGCCTTGTGTCCGCCCGAGTTTATGCTGGAAGTCCTATTCATGTGGAGTGAGGAGCTAAATCCTGTAGATTCGGTCGACTCTGTGCCCACCTAGGTTTGTGCTAAGAGCCCTGTTCATGAGGAGTGAGGAGCTGAGCCCCGTAGATCAGACTTGCTTTGTGTCCACCAGGGTTTATGCTGGAAGCTCTGCTTATGAGAAGTGAGGAGATGAGCCTCATAGATCCGGTAGACTTTGTGTCCGTCTGGATTTATGCTAGAAGTCCTACTTCTGAAAGGTGGTTTATTTGGATGCATGCACCTTGATTTTAACTAACACCTCATCTTGACTTTGACTGTCATATTATTTTAACTATCGATCTCACCTTATCTTTGGGACTACTCATAACATGTTGTATTACGGGTGATTGTGAAGAAGGATCAGTAGTTTGTGCAGTTTTTTTTTTTTTTTTTTTTTTTGAGGTTTGGTTCATCTAAGGTGTAAGGCAAGGGAAGAATTATCTCATCATATTATTCTTTTGATGGGTTAATATGGAATGGAAAAATATGTTTATGGAAAACATCTCTAGAAGAAAAGACTTTGTTTGTTTCTATATTATAAACTTGATAACCCTTTTTATCAAATGGATAACCAACAAATATGCACCGATGTGCTCTTTGGTCAAATTGATGTGTATGTTGAAGATTAGTGGCATAGCAAAGGCATCCAAAACCAAAAGTCTGAAGATGAGTGTCTGCGGGTGATTTATTATAAAGTAGTTGATATGAGGATTTATGAGAAAGGAGAGGTGTAGATAAATAATTTATCAAATAGCAAGCAGTTTAAATGCTTTCGCCCCAAAATTTTAATGTCAGGTTTGCCTGAAATCGGAGAGTTCTTCTGACGTTTAAAAAATGATGATATTTTATTTCAACAACTCTATTTTATTGTGGAGTTGAGGTGCATAAGGTGTGATAATTGATGCCTTTATTACGGAAATAATCTCTCATGTAAATTATTTCGATGTCATTATCGGTTTGAAGAATTTTAATTTTATAGTGGAATTGTGTTTCCACCCAAGAAATAAAAGATTTCTAAATTCTTTGAGTTTTAATTTAAAACTTATGAGGTGTATCCAAGTATATCGTGTATAATCATACACCATTGTTAAAAAGAAATGATCCTTAGAGTGAGATTTTATTTGATGTGGTCCCCAAATGTCACAATAAATTAATTCAAAAGGTGATTGAGAATAAGTTGAACTAGATGTAAAAGGTAAACGATGTTTGTTTAGCAAGAGGACAAATTTCACAAACATATTTAGGATCAAAATAAATTGTAAGGTTGGTGTTGGTGAGAACTTGGAGTGAATTAGACTGATGGGTGCCAAAGATTTGAATGCTTGTGGATAACATTAACAAGGGCTGAATTATGGATTCAGCAATTCAAATGAAGAAGTCACATGATATGTGGCTCCACTATTAATAATCCAACAAAAATTCGAGTGTGGTGTAATTGGAGAAATTTGAGATGATGTTGTAACAATACCTATGGTATATGCAAAATGTTGTGTGTTACCATCATTAGTTTTCCAAATCATATCCACCAATTGGTTATATTCTTCAATTGTGAAACTTAGTATGATATAATGAAAGAGATTTCCCTCATGCCTCCAATGCTTTGTTTGGTTCCACCTTCACGTCGGTAGCCCAGTTTGACATTGATTGAGCGGCTTCACGTTCTTTGCATGGAGCTTATGACCTACGAGAAAGCCGTGTAAGTAATAGCATTTTTCAATGCTATGGTAATCACGATTGTAGTAGTCGCAATGTAGTGGCGTCTTTTGTCTTTGAACTTGATTTGCTTGACTTGTCTTAGTGTTTCGATCTACGATTATGACATGATTATTCATGATGACAAAAAACGAATGTACTCATCCTTAGATTCATGGTTTCACAGTTGAGAGAGATTTCAACTTGCTTTTATTGGACAACGGTAGAATAAGCTTGACGTGTATTGGGTAAGGCCTGCATTAGCAAGATTTGTCCATATACATCATCATAATTTTCATTTAATTCAATAAGAACATCCATATCAATTTTTCTAGTACTATATTTAAAATTTAAGATAAATGATCCATTTTATTAAATTTAAATAATTATTTTTCACTACACATTACATCAAATATTTTAAAATTTTCATCATCCTTAATTTTTTTTAATTATTTTTTTCTCTTTCTTTTATTTTTATTATTATATTTATGAAATGAGTGGAAGGAGAGAGATTGAAAAGATTGAGTTGAAGAAGAGAGATTAAAAATAAATATTATTTTATTTTTAGCGTAGAGATTTCAGTCCCTAAATTTAGAAAATCACTATTTATCAAATCTAAATTTAGGGAATAAATATGATAACTGATGTAGAGAATTTTTAGTTACCCTATCCAAAATTTAAGATAAAATCTTTGGATAGATTAACTGCTGCATCACTCTCTCTCATCTTTTCTTGAGTTTCTCTAGTGCCTTGGCCGCGACATGATTACCTAATGTCCTGGCTGCGGCAGCCCAGCCTGAGGATCACACGAGATTTTTTTATTTTTTATTTTTTATTTTTTTTTATTTAATAAGAAGGGTATTTTTAAAAAAGGATATGTTTTTTTAATAAATGTGAAATTATGGTGTGTCTTTTGGAAAATTTCAAAACGCAAGTGAGTCCTTGAAAAAAATGCCCTTTTTATTCATAATGACAAATCTACGTGGAATTAACCAATTAAATACACCCAACGATAATTATTTGATCACGCGACCATAAAAATTGATTTTTCTTCTTTTTTGATTAATAAAGGAATAAACTTCCAATGGGACATGGGACACCACGAGGATGAAAAGTGAAATAGATAAAAGAAAAATAGATGAATGTGAAATTTGTAAGGGTTATTTACTTAAAAGATGGTTTTTTTAATTCATATTTGGAGGGTTGTTTTGCATTATTGTCTAAAAGTTATAATAAATTAATTTATTTTCATCCATTCTTGTTTGTTGAATATTTTTACTTATCCTTTAGACATTTACAAAGCTAGATGAATTTATTTATATTTTAATCCATAATTTACAAATATACATAATCACAAGCTAAAACTAATAAAACCTATGGATCATTAGGCAGTGTAATGACAAACTTAAAATTTTACGAGTTATTGGGGATTTTTTAATGATATTTTGAAAAAGAGTAAATTCTAGAGGTGAAATGAAATTTTGGTTTCATCATACATTATTACCTTCTCATATTTTTTTTTTTTTGATAAAAACAAAAAAGGCACCCTTATTATCATTTTCATACCGGAGTATTTTTTTTAAAAAAAAACTCTTTAAAAAATTGATATATATATATATATATATATATATATATATATATATATATATATATATATATATATATATATATATATATATATATAATCAACTTTTATTGGGGATTTTAAGTGACAGTAAAATTTTATAATAAACAATAGTAATAAATAATAAATAAAAGTAAATAATAGCATAAAATAATAAAACAAAGTAGTAGTAGTGATAGTAAGCAGTAGCAGTAGAACAACAGTAGTACTTTTAGCGTAAGTAGTAATTTTTATGGGTTAAAGGTACCTTTCTTATTTAGTCAGCACAGGTCTTATATGATTTTATTTTTATTTATTCCTAATACAGTTACTGTTCACCTGTTGGTTACTAAGATAAGGGCTGAGGAAAAAAATCAAGAAAAGATAGGCAGAATAAATTTCAGTTTATCATAAAGCAGTTTCAGCAGTTCATTATAAAAACAAGCAGGGATCTTGGAATTTTTATAGGGGAAATACAACCGGAAAACTTAATTTACAGATACTTATATTACATGATGACAGGATAGGAAAATGTAATTTATGAACTACTTATCTTACATGCTGAAGTAAGAAAAGGAGAAGGCCCTGGTGGTGACTTTTAGGAGTGGAAGACAGATGACAGAAAAGAAGGAGGGTCAGAGAGAGGTAATGAACAAGTGGTTGCTAGTAGAGCTACTGTAAAGGTGGTTGGGTGGAGCTACTGTAGAGTAAAGTGAGTGGAGCTTTTGTAGAATAGATTGATTAAGGGTCTACCATGTTATCAAGATTATATTCTCCTGTAGAGTCCAGGGATGGTGCTTGTGAGCTGGATGCTTGAGTTGGTGTGTGGTGCCTGGCAAGGGCAACCTTGTAAGCTCTGGCTGAAAGTGTTAACTGGCAAACCGTTTGTTACTCATTCGTTCTGCCTTCTTTTGATAATGTTGAAAAAGCATAGTATGTTGGATAGTAAAATTAAAAGGAAAGAACCTAGTGTTCATTTCCTTTGGCCAATAAATTTTCTTAGTGAAAGATTCTTCTACAAGAAGATAAGTATCAAGGTCTTCAATTTTGTCCCAACCCCAATATGTCCCTTGAATAAAGGCACGCCAATCTTTAAGTTGATCAAGAAAAGAGGGAGAAACTTCCTAATCAAAGTCTAGGTCAGAAGGATAATCTTCTAGTTCTGTTTGGTATCCACCAACCTGATTGATATCAATTTTGACTACATGTTTTGCTGGTTCTATCTTCAGTTCTTCTGGTGGAGTTCTTTCAAAAGTGCAAACCACAAAGGTTTCCTCTCCTTCTAATGCTGTGGAAATGATAGTGCCCAATTTTTTGAAAAAATCTTTAACAGAATCGGGGTCATAGACCCATAATTTATGCAAGAAACCATAGTCTAGTAATGTAAAAGGAGTGATAAGTCATCCTTTGTAGACAGTGGTAGTGTATGTTTCATAATCCACATTGGCCCTTCGAAAGAAGTAAATAAGTTGACAAAGACAGCCATACTTGTCAGAGTCAATACAAGGTGGACCTTTCTTTTGGCATTTGAGTTTTAGGCTTAACTCGGACTCATATACTATTGGCATGCCTTCAGGGGGAGTTTTGTGAAAAGCTTTAAGGGCTTCACATAAGTCCATGAAAGTTTGTAAAGTTGATTTTTCTACAAAACCTCTTACATATGTAGTAATGTCTTCTGGAATACTGTTTGGCGATTCTGCTAAGCGATTTTCAGAAGACCTTTGTAAGGCAGTATCCTTGTTTTGTTCTTTGAGTTGGGCTAGAGTCAAGTAGTTAGGTCTGTGAATTGGCTTAGTACTATCTGGAGGGTTATCAGAACTGGCTTCATTACTTCCAACTATTTGAGCATAAGTTGGTAAAGTATGAGTGTCAAGGCCAGTGGTCTGTAATGGGATTGTTTTAAGTAGGGTACTAATGAAGAAATGTGGACCAAGCTGAGTTCTGGCAGCTGTAAATGCTTCTTCCAGGCAGTAAAAACTCTTTAAGTAGGGATGCTCCAAGTCTTGTATAGCCAAGTTGATTTCTTCCCAAGTAGAGTAAACTCCTGCCTAGGGGTCTGAGAAAATCACATAATAAGAGAATTTCTTTCCTGCTAGTTTTGTATAGTAGTAAGGAAGTAGTTGGAAAGTGCATTAATGACCGTAATTTTGTGTCCTGAGCTTCCGAGTAAAGTGGGGATATGCCAAATATTGTCTAGGAGGCAGTTTTGAATGTGGTCCAATTTATCTCTGGCAGAAAAGCGAAACTGATCATATCGTTGTGTAAATAGTTGTAAGTCTTGATTACCAAAGCGCATAGTTTTTGTAGAGAAAGTAGAACCTTCGGTGGTCTGTCCATAATCCTATAAAGAATTATAAGAGTGAGTTACAATTAATGCAATAGTCTAGATAAAGTATTTGCTAAGGATGTATTAACTTCTTTTATATGTTCTCATTGTGTTTTTAGGCCTTTGTTAATTATAGTATATGTAAATTTTAGTCATCTCTTAGTACCAAGGCCTTTTCTAATGTTTTTGGTTTGTTGACTATATTTAACAATGACTTCACAATATATCCTGATAGTTGATTTTTTGTTTGTTACAAATAAATAATCTGAAAACTTCTAAGTAATATATAACTGCTAATCAAGTGAGGTTAGATGTCCTTTTTCTTGATATTTTCCAAAGACATATCGGCATAAGCTTTCAGCTGTCTTGAGTTCATATTTAGATGTTTTATGGTAGAGAATGTCACCCCATCCAGCTTTACATTCGTCTGTTTCAATAACTAAGTAGTCCGTGCTAAGAGGTAAGGTTAATTTTAGAATAGTTTTGACCAAATGCTTAATTTGCTGAACTAGGGCTATATCTTGTTGATTGAAATGCCTTTTTCCGGTCAAGGAGGTTTTATTATATAGGGGTCCACTAATTTTTCCCATGTCTTTAAGATAAGGTCTTGCATAGTTTAGGAGGCCTAAAAAAGAGCGTAAAGTCATAGTATCTTCCATTTTATCGAGAAAAGTGAGAAGTTTTGCAAAGATATGAGGTTATAATGTAATTTGTCCTTGGCCTATTTCTGCTCCTAGAAATTCTATATGTGTTTATGCTAATTTCATTTTTTTACGGGAAATAATAAGGTCATGCTATTCAAATAAATTAAAAATGATATATAAATGGGCGTAATGTTCTGGTATAGTTTTTGAGAATACTAGAATATCATCAATATATACACATGTAAACATGGAAACATGTCTAAAGATATCATCCATTTTTCTTTGAAAAATTTGGGGGGTTATTTTAAGGCCAAAGGGCATAACCGACCATTCGAAATGACCTTCTGGGCAGGAAAAAACTGTCCATTTAATAAAGTCAAGATGTACTTTTACTTACTAAAAATCTGATTTCAAATCAAATTTTGAGTACCATTTAAATATTGTATCTTATTTAAAAGTTTGTCTTTATTTGGGATTTTGTATCCATTTTCTTGACAGTTTTCATTTAACCTTTTGTAGTTAAAAATCATTCTTGACTGTCCACATTTTTGTTATGCCCCTTTGTTGAGTATAAAAGCTGGGCTTCTATGCCTAGAGGTAGATCTTTGAATGACCCCTAGATGTAATAATTGTTGGATATGCATCTTGCATTCTTCAGTTTCCCAATTGGTATATTTAAAATCTAGGGCTTTAATTGTTAGGTCCGGATTAATGATTTCTAGTTTGTAGTATACTTTGTCCCTATCCCAGTATTTGAGTGGATTTTCACCAATACTTTCTAGCTTTTCTAATCTAAAGATTAGAGAATCTAAATCGAGTTGATGAGTATTAATCATCTAAAGAAACTTTGTTGGGCTTATTAGGTCAGTAGGGGTATCCCATGTAGAAAAATCATCATGGAGGGCTTGACCAACCAAGTGTTTCTAATTTTCTTGAAATTCAGAAAAAAAAACTAACTCACAAGTTTGAAGAGGAGTAGTATTTGTTTGTTGTTGTTTACAAGAGCCTGTCAGGGAACACTGACAGGTAAGTTTCTCTGAATTGTGAGGATGATTATTAGGTGAGGGTGAAATGGTAAGTGAGTGAACAATTGAGGGATAATCTAACACAATGGGGGAGATTATTGGTATGGAAAAGAAAAGAGCACAATCTTTAGTGAGAAGAAAAGTACGATCTGGAGATATAAGAAAATTGAGTCCTAATATTAGATGTATGTTAGTATATAATAATGGTTTGACCCATAATTTGGAGAGTGTGAGAGGAGGACTATAGGTACCATAATTATTATAAAATCTTAAGTGTATGTTTGTCATAAATTACGTACACGCTAACTGTTGTACATTAAATTGGGTACTAATTAAGGGTTGAGAGGCTTTCTTAATAAAATCTTTTGGTAGTATTGAGACCAGGGTTACCTCATCTATGGTGGAGTTAGCGACTCCACTGTCTAAAAAGGCATGTAGTGTAAACTCATGGTCATGCATATTAACAAGACATTTAACTCTAATATCAAGGGTATTCCCTGTGTTACAAATACTAAAGGCTTTAATAAAAACCATGTATGTTTCTAGCGAACTCATGGAAACTTGTAGGCCTTTGCCTTTATCAAGTGATTGTGGTAATAGTTTTTCTAGTTGGGTTGTAATAACATCTAGATGGGCTTCCATTTGGTTTAATTGAGTTTCCAAGGTAGATACTCTTGTTTCAAGGAGAATATTTCTAGTACTGCTCTTAGGGTGTTGAGTTATAGGTATTATAATGGTAAAATAATTGTGGAGGTAAAGATTACAAGTCTATTTTCTGCATAAAGTACAGGTGCCTCGTTTTCCAATGGAGGAGTAATAACTACAATGATAGCAAAGGATGTTATCTATTCCTATTTTTAATAGCCAATCATGTGTACAATTAGATCCTTGGCTAAGTTGGGTGAATATTAGATTCATTTCTTCAGGAAAGTCTTCCTAGAATACCGGATCAAAGTTTAATGGCATATAATCAAGAAAATTAATATCAGGATAATAATGTAAAGGCTGTAGAAAAGAATTTACTAAGCTATACTTAGAGGAGGGAGAAACTTCTTCTACATCATCTACAGAGAAAATGGAATAAATAGAAGAAGTATCTGAAATGTCTAATTGGATTTCTACTAAATCAAGATTAGTGCAGGTAACTAGTTTGACCTCACATGTATATAAATTTTTCTTGTTTGGGCAGGCTGAGGATAAATGGCCTGGCTCATTAGAAGCCAAACAAGTAATCGTATTGGCATAAGTTTTCTTTGGTTTTAATTTTCTTACATGTCTTTCCTTATTTAGATAAGGTTTCTTTTCTTATTTTATCTAACATAGTATATTTTTCTTGGTCTGACTATTTTAGGTTTAATAACAGATTATTTCAAAGTTCGATTATTCTTATAAGGCTGTGTTCTTGAGTGGTTTGAGTCATACTGTTGAGGTGTATAAATTTGACTATAGAATTCATATTGTTAGTTTTTAAGTTGTTTTTGTATGTGTATGTAAGTACATTTCTCTTTTGAAATAGAAATGATGTGTTGTATTCTTACTCCAATATTATCATATTGTGATGCTACTTCCATACTTGCCCAGACCTTATGTATTTCTTTTCCTAGATATCCTGTGAGTTTACTAAATAATCGTTCTCCTAATTCAAAGTTATAGTAATTTCCTAAAACGAGTATTAGGGCTAGAAAATCATTACAAAAGGGTTTAATCCAATTCTAATTGAATATCTGTAATTGCTCTAAGTCTCTCATAGCTTCTTTTTGTCTAATATCTAAACCTGTATTTGTATCTCGGGCTGTAAAAAGTCTATGAATAGTATAACAGAAATTAAGTATGTTATTTCCTTGGGAAGTAATTCTGGCTACTTCTTCCGGATGGGTAGTTTTATAGGATTCCCATGCTGCTCTGCCAACATCTCCTAAGTAATTCTCTCCTACGTACTCTTATCATGGCGTCCCTTGATTCTATATATAGTTCGTGTTTAGCTTGATAATCTCATTTAACAGAGACTAACCATTGTTCTATATATCATACATTTAGGGATTATCACATTCCCCAGTATTAAGTAAAACAGAATTTTTTTTCCAAAATATATTATCTCTGGTGGCCTTCTTTTTCCTATGATTCTTAATAAGGGATTATTATTTGTGTAGGGATGGATTTGTGTTCTTGGAGGATGTCCTTCTCCATAGTCCATAGTTCGCATAGAACTTTCTGGATATCTTACTTGTAAAGGTTGTAGCCTAAATGTACTAGTAGCACTAGATTCAGCAGGGTGATGTGTGTGGATTGTATACACTTGTTTAGCATGTTTTGACGCACATTCACATATTTCGAGCATGCTTTATCTATGCATTTTCATACTTCTAGCTTTCCTTTCAGCATATTTACTCTTTTTGTTTGGAGATCTATTTTTTGGGCATTTTCTGTGTGCAGGAGTCATTTTTGGAGAAGATTTGACGCTTGAATGAAGAAGGAAGGCACAAGCCCTGTGTGCCACACGACCATGACATGGGGGGTTGCCCAGGTCGTGTGGTGATTACCACCCGTGTAGCTGCAACAGAGAAGGAAGAAGTCATGGTTGTGTGAATATCACACGACCGTGCCAAGTTTAAAGCCAAGAAGGTTCATGGTCGTGTGCACCACATGGCCTTGCATGCCATCCAGAACTGAAGTTGTACACGACCGTGTAGATCTACACGGCCATGTAACATTTCCAGAGCCCAAGAATGCCTTGGCCATGTGCACGACACGGTCGTGCAGGAGTTCCAAAGCTGGAGGCAGTGCGGGTTGTGTAGATCTACATGGCCGTGCAAGGGGAGTAGTGGCAGATGCATGCCCGACCGTGTATACCACACGACCGTGTGAGATAGGCAGTGAGGGGAGTGAGCCAGGCCGTGTGAGCCTCACGCGGCCGTGTCACGGGGTCGTGTGGCGCCCAAACCCCTTCTCTATATAAGGGTGTCTTCATCATTTGAAAGGGGATCTTCTCCCTTTTGGAGGAAATCAAGATTTGGGGCGATTTTGTTGGACCCCGTGGTAGTTTTGATGTGATCAACCAAGTTGGTTAGGTCCTGCTGTGTTTGATCCCTGTGTCTGAGTGTGTAGGAGCTTAGGAACACAGGAAGTCGAGTGGAAGACGCAGCTAGCGAGAAAGACGGCACGGGAAGGGAGTCGACGGGCTCGGTGCGTCCGAAGGACGAGAGAGTTGTGGAAGAGTACTCTGGTGGGCGTAAAGAGCGTGCGCGACATTCGAGGAACGTTAAGCCGGGACAGAAGGCTGCTCGAGGAAAAGGCCGGGAATTGGGTTCGGGTGAGCCCTATTCCGGTTGGCCGCAATCACCCAAAAGAATGGAGCGTCGGAAGCTGGAAAAACCAAGCTGGAAACAGTGCTGCCAGCTTGGAGGCACCTCCATCATGAAGGCGCCTTCAACCCTGTTGAAGGCGCCTTCAACAGGTCAAATTTGATCGTTTATGCTACGGATAAAGTTTCATCCGCTGATCGAGCTGGAGGCGCCTTGAACCTTGTTGGAGGTGCCTTGGACCCTCAGGATAGACTTTTCAGGAGCTATATAAAGGCCCCTGGAGCTAGGAATTCAAGAATAACTTTGACAATCAACTCTGTACTTAATTCTTAGCAATAGTTCTGAGCCATTAGTGTGTAAAAGGCTTCTCCGCCTTCAGCAAAGGAGATTCTTCTAGTGCGCTTTTTCATCGTCCTGGATTAACAACCTCCTTGGTTGTAACCAGGTTAATTGCTGAGTTTCTTTTTTACTTCTGTTAATTTAATTGTTATTATTTTACTATTGCTTTTCTGAGTTGAAATCCGAGGAGGGTAGTTTCATTTTTTGTTTACAGCAATTCACCCCCTCTTGCCAGTCTCCGCTGCACCTACAATTGGTATCAGAGCCAGACCGCTCAGAAGGACTAACCGTCGACTGACGCACAACGATCAAAACGATGGCCGGAGACAATGACAACCCACCTACATTCAAGGGGGAGTTTGCTTCATGGAAGCAAAAGATGGAGGTATACCTTAACCCTGATTTTTCTATTTATTTAATAATGAAATCTGGTTATGAAGCACCAAAGAAAGCAAACGGAGAAGAGCTCGATAAATACCTCTGGAACGAGAAGCAACGTGACGAGTTTATGGCAAATGCACGAGCTGAATTTCATCTTCTAACCACAATACCAAATGAAGATCTCGACAAAGTCGGAGAGTACAATAGCGCAAAAGAACTTTGGGAAAAGTTCTTAAAACTCCACGAAGAACAAATTGAAGTTGAATCCGACTCCTCGATGGACACTGATCCGACGTCAGAAGAGTCCGAAACTGAGGTAAGTGCCGAGACAGAACCAGTAACCGAACTCCAACTTGAAGACCTAGAATGCTCATCACAAATGAGCATCGATGAAGGGGGAGAAACATCAGAAGACGAAAACAACTCGACAGGGGGAGAATCGACCGCCGACAAGGTAAGTCAGGTATGGTCTCCACTATTGGGACCGAAAAGTAGCTAGAGGGGGGTGAATAGCTCGTCGCGTGCTTCGTGCTCGACGTTGCTTATTTCTTCGAAGATGTGCAGCGGAAATACAAGAAACAAAAACATACAACGCTAACACTTGGGATTTTACTTGGTATCCACCTCACAAGAGGTGACTAGTCCAAGGATCCACGCACACACACACACCTCCACTATGAAACACTCCTTTTCGGTAACTACCGAAGGCGGAGAAGCCCTACAAGACTCTCAATACAAGAAGAAAGAAAAGGGAAACAAAATACAAGCTCAAGGCTTACAATGAGTACAGAAAACCCTAACCCTAGCTTCTCTTCTTGGCTTTGATCCGCCTCTTGACTTGGAAACCTCCAAATCCTTCAAGAACTGGCGATCTGAGCTTTGAGAGCGCTGTGGAGGAGCTGACGAGAGATCTGAGATGAAACAGTGGAGTTCTGCCGAAGGAGACGCCCGCCTGCAACTCAAATACGACGCAACGGTCGGATCCCGATCGATTCGTAAACTCCCAATCGATCGGGGAGGCTTTGGATCGATCCACGGATCGATCCAGAGCACCTCTGTGCTCTAGAAAAATGCCTGGATCGATCCACGCATCGATCCAGCTATTGGACCGAAGCCCAATCGATCCACCGATCGATTGGAACCTATGGATCGATCCAGCGATCGATCTAGAGGCTTCTGTGCTACCGGATCGATCCATCGATCGATTGCTTGGTTTTTGCCCAAAACCAAGTCCCAAGCCTCTCAAACCAACATCCGGTCAACCTTGACCTGTTGGTACATCCTGCCTAGCATCTGGTCACTCCCTTGACCTGCCAGGACTCCCCACCAAGTGTCCGGTCAATCCCTTTGACCTACTTGGACCTTTCTCCTCTTGTCAAGTATCCGGTCAATTCCTTTGACCTACTTGGATTTTCTTCCTCTTGCCAAGTATCCGGTCAATTCCTTTGACCTACTTGGACTTTCCTTCATCATGCCAAGTATCCGGTCACTCTCTTAACCTACTTAGACTTTCACCTGATGTCTGGTCAACCTTGACCCATCTGGATTTTCCCTCGTGCCTGGCTTCACTCACCAGGACTTCACTTCTGCCTGGCTTCACTCACCAGGACTTCTCTTCTGCCTGGCTTCACTCACCAGGACTTCTCTTCTGCTTGGCTTCACTCACCAGGACTTTCCTTCTACCTTGCTTCACTCTCCAGGACTTCCAATCTGCCTGGCTTCACTCACCAGGACTTCTCTTCTGCCTGGCTTCACTCACCAAGACTTTCACCTAGCTTCACTCACTAGGATTTCTCCGCTGCCTGGCTTCACTCACCAGGACTTTCATTTCGCCTAACATCCCAGTTAGGACTTCCCAGTCAAGTATCCGGTCAATCCTTGACCTACTTGACTCTTCTTCAATCAACCTTGTATTGTCAAACATCGAAACCCAAACCAAGACTCAAGCTTGGTCAACCAGGTCAACCTTGACCTGAGAGATGTTGCACCAACATCCACCTCTTGGCAAATTAATTGCTTCAATTGAAATATTGCCGAAAGGTTTTCGTGAATTACAAATTATTTCGTCAAAAGAATATTTTAAATTAAAAACTGAAAAACTATTAAAGAATATTGAGTTAAAAGACACAATTTGTCAATTAAAAGATTTTGACAAACTAACAATAGAAAATATACAATTTTTTGCATGCTCAATATTTGTTGCCATAATTCTAAAAAACTGTGAATTAAGAATTTATGAGAAGTTAAAATGGAAATTTAAAAATCATAATATTTGATCTTAGTTGAAATGTTAGACTTAGCGCTTTCAGAGAAGAAAATTAAACAGTAAATTTCTTTATAAAGCTTTGTCAAGGAAGTGGTTGTTGCTCCAATAACCAAGAAGGCCTAGTGCCTCGCCACGGCCTGGAAGCAGAAATACTAAAATGAAAGGTTTAATTAACTTTCTGAAAAAGCATTTAAAAATTAGAATTAAATAATGCTTTGAAAGTTTAATCAAACATTTTGGAAAATTTTGTTTATAAATTCATTTCTAGAAATATTTTTCATGGAAATATTCTAAAGACTTAATTTGCTTTTTGACTTGGAATTTTTTTTAATCCTTAGAATTTTTGAAAATTTAAAAAGTCTTTTAACTTAGATTTTTTTTTTAAAAAAAAGGGTCTCTCTAATTAGGACTCCATTTTTGCTGTGATCAAAGGGGGAGAGAAAAGTACAAGTTAAGGGGGAATTAGGAAAAATGAAAATTTTAACTATTTTTTTGAAAATGTGTTACAATTTTATTTATTGCAAAATTATTCTTAAATATGTTAGTTTAGTAATTTTTCTTTAAAATTACTTTTTATGTCTATTTTAACCCTAACTTGAACTTGGGTTGATGCACATCAAAAAGGGGAAGATTGTTGGACCCCGTGGTAGTTTTGATGTGATCAACCAAGTTGGTTAGGTCCTGCTGTGTTTGATCCCTGTGTCTGAGTGTGCAGGAGCTTAGGAACACAGGAAGTCGAGCGGAAGACGCAGCTAGCGAGAAGTACGTCACGGGAAGGGAGCCGACGGGCTCGGTGCGTCCGAAGGACGAGAGAGCTGCGGAAGAGTACTCCGGTTGGCGTGAAGAGCGTGCGCGGCGTTTGAGGGACGTTAAGCCGGGACGGAAGGCTGCTCGAGGAAAAGGCAGGGAAATTGGGTTCGGGTGAGCCCTATTCCGGTTGGCCGCAATCACCCAAAAGAACGGAGTGTCGGAAGCTGGAAAAACCAAGTTGGAAACAGTGCTGCCAGCTTGGAGGTGCCTCCAGCAGGCTTGGAGGCGCCTTCAACCCTGTTGAAGGCGCCTTCAACAGGTCAAATTTGACCGTTTATGCTACGGATAAAATTTTATCCGCTGACCGAGCTAGAGGCGCCTTGAACCTTGTTGGAGGCGCCTTGAACCCTCGGGATAGACTTTCCAGGAGCTATATAAAGGCCCCTGGAGCTAGGAATTCAAGAACAACTTTGACAATCAACTCTGTACTTAATTCCTAGCAATAGTTCTGAGCCGTTAGTGTGTAAAAGGCTTCTCCAACTTCAGCAAAGGAGATTCTTCTAGTGCGCTTTTTCATCGCCCTGGATTAACAACCTCCTTGGTTGTAACCAGGTTAATTGCTGAGTTTCTTTTTACTTCTGTTAATTTAATTGTTATTATTTTACTATTGCTTTTCTGAGTTGAAATCCAAGGAGGGTAGTTTCATTTTTTGTTTACAGCAATTCACCCCCTCTTGCCGGTCTCCGCTGCACCTACAATTGGTATCAGAGCCAGACCGCTCAGAAGGACTAACCGCCGACTGACGCACAACGATCAAAATGATGGCCGGAGACAATGACAACCCACCTATATTCAAGGGGGAGTTTGATTCATGGAAGCAAAAGATGGAGGTATACCTTAACTCTGATTTTTCTATTTATTTCTGGTTATGAAGCACCAAAGAAAGCAAAAAGAAAAAAGATCAATAAATACCTGTAGAGTGAGAAGCAACGTGACGAGTTTATGGCAAATGCACGAGCTGAATTTCATCTTCTAACCACAATACCAAATGAAGATCTCGACAAAGTCGGAGAGTACAATAGCGCAAAAGGACTTTGGGAAGAGTTTTCAAAACTCCACGAAGAACAAATTGAAGTTGAATCTGACTCCTCGATGGACATTGATCCGACGTCAGAAGAGTCCGAAACTGAGGTAAGTGCCGAGACAGAACCAGTAATCGAACTCCAACTTGAAGACCTAGAATGCTCATCACAAATGAGCATCGATGAAGGGGGAGAAACATCAGAAGACGAAAACAACTCGACAGGGGGAGAATCGACCGTCGACAAGGTAAGTCAAGTATGATCTCCACCTCTTGGCAAATTAATTGCTTCAATTGAAATATTGCCGAAAGGTTTTCGTGAATTACAAATTATTTCGTCGAAAGAATATTTTAAATTAAAAGCTGAAAAACTATTAAAGAATATTGAGTTAAAAGACACAATTTGTCAATTAAAAGATTTTGACAAACTAACAATAGAAAATGTACAATTTTTTGCATGCTCAATATCTGTTGCCATAATTCTAAAAAACTGTGAATTAAGAATTTATGAGAAGTTAAAATGGAAATTTAAAAATCATAATATTTGATCTTAGTTGAAATGTTAGACTTAGCGCTTTCAGAGAAGAAAATTAAACAGTAAATTTCTTTATAAAGTTTTGTCAAGGAAGTGGTTGTTGCTCCAATAACCAAGAAGGCCTAGTGCCTCGCCACGACCTGGAAGCAGAAATACTGAAATGAAAGGTTTAATTAACTTTCTGAAAAAGCATTTAAAAATTAGAATTAAATAATGCTTTGAAAGTTTAATCAAACATTTTGGAAAATTTTGTTTATAAATTCATTTCTAGAAATATTTTTCATGGAAATATTCTAAAGACTTAATTTGTTTTTTTGACTTGGAATTTTTTTTAATCCTTAGAATTTTTGAAAGTTCAAAAAGTCTTTTAACTTAGATTTTTTTTTTAAAAAAAAGGTTCTCTCTAATTAGGACCCCATTTTTGCTGTGATCAAAGGGGGAGAGAAAAGTACAAGTTAAGGGGGAATTAAGAAAAATGAAAATTTTAACTATTTTTTTGAAAATGTGTTACAATTTTATTTATTGCAAAATTATGCTTAAATATGTTAGTTTAGTAATTTTTCTTTAAAATTACTTTTTATGTCTATTTTAACCCTAACTTGAACTTGGGTTGATGCATATCAAAAAGGGGAAGATTGTTGGACCCCGTGGTAGTTTTGATGTGATCAACCAAGTTGGTTAGGTCCTGCTGTGTTTGATCCCTGTGTCTGAGTGTGCAGGAGCTTAGGAACACAGGAAGTCGAGCGGAAGACGCAGCTAGCGAGAAGGACGGGCTCGGTGCGTCCGAAGGACGAGAGAGCTGCGGAAGAGTACTCTGGTTGGCGTGAAGAGCGTGCGCGGCGTTTGAGGGACGTTAAGCCGGGACGGAAGGCTGCTCGAGGAAAAGGCCGGGAATTGGGTTCGGGTGAGCCCTATTCCGGTTGGCCGCAATCACCCAAAAGAACGGAGTGTCGGAAACTGGAAAAACCAAGCTGGAAACAGTGCTGCCAGCTTGGAGGCGCCTCCATCATGAAGGCGCCTTCAACCCTGTTGAAGGCGCCTTCAACAGGTCATATTTGATCGTTTATGCTACGGATAAAATTTTATCCGCTGACCGAGCTAGAGGCGCCTTGAACCTTGTTGGAGGTGCCTTGGACCCTCGGGATAGACTTTCCAGGAGCTATATAAAGGCCCCTGGAGCTAGGAATTCAGGAACAACTTTGACAATCAACTCTGTACTTAATTCCTAGCAATAGTTCTGAGCCGTTAGTGTGTAAAAGACTTCTCCAACTTCAGCAATGGAGATTCTTCTAGTGCGCTTTTTCATCGCCCTGGATTAACAACCTCCTTGGTTGTAACCAGGTTAATTGCTGAGTTTCTTTTTACTTTTGTTAATTTAATTGTTATTATTTTACTATTGCTTTTCTGAGTTGAAATCTGAGGAGGGTAGTTTCATTTTTTGTTTACAACAATTCACCCCCTCTTGCCGGTCTCCGTTACACCTACAATTGGTATCAGAGCCAGACCGCTCAGAAGGACTAACCGCCGACTGACGCACAATGATCAAAATGATGGCCGGAGACAATGACAACCCACCTACATTCAAGGGGGAGTTTGCTTCATGGAAGCAAAAGATGGAGGTATACCTTAACTCTGATTTTTCTATTTATTTAATAATGAAATCTGGTTATGAAGCACCAAAGAAAGCAAAAATAAAAAAGATCAATAAATACCTCTGGAACGAGAAGCAACGTGACGAGTTTATGGCAAATGCACGAGTTGAATTTCATCTTCTAACCACAATACCAAATGAAGATCTCGACAAAGTCGGAGAGTACAATAGCGCAAAAGGACTTTGGGAAAAGTTCTTAAAACTCCACGAAGAACAAATTGAAGTTGAATCCGACTCCTCGATGGACATTGATCCGACGTCAGAAGAGTCCGAAATTGAGGTAAGCGCCGAGACAGAACCAGTAACCGAACTCCAACTTGAAGACCTTGAATTCTCATCACAAATGAGCATCGATGAAGGGGGAGAAACATCATAAGACGAAAACAACTCGACAGGGGGAGAATCGACCGCCGACAAGGTAAGTCAGGTATGGTCTCCACCTCTTGGCAAATTAATTACTTCAATTGAAATATTGCCGAAAGGTCTTCGTGAATTACAAATTATTTCGTCGAAAGAATATTTTAAATTAAAACTGAAAAACTATTAAAGAATATTGAGTTAAAAGACACAATTTGTCAATTAAAAGATTTTGACAAACTAACAATAGAAAATGTACAATTTTTTGCATGCTCAATATTTGTTGCCATAATTCTAAAAAACTGTGAATTAAGAATTTATGAGAAGTTAAAATGGAAATTTAAAAATCATAATATTTGATCTTAGTTGAAATGTTAGACTTAGCGCTTTCAGAGAAGAAAATTAAACAGTAAATTTCTTTATAAAGTTTTGTCAAGGAAGTGGTTGTTGCTCCAATAACCAAGAAGGCCTAGTGCCTCGCCACGACCTGGAAGCAGAAATACTGAAATGAAAGGTTTAATTAACTTTCTGAAAAAGCATTTAAAAATTAGAATTAAATAATGCTTTGAAAGTTTAATCAAACATTTTGGAAAATTTTGTTTATAAATTCATTTCTAGAAATATTTTTCATGGAAATATTCTAAAGACTTAATTTGCTTTTTGACTTGGAATTTTTTTTAATCCTTAGAATTTTTAAAAATTCAAAAAGTCTTTTAACTTAGATTTTTTTTTTAAAAAAAAGGTTCTCTCTAATTAGGACCCCATTTTTGCTGTGATTAAAGGGAGGAGAGAAAAGTACAAGTTAAGGGGGGAATTAGGAAAAATGAAAATTTTAACTATTTTTTTGAAAATGTGTTACAATTTTATTTATTGCAAAATTATGCTTAAATATGTTAGTTTAGTAATTTTTCTTTAAAATTACTTTTTATGTATATTTTAACCCTAACTTGAACTTGGGTTGATGCACATCAAAAAGGGGGAGATTGTTGGACCCCGTGGTAGTTTTGATGTGATCAACCAAGTTGGTTAGGTCCTGCTGTGTTTGATTCCTGTGTCTGAGTGTGCAGGAGCTTAGGAACACAGGAAGTCGAGCGGAAGACGCAGCTAGCGAGAAGGACGGCACGGGAAGGGAGCCGACGGGCTCGGTGCGTCCGAAGGACGAGAGAGCTGCGAAAGAGTACTCCGGTGGGCGTGAAGAGCGTGCGCGACGTTTGAGGGACGTTAAGCCGGGACGGAAGGCTGCTTGAGGAAAAGGCCGGGAATTGGGTTCGGGTGAGCCCTATTCCGGTTGGCCGCAATCACCCAAAAGAACGGAGCGTCGGAAGCTGGGAAAACCAAGCTGGAAACAGTGCTGCCAGCTTGGAGGCGCCTCTATCATGAAGGCGCCTTCAACCCTGTTGAAGGCGCCTTCAACATGTCAAATTTGACCCTTTATGCTACGGATAAAGTTTTATCCGCTGACCGAGCTGGAGGCGCCTTGAACCTTGTTGGAGGCGCCTTGGACCCTCGGGATAGACTTTCTAGGAGCTATATAAAGGCCCCTGGAGCTAGGAATTCAAGAACAACTTTGACAATCAACTCTGTACTTAATTCCTAGCAATAGTTCTGAGTCGTTAGTGTGTAAAAGGCTTCTCCGCCTTCAGCAAAGGAGATTCTTCTAGTGCGCTTTTTTATCGCCCTGGATTAACATCCTCCTTGGTTGTAATCAAGTTAATTGCTGAGTTTCTTTTTACTTCTGTTAATTTAATTGTTATTATTTTACTATTGCTTTTCTGAGTTGAAATCTGAGGAGGGTAGTTTCATTTTTTGTTTACAACAATTCACCCCCCTCTTGCCGGTCTCCGCTGCACCTACATATTTTTCTTCATCTTGGAGGGATTTTGTAGCGATTCAAGGGGAGATCTTCAACGTTTCGGCTCCAAGATTGTGGATTGGATCCAAAGACTGTTCTTCATCGTAGATAAGCTTTCTTTCTTCCTTTTCTTGGATTTGGGATCAAGAATGCTTATAATTCCCTTCTCTCCGGATTTCTTTCTTCATTTCATGGAGTAGATTTCTTTGTTCTAGGATGGAGGGAGTAATTGTAAGGATGATTTGATGTAAAACTCTTGTGGATTTGCTAATTTCTTATTTCTATGATTTTACCCTATTTGTATCAATTTGATCTTGTATGGATTATTGTGATTGCGCCTAATTACCATGCTTGATTGAATGTTTGAATATCTTGTAGATCTTGTATGAATTGTTTCTCATTCGATTTTTTTAAGGACGTTCGTGACAGGAACATGCCAGTGTAAGAATGTTTGAGGGATGATCTTGAAGGTGAAATAGGGTCATTCAAGGGGGTAGGATGGATAATTTGCATTAACCTTTGTATCTCGATGCGGTTGATGAGTGATTAATTCCTATGTTGATTATCCGAGGGACGCACGTGACAGGCAAGCCCGTGTAAGGACAACATAGATTCATTCCTATTTGATCACATTTAGGTATAAATTTTAGTCCTAGGTCGATTGTCTATTGCAAGAGAGAACTGTCAACTCTCTACAAATGATAGACAATTGAGAAATAAGATTCAGTAAATCATTTACATTGAACAACCTTACAAAGAAACCAAAACTCCTAGAACATCCCTTATCATTGCCTTTATTCTTGTTTCTTGTTCTTTTATTTCTATCTTTACTTTTCATAGTTACACTTTGCTTTTGTGAATCAATTCATTAAATTGACATTGGAGAAATAATCTTTCTTTTTAGCAATAATGTTATGATCTTCATCAAAGTATAACATCCAGTTTATTTCTAACTTATGGTGTAATAGATCAAATGTTTCTAATTCTTTAAGATCTTCATTAGTAAAATAGATAGCTATTTTAAATGGTAGGTATAGGTACTCCTTTAAGTCATCATAAAATACATAGTTAGGTTCTAGCCCTAAGTTGGTGGACTGATTGCTACATTTACATTCTATATTCATTAGGTTCATACTATGTTAGGTTTCCTCTTGATCTTCTTCCTGTGACATTGAAGGTTTGTAATTATGGAATCTTACTAGGGATTTACTGTGTCTATCTTTGTATATAATAGATTTGATTGGTTGTAAAATTGATGGTTTCATACTTAAGTCTAGATTAAGATTCCAATCTAGTCTAGCAAGTAGATTAGAGGAGAAATATTTAGGTTTCATAAAATAAATTTCCTTTGTGGTAAGAGTCTCAATAATATTATTGATTTAGATTTTGAAACTATTATTGATATTAGTCATTGTTTTGTCTAGAAAAATAATATCTATCTGAATATTATGTTTTTGAAAATCGTCATATCCCCTGGCTCGAATAGAAATTTTAATATGTTCAATAAAGTTTGGAATAGTCATATTAAAATTTGGACAAAAATAGGTAATTCCTAAGTTGTTATTTATATCAACTTCAATGAGTCCAATAACTGCTTTGTCATTATCAGAAAATCTGGAGTCATAAAGTACTAAAAATACCTTAGCTCCTATGTTTTTTCTAGTAAGTCCTCTTAATCCGAACACAATTAATCCTAAATGGATGTAATTATATTTACGTCATAATAATGTCTCAGCAGACTCTTTATTCATAAGTGCAAATCTTTCCTCTCCTCTGTTTGGTAGGTGGAGTGGTTGTGTTCTGTGATATCTATACAGTGTTGTAGAAAAAGATAATAAACCTTGGTTCTATGTTCTTTTTTGGTGTAATGTATTTAATTGTTCATTTAAAAATGTGTCTAAATTTTGTTCAATATCTATAAGTTCTTCTAATTGATATGTGGTAATATTAGATGTGGACCTTCTAGGTATCATAACTAAGTTTCTATTGGGATGTCTTAAAGTGTATTCAGAAAAACTCTCAGTTTATGTTTTTGTTCGTAGGGCCATCAGAAGAGATGTCTTGGATCTTTAAAATTTTGTAGGAATTGGGTGGTTGTCTACTTATGGTTTTACCTAAAGAGAGCTTACTTAGATCTTTGTTTAAGGTGTCTAAGGTTTCTTTTATAACTTTTGTCTGATTGTTTTTGTGTATATGGTTTTCAAGAGTAAGGAGTTGAGTTTCTAAAATTGTAAGGCGATAATGTAAGGATGTCAATCAAACTAATATGATATTATTTTGTTGTACTATGATTTAATCTCCTTGACTTACTAAAGCAGAGTTACTGTAGCAAATATCCTTATTTTTAATAAATTGTTGAGAAAAATCAAGGGTTTCCTCGTAATGAGTGTTTGTAAATTCAATTTTGTTCATGCGATATTAGGTCCAAAGGTCTTAAGGCTCTGATACCAAACTTTTATTGGGGCTCCTAAAGGGAGTTAGAATTTTTCTACTTAACTTTTGTTGGGGATTTTAAGTAACAGTAAAATTTTACAGTAAACAATAGCAGTAAATAAATTTTGCGCTACGTAAGGGATACAAGATAACATTACTCTCTCTCTATATTTATTTATTTATTAAGAATCTGGACCCTCTAGTAACTAACTCTCAATTAATTTGGTGAAGCCCAAAATTAAATTACGTTAATACTTTTTTCTTTTTCACACCGAAAATAATTTTAAGGTTTATTAGTAATTTTAACAGACTTATCAATCAGAGATTTAGAGTTCGAGACTGAGTTATGGTTTGTTATTGAGAATTTTCTCATTAATCAAATATGATCTAAGGTTCAAGACTGAGCTGTGATGTATTATTAGGAATTTTTCTCATTAATCAATTATGAATCTAAAGTTTGGAAATAAGCTGTGGCTTATTATTGAGAATTTTTCTCATCAGTAATTTTTTCTAGTTCTCTTTAGTCAGGATTGACAACACTTCCCAAGAGACAATAGCCTCAAGGCCCAATAATTGGAGCATAATACAGGGGTCTTTATACTAATCGAGCTAAAATTAAAGAATCCATAAAAGAGTGTATTCCTTAAAATTTCAAGGACTTAATTATAATTTTAAAAACTTTATGTAAAAGTGTAAAATAATAAGCTGAACCCTATTTCTCCTTTTGCTTCCACATGTTCTCGATTTTTCACTTCCCTTGCCGTGGCTTAGCACTGCTGTCATTCCGTGTCTCCATCATTCCACGAAGCCACCTGTGACCCTGCTCCCCTTACTATTGCTATCTCTTGTCTCCTTTCAAAATTTTTAAACGAGGAAGCATCAATCAAGGCTCAACAATCGCTACCTAAGTTGCTGACTTACTATTGCCCACGTTATTGTCGACGTGTTAGACATTTCTTTTATTCCAATCAGTCCGGTGGGTTTGATGATGTTTCAATCTAAATTTATTAGATTTGATTGCATAATGTGAGAGACCCAATTTGGGAACCTCGACTCGGGCCTACGAAAACTCAGGTATGATCTTGTCCATAAATACCTTAGGTTGACCATGTTACAAAACATATTTTTCTCGACTTTTTAGCTAAAATCAAGTATGATATTAAATTAATTTTTTATAAGAGGAAGCCCATTACATTAACTTGCTATTGGGATTTCAAGTATTACCCTTGTATTACTGTTGGGAATTTTAAATGCCACCCTTGCATTGTTTCTGGAATTCTCGAGTGTTACCTTTACATTACACTATTATATAAGTCTGGTCTTATTTAATTTATGAGCGATTTTTTTATTAAAATTAAATATAATATTTATTTTTATCAATTTAATATCTAATATAAAGAATAAATTATTTTTTTCTAAAAGGACTATTAAATAATGTTATATTATTATTAAATATGTTGTTTAATTATTTGACATAAAATATTTATTTTATAAATTTATATATATATTGATGTATTATATCACATGTAATTCGTGTGTATAATTATTTTTAGATAATTGTACATTAAAAAAATTTATTGATTAATTTAAGAATTTGCAAAAGGTGCAAGAAAACTTATTTATTAATTTAAGAAATTGAAAAGCGTTTTGTCACTCTCCATGTCCCGGAAACAATATAAAATATGTTTTAATGGCTATGAGCCTATGAGTTTTATTTATTTTTTTAAAAAAAATATTTTTATGAAAAAAAAAACTAATTTAATTTCCTTTATAAAATGGATGAATTATGCTCCTTTTAAGCTGCCCAATCACAAAGCATGGCCATGGATGACCGCCACCATCACCTCTCACCATCACCATCAACGTCACATTGCCACCCAACGAATCGATGAAAACCAACACTTATTTGCGCCGGCCATCTTTTTGGGGAATCGATCGAAGCAGCGAGCCTCCGATGGCGTGTCCATGACTGGATTCCCTCTTTTCATTCCCCGCATCTCTCGTCGTCGTCAGATCTCCCTTTCCCCACTCATCCCGAGCTCGATCCCCTTTTGCTCTTCCTCATTTCCGCCGAATCACGAACCCTAGTTCAGATCCTCGACTTCGACGCAGGCCTATTCAAGCTTCTGCAGATTCAGCTCGGTGCTCGGCTTTCTTGTGTTTGATTTCGCTACCGAGGTATATTTTTTTTGTTTCTTCTCCCGTTCACTTCGATATCTGAAAAAAAAAACTATTTTTTTTGGCTGCTGTACCGCACTGATTATTGGTAATGTTATGTTTGGGGAAAATTTGTTTACGGATGAACTTTTTAATGAGTTGTTGCGATGTTTGCATGTTCACTCTGATATCTGAAAAAAGCTCCGAAAAAAACTGATTTTTGGGGGGTTCTTTGCGGCACTGATTATTTTTCTGGGTTAACTTGTTCACAGTAGATGAACTTCGTGATAAGTTTTGTCATGGCTCTTGTTATTGCTCAGACAAACTATTTGGGATCGGAAAATTTATTAATATAACGCGGTCTTGGTTACTCTAATTTGCTTGTATTCACGGGTTGCTAAAGTTAAATTACTGCGTGAAGGAAGAATTTTTATTTGAGAGGCTAGCTACTCTAGGATAATAATCTTTGCAATTTTCTTAAGATTTGACTTATATATATATAGGCGTTTTCCTTTCTATTGAACAGTTGTGATTTCAGTTTGACAATGATCTCATGTAACTATGTAAGAGTTCTTATTCTGTTACTCTTGTAAACCTGTACTAATTAGTGTTGTGCAATTGTCAGTGTATCAACAAAATTTCCAAATTTTCTCCATTCATGCTATTCTGACTTGATGCTATGCTTCATAAGTTATTCAAGAATAAATATGCAAGTCTTAGCTTAACAGTAGTTCTCTAGGTTTCTTCTCTCACCAAGAAATTTATTGGTATTTAAAATTTCATTAAGAGAAACGAACAGTACATGAATATATGGGTATCTTGTCTTTGGCGAGAATTTTAACTAAAAAGGTTTGAGTAAAATGGAGTTCAACTTGTTAGTACATGATTTCTATAGTAACCTTCTAGTGAATTAATAGTTAGATCCCTTTAGCATTTTTTTCTACATATGTTTATTAATACGGCTAGTGATTATTCAACAACCTTATTACAACATTGCTTGTTGTTTGACATGGAGATCAGCAGGAAAATATGTTTTATTGTTAAAGTAGTCCGGTCTTCCTGTGAAGTTATTAATAATATGTGGAGATATAATGTTGTTAAAGCGTTCATCAAACATATTACAATACACTTTGTAGTCAAACTTATTTGTCTTAAAATATTTAGTTTCTAGGTCTGTTATCCACAAGTCAGTTTTCTGGCTTGCATATTTCAGAAATGCTATATTGAAAGTAATACTCTCCACCAGAGCTACATATACTTGCATATGTGAAGGAAATATGCTAAATGTTCTTATCTATACAGTCAAAATGGAGGGATCCGGTAGAGGTGGCAGTGCTGATGTGGTATTGCAAAATTATAAACTTGGAAAGACTCTTGGCATTGGATCATTTGGCAAAGTTAAGATTGCAGAGCATTTGTTGACAGGGCACAAAGTTGCTATCAAGATTCTTAATCGTCGTAAAATAAAGAGCATGGAAATGGAAGAAAAAGGTGTGCTGTAGCTTAGTTATTGTGTCTTATTGCAGTGTCATTTTGCCCTTTATGCCCCATCCACCAGCAGCCTTTCCTCGCTCAAGCCCATAAATAGTATACTTTTACTCAGTTAGGTTTGATGCAACTTATCTAGATTACACTCATTAGTTTGAACCTTTGCGGTGCTTATCCATGTACACCACCTCATGAATTGTTCCTACTCATTCACTCACAATATTAACTTTTTGAATATTCTGTCACAGTAGTCAAGTAAATGTATAAGCAAGCTATAGTTGTTGTCAGAGATAATTTATTTCTATTGCTCTTGTAAGCTTTGAGCCATAAGGTCCATAGCTATTTTGCCAAAGATTTTCTATCTACCAGCTATTCAAGCGGCTATATTTGTTTCTTTTCCTCTTGTAAGTTTTTACCCATAAGGCCAACAACTACCAGCTTTTTCACTTGTAGCAGCTACACAAGGTAGCAGCATAGAGCAAAAGAGACAAACGTGGCATTAACATCTGCATAGCTATATTTTAAACATCCACAGTTCAATCAGAAAAAATGCAACTTGCTATGATGTTCTTTCCTATCCTTGAGAATGAGGTTTAAAATTTTGTTCTTTAATTGTTCTTGTCATGCTCTGACAACTGAAAACCCATTGAGACATGAGAATTCAGTGAAACTTCCACTAGTGACCGTCATGAGGCTATCTCACCTTTAATCCGAAGGGAATATAAGAAACTATCTTCAAATATGTGACTAAAGATCACTTCCAAGTGATCTTGTCATTGTTATTTATTTATTTTTGCCTTTGTTTGGTCTATCAGTAACTATTCCTACTATGTGTTTATGGTACCAAAATGGATATGTTTGAGGCATGATCCTGTCCAAAAGAGATGAAGGTGGTTGGCTAGGAACAAGGTTCTAAAATTCGCTAGGTGCTAATCGGGCGCCAGACCAGCGCCTAGCGCCTAGGCTGCCTAGGCGGGGACTAGGCGTTGCTAGGCGAATTCCACGGTATTTACATAAATTGCATAATATATCACATATTATAACTCCAACATGATAACATCAAATTTAAAATGAGTTCAAAATTACACAACTAATAAAATATTAAATTTAAAATGAGTTCAAACTTCAGAATTACACAACTAATAAAATATCACATTTATTCTATTTCTTCTCCATAATTTTTAACAACTTGTTTTTCATCGGACACAAACTCAATATTATCATGATCCTCCTCCTCCTCTTCTTCGGATGCAAAATCATTCTCGTGAAGTTCTTGCACTCTAAGAGCTTTTTCGGGGTTGTAGATTATCATCTGCTCCACTTGCTTCATCAACCATTTGCCATGTGAGTCTGGAATCTAGTTCAACTTCATCATTTTCCCCACCATCCACAATCCAACCTTCATTCTTTTCACATGCTTTTACTACCAATGTTTTACCAAATAACCCAATCTTGTCTCTATATTTTGCAAATTTCTTGTTAATAATTGTATCTTATAGATTTAACTCATTAGCATGCAAAATTTTCATGCATTCAAAAATCCCCCTCGAAACCTCCTCATACAGAGCAATAGAACTATCATTATAGTAAAAATAAGGATTTAACAAAAATACAGTAGTATGCAATACTGTATCAAGCCTATCCTTCATTTTTGACTCAATAATCAATAGGCTAATAATTTGATTCCACATTCAGGGCCACCTTGATATCTTCTTTAGTTTGAAGAAGCTCCCTATATAGAAACCCTATGGATGACTTTCTATCTCCATCTACCAATCGAAGAACTCTCACTAAAGGAACAAATATTTTCAAACAAAGTGTCACTCTATTCTAAAAACTCATGCTCATCATAGTAGAGTAAGCCAATATCCCTTTGTTTGTTTTGACCATTTACATTTCTCCCACATATCACTTGTAAACATGGTCCTTAAACTATATTTTTTTCAATCAAACTTTGCAATGTTAGGAAATTTGATGCAAACCTGGTACTCCTGGCCGGACTATGTCTCTCCTCTTTGTGAAACTTCTCATCACACAGTCTTATGGTGAGCATAAATGAAAATGGTAAAAGACTTGGCTTGCTCAATAACCTTTTCATATTGTGGAAGCTTGTCAATACTTTCAAGCATGAGATTAGCCGTGTGAGTTGCACATGAACTCCAAAAGATCGCAGGTCGCTTTTCTCTCATCAATTTAGTTGTAGCCATATTATTGGTGGCATTATCTATTACAATCTGAACAATATTTTGAGCTCCTACTTGTTGAATATACTTATTAACATATTCAAAAATAAGTTCAGTTGTATGTGCCTCGTCTAAAGACTAAAAATGTAGTGTTCTCCTTGCAATTAACACACAAATTTAATATGCTTCTTTTTCTATCACTCCATGCATCTGTCATGATCGAACACCCATTCTTTGCCCATTCTTCTTCATGTTTCTTCACCAGTTGTTTTATTTTTTCAACTTCAACTTTCAATAACGGCTCCTAAGTTAATATTGAGTTGGAGGCTTGAATCGTGGTCTAAATTAACCCATTGCCTCTATTAGTTGCTTGAAGCTATCATTATCAACAACATTGAATGAAATTCCATTTTCATAAACCTATCTCCCAACATATTTTTGAACTTGTTGAGTTTTCACTTTGAAAAGTGCCTCATTTATATTTTTTTGGCGAAACATTTTACTCTCACTTGAATCTACATTTCTGGAGCAATTACTGATGCATATCTATCCATGGAGCCAAGTGGAAGAGGTTTTTTAATTCCATCCATCCCTTCAATTTCAAGACCACCTTCGTCTTGAGAAACAGTCAACTCTGCTCTACAATTTTGTTCTTTCAATATTTTATTTTTCTTTCTGTTCCTCCTTTCTTAAATAGCGTATTTGCACTTATTTTTTATCTTCTTGAGATGCTTTTCAACAACCAGATACATTTCCATATATATTTCCAATGTGCTCCTTGATCCTATACACTCCTCCTGACATCATTTTTCCACACAACTTGCATTTAATTTTGTCGAGGTTCTTAGGATTAATCAATATTCCAAACTCTCATCCGATGTCATTTGACTTTCTCCTAAAAATCCTGGATTTGGGTTGAGTGATAGATGCTGTCGAAGATGGATTGCTTGCTGATAACTTGAAAAGTAATTTAAGAATAAATTTAGGAACTTTGGAATCATTAACAAGTCTAAGAAAAAAATTATATGTAAGATACAAAATAGCATTAACAAGTCTGAGAATAATTGAATATTTTTTATATATCTTAATTTAATTAATAAAATTTATTAGATATTTATTAAAAAAATAAATTTTAATTTTTTTATATATTTAAATCTGATTTATATAAATTAATAATATTTATTAGAATTCTTTAAAATTTAAATATAGTTTTATATTTTTAAATCTGTTTTATATAAATTAATAATGTTTAGTAGAAAATTTTAAATTTTAAATATATTTTTATATATTTAAATCAGTTTTATATAAATTAATAATATTTATTAAAAAAAATTAAATATATTTTTTATATATTTAATTGAGATAATTTAATTAGGTTTTATGAAAGCCTATTATTAAAACTATGTCAGGGAGTTGTTTGATTTATTTAAATCTAAAAATATTTATAAACCATAAAAACTTGTGACGCCAAATTCGTGACAACGCCACAGACGCCACTAGATGTGCCTTGGGAGGTGTTCAGGGCCGCCTGAAAGAGTCGCAAGACGCCTCTGGCGAAGTTCGACATTGCTTCCAGTGGCGCTAGAAGAGTCACGGGACACTTCTGGTGTTGTCGGAAGCATCTCGAGACGTCGTCGGACATGTCCTATGACAATTTTGGCGACTGCGGACTCTTCTAATGGCTGCAGACGCGTCCTGCGACACGTTCGGCGCCGCCAGAGATGTCCTGCGATGAGTAGAAACAAAAAATAAATAACAAAAACAAAAAAAACCTATCAGAATCGATGTAGATGAAGCCACGACGATGAGACAATGAGAGCAGAGAAAAGGTAGACGCAGACGAACAAGTAATTTAGGGATTTTAAATTTAATAATTTATTAGACAAACAGACTTTTTTTTTTTTAAAATTAAAAGCCCAAAATCATTGCCGCCGGGTATGCGAGGGTTGCCTAGGTCACCCGCCTTACAGGTTTCCGGCATGGGTGGCGGACGCGTAACACCTAGGCCTAGGGCGAGTTTTAGAACACTGGCGGGGAACATGACTCTGCTGTTGACCAAATGAAGACTATGCTATCCTGCAACAAAGAGCATTAGTGTCGGGTAGAGAAGGAGTCCCTGATGTTGACCCTCTGACGCTTAAGTCAATACACAATTCGGGAGAAGAAAATAGTGGAAGAAAACTGTAGTTGAAAAAATAGAGCGTCGCATACCCTCGCCTGTAGTTGAAGACCCCTTATATTGTCACTGTTGTATTTATGCACCTATCTCAAAGCATTTACACGTTTTCTAAAGCATGCCTAGGAAAGGGCATGCTATAAAGTGATTCTGACACATTTCCTTAAATAGGTCTGCAAATCCTTGTGATTTGATATGATGGAAGCTTTGAAGGTGCGGTTTGTCTACAGGATATTCTTTGTCTCTTCTGGCATAAACTTCCAAAAGAGAGTACGAAGCCGTCGGGCCTTGGGGCCCATGCTGGGCTGACCTACAATTACTCAAGAACGTCGCCCGTTCGGGCTCGCGGAACATGCTGAGCGACTCGATCTTCACTCAACTTTTTTACTTGCATTAAGGATGTCATATGCCCGATTGGGCTGTAAGTCTGATCGGCCGATTGGAAGGCTTGATCGGTTGGGTTTCCTTGCTTATTGCCCCTATCGTCTTAAGGCCCGATCGGTTGTCTGATCGGCCATCGAATGTCCGAACGGGCCATACCAAGATCCGATCGACCACTCGAGGGTCGGTCTCCCCTATGACCTGTTTGGGTGTGTTCCTGGCTCGATTGGTGACTCTGAAGGTTGACCGCTCCTTGACTTTGACTACCTCATCGACTGTTCTTCTCGGTCTTGATCTACCTTTTAGGGGGTCCACATTTATCACCGTATCATAAGCCTTCCTCGTAAGTTTAGTCGAAGGAGGTTACAAATCCGACTGACTGTATCTATAGTATTATTTACCTTCTTTATCCCCCGGTCGGGTGTTCGCTTTTTCGACTGCCATCCATCTGAGAGGAATGTTGTTCTTATTTATTGTGGCTTTAAGAATGCTCTTTTCCCGGCTGACTAATTAACTGTTGTTGTCTTATGCTTCCTCTTTCTCTCAAGCGGGTTTTAATTCCCAATAGTGTCGCTTAATTACAGTTGACGTCATTCCAATTTTCTCGAAAATCGACCAAATCCTTATAATTAATGTAAAGTATGCCAAGCATATTTTTTCATCATGACTCTGCTAATTATCTCCATTTATCATAAATGCATCCTATGATTTACCGCCACATGTCACACTCTTCAGCCGTCGAGTATTCGATGTGATATGTAACTGTTGGGCTTCGATGTGATAACCATCTTTTCGAATTTGACGATCCAGATCCAATCCCGTTTTCCTAAGGCACTCAATTGAACGACCATAAATGTCCAATGCTAGGGTTTTTAAGGCTTTCATTTTTCTCTGCACTATATCGTCTTCGATTTTGCTTTTGCCTTATTCTTTCTCATCTTCTGCTCACGACCGTCGACGATCCATGCCTAGTAAGTTCCAGCCTACTTTCCTCAACTTTCGATCTCCCTTTTCCTCATGGCCTCCTCACCTTCCCCTCCGACAGCCATCCTTGGTATGTGGTACACCTCCACTTCATCAAACTTCAATGGCGATGAAGTGGATCAAATGAAATTCACATGCCGCATTATTTTTACCTTCGATTCCTTGATTGGGCCGCCTTTCCGATCGGCTGCTAAATGGAGCTACTGAATCCTCCCGAGTTGGGTAAATATAGATGGGAGCCGGTCTACCTTCAAGCTTCCACACAACTACTGGGCTAAACTACCACATCCATAAGTTGCTTCTTGAGGACGTGTTGTACATATTCGGGCCGAGTCTCATTCGCTCTCGGTTGCTCGACTTCTTCGATGAGAAATTCTTCCCTCTGTTGTTTTTAGATCTAACTGATTTCCTTTTCTTTTTTGCAGTTAGAGTAATGTTGAAGGCTCTGCTAAGTGAGTCCACAAAGTTAGCTGATAAGGAGCTCGAGGCTTGCGGGGCGGCTGAGTTGGAGAGTCATGGGCTCCTATTGGCCGGACCCTCTGAAAAGCCGATCGACGAGGAAGGAGCAAGCCGAGTGATTGGGAGCGATGCTGCTGCCAACACTGAGGAACTGCCTCCAGAGCGTCTTTTTTTAGTGCTCATAGCGATCCCTTCGGAGTCCACAATCTTTGCTTAGACATTATTGCAGCGTTAGCGTCATAAAAGACTCCGAACATAAGTCGCCATCCGATCGGCGACATTTGCCCAGCTCTGCTGCTGCATTAACCCTGCGACCACCATCCGAGCGGGGAAAAAGTTCATCTGTCGTTTCAGAGAGAGTAATCGGTCGACGCACTCCCACTTCGTCCGATCGGACCCCTTCTTTAGCCGAGCTACCAACTGGCGCCATCCCTACTCAATCTGTATCTTTTTCGATGCCCTCGCTAGTAGAGCCAACGCCCCATCTCTCAATACATTCAATCCCTCTCTCCAAATCAAAGAGCAAGTCTAACTCAGAACCAACTGGTTCAAGCATTCATAGGTGAATTACGACCATCCTCAGGCTGCCTACAGATGAATGGTGCTATCTCGATCCGAACGAGCCACGCACCTCCGAGCACAAAATTAAAATTCAAGGTCCCTTGGCCCAGACTTGGGCAGACACCAAAGCCAAGGCGACGACCATTCCACCCGAGAAGTTGTTTGATCGTTTCAGTCAAAATTCTACGGGGGTGAGTTTGCATAGTATGTGCGCACTTATATTTCCCGACCTGCTCGACTTGATCACTCTGTCTTTCAACAGTTTTGGGTGGAAGGCTTGGCTATATGCCAAAGGTTAGCCCAATTAAGTTATGAATATAAAGAGTCGTAAACCTCAGTCAGGGGAGCAGGCGCCTCCCAAGCCTTAGCCGAGTGACTAACTGCCAAGTTGACCCAATTGAAGGAGGACTTGGAGAGTCAGTTCGAGCAGCTCCTAGGTTCGAGCAAGCGCTGACAGTGGAGAAGGATAAAAACCACGATCAATCCGTTGAGCTTGAGAAACTGAGGAAGCAGACCCAAAATTTTGAATTGCGCTTCAACTCTGCAAACGCCCTGAAACTCAGGGCCACTGAAGACTTGGATATTAAGAACAAAGAAGCCCGAGCCCTAACCAAGAAGCTCGAAGAGTTGGAAGCCACTCTACTTATAGAGCAAGTGAGCCAGAAGGTCGAACAAGCGAGTCATGATATCAACGATCAATAAACAAGAAAGATGACAGGAGGCCTCTAAGGCCGAACTTGTTAAGCTTAAAGAAAAAGAGTCCGGCGGCTAGAAGCTCACAAGTTGAGTATCTTCGCTCGAAAGATTTCAACCAGATATTGTCCAACCGGACCATTAAACTATTCGAGTATGGCATTGAAGGGACTCTTAAGCAATTGAAGGAGGTGACTATCTCTCTGAGGTTCCCTAGACTTTCATCAAAAGGCAGAAAATTTTGGAAGTGATCCTAGACGATGTCGTCGTTGACTTTATGTAATGTGTCTTTCCAGTTTGTCAGTGGCTTGTTGTAAGAGTTAAGGAACTTTTCATGTTGTACACTATGTATATTTGCTCTTTGCCTTAGAACTTTCATCCTTTGAATGCTTTAGCCTTTAGCTGAACTCCTTTTGTCTCTCAAACTCGCTCTCTTGGTTTACTCGAGTAACATTACAAAGAACCTTTATTGCCATGGTTTTTCAGAATTCAGGGAGAGTTCCAAAACTCAGCGGTGAAATCAAATTCACTTGTGACTCAGTTGCTCGGCTTGATGACTTGAGATCCTAGCCGAGCGGTTCAAGAGTTTAGATACTTGTCGTGAGAGCGTGCTCACTTATAACTTAGCCGATGAGATCGAGAGTCTGGATACTTGGGCGTGAGAGCGTGCTCACTTATAATTCGATCGAACATCACGAGAACTAGTACTCGGCGTGAGAGCATGCTCACTTATAACTCAGTCGAACAATATGAGAGTATGAGATTTGGCGTGAGAGCATGCTCACTTATAACTCGGTCGATCGACACGAGAGTCTAGATACACTTAGGCGTGAGAGCAAGCTCACTTATAACTTGGTTGAACGACACGAGAGTCTGGATACTTAGGCGTGAGAGCATGCTCACTTATAACTCGTCGATCGATACAAGAGTTTGGGACTTGATCATTTTTCACTTGCAAATGCATGTATTCATTGAACATAAATTTTTACAAATTACATAGATTTAACACAAACTTACTATCAAGCCTGGTAGGGTTGTACATGATTTGGGCTCTATGGTCGCTCTTGGTTTTTTCCATTTTCATCTTGCAAGTAATAGAATCCCGAGTTTAGCTTTCGTGTCACTTTGTACAGTCCACACCACGAGGGCTCTAACTTGTTGACATTGCCGACTGACTTAATCCTCTTCCATACCAGGTCGCCCGCTTGAAATGACCTTGGAATAATCCTCTTGTTATAGCTCTGCTAGTACACCATCAGTCGAGCGACTACTTTATCTATGATTTCCTCCACTAAGTCTAACTCTATAAGGCGCCGATCGAAGTTCTCCTCGTCATACAGCGGTATCCAATCGAATTCAACACCAACTTCGACCGGTACCACTACTTCTCCTCCATACACTAAGTGGAACAAGGTTATGCCCATGGCTTCTCTGGGTGTAGTGCGATGAGCCCACAATACACTTGGAAGTTTATCAACTCAGCTTCCTTCCAAATGGTCTAGTTGGGTTCTGAGTCCTTTGAGAATTTCTCTGTTGGTGACTTCCGCCTGACCGTTGCTTTGAGGATAAGCCACAGAGGTGAAGGTTTGCAGGATACCATAGCTCGTGCACAACTGTGTGATCTTCCACCCTTGAAATTTTCTCCCATTATCAGACATAAGCTTGTGAGGGATACCGAATCGGCGCATAAGACTTTGCCATAAAAATTTAATAACCATCTGCTCTATTTATTTTAGCCAATGGCTCGACTTCCACCCATTTAGAAAAGTAGTCTACTACCATGAGTAAGAATTCCTTTGATCGGTCGCTATCGGGAAAGGTCCTACGATGTCCATGCCTGGTTGAACGGGCAGGAGACAATTGAGGTCTTCAATGCTTCCATGGGTCGGTGCGGTATATTTTGATGCCTTTGACATGATAAACACGTGGCCACCACCTGAGTTGTGTCTAGTGGGACAAAAATATCCGGCTAATAAGATCTTCCGGGCGAGCAATCGACTGCCCGAATGAATTCCGCAAGAATCTTGGTGTACTTCTTGTAAAATATACTGAATGTCCTCCGATCCAATACATTTCAACAGGGGCCTTAAGAAGATTTTCTTGTATAAGTGACCTCCTATCAATGTAAAACGACTGACTCTCTTTTTACCGACTGCGCCTGCTCTCGAACGGCCCATAAGTTTCTCGCTCGGAAGAACTCTATCAAAGGCGTTCGCCAGTCACTCTGTACTTCTGTTTCGACTGGTCTTTTGATATGAGCCACCATTAGTGTTTGCTCAATAGGCTTATCCAGCGCTAGCGGACTCAGCGAATTAGCTAATTTGACCAACTCCTTTGCATATCGATTATCCGTCCGGGGAATCTTTTGTACTGCACTTCTTGGAATCCCTCCTTTAACCTTTTAAATGCTTCGACATATAATTTCAACTTCATATTATTTATTTCGAAGTTACCTGAGATATTGTGGGCCGCCAGATAGGAATCTGAGTAAATAAGAACCCTAGTAGCTCCCACATGCTTAGCTGTCTGCAGATCAGGCTGACCAGCGATCAGGGCTTCATATTCAGCCTCGTTATTAGTAGCCCGGTAATTCCGTCGGACGGATAGTTGTATTCTGTCTTCACGCGGTGATATTAAGAGGATCCCTACTCCACTGGTTTACTGGGTGGACGATCCATCCATGTAAATTTTCTATGTCTCCTCTAGTTTAGGATTTTGCATCTCCGCCACAAAATCAGCTAATGCTTGTGCTTTGATGGCCGATCGGGATTGATATTGTATATCAAATTCACTTAACTCCGTAGTCCACTTGATAAGCCATCTGGACGCTTTGGGATTGAGAACTCGACTCAGGGCGTTGTTAGTTAAAATAATTATAAGATGGAAAAGAAAGTAAGGATGCAACCTTCGAGCGGACAATACTAGCTTGTACGCCAACTTCTCAAGAGCAGTGTAGCGGCATTCAACATCGTTCAATAAATGACTTAAAAAGTACATTGACTGTTGGTCATTGTCGTCCTGTCGCACCAACGCTGATCTAACAGCATGTTTGGTAGAAGATAGATAGATCTAGAGTGGCTTGCCAGCGATGAGCTTCACAAGTACTGATAAAGAGGATAAATAACTTTTGAGCTCCTCTCATGCCTTATCACATCGACGTATTATTGAAATTTTGTGGCTCGGCGAAGTATCTTGAAGAATGACAGACTCCGGTTGGATGATCTCGAGATGAATCAGGAAAGTGTGATAATCTGTCGAGTCAGACGTTAAACCTCCTTCAAATTGCGTGGTGGGGGCATATCTTGGAGTGTCTTTACCTTGCTGGAGTTAGCTTCGATTCCCCTCTCAGTCACGATATAGCCTAGGAAGCGTTCCACTTCTAGCCCCGAACAAGTACTTATTCAGGTTAAGCTTGACCCCGTACTTTCTCAAGATTTGGCATATTTCCTCGATGTCTGCACACAGATCAGCAGCAGCTCGGATGGATTTTATCAGTATATCATCAACATATACCTTCATATTTTTGTCGATCTTCCCTCGAAACATCTTGTTCATAAGTCTCTGGTCTTCAGTTTGCACGACATAATATTGTAGCCCTGGAAGCTTGTGTGTTGCATAAACATATCCTGATTGTGTTTCAAGTAGGCGACCAGCTCGACCTTCTGCTCAGGGCTCAGATTGGGCGCGATGAAGGTAGTGGCTTTGGATCGGTGGGATGAATTTATATTTCTTTTTTTTTTAATTTGTAGATTAAAATAGGCGGAGCCTCTTGGATTGCATCAACCTCTAACCGTTGAGCTTTTCGAACGGCCTGTGATTCAGCTTTCACATTCTCCACATGGTATTTACGCGCTACCAGCTGGTCGCCCATCACCTCGCCGACTGAGTTATCTACTGGAAATTTGATTTTCTGGCAGAATGTAGAGACAACTGCCTGTAATTCGTTAGTGTTGGTCGACCAAGTATCACATTATACGCCGAGGGGGCGTCCACAACGATGAAATTCGTCCGGTGCATCCTCATGAGTGGCTCCTCCCCGATAGAAATGACAAGATGGACTTGGCCGATCGGTTGTACTTCATTGCCTTTGAACCCATATAGGGGTGTTGTCATTGGTTGAAGCTCATCATTGTCCATCCGAAGCTGGTCAAATGCTTTTTTGAATATTATGTTGATCGAGTTGCCTGTATCAACAAAAGTACGATGGACATTGTAATTAGCAATCACTGCCTTAATAATTAAGGCATCATCATTGGGGATTTCCATTCCCTCTAAGTCTCGAGGACTGAAACTAATTTCTGGTCCTTCCGCCTTCTCCTTGATGCATCCGACTGTATGGATCTTCAATCGTCGTACGTGTAATTGCCTAGCCCGATTGGAGTCATCGTCGGTCGGGCCACCTGCTATCATGTTGATGTCGCCTCGGGCAACGTTACTGCGATTTTCTGTAGGTCCCTTTGGAGGCCGGCAAGAGGGGAGGGGTGAATTGCCCTACAAAATAAAACTCGAACCTTTCTCGGATTTCAACTATATAATTAACACTTGTAATAAATAAATAAAAGAGACTGAGTAAAGAAGAATAGACACCAGAGTTTTACTTGGTTTGCAATCAGGGGATTGCTAATCCAAGGAATGTAAACGCACTATCTGATTCTCCTCTGGGCGGAGTAGCCTCTTTACAACGTTGACAGCACAAATGAAAAGAACAGAATTGGAAGCACAGAAAGAATTGATTACAAGTTCGTTGTTTCAAATGTACGGATCAGTACTTTATTTATAAGATCGTCCGCGCTGGAAGGGTTCCGGCGCCTGGGATAAATTTTATCCCCAACTGGCCACCGCGATCGATTCGATCCGTCAATATGAACCCGGCGCCTGAATGGTTCCGGTGCCCGAGGTCCGGCGCTGAATTGATCCGGCGCCGGACTGTTAGTCAACAAAGTTGACTCGGTCCAGCTCTGCTCCGATTCAACTCAGTATTAGTTCGGCCTGTCTTGGTCCGGTCTGCTCGCTCCGGCTAGTGGGTGATCTCGACCTTCGAATAGGGCTCACCCAACCCATTCCGACCTTCTCCTCGAGCAGCCTTCCTTCCCGGTTTCGCGTCCCTCCACGCTCTTCTCGTCCACTGGTGTACTCTTCCGCGGACACCTCGTCCCTCGGACGCACCGAGCCCGTCGGCTCTCTCCCCGTGCCGTCCTTCTCGCTAGCCGCGTCTTCCGCTCGACTTCTTGTGTTCCTAAGCTCCTGCACACTTAGACACAAGGGTTAAACAAACGCAGGACCTAACTTAGCTTGTTTGCTCACATCAAAACACCTTGGGGTTCCAACAATCTCCCCCTTTTTGATGTGAGCAACCCCAAGTTAAGTTAGGTTAAACATATGAAAAAAAAAAATTTATATTCAAATAGGTCCAAGTATTTTTCAAATGAAATAAAAAATTATCTAACCTCCCCCTAGACTTAACATACTTCTCCCCCTTTGATCACTTAAAAATTGGGGTTATAAACAAGTCTAAGGTAAATTCAAATAAAAATTTTGAGTGTAAAATATTTAAAAATGTCTATGGAATTTTTCGTTCGAGAAAAATTTAAGTAAAACATTTTTTAGAACAAAATTCTAAGTTAATATTCATAAGAAACAATTCTAAGTCAACTTTAAGAAAAATTATAAGGCAATATTATAAGAAAATTCGAAGATAACTTTCATAAAAAAATTTCTAAGTCAATTTTCATAAAAATTTCTAAGATAATAAAAAAAAAATTTCTAAGTCAAGTTGAAAATTTTACCTATTTTCTAACACAAATTGAATAACTCTTTTAAAGCATTAAATAATTTAAATTAATGCTTTTTCAGTTAGTCAATTAAACTTTTCATTTCGATACTTGGCTTCTAGGTCGTGGCGAGGCACTAGGCTTTCTTGGTTATTGGATCAACAACCATTTCCTTAGACAAAACCTCATAATGAAATTAGTTGTTTAATTTCCTTGCTGAAAATGCTAAGTCGGACTTTAATTTTAAATTAAACAGGTTTTTGGAACCCAGTAGAGGTTCCTACCTACAGGATTAACCATGTATTTCCTAGGTATATAGATTTTTGATATATTTCTAATTTGACTTTGATGAAATCTATAATACCAATTTAAACCTCTATAATTTCTAAAAGTAGAAATATTTGAACCATTAGATTTTTTCAATTGTTCTATTTCTTCTTTTAGCTTTTCATTTTCAATTTTCAATTTTTCAAAATCCTCTATAAGACATGATTTTGCCAAAATTTTCTTTGTTTCTAAAATTTCATTTTCTAATTTGGCATTTTTATTTTCTAATTTATACATGGATTTAGTCATTGTCTTAATACCAGAGTAAAGTTCATCAGGGGGTAAGAGGCATACCTCACTTACCATATCAGACTTAAAGCCTGAATCTCCCCTGCTTCGCTACATTCGCTCCCCCTTCATCGATCCGGGTTCCGATGTACTTTGTCCTTCGTAGTCAGTGCTATCCCGGCATATTCTTGAGCTTCGATTCGGATGAAGAAGTGTCGTCCCAAGTTGCTTTTAGGTTGTATTTCTTGGGTGTCTTCATTTCGACCTTCTTGAGTTCTTCCCTTAGGTGTCCCTCCTTCCGACACTGGTAGCACTGCACCTTTCTTATACCATTTTGATTCTTTTATTCTGCATTTTAAATTTATTAGATCTAAAAACTTTTGAAGTTTCTTACCATGTATGCTTCTTGATCGTCTTCGAGTCTGACTCGAGTCCTTGTTAGTTGCGTTCACGCCATAGTCCGGGATGTGTCCTTTGATATCTCTGCATATCTAGTTTCGTGTAATTCAAGGGTAGAAAACAACTCTTCTAAAGTACTTATCTCCGGTCTTTTGAGATGTAATAAGCATCGACGATTGATGTCCACTCCGAGTCTTGGAACGCTGAGCGATCGTATAGTGTCCCTTTGTTACCGTTTCACCAAGGTTTCGAGACTAGTAACTAGTTCTTTTACCTTCGCATGTAGACCAGCTACTTTCTCACTTTTCCAGACGGATGTTCATCAGTTTATTGCGGAGGATGTCCCTTCTAGCGAGCTTTGCTTGGACGTGCCTTCGTGGAGTTCCAAGAACTTCTCCCAAAGTTCTTTAGCGGATAAATAGTTTCCGATGTGGTTGACCTCTTGAGGCGGTAATACGCTCACAGGTGATGTTCCGCACTGCTGTTTGCTACCGACTCATTCTGCTCCTTCTTTGTCCAATCGCTCTCTTCTTTTCTTTTCCATCTTTATCTATGGAGCTACAAAACCATATTTCATAATAAACCGAATTTCAAAATATATTTTTAGGAATACCTCCATACGACGCTTCCAGTCTGCGAAGTTCCTCTCGAATTTTGGTGGAACAATGCTTGGTCCGGTCATCTTTGTTGCTCGATCGGTTAGTCCTCTTGAGCGCCTTGCTCGATGCCACTAGAGGTCCCTTTGAGGCAAGAGGAGGGTGGTGCCCTACAAAATAAAACTCGAACCTTTCTCGATTTCAACTATATAATTAACACTTGTAATAAATAAATAAAAGAGACCGAGTAAAGAAGAATAGACACCAGAGTTTTACTTGGTTTTCAATCGTGGATTGCTAATCCAAGGAATGTAAGCACACTCGATTCTCCTCCGGGCGAGTAGCCTCTTTACAACGCCGACAAAGACAAAAAGAACAGAATTGGAAGCACGGAAAGAATTGATTACAAGTTCGTTGTTTCAAATGTACGGATCAGAGCTTTATTTATAGTCTCTGGTCAAAGCTGAAGAGTTCCGGCGCCCGGGATAAATTTTATCCCCAACGGCGACTCTCGATCGATTCGATCGGTCAATATGAACCCGGGCCGGAGGTCCGGCGCTGATCGATCCGGCGCCTGAATTGATCCGGCGCCTGGACTGTCAACAAAGTTGACTCGGTCCAGCTCTGCTCCGATTCAACTCATCTCGGTTCGGCTCGTCTTGGTTCTGTTCGCTCGGCTCCGCTAGCTTGGGTGATCTCGACCTTCCGAATAGGGCTCACCGAACCCATGTTCCGCCTTCTCCTCGAGCAGCCTTCCTTCCCTCGACCCTCGCGCACGACGCTCTTCTCGTCCACCGGTGTACTCTTCCGCGGACACCTCGTCCCTCGGACGCACCGAGCCCGTCGGCTCTCTCCCCGTGCCGTCCTTCTCGCTAGCCGCGTCTTCCGCTCGACTTCCTGTGTTCCTAAGCTCCTGCACACTTAGACACAAGGGTTAAACAAACGCAAGACCTAACTTAGCTTGTTTACTCACATCAAAACACCTTGGGGTTCCAACATTTTCTTCCTCCCGGTCCAATCAGCGTGACGACCGCTTGGCCGATGCTTCAGCGGGCCTTTGATTGTCTCTTTGCTGGGGCTATTGCTAGTTTCGCTCGGCAGGTGTATTGCCTTGACCTTGATGCTGGTCCGATTGACGATGATGATGGCGAGTGGGAGAGGGAGATCACAGGCGGAATCCTTGAGGGGCAAGTCAGCGCAACCCTGGATTAAAGTGGTAGTAGTCCTTCGTGTTGTGAGCTGCTGAGCAATGATAAGAGCAAAACATTGGAGTCCATTGTCGGGGCTCGAGGAATTCCGTCTGCTCAGCTTCCACATGCTGGATCGCATGCGGTTAAGACTCATGATGTTGTTGTTGAGGGCCTGTTCAGGGCCCTTTTGGGGGCATATTACTATTGGTCGATTGACTCTCAGGAATAACAGCAGACTCGGGAGTCACTTCTTTCTTTCCGAGCTTCTTCAACATTGATGTATTTTGTAGCCTGTTCGAGCAGATGATCGATATTCCTTGGAGGCTTTTCGATGAGGGATCGGAAGAAATCATTATCTGTGAGTCCTTGTGAAAAGACACTTATCAAAACTTCCTGAGTGGTCGATGGAACGTTTATGGTCTCTTGATGTAGTTGAATCACAGTTGTTTTTTGATAGCGACGGCGGTTAGCAAAGTGTTGGAAGAAGGCCGCTTGGAAATCTTTAAAGCGACAGATGGATTCGGTCGGCAGCCGCTTGAATCATCTCTACGCCGAACCAGACAGGGTAATGAGAAACACTCGACATTTGACTCCGTCGGTGTACTGGTGGAGTGTGGTTATATTGTCAAATTTGAGTAAATGATCATCGAGATCAGTTGATCCTTCATATTCGCCGATCGACAGAAGTCGACAATGAGCTGACAGTTGGTTATCAAGGATTTCTTGGGAAAACTGCATGTTTACTCACTTGGGAGAATCGTCAGTCCGGGGCGCTTTGCCTTTACAAGCATCTCGAACGGACACATTTTTGGAAGACGACCCTCTTCTCTACTCGGCCATGTTCTTCCAGGGCGTTCAGAATAATGCTCTGTGATAAGGGATCGGTGAATGTGATACGGGTGGCAAGCTAGCCAACGGGACGGGCACCTGCTGGTAAATGCCTGGCTAAGGGTGGTTCGATTGTCACCACTCGGGTTCCATGTTCAGCATGTTGGCCAGTAGCAGATATGGTCAGGTCGTTTAGCGCTCGGCACTCGGCTGTGACTGTCGCTTGCTGTTGTTGTACCATCTTTGCAGCTCAGAGTGTTTATTAATATCTCCAGCTCTTCTTGAGTTAAAGTCACTATTGTGAGCCGCCCAACGTCTTCCATCTTCATGTCTCGGAAGCAGGTGAGATTCCCACAGATAGCGCCAAATATGATCCTGTCCGAAAGCAGTGAAGGTAGTTGACTGAGAACGTGGTTCTGCTATTGACCAAATGAAGACTTTGCACTAACCTGCAACACAGAGGGTGTTAGTGCCGGTCAGGGAAGGGGTCCTCGGCGTTGGCCCTTCGACGATCAAGTTAGTACGCGATTCGGGAGAAGGAAATAGTGGAAGAAAACTGTAGCAACGAGTGTGTGAAAAAAATAGAGCGTCACATACCCTTGCTTGTAGATGAAGACCCCTTCATATAGTATCACTATTGTATCTATGCATATATCTCAAAGCATTTACACATTTCCCAAAGCGCTCCTAAGAAAGGACAGACCATAAAGTGGCTTTGACACTTTTCCTTAAATAGGTCCGCAAATTCCTATGATTTGATATGATGGAAGCTTCGAAGGCGCGGTTTGTCTGCAAGGTATTCTCTCTCGTGACACAAACTTCCAAAAGAGAGTATGAAGCCGTCAGGCCTTGGGGCCCACGTTGGGCTGATCGGCCGTTACTTAAGAACGTTGCCCACTCGGGCTCGCGGAATGTGCTGAGCGATTCAGTCTTCTCTCGACCTTTTTGCTTGCATTAAGGATGCCATATGCCCGATCGGGTTGTAAGTTTGATCGGTCGATCGGAAGGCCCGGTTGGCTGAGTTTTCCCTACTTATTGCCCCCCTATCGTCTTGAGGCCCGATCAGTGTTTTAAATCGCGTAGCGTTGGTTCCTAGCGTTTCTGTCTTGTCATCGCATAGCATATAGCGCAAGCTTTTCGTGCACGTCAATGTTTAAATTTTTTTAAAAAAATATACTTATATAAGTAAAATAAAAATAACATAACCTAAAATTAATCATAATAATTCATTACATGTCAAAATATCCCATAACAACAATTTAAAAAGTCTTATAATTAAAACAACATAACCAAAAAATAATCAGTATCATCCGATTCTATATTACTATCATCATCAATAGTGCCTATGGTTGGAAAATTTTCATTATCAAAAGTTGTTGAAATTACTCCTCCATAATTTTCAACATCAAGATGATTATCTTCCACATCAACAAGACTCAACCTTACTTATTTGTCTTCCACCTATTATATAAGAGATATGACATTTAAGAATCAATTATAGGTGAACTAGATATAAATAAATAATTTGCGTATGTTTAGTGCTTACTTGAATTTTCAACAATTCTTTTTTTTGAATTCGTAGGAGGAACTTCAACTATATCCTCAACATCTTCGATTCGCTTATTTGAGTCGAAAAGACTTTCAAAGGTAGCTGACGGCACACTCACAATAGGATCACTTTCAAATAATTCATCATCTTCAAGTCATTTAGTAGTTACGGGGAGAACTGAACCTTCTTTCTCAGTTATTCATTCATCATCCGAATTAATTTCATCAACTACAATGGGACCAATCTTGTCTCTCCTCCTAATGATTCTCTCCCTAAGCTTGAAGTTATATTTCACAAACAACAACGCATTCAACTTTGCATGTTCAAGCCTATCCCATAACAACAATTTGAAAAGTCTTATAATTAAAACAACATAACCTAAAAATAATCAGTATCATCCGATTCTATATTACTATCATCATCAATAGTGCCTATGGTTGGAAAATTTTCATTATCAAAAGTTGTTGGAATTACTCCTCCATAATTTTCAACATCAAGATGATTATCTTCCACATCAACAAGACTCAACCTTACTTATTTGTCTTCCACCTATTATATAAGAGATACGACATTTAAGAATCAATTATAGGTGAACTAGATATAAATAAATAATTTGCGTATGTTTAGTGCTTACTTGAATTTTCAATAATTCTTTTTTTTGAATTCGTAGGAGGAACTTCAACTATATCCTCAACATCTTCGATTCGCTTATTTGAGTCGAAAAGACTTTCAAAGGTAGCTGACGACACACTCACAATAGCATCACTTTCAAATAATTCATCATCTTCAAGTCATTTAGTAGTTACGGGGAGAACTGAACCTTCTTTCTCAGTTATTCATTCATCATCCGAATTAATTTCATCAACTACAATGGGACCAATCTTGTCTCTCCTTCTAATGATTATCTCCCTAAGCTTGAAGTTATATTTCACAAACACCAACGCATTCAACTTTGCATGTTCAAGCCTATTTCTCTTTTTTGTATGAATCTAATATTACAAAGAAGAAAACATATATATAAAAATTAAAAATAAACAATGATATGAAAATTATAAAACAATTAAAATTCAAGTAGAGTTAGAAATTTAGAAAACTCACTGATTCAAAAGTGCTCCAATTTCTTTCACATTCCGAAGCACTAACGACTGCGTGTAGAGGATGATGAAGTTGTGGAGCCCATCGTGAATCAATTTTTTTCCAAATGGACTTGTATTTTCTGTCAACTCCCCCACAATTAAATTTTATTGTCTCTTTTGCCTTATCCATTGCCTTATCCATAAGTTCATAAATATATCCCATGGCCGATCTCTCCTCCGAATCAACTTCCCTTAACACACTTACAAGAGGAACAACACTTTTAACACAAAATGCAACATGTGGCCAAAAGTTGGGATCATTAATAACAATTCTGTTCACGACATTCCCCTTAGTTGTTTGAGATAGTGGTGAACTGACCCAATCTTTGGAAGCAAACATTTGTTCAAGTGGCCTTTTAACTTTATACATATTCTGAAGAGTGAGAAATGAAGTAGTAAAGCGAGTATCAGTGGGACAGAGAATTTCTTTATCGTTTGTATACTTTCTCATCAAAGAAAGTATAGTCTCATGACCATAAAGGAACTTCACAACCATCTTAGCTTGCTCAATTGTGTCAGAAAAAATCTTCAACTTTGCAATATCCTCCAACATTAGATCAATGCAATGCGTCGCACAAGGTGTCCACCAAATTATATGTCTAGTCTCCATAATTTTTTTCCCCGCCTTAATGTAATTCGAAGCATTATCCGTGACAATTTGAATTACATTTTCCTCTCCCACCTCATCAACAACATCATCAAGATATTTAAAGATCAATTCCTCATTTTTAATAGAAGCTGATGCATCAATAGATTTCAAAAAGAAAGTGCCGGCGGGACTATTTATCAAAAAATTAATCAAACTTCTATTCTTTCCATCCGTCCAACCATCAGACATAATAGTGCATCCATATTTTTTCCATGCTTTTTTATGCTCATATATTAGGTTGATGCCATCAACTTCAGCTTTAAGTATCCAAGTTCTTAACTCATGCATCGAAGGAGGCTTGAACCCTCTTCCATATTCCGCAATGCCCTCAACCATAGGCAACCAATAAGGATCATTCACAACATTAAACGGAAGTGCGGCAGAGTAAATAAAACGACCAACTCTACGTTTCACATCAACCAGTAAATCTTTTTTGTATGCCGAATTTAGAGTTGTTTGTCGAGGTTCAGAACTAACAAATCCATGAAGGGTACCTTTATCTTTTGATTCACCACTACCAGAACATCCAATTGAATTTCCCCCTACACTTCACTCTGGGGACCTTCACCAATCTCTCGTAACAATTCGGTTTGTTTGCTTTTAGATGCTCTAATTTTGTCAAGTGATTCTTTAATTTCTTTCTTAATATCATCCGGAACACTAACACAAGGTGCAACCCCTTTATGAGTTTGAGCTAAATGTTCCTTCAAGCGAGTAATCCCTCCATGCGATATATGATGACAAAATTTGCACCAAACAGATTTTTTCCCTTCATTTTGATAACAATATTTCCAACCAATATCTTTTTTATCTTTTTATGACAAATTCGTAGACATTGCAAATTCTAACCAGACAATCAAAATCCTAGAAAAAAAAAGAAAAAATCAGAACAAATAATTAATTAATTGAAAAAAAATGGGAATCAATCAAGGCATCTAGAAGATCGATCAGTGGATTGATCCAAGGAATTGGATCGATCTTGTGATCGATTGAGATCCTTTCTGTTCGAACAGAAAGGGTCTGGATCGATCCAGGGCGTCTGGATCGATCCAGTGATCCATCCAGGGCGTCTGGATCGATCCAGGGCATCTGGATCGATCGAGTGATCGATCCAGATACTCGACTCGCGAAATCTTTGCCCCTTTGAGGAAAAAAAAAAAAGAAAAAACGAGGAAAACAAAAGGAAGGAGAAAAGCTTATCTCCAATCGTTGTCCCTCGCCGCCGCTCACAGGTCACTGCTCACCGCTCGCCTTGTCGCCCGCCGATCACAGGTCACTGCTCGCCGCCGCTCACAGGTCTCTGCTCGCCTCTCACAAGTTGTCGCTCACTGATCGCTGCTTGTCGCCTCTGCCCTACCTTTGCCTCTGCCCTACCTCGACGGTCACGATTTGACGCCTTTGCCCTACCTATTGTGTAAGCAATTTACAATTATAACGCCCGCTGTGGGCCGCTAAGGCATGATAGCGCACGCTATGTGCGCTATCTACGCTTTTGTCCCGAATAGCGTGGGCTATTCGGTGCAATCGCTAATCAACGAATGCTGCATAGCGTTCGTTGATCGTATATCGCGCGCTATGTAGCGTGCTATTCGCCGCTATTGAAAACCCTGTGCCCGATCGACCGTCCGATCGGCCAACCAAGGCCTGAACGGGCCATCCCAAGATCCGACCGGCCACTCGAGGACCGGTTGTCCCTATGGCCCGTTCGGGTGTGTCCCTGGCTCGATTTGTGACTTTGAAGGTTGACTGCTCCTTGACTTTAGCTGCCTCGTCAGTCGTTCTTCCGGCCTTGACCTTCCTTTTAGGGGGTCTACCTTTATCACCGTATTATCCATGTTTTACAACCAGCATTAGGGAGAACCATGTAATTTATTCAAAAGAGCTGAAGGAATTTCATGTTAAACACACTAGAATCTAAGGTACCCTTGGCTCCAAATATGCCATGTATTGCTCTGATGAAAAACTAAAATTTAAATAGCATTAGTTTAATAGATCTCTTGATTATCTCTTTAATATTTTAACGTTTGCTGGATTGATTTCTCTGTATTGCAGTGAGAAGAGAGATCAAAATACTAAGACTATTCATGCATCCTCATATTATCCGTCTTTATGAGGTGATTGAGACGCCATCAGATATTTATGTTGTTATGGAGTATGTTAAATCAGGAGAGCTATTTGATTATATTGTTGAAAAGGGTAGGCTACTGGAGGATGAAGCTCGTCGCTTCTTCCAACAGGTACTTGAAAAAATCTTGCTTTTTCCTGATATGTACATCCTCATGAAATTTTCTATCTAATGTTGATTATTTCTATTTTTTACAGTTTGGTCAATATCTATCTCAAAAATCCAATTTTTCTAATCCAAACCATCCCAAAATTTACCCTTAATTTAATCTTTTGTTCATTGTCCCTGACTTTGCGTCAAGAATGTTTTATTATTCGATCTTACTATTATTGATGTCTACTTTAAATATGTTCCAACAAATGTAACAACTATTGCATGATGTGTCTATACTCCAAAAGATTGAATCATAACTGATTTTCTTTCTTCATGTTTGGTCAAATACCTATGGTTTTGGCAAATAGATCATATCTGGAGTTGAATATTGCCATAGAAACATGGTTGTTCATCGGGACTTGAAACCAGAGAATTTATTGTTGGATTCAAAGTGTAATGTTAAAATTGCTGACTTTGGCTTAAGTAATGTCATGCGTGATGGCCATTTTCTGAAGACTAGCTGTGGAAGCCCAAATTATGCTGCTCCTGAGGTATTTATATATTCCACCTTTTTGATATTTTGTTTTCCGATGATTTTTATTGTGATATCAAGTTGTTCATTGCAGGTAATTTCTGGAAAACTTTATGCAGGGCCTGAGGTAGATGTGTGGAGTTGCGGTGTCATTCTTTATGCTCTTCTTTGTGGGACCCTTCCCTTTGATGATGAGAACATACCAAATTTATTTAAGAAAATAAAGGCAAGAAAACTTTGACAAACAAGATTTTTCATTTAAGTTCCATAGATGAACAAAATAGTTTTATAGCATCGTTTTTTAATAATTCAGGGTGGGATATATACCCTTCCTAGTCACTTGTCTGCGCTTGCACGGGATTTGATTCCTAGGATGCTGGTTGTTGATCCTATGAAGAGAATAACGATTCGAGAGATCCGTGAACATGCATGGTTCAAAACTCGCCTTCCACGTTATCTTGCTGTTCCTCCACCAGATACTTCACAGCAAGCTAAAAAGGTGTTTTCAGCAATGGTTACTAAAGTTTCTCTTTTTTGAAACATACTTCTATTAGTTTCTGATTAACTACTATTTACATTGGCTACCAAGGATTTGTTTATGTTTTAATTTGTTCGTTACTAGATTCTTCGGTCCACTTGTAACAATAATTTGAGGACTGAACATAATTTTGATTTGAGAAATAAGTGTCAAAATCAGCATACCTGTACATTTATTTAACAAAGATTTATCGGATGCCTTCAGATACTCCTGTTTTCAAACAATACATGGTTTAGATAAAAATCATTGTGGGCACTGATTATGTTCTTCTGGTGTATTTTCAATCCTGATCTTAGTTGATACGTTGAGGATTCTATAATTGATCGCACAGTTGATCATTCTTACAGATAGATGAAGACATCATTGAAGAGGTGACTAAAATGGGTTTTGACAAGAACCAGTTGGTTGAATCTCTTCATAACAGGATTCAGAACGAGGTATTTCAATCAATCAAAATATTCTTGAGTTACAACTCTACTTTCTGGAGCAATAACTGACTCGCTTAGTGTTTATAACTAGGCCACTGTTTCATACTACTTGCTTCTGGGCAACCGGTTCCGAGCTACTAGTGGCTACCTTGGTGGTGATTTTCAAGAAACTATGGTAAGCATTATTTTATACTGGATTGATCTCGATGATATGTAACTATCATAGGTGGATAACTGAAATCTCAAAGGTTCTGACTACTTTCTTGTTCATGTGACAGTTTTTTATTAATAAATTGTGATTTATGCATAGCAATTGTTGTGCTCAACTTTTTTTTGCTATTAAATGTGTTTTTTTGTAGGATTATAATTTGTTGAATAGGAGTTTAAGTGACGTTCCAGCTCCACATCGCCTACCGGGTTATATGGAGCAACAAGGAGTCAGTTCAAGAGCACACTTCCCTTCCGAAAGGAAATGGGCTCTTGGCCTCCAGGTGCTCACATGTTCATCTTCTCCTTTCATTATGAATCATTCAGTTAATCTTTTTCTTCGCCTGAGTGCATTTTGATCAACAGTCTCGAGCTCATCCTCGCGAAATCATGACTGAGGTCCTTAAAGCTCTACAAGAGCTAAATGTTTGCTGGAAAAAGATTGGACACTACAATATGAAGTGCCGTTACTTTCCTGGCTTTCCTGACACCGAAGGCATGCTTAGCAACTCTCTTCAGTCTAACCATGGCTTCAGAGATGAGCCGACCATTGTTGAAACTAATGGCGCTGGAAAAGAATCCATCATAGTGAAATTTGAAATTCAGGTAAGACCTCCCTATACACAATCGAATTAGCTCAAGTTAACAAGGAAGCAAATGGACAGTTGACTCAGAAACACTGAGATGTCGGTATCGCCTTGTGTGCAGCTTTACAAGACGAGGGAAGAGAAGTATCTCCTCGACTTGCAGAGGGTCAGTGGTCCACAACTTCTGTTTCTAGACTTGTGTGCTGCCTTCCTTGCCCAGCTCAGAGTCCTATGATGCCTCCTTGCTCGAGTTCACTTATTCGTGTTATCGTGAATATAGACTTACTCCGTAGCGAATTGAAACACCTTGTATGATGGATTGTTGTAAACTTGGGAGGTCTTTGAGGGGCTCAGTGAGCTGCTAAAGCACCGAGCTTTCTTCAGCAAATTGTTGCTTTTTTTGGGTGGCATTTACTTGTTTAGTTTCCTAAAATCTTTAGGTAACTTGGCCACTCCATTATCTACTCTTCTGTAGGTTTATAGAACATGAGGATTGATCAAACCGAGCGAGGTGGACCAGCTGGCCGAAGGTCGTCTAATGGTCCTGTTCGTTCGATCTGATCGGACCGGACCAGCAGCCAGTGCCTAACTCAAATATAACTACCAAATTTGTAACGGGAGTTGCCCAAAAGCGCACCTTAAGTTTTGAACTGATGAAAAGCGCCTTTGAAAATACACAAAAGCGTGCTCTTTTTTTTTTTTTTTGACCTTTTTTGTCTCACTTCTGTGTCGTTTCATGCATTCTTTCTTCTGTTTCTGTCTCTTTTGCATACGTGCAATAATTATCGTGGCATTTTTCTTAAGCTTTTTATGCTTTGTTACATGAGGGCAGAGGACATGTTCGGTACATAATTTATTCCCTCTACAGTCATAAGAGATCGTTGGATGGTAGATTTTTACCTTCTTATAGAATAATTATGGTGATATTATTTTTTAAAAATCAGTATAACAGCTTAATTAGGTTAATATCATTGATTGTGTTGGTTTACACTCCCATGGACCTGATCTAATTCAGGTTATGTCCAACGTGAGTTTGATATTTTAAAAATCAGGATTAAGTTTTAGCTATTTTTTTATAAGATTGTTGTACCTTTGAAGAGATCAAAATTAGTAATGGAGAGTTTTTTTTGGACTCCTTACAATCTCATAAGTCTACTAGACTTAAAATCAGACCCGGCTTAAGGTATAGGTCATGAAGGTCTATACTTAGGATTCTAATATTATTGGGGTCCATTGATTAAATAATTAAGTAAAGATATTAAAAAAATTTAAATTGAGTCTTCAATATTAATTAATGATAATATACATATTAATCAATATCATGCTAACTCATTAATGACATCTTATTAATTAATTCATTATTACTATTTACATATTATCGTAATTACAATTAGTCAAGATTTTATTTTATTTAATCTTATTTATTCATAATTGCACTTAGTAAAGATTTTATTCTGTTTAATTATATATCTTACAAAACTAATAAACTCTTTCCTTCTCAATATCTCTAAAAAAACCCTAATTGTTCTTCCACCAATGCTTCGTGCTTATTTCTTTTCTCCTCATTAATTTTGTATGTTTATATTCTCTCACCGGTGTCTTTTTTCTTTTCTCATCAATAATTTTGTACGTTTATGCTCTCTCGCCGGTGATACTCTCAGAGAACGTTCTTCTCCTCTCTCGCTGATAATATTTCTTTCTCACTCTTTCTTTTTCTTTCTCGATAATAACATGAATTCAGAGATTTTTTTTATCCATATAACGTAAAATAAAATACTTCATAAATAAAATTAAAAATTAAAATTAAAATTAAAATTAATAAAGTTTTATTTACGTTCAATGTTTAAAAAAAAATAAATAATTTAACAGTATTAAAAAAATTATCTAAATATTTGTGAGAAAATTAAATTTTATATAAAAATAATATTTTATTTTTTAAAAAATAAATCAATTTTTTTATTAAATCGGTCATTCTCAATTCCAAATTCAAATGAAAAAATTTGAGAAATTTTTTTAAAAATACATTAAAGGATTTTTTTAATTTACTTTTGCCTAGGACTTCGAGAAATCTTGAGACCACCTTACTTACAATATGTCCAATCGGACATATTTAAATTCATCAGTGAATTTTGATTTACTAATAGATTTAGATAGGTTTGATTAGACTCATTTTAAATTATGTGGGTTTTAAAGATGATAAGGAGTCCAACGATATCCTCTATTACTTGTTTAAGTTTCATTGGAAGCATTATAGCGTTATGTAAAAAGTCAGTTAAAATGTGATCTTAGTCTAATCTAAATCAAAATAAGCTCGTGGTCGTACAAACAAGTATTATTAGTGGTGCTAAGTAATTAAATTATGGTATTAATTTTTAAAAATAAATATAATAGTTATTGTATGCATGTCAAAGAGAGAAATGAAAGGATAAAGAAAAAGTTATATTTGAAGATGAAAGATGCATCTTTTAGAGTGCGCTCTTTCGGAAATTCCTGAATTTGTAATTAACTTCCGAGTAAGAATTTTGTAATATAGATTCAAAAAATAATAATAATAATAATAATAATAAACTGTTAAGTAGTTTACGTACTGTTTTGTCTTAATGTCCATATACATATTAATAATAGATAATTTTAATTACCATCTCTCAAATTGAACTAAAATGCAAAACCAATCATTTTTACTTGTAATTTTGTTCGATTTAATATATCAATTTCAAGAAAATTAAACAAGATATTTGGTAAATAAAATAAGTTTTCAGTGGCCAAATAAAAAATCTCTCTTTTTCAAAAAAAAAAATTAAATTGAGGAACTATTGTATTAGCAACTTTTAGAATTGATTACACGGATATAGAGAGAGATAAATATAGTAACCTAAAATGGTAAGTGCATTCGTGGAGGTTCAGTATGAGCGTAGATTATATATGTTTTTATATATTGTTGGATGCACATTCATTTGTATTTTTTATTTTGATTTACATTTTCACACTCTATTTTATCATTTTATCAGCATAATTACTTGTATTTGTTTGGAGGTTTGCTTTTTTGCATGTTTTCATTGACATGATGCGATTTTGAGCGAAAATGGATGAAGAACGCACGTTAGAGCGACTTCGGAGGAGAAAGAACAACAATACATGATTATGCCAGCCGTATACCTGTCCTATAAAAGGAAATTTTTCTCCCCTTTTGACCTATCTTGGGTTTGAGACTTCATCCCTCTTCTTGGGGAAGGGTTTTTCCCTTAGGGGAAAACCCTAAAATTTTCATCTCCATTCATCTTGACGATTCGTCCATCTCCTGAGTAAGGAAACATCCCAAAGACATCGACAATTTCCTCGATAAGCATTTCTTCTTCTTCTCTCTTAGATTTGGGGTTGTAACTATGCTATATTTTGTGTCTTTGAGTTGTTCTTCCTTTTTCATAGAGTAATTTCTGAGTTTTAGGATGTAAGGACTAATTATGATGTGACATTGATGTATAAACTATTCATATGTCAATTTCCTTATTATATAATGTGCTCATTAATAGTTCTATGTGTTGTACTTTGTATGTGTATGATGAAATGTATAAGTGGTGAATGCATATGGATGTGAAGGTTTGGTCACCACGTAGGAGATGCTTTGAATTGTATGGCTAGAGGGCCCTAATGATAGACGATATCCCTTTAACCGAACTTTCTAGAGTCATTGTCTTGAAATGAGAGTCAAATTTCTACAAGGAATTATCTTATTTGAGCTTAATGGGTTTTCACCAACTTAGTGTTAGGAAGTGACTTATGTAATTTAGAGATTGTATAACTAAGGGCCCCTATTGATAAGGGATATCCCTTTAACCGGACTCTCTATATTACCTCATTTACTTAATAACATTAAAGTTCAAATGGTGTAAACACTCTGGTGTAACCGTCATAGGGTCATACATGTAATTTAGTTAGAATCTACAAGATCATAGATATGAAGGATAAGGAGATGAACAATATATAGAGACATTAAATAACATCATAGTGAAACTAAAATCCTAAAATCATCCCTCAAAAATATTTTCACTCTCCCTCGATCATTCCGTCTCTCTTGGTCACTCTTTCTCTCTTTTTCTCAACTCTCTCTCTCTCAATCTCTTGCTCACAAGCATTCAACCAACATTTGATCGTCTAGATAACTTACTTTATGAAATCTTTGGTACTTAATCAACAGTCACTGTGGATCAATATTTTTATTACTTCCATGCACTTACGGATTGATAATAAGTTTTTGGTGTTGTTGCTAGAGACCATTTCATATAACCAGTAGTTGATTAACAATTTAATTACTTTAGACACTTTTTTATTTTTAATGTTGCATTTTCTTTCTTACTATTTTAATTTTGCAATTTTATTTTTATAATAATTTTGTTTTGATAAGATCCAATGAGATTTGACATGAGAGACATGCCTTTAAAAGAATTTTTCACATCCATTTTTGTAAGATTCAGATCTCCTATTATGACACGTTAGATAGAAGCTGACAACTTTCAACTTGAACCTAGATTGATTACTATGATACAAAGTCACAAATTTAGATGAAAATTTTTAGAAAACCCTTATATTCACCTAAAGACATTTCAAGAATATTGCATGATGAATTGTGAAGGAGTCTCTGCCAGTGTTATTTGATTATTAGCATTCCCTTTTATATCAAAGATAAAGCAAGAATTTGGTTGTACTCTCTTCCTAAAAAAAAGCATAACAAGTTGAAAATAATTGGACCAATTGTTTCTGAATCACTTTTCCCCTCCCAATAGAACAACATATATAAGGAATAGAATCCAAGGCTTTGCTCAGGAAGATAGGAAAACACTATTTGAAGCATGAGACATATTTAAGGGTTATTTGAGACAGTATTCTCATCATGGCTTAGATAAATGGCTGACAATGCACATATTTTACATTGGGATTACTTTTCTGAGTAAGAGATTTTTGGATTTAGCTACAGGAGGTTTTTTGATAAACAAAAGTTTTGATAAAATATATACATTATGTTGGGACCCTTGTTGGCTGGCTAGAGGGGGGGGGGGTGAATAGGCCCTACACAAATTAAGCAAATACAATCTTTCTCAAATTTATAATTTAATTAAAAGAACACTTGCATAAGATTAATAAAGAAACTAAAAGGAAAGAGGCACCGAGAATTTACTTGGTTACAACCGGGGAGGTTGTTAGTCACACTAATTTCTACTTCAGACGGAGAAGTCTCTTTACAACAATGAAAGCATAGAAAGATGAAGCTAAACAGAAAAGGAAGTGTGTACAAGTGTTGCTTGGATATTTCTTGTTGTGTCTAGATTTTGAGAGAAGGGCTGCTTATATAGCCTTGTTCGGGGCGCCTGGAAGGGTTCCAGGCGCCTAGAATGGGATAATATTTTATCCTTAATATAACGGTACGTGCCACATCAAATTTGACTAAGTTTTGGGTTCCGGGCGCCCCGGAAGGGTTCCTGGCGCCCCGGAAGGGTTCCGGGCGCCCGAAATGGTTCCGGGCTCCCCGAAGGTGAAAGTTAACCTTTTGTTGACGTTCTCTCCGGGCCTCCAGCTTCAGATCCGCTTGCTTCGGTCTGGGTCTTCCGCTCCGTCTCCACTCGCTTGGGTGATTTCGACCATCCGGAATAGGGCTCACCCGAACCCAACTTCCGACCTTCTCGAGTAAGCTTCCGCTCTGGCTTCTCGTCCCTCAGAAACACCGCGCACCTCCTTCTTGTCCGCCCGCGTACTCTTCCGCAACGCCTCATCCCTCAGGCGCACCGAGCCCGTCAGCTCTCTCCCGTGTCGTCCTTCTTGCTAGCTGTGTCTTTTGCTCGACATCCTGTGCTCCTAAGTTCCTGCACACTTAGACACAGGGTTAAACACAACATGACATAACTTAACTTGTTTGATCACATCAAAACTATCATGGGGTACCAACAATCTCCTTCTTTTCGATGTGAGTAACCCAAGTTAAGTTAGGATAATCAACATAAAGTAAAATAAATAAATTTACAATTGAAGTGTAAAAATTTAAAAATAGTTAAGTTACCTCATCCTAGACTTAATCTTCCCTTCTCTCCCTTTGATCACATAAAAAATGGGATACAAAAAAAGATAAGGATAATTTTTCAAAAAATAAGAAAGTTTTTAGTTAAAAAAAAATCTTATTTTCCAACAATTTTGAAAAACTTATCAAGGTTTTTTTTTCTTTGAAAACTTTGAAAGATTTGAAAATAATTTTGATATCACTTAAAAAAATGTGCAACGTAAATAATTTTAGAAACTTTAAGTTTTGCAAAAAAATTTCTAAAAAAAATATTTGAGTAACTATTTAAAGCATTAATTATAATTAAATGCTTTATCAATTAGTCAATTAAATATTTTATTTCATTAATTAACTTCCAAGCAGTGGCGAGGCACTAGACCTTATTGGTTATTGGAGCAACAACCACTTTCTAGACAAAGTCTCTTAAGGAAATCAAACATTTAATCTACTTTCTGAAAGCCCTAACTTTAAGGTTTTAATTTATAGAAGTTTTTAGAACCCAATATAGATTCCTACCAACTGGGTTAATCAGAAATTTTTTCAGGACATATTTTCTAGATAGTTTTCTGATTTGGCCCCTATGAAATCTAAGATGCTAGCTTAGTCTATTATAATTTTGGGTTTAACATTTAAGCATGCACGATTTGTCAAGTCTTCTACTTGTACTTTCAATTTATCATTTTTTATTTTTAATTTATCATATTCTTTTAATGGACAAGATTTGGCGAGAATCAATTTTAACTCTTTATTTTTTTTCTAGTTTGCAACAATTCTTTAATAAATATTTTATAAACTTGAATGACTTATCAGGAGGAAGAGATCATATCTGACTTACCTTGTCAATTCCGTTATCCGTAGCTCTCTCTGAAGTGCTACTTTCTTTTGATGTCGCTCTTCCTTCATCGATGCTCTCAATTCTCATTTCGGATGAGCTTGCTTCATTTTCGTCATCTTGATAGCTTGCCATTAACGCAAGTCCGAAGAAAACCTCAATTTCTTATTCAGAGGACGTTTCATCCCACGTCGCCTTTAGCGTCTTGTACTTGTTAGATTGGGCAGACTTCTTATTCTTTCCTTTGTCCTTGTCCTTGATCTTTAACTTAGGGCAGTTATCTTTAACGTGCCCTTCTTCATTGCAGTGGTAGCATCTGATCGTTCTTTTTTTCTACCCATGGTTAGTTTTTCTAGTTTTAAATAATTTTTTAAATTGTTTTACCACCGACGTTGTTTCGTTGTCATCGGATTCTGAATCTTGTTCGTCCACCTTTGCTTTAAAGGCAATGTTGTACTTCAACTCTTTCTTTGAATCTGCACATCTCATTTCATGGATTTAAAATGTTGAAAACATTTCTTCTAAGGTGATAGATTCTAAATCTTTAGATATATGGTAAGCATCTACTAATGATGCCCACTCGGTGGTTCTAAGAAATACAATAAGTGCGTACCTTAGCGAATATCGGTTGTTTACCTTTTCTCCGAGATTTGTGAGTCCGGTGATTAGTTCCTTCATTCTTGAGTGAGGATGTGCAATGGTTTCTTCTGTTTCCAATTTTATGTTACTCAGCCGGTTCCTTAGCAGATCTCGTCTCACGAGCTTGACTTCGGGCGTCCTTTCATGTAGCTCAAGGAACTTCTCCCAAAGCTCCTTTGTTGAGTTGTAAGCGTCGAAACAGTTGACTTTTTCTGGCGATAGGATGCTCAGCAGATGGAACTCTGCTTTGTTGTTTACCACGTAGTCAGCCTGCTCTTTCTTCGTCTACTGGTATTCTTCCTTACCTTTGGGCGCTACAAAATCGAACTTCATTATTAGAAGCAATTCAAAGTCGATTTTAAAGAATATCTCCATTCTCTTTTTCCAGCTCGCGAACTCCCCCTCGAACTTCGGTGGGTATTTGCTCGGTTGGGCCATCGTCTCGTTGCTTCAGTTGGTGATTAGTCTTTCTGAGGCATCCTGGCTCTGATACCACTTGTTAGGACCCTTGGCGGCCAACGAGAGGAGGGGGGGGGGGGGGGAAATAGCCTCTACACAAATTAAGTAAACACAACCTTTCTCAAACTTATAACTTAATTAAAAGAACACTTGCATAAGATTAATAAAGAAACTAAAAGGAAAGAGGTGCTGAGAATTTACTTGGTTACAACCGGGGATGTTGTTAATCCAATGCAGTAAAGTTACACTAATTTCTCCTTCAAACGAAGAAGCCTCTTTAGAGCAATGAAAGTATAGAAAGACGAAACTAAATAGAAAAGGAAGTGTGTACAAGTGTTGCTTGGATATTTCTTATTGTGTCTAGCTTGTGGGAGCATAACTACTTATATAGCTCTGCTCGGGGCGCCTGAAAGGGTTCCAGACGCCTGGAATGAGATAATATTTTATCCCCGATGTAACAGTACATGTCATGTCAAATTTGGCTAAGTTTTGGATTCCGAGAGCTCCGGACTGCTCCGGGCACCCAGAATGGTTCCGGACACCCCCAAGGTGAAAGTCAACCTTTTTTTTGACTTTCTCTCTGAGCCTCTAGCTTCGGCTCAACTTGCTTCGATCCAGGTTTTCCACTCTGGCTCTGCTCGCTTGGGTGATTTCGATCATCCGGAATAGGGCTCACCTGAACCCAACTTCTAGCCTTCTCGAGCAAGCTTCCATTTCAGCATCCCGTCCCTCGAAAACGTCGCGCGCCTCCTTCTCATCCGCCTGCGTACTCTTCAACAGCATTTTGTCCCTCAGATGCACCGAGTCCGTCAACTCTCTCCCGTGCTGTCCTTCTCGCTAGCTGCATCTTTTGCTCGACATCCTATGCTCCTAAGTTTTTACACACTTAGACATATGGTTAAACACAATAGGACATAACTTAACTTGTTTGATCACATTAAAACTATCCTGGGGTACCAACACATTAATTGATCAAGTGATAATGAACCTCTAAGAATGGCCAAGTGAAAATTTAATGGCATTTTCCTCAAAAATTCCTAAAGTGTGGGCCATGAATGCAAGTGTGCTTATTAAACAAGCTGTAGTGCAACCACCCAAGAGCTTTGAAAATCACGAGTCATAAAATGAGAGGTTCAAACATTCATAGGCTAAGTTAGAAAGCTTGATTCAAAATGGTTCAAACAATGTCTTGCTCCCACACAAACAAAGTCTAGTGCACATTATAATGATATCAAGTTGAGAAGTGATTTGTATATCAACGAACTTCATGAGAAAGATAGGTACGGATATGAGGAAAGGAATACAAGAGAACCACAAAGACTCACATCCATCACTCCAGTTAAGGTCAATGGGCCATCAGTATCATTTCCTCAACGGTTGATAAAATCTAGTCTTGACAACAAATTTGAACCTCTGCCTCATACTCAAGAAGAAAGGCTAGTTGAGGCCATGAGTGAGTACGAAATTGATAACTTTTGTGATGATAAATTGGTTGCATACAAATTTACTATTGATGAATTAGATACTTGCAAATTTGTTGGTCCAATTAAAGATGAGGATTTTTCTGATGACAAGTATGAAATTCTTGTTGAAGTTGTTGATTCTCCTATTGAAGATATAGATACAAGCTTATTATTCATAGCTTTTGAAGATGGTAATGTTGTGGATAGATGTGTGGGGGATTGTAATATGGAGGCAACTTCCCAAGATTTACTTTCTTTAAGTCCACATCCACTTGACACTGTGGAAGCATGAATTAATCAAATGATGAACAAAGTGTAGGGACTTTGGTAGCGATAACAAAGCCCCAAGGATCACCACTTTTAGAGACACCTCTTGAACTAGAATTAGGGCCTTTGATCCAGTTGAAGACACATTAACTTGTTTAGAACCTTTAGGTACCTTTCAGCATTGCAAGGCTAGTATTTCTTGTAATCTTTTATAAATTTTCACTGATGTACATATAGTCGATTTTGTTGGATGTGTTAGAACTTTTGATAATGCTCTAGTTCTTACTTATCTCGCATTTGTGCAGGTCTTTATTGTAGGATTGGTGCACATGTGTGTGTGTCTAGGGGGGGGGATGAATCACGTGACTTTTAAAAAACTTGTCTTTTAGCATTTTAAAATCAAAGTGCAGCAGAAAACTAAAAAAAACATAACACAAACACAAGAATTCGAGGAGTTACTTGGTTCCGAGCCTTTCGCGACTCCTACTTCAAGACCCACGATCCCTCGGACCTTAACGACGGGTAATCCACTATAAACCTCTCCCAGAATTGCCGGAAGTAGGAATCGAATACAACAGTAAACTAAGAATAAGTGTAACAACCTACATTTTTCTTTTTGTAGTAATTAAAAATTTAATTGGCAGTTTCATTACACAGCATGAGAAGAATTTTGGATCGAGCTCAGTGTCGAACGACTTCTTAGTAGTAGTAGGGCATATATAGCGGTGTTGCAGCTCAGCGGGAGAATGAAGTCAAAGCAGCCGAAGACTCGAAAGATTTTGTATAGAAGTTGTATATCAGTTATCTCTTTATGTTACTCGAACTATTCTTTTAAAGAGTGTTGAGGGTGCCTCTAAACTCATATAAGGTGCCTCCAACTCCAAGTTTTATCCCTTCAACTTTAGTCACAATAAACAGTGCGAGCATAAACTTTTATCCATTTGAGGGTGCCTGTTGGGACCTTGATGTCCGCTAGAGGGGGGTGAATAGCGGCTCACCCAAATCGTTCGCTTCCTACGTTGTTAGCTTGCGCAGCGGAATAATACAAAAATAAACAAGCTAAACAAAATACAAGACAAGAAAGAATGCAAACCAAGCTACACGATCATTTACGTGGTTCGGAGATAAAGCTCCTACTCCACGGCGTGTCCGTAAGGTGGACGATCCCTATCCGTCGGTGGATTACTCCCCGGAAGACCTCCGGCTAGCTCAAACTCCTTGTGGGTGGAGAAACCTCACCACAAACTCACCAAGACCTCTTGGACACAAGGAAAACTCTTGAGCACTTGTAGACTACTAATTAGACCTTAACCAAGTCTAATTTCGTCAACTCAAACCAAGCTCCTAAGCTTTGGTTTTATAGCCCGCGGGTTGAAAACCCCGCCTACCAGTCGACTGCTAAAACATGCAATCGACTGTCCTCTGTGGAAATTCGACCGTTACACCTCAACGGCTCGATTTCACACATTCTGTTCGCTGCCAGTCGACTGCTAAAACATGTAGTCGACTGCTACAGTAACTGCTACAGTACTGCTACAGAAACCCTAATCTTATATTTTACTCCGAGTACAATCTCTCAAGCACTCGTCCTTGCCCGCCCAACCTAGACCTAGCCTTCTAACCTCCTCCATCAGCCTCGCATCTCTCGGATGTCTCTCCATCCTTCACGTCTTGCCTTCTGGAGCTTCCTTCGGCCTTATCTATATTGTCGAGTCTTCCTTTGCCAAGAGGCTCCTCACCTCCGGAGCTTCATCCATTGCCAAGTCACACTTGGACTTACATTGCCAAAACTACATGCTTGGACTTACACCGCCAAGACTCATCCTTGGACTTTCCTCCTTTGCCAAGATCACACTTGGACTTTCCTTGTTGTACCTGTATCTTGCACACTCACAATGCATATCAAATACAACAATAAACCTAACTTAAACCTTTGCCCAAACATCAAAACCTAGGGTCACTAGATTGCTCCAACAATCTCCCCCTTTTTGATGTTTGGCAAACTGTTTAAGTTAGGGAAACAATATATCAATAATAATGCAAATAAACATGCAATCTACACATGCATAAATCATGGAACCTAATCCTAGGCTCCCCCTTCACCTAAGCTCCCCCTTGAGCTAGGAAACAATATATCAATAATAATGCAAATAAACATGCAATCTACACATGCATAAATCATGGAACCTAATCCTAGGCTCCCCCTTCACCTAAGCTCCCCCTTGAGCTAGGATTTCTTGCAAAGGTAAACTTCTCCCCTTTTGCTAATAAATGAGCAATCGCTCCCCCTTCACCTAGGCTCCCCCTTGAGCTAGGATTTCTTGCAAAGGTATGTAAGTTTCCCACTTAAACCTAAACTTCTCCCCCTTTGCCATACATCAAAAAGAGCTCCAACAATATCCCAATTATTAGACTCTTTGACCTCTAATGACCATAAATATCATGTATTAATCCCCCATAAGATTACATACATGTTCACCTCTCTTTTAGTCATTTTCTAGTGCTGAAAAACAATTTTAGACCGTATCAGTCGACTGCAAGAAGTACCAGTCGACTGCCCCCATGAAAATGAGCTTACAGAGACATTCTGTGCTCGTGAACAGTGTTACCAGTCGACTGGTAACTGTACCAGTCGACTGGTACACTATTCATGAAAAAATCAGCCTTTTCTGGCCAACTTCAGAAATGCGCTAGAAATTCCACAGACCTCCAAAAATCCCCAAATTTTGTGGAGAGGTCTATTATATCAATATCTACTTGGGAAAAATATATATAAAAATATATCTATCACCAATCCCAAGATTGACACAAAACACAAAACTAGCTAAAAAGTTCAATTGAACCTTGACCTAAAGTCCTAGTTTTGGCTTCGTCTTGATGTATTTGCCCATACTAAACCATAATGCATCACTAGCATTAGTTTATATGGCATCTATATATCAAAAACTAATTTTCATGCAATATGAACCCAATTCATATTTCTATGCATGAAACTCAACTCAATTGTGCCAACCCACTATGTTAGAGACTTAAGTCCGTCTCCTAACCACTTGGCACATTTGATAACCCATCTACCATGGGTCCCAAAGGCTCTTCCTAACCTTAGGAATCTTAACCTTAGTCACCTCCCTTGGTGACTCATCCACTATAGCTAGGTCACTTCGATGCACCTCGGGTGACACTTGGCCTACTAAACTCACCTTCTTAACCTTAGACACATTGTCTTTGATTAATTACTTCTTGTCCTTAATCTTGGACACCTCATCCTTGCTATAATTATATGCTACCCTAGCATATTCCTTCTTATTGGCCTTGGATGACTCTCCCTTGTCCTTGGCAACGCCTCCCATACCAATGTCATGTGCTACCTTAACATTTGACGTCCTTTTGGTCTTGGAAAAGATTTTTATGTTTTAAAGGAGTAACTCCCCCTAAAAACATGGTTAAACTTCTATCATTGCACCAACAATGACTTGGGGTTCCTAAATAATTAGGAAAGCCAAAACTTGAAGTTTTGAGGTTAAAATTCAATAATGAAACTAACCTCAACCGAAACTTCACTTTGGTTTTTCTTAACCAAACCATACTTGTTTTCATCATGAAAACTCATGTAGACATTATTTAGATTATACTTTATCAAGGAAAAATAGTTTTCTATGAAAATACTTCCTATTTTCAAAGATTGACACAAATTTGAAAACTCTTGAAAATTTCAATGTTTTCTCCTAGTTTGTGTCTAACTTTCCAATGATGATTACTATCAAAAGATAGTCTTCACCAAGGTTTTTCAAAAGTATTTTGAAATCATTTTTAAAACCAATATCCAACCACGTTCTTTGGGCTCAATGCACATGACTTGTACATTAGCTTTCCCAATGATTGGAAGACACATAACTATGTGTTTTGATGAACCTAAAACTCAACAAGATGCACTAGATCAACATCTTGAGTTTAGTTCACCATCTTAACATCTCACTTGTATCTAACGTGTATTAAAACACATACAAGTCACCTTATAGTTCTTTGTGAGATGTATATTTGGTCTTGCCCTAAACTAAGGGATCATGCATCTCTATCTAGGCATTGTAAAAATCATGATCATCCATCTAGGATGCCACTTGATATAATCCCTCTTGTTGGGATATTTACCATTTATAATAGATGCCATTTGTCCTTAAATAACAAGGGAATTAAAGTAATGCATGATGTTACATGGCATACATCAAAATAAGCAATTTTCAAAATGAAAAGCAAGCTATAGCTACATGATGTATGTATGACATGACATGGTATTTTTGTATTTTTCATAATAAAATATGAATGCTAAATATAAATATGATGTCATGACATATATAGGCAAACAAAACATGGCAAGTTAGCATAAATAAAATTTACCTAGATTACCTATCTAAGTATTCTTAACCCTAGCTAACTCAAAATTTAACCCTAAATTGCCCATGATTTTCCATGAAAATGCCAAAACCCAATTTTGACATTTATTTTTCCTTTCTAAATTTGTGCCATTTTAACTTAAACAAATTTCTCAAAGTATGGTACATTTTACTCTTTCCAAGAGTAAATGAAATCAAATTAAAACTTAGATTTGCCTTTTACCTTTTAAGAAAATATCAAAACTCCAACTTGGCATTTCTTATCCTTTTCTAAATGTGTCAATTTAAATTAAGTTCAAAACCTCAAAGTTTGACACATTTCACTCTTCCAAAGAGTGAACATCTTATATTATGACCTAGATTTTTCTTTAATTACTCTAAGAAGATACCAAAATCCCAATTTGATATTTCTTATGTTTTTCCACATTGCGCCAATTTAATTCAAACATAATTCCTTAAGATTTGCCACATGTTACTCTTTTCCAAGAGTGACAATTTGGATTAAGGTTTACATTTCCCTTAATTCCATAAGAAAATGTCGAATTCTAAATTTGGCATCACTTTTGCTTCTCTCTAGTGTGTCAATTTAAATTAGATTTAACTCCTCAAATTTTGACACATTTTACTCTTTCAAAGAGTAACACTTATCATCCTTTTCATTTTCAAAGGTTAACAATCACTTTGAAAATGCTCTCAAGTGTCAACTTTTCCAAGGTTGGGTTAACTACCTTTCCAATTGGAGTTGACACTCTCTAAACCCATCTAGGGTGTAGAGAATATGTTCCTAGGAACCCAATACCTATTGGTGCTCCTTGGATGCTCTAGGTACTCACTAGGGATGACTTCCCTAGATACCTTCCTAACGACCTTTCTTGGCTTCTTAGAAGCCTTGGTCACTTCCACTAGGTCACTTCTAGAGTTAACTCCCTTTGTAACCTTATTTGTGACTTTATTAGGCCTTTTGGAGCCTTAGTCACATTGGTCTTGCCAAAAATACTCTTAGGGATTCCTTCCCTAGTATCTTTAACTTGACCTCTAAACCTAGGGTTGGTCCCATAACTATATGGAACCCTATGAAAGGAAGTCACATCCTTCTTGACTTTAGGTTTGTATCCCAAACCTCTATAGCCATTGGATGACTCTTGTCTAGCTTTTCTTAGGTTATGCTCATTTTGACCCCTAAGAATATTTTCCATTCTTGTTAAGGTCCTTTCTAAATTATCAAGTCTTGTCCTCAAGACTTGATTTTCACCCCATAAATCTCTAGATTTTGGTTTTTCATTGAATCCTTGAGCATTTCTATTTTTAGGCATATATCTAAAATCCTTGGTGTTATTGCCTAAGTTGTTATTTACCTTCCTAACCTTAGGTGTGGTAAATCTAGCATAAGGAGGAATATATTTATCCTTAAGGTTATCATGCCTCCTATTCTCATGATAAATAGCATTAAGATGATAAGAGTTATTTCTAGCATGCTTTTTATCATATGTCAACGGAATGGATTCATTAAATGATACCTTGGTTTTTACCTTGGAAGCTCCTTTCTTCTCCCACTTCTTCAAGTGCGCCAATTTCTTGAGCTCTCCTCTCCTTGGGCACTTTGTGTGGTAGTGACCCCACTCACCACATGTAAAGCACCTAATGTGCTTCTTCTCCTTCTTCTTCTTCCTACAACTCACATTAGTTTCTAAATTAACTTTAGTGAGTTTAGGGTTTACCTTCTTGAGCGAAGGACACCTACTCTTGTAGTGCCCCATCTTACCACACTCAAAACATTTGATGTGGTCCTTTGTGCTCTTCTTGGTAGTTGAACTAGAGGGTTGAACTTCCAAGATCTCCTCTTCCTCGGATTTCTCTTCTTCCTCTTCACTTGAAGGTGTGGACTCTTCCACTTCTTCATCTCTTGAGGATGTGGAAGATCTCTCCTCTTCCACCTCTTCCTTCTCTTTCTCTTCCTCCTCGAATGTTGACCTCTTGTCAACATCGGATTGGTCCTTCTTCTTGGACCAATGAGCCATTTTCCTTGGGCTCTTCCACTTCTTGGATTTTATAGGGTCTTCATGATAGGCAATGATCTTTTTCCAAAGATCACTTGCATTTGTGGTTTCACCTACACTCAACAAAATATTAGAAGGTAGTAAATTATTCAAAATTATCGTTACCTCCTTGTCTGCCTCCGATTGCTCTCGTTGCTCTTCGGTCCAATGCCGAGGTCGGAGGCGTTTACCCTTCTTGTCCGTAGGAGCTTCAAATGGGTCACTCAAGACAACCCATTGGTTCCAATCCATTTGGAACCATGTCTCCAACCGCTTCCTCCAATAATTGAAGTCTTCTTTGTCGTACGGAGGTGGAATTCGGATATCCCATCCGAGCGGTCCTTCGGACTCCATCTTCTTCTTCCTCTAGCTTCTTGCTCTCTTGGCGGTTAGTCCGTAGAAGAGCGATCTCGCTCTGATACCAATTGTTGGGACCTTGACGTCCGCTAGAGGGGGTGAATAGCGGCTCACCCAAATCGTTCGCTTCCTACGTTGTTAGCTTGCGCAGCGGAATAATACAAAAATAAACAAGCTAAACAAAATACAAGACAAGAAAGAATGCAAACCAAGCTACACGATCATTTACGTGGTTCGGAGATAAAGCTCCTACTCCACGGCGTGTCCGTAAGGTGGACGATCCCTATCCGTCGGTGGATTACTCCCCGGAAGACCTCCGGCTAGCTCAAACTCCTTGTGGGTGGAGAAACCTCACCACAAACTCACCAAGACCTCTTGGACACAAGGAAAACTCTTGAGCACTTGTAGACTACTAATTAGACCTTAACCAAGTCTAATTTCGTCAACTCAAACCAAGCTCCTAAGCTTTGGTTTTATAGCCCGCGGGTTGAAAACCCCGCCTACCAGTCGACTGCTAAAACATGCAGTCGACTGCCCTCTGTGGAAATTCGACCGTTACACCCCAACGGCTCGATTTCACACATTCTGTTCGCTGCCAGTCGACTGCCCCAGTCGACTGCACCAGTCGACTGCTAAAACATGCAGTACTGCTACAGTAAACCCTAATTCTTATATTTTACTCCGAGTACAATCTCTCAGCACTCGTCCCTGCCCGACCAACCTAGACCTAGCCTTCTAGCCTCCTCCATCAGCCTTGCGTCCCTCGGATGCCTCCCCATCCTTCACGTCTTGCCTTCTGGAGCTTCCATCGGCCTTGTCATTGTTGTCGGGTCTTCCTTTGCCAAGAGGTCACGCCTCCGAGACTTCATCCATTGCCAAGTTACACTTGGACTTACGTTGCCAAGACTACATGCTTGGACTTACACCGCCAAGACTCATCCTTGGACTTTCCTCCTTTGCCAAGATCACACTTGGACTTCCTTGTTGTACCTGTATCCTGCACACTCACACTGCATATCAAATACAACAATAAACCTAACTTAAACCTTTGCCCAAACATCAAAACCTAGGGTCACTAGATTGCTCCAACAGTGCCTTCATACAAACTGAGGCGCCTCCTACGCTCTCTAAGGTGCCTCCCCTCAGTGAAACTTTATCCTCAAAGTTTATCCATACAAGGGACCCTCCGCTGGATCCAAGGCGCCTCCGCGCTACTTTGAGACGCCTCCACACTACTCCAAGGTGCCCCCAAGACCCTTCGAGGCATCTCACACATTGTTCATCTGAGGCTTAACTTGGTTTTTGTTCCTGCAACAACATGTTAGGCTAACAGAAAAATATTTAATCTACAAAATAAAGTTAGCATAATTTATAAGTATTATTAATTAGATTTTGTCTTCCTTAGACCATGATCTAGTCACAATCTCACTCTAGGTTTCCAAAATGGACCCAAAGTAGACCTGCGCCTAAAGTCCCTAAATGGGGCTCGTCCTCACTGGATGCTCTCCTCTAGTAACTTACCTGACTTGCCACGCAAAATCGCTTGACTCCCTTTCGGCGCACCAGGTCTTCCACCAGTTGTCAGGTTCACAGAACCAACTGAATTTCGGCTAGCTATTAGGTCCCGAGGACCTAGCCGGACTTCCTGCTAGATATCGAGTCACTACTTGACCAATATGAACTTCTATACCTACTATAAGATCCTCCAGACCTAGTTAGATTTCAGTTTGGTGTTAGACTTATCAAGTCCTGTATACTTGGTAGTAAGATTAAATCACACAACATATAACTGGTTTGATCATTGGTGCAAACTGCACCAACATTTATGAAGCACAGAATTGGAAGCTCAGACTAAACTGTCTTCGTCCTCCGGGATGTACTTTCAAGGAGACGCAGATGGAGGCAGTGGAACATCAGTATATTGAGCCCATGATGAAAGCTCTCTCCATTATATGGGTTATTGGAAAGAAAGTCCGGAAGTATCTTACTTTGGCAAAAGCGAGATTTAGATGATCCCAATAAGGGGTCGAGCTAATGATTTAAAATAAGTGCTTCTTGGGAGATAACCTAAGTTCATTCTTATTTTTGTTTAATTATTTTTTCTTTTCTATTATTCTCTTTTTCCATAACCCAACTACTCAACTTAGTTTTTCTTATCTAATCTTCTATTTTGTAGGATTCAAAGTTGGGGAGGAATATGAATCCCAGATAGAGAGGTATTTTTGGCGCATGAATGTCTCAAACATTTAGAGTTCATCACTTGATAACTTCTCTCACTGCTTACCTTCTCTGCATTACATTTTTAGTTTTCATTGGGATAATGAAAGATTTAAGTTTGAGGAATGTATATATGTGGGTTGTAGTTTATGTTAATTTTTGTCATATTTCTTTTTGCACAATAAATTTTTGTATTTTTTCTTGTTGCATCATGCATCACATCATGATTATTTACCCTTAATGCAAAGATGCTAACATTCTTGTTCTAGATTTTATGTGGTTATTGTGACTTATGGTGTTAGTATGTTCAGTGATCTATCTTTTTGTTAGGACCAAAAATGTAGCTAGAGGGGGGGGGGGGTGAATAGCTCGTCGCGTGCTAGGTGCTCGTCGTTGCTTGTTTCTTCAAAGATATGCAACGGAAATACAAGAAACAACTACAACAATGCTAACAAATGGATTTTACTTGGTATCCACCTCACAAGAGGTGACTAGTTCAAGGATCCACGCACACACACACACCTCCACTAACAAACACTCCTTTTCGGTAACTACCGAAGGCGGAGAAGCCCTACAAGACTCTCAATACAGAAAGAAAGGAAAGGGAACAAAAGTATAAGCAAAGCTTACAATGAATACAAGAAACACTAACCCTAGCTTTCTTCTTCTTGCTTTTGATCCGCCTCTTGACTTGGAAGAACCTCCAAGAACCTTCAAGAACTGGCGACCTGGAGCTTGGAGTTGCTATCCAGGATCTGAAGTGAACAGTGCAAAGTCTGCTGAAGAAGACGCATGTCAATGACCTTTATCTGCGCTAACGGTCGGATTCCGATCGATTGGATTGCTCCCAATCGATCGGGGAGGCTTTGGATCGATCAACCGATCAATCCAGAGTGTCCCTATGCTCTAGGAATTTGCCTGGATCGATTGGTCGATCGATCCAGGGCTTATCGCGACAAATCACAACTTCCCAATCGATCCACTGATCGATTGGGACCTTTGGATCGATCAGCTGATCGATCCAGCAGGCTTTTGTGCGCTCGCGACTGCCTCCCAATTGATCCACTGATCGATTGGGACGAAAGTTTCTCGCGGGGACTCCCCAATTGATCTACCGATCGATTGGGCTCCAGCCAATCGATCGGCTGATCGATCCAGCTGCTGCTTTTTGCCCAAAACCAAGTCCCAAGTCCCCCAAACCAATATCCGGTCAACCTTGACCTGTTGGTACATCATGCCTAGCATCTGGTCTCCCTTGACCTTCTAGGACTCCCTCACCAAGTGTCCGGTCAATCCCTTTGACCCACTTGAACTTTTCTCCTTGTGCCAAGTATCCGGTCAATTCCTTTGACCTACTTGGACTTCCACCAGATATCTGGTCAACCTTGACCCATCTGAATTTCCTTATGCCAAGTATCCAGTCAATCCCTTTGACCTACTTGGACTTCCACCAGATGTCTGGTCAACCTTGACCCATCTGAATTTCCCTTGCCTGGCTTCGCTCACCAGGACTTTCACCTAGCTTCACTCACTAGGATTTCCATTTGCCTAGCTTCACTCACTAGGACTTTCCAATTGTCTGGCTTCACTCACCAGGACTTTCCTTCTGCCTAGCTTCACTCACTAGGTCTTTCACCTAGCTTCACTCACTAGGATTTCTCTTCTGTCTGACTTCACTCACCAGGTCTTTCCTTCTGCCTGACTTCAATCACTAGGACTTTACTTTTGCCTGGCTTCACTCACCAGGACTTTCCAGTCAAGTATCCGGTCAACCTTGACCTACTTGACTCTCCTTCACATCTCAACTAGTCAACCTTGACCAAACGGGAATTGTATCAACAATCTCCCCAAATGAACAACTGCACCTGCATTGTCCATATCATCTAAACCCAATATATTGTCAAACATCGAAACTCAAACCAAGACTCAAGCTTGGTCAACCAGGTCAACCTTGACCTAAAGGATATTACACCAACAATCTCCCCCTTTTTGATGTTTGACAATACCTTTAAGTTAGGACACCTTTGAGTTAAGCTAATCCCATAGTCTTAACTCTCTTCATGCTAAAGTATGAATGATGGTTCCCTTCATTCTCCTCCTTTCTAGAAGGTAACCTTCCTCTTCAGGAAATGAAGGCCTAACTTAAACCACACATTCTCCCCCTATTGGCACACATCAAACACAACCTCTCCCCCTGAAGAGTTGCCTATCATTGTTCACAACTTCACTCGTTGTGATCAACACGATAATGAAGATCCCATACCCTTCATTATCATTAATGCTCACCCTTGATCATTAACCACTTGAATAACCCAAATGAAGGTCTCATACCCTTAATTTGTATCGAATGCCCACCCATGAGCAAACACCACTTAAACAATGAGGATATCCACTCCCCATTAATTTCAAATGCTCAACCTTGAGCATTTTCACGCCAGAAGGTTAACCACCTTCCAAGGTAAAAAAAAATTTCATGTCCTTAAAGAGTACCTCCCCCTAAAGACATGGTCGTACCTTCTGTCATTGCACCAACAATAACTTGGAATCCCTAAACCTTTAGGAACCCCAAATTTAGAAGTCTAAAGGTTCAAATGTTGAAGATTCGAAGCAAACCTCACTTAAACTTCTACCTAGTCTACCTTGACCAATCCATCCTTGTTTTCATCATGAAAACTGCCCCTAAATATAAACAAAAATGTTTTGAGGGGTTAGAAATGGTTACCTAGACTAAAGATGGTCCAAAATATTGAAATCAGGCTTTACCAGCCAAAATCAGCATTCCCAATCGATTGGAGTTGGGTTCCAATCGATTGAACCCTACTGAATCGATCGACTGATCGATTCAGTCTTCTTGGATCGATCGACTGATCGATCCAACGAGCTTCTGCTCGCGAGAAATGCCTTCTCAATCGATCACCCGATCGATTGAGGCACTCCAATCGATCCATTGATCGATCGAAGCTCTAAAAAGGTTGAAATACAATTTCAGTCAATTTCAGAAACTCCCCAAAAATTCTACAAAATTTGAAAAATTATGAAAATCATTGTAGACATTATTTAGGGCATATAGTATCATGGAAAAATAGTTTTCTAAGAAAATACTTCATATTTTCAATAATTGACACAAACTTGAAAACTTGTAAAACCTTTAGTGTTTTCTTCAAGTTTGTGTTCAACTATTCAATGATGATTACTATCAAAAGATAGCCTTCACCAAGGTTTTCCAAAAAAATTTTAAAATGATTTTCAAAACCAATATCCAACCATGTTCCTTGGGCTCAATGCACATGACTTGTACATTAGCTTTCCCAATGATTGGACACATAACTATGTGTTTTGATGAACTTAAAACTCAAAAGAATGCACTAAATCAACATCTTGAGTTTTATTCATCATCCTAACATCTCACTTGTATCTAATGTGAGATGTAAAATTTGATTTTGTCCTAATCTAGGGATCATGCATATCTATCTAGGCATTTTTGAATTATATACATCCACCAAGGATGTTACTTGTTAATGAATGCCATTAGTCCTTAATTTACAAGGAAATAAAATAATGCATGATAATGTTATGGCATACATCAAAAAGAAATAATTTTCAAAAGAAAATTTCTTATAGCTATATGATGTATGTATGACATGACATGATATTTTTATGTTTTTCATAATAAGGCATGAGTGCAAACACAAATAAATAAATATGATGTCATGACATTTTATGGGCAAACAAAGCATGGCAAGTTAGCATAGATAAAATACCTAGATTACGTACCTAAGTATCCTTAACCTTAGCTAACTTAAAAATTTAAACCCTAGATTGCCCACCATTTCCCAAAAAAATGTCAAAAACCAAATTTGATATTTCTTTTGATTTTCCTAATTTGTGTCAATTTAAATTAAGCATATTCCTCAAATTTTGGCACAATTTACTCTTTTAAAGAGTAATCAATTGAGTTAAGGCTTAAATTTGCCTTTAACTTCCTAAGAACATACCAAAATCCCAACTTGGTAGTTCTTATGATTTTTTAAATTTGTGTCATTTAAAATTTCATCCAATTTCTCAAAATATGACACATTTTACTCTTTCCAAGAGTAAACTCCTTTATCCTTTTTCATTTTCAAAGGTTAAAAATAATCTTGAAAATGCTCCTTGAGTGTCAACTTCATCATGATTGGGTTAACTACCCTTCCACTTAGAGTTGACACTCTCTAACCCATCTATGGGGTAGAGAAAATGCTCCTAGGAACCCAAAACCTATTGGTGCTCCTTGGATGCTCTAGGTATTCACTAGAGATGACTTCCCTAGATACCTTCTTAGTGACATTGTTTGGCTTCTTAGAGGCCTTGGTCACATTTTCTAGGTCAACCCTAGGGATTGCTTCCCTTGTGACCTTCTTTGTGACTTTCTTGGACTTCTTAGAAGTCTTAGTCACATCTGTTGCAAAAATACTCTTAGGAATAACCTCCCTAGTATTCTTGACTTAACCACTAGACCTAGGGTTTGTTCCATAACTATATGAAACTCTATGGTAAGTAGATACATCCCTTTTTGTTTTAGTTTTGTATCCCAAACCTCTATGGCCCTTGGATGACCCTTGTTGTTCTAAACCTAGATTTTGCTCATTTTGCCCTTTAAGGATACTTTCCATCCTTTTTAGGGTTTCTTTCTAGTTTGTCAAGTTTTGACCTCAAGACTTGATTTTCCATTACTAAGTCCTTAGTTTTTGATTTTCCATTAAGTCCATGAGCATTTTTGTTTCTAGGCTTGTAGCTAAAATCCTTAGAGTTCTTGCCTAAAATTCCATCTACCTTCCTAACCCTAGGTGTGGTAGTTTTAGCATGGAGAGCCATGTGTTTTTCCTTAATGCTATCATGCTCTCTATTCTTATGGTAAATAGCATTAAAATGATAAAAATTAGAACTAGCATGTTTTTTACCATTATTCAAAGGAGTATGCTCAATAAATGATACCTTCCTTTTTACCTTGGAGACTCTCCCTTGAGGTGTGCTTCCTCCTTGAGCCTTGACCACCTTTTTCCCCCTGGGACATTGACTCTGGTAATGTCCCTTTTGATTGCACAAAAAGCACACAATGTGCTCCTTGCTCCTTTTTGTTCCGGGAGCGGTCTCCTTGGGCTTCTCCTTGCCCTTTTGTGCCACTTGACCCTTCTTCTTGGCCAATTTAGGGCATTTATTTTTATAATGCCCTTTTTCCCTACACTCAAAGCAAATGATATAATTTTTGTTATTAATTGAAATGTTTATACCATCATGTGTAGGGATGACATCTTCTCCTTTTGATCCGGAGGTAGAAGCTTCCTCTTGATCCGATAATGATGCTCCTCCAATAAATTTGTCTCGACTTGTGGAGGTGGAAGCTTCTTCATCCTCTTCTTCTCTTGACCCGGATGTGGAGACTTCTCCTTCTTCTTGGTCCGGTGTCATCGAAGATTGCTCCCTCTCAATCCTAGAGGTGGAGGCTTCTTCATCTTTATCTTGTACATGGAACAAGGAGTATGCTCTCTCCTTGCCTTCTTCATTGCATTCCTTTGAAGATGAGGCTTCTTGGTCTTCTTCTTCTTCGAAAGTTGAGCATCTCTCAACTTCGGAGTTCTCCTTCTCTTGGTCTTGATCCAATGAGTCACCCTCTTTGGATTCTTCTTGGTTTGGTACAGTCGAGGGGATCTCATGAATCTTTGCCAATTTGCTCCATAGCTCTTTGGCATCTTCAAAACCTCCAATTTGCTCCAAGATGTTGCTTGGCAATAAATTGACCAAAAGCTTGGTCACCTTGTCATTTGCCTCATATCTTTGGATTTGGTCTTGGCTCAATTTGCTCCTCTTGAGAATTTTGCCCCTTGAATTCTTTGAAGCTTCGAAGCCTTCCATTAGAGCAAACCATTGCTCTATCTCCACCATTAAGAAATTCTTGATCCTTGATCTCCAAAGATCGAATCTCATCATTGTAAATGGTGGAGGCACCCGTGTATCGAATCCAAGTCCGTCTTGGAATTCCATTGAAGTTGAGCTTCTTGTGATGAAGTCTTCGACTTGTAGAATTTGCTCCAACTTCTTCACCCTCTAGCTCTTCTTGTTATGTTTGCCCCTTCCGGCGATGATTCCGGTGAAGAGCAGCCTCGCTCTGAAACCACTTGTTGGGACCGAAAATGTAGCTAGAGGGGGGGGGGGGGTGAATAGCTCATCGTGTGCTACGTGCTCGTCGTTGCTTGTTTCTTCAAAGACATGCAGCGGAAATACAAGAAACAACTACAACAATGCTAACAAATGAATTTTACTTGGTATCCACCTCACAAGAGGTGACTAGTCCAAGGATCCATGCACACACACACACCTCCACTAATAAACACTCCTTTTCGGTAACTACCGAAGGCGGAGAAGCCCTACAAGACTCTCAATACAGAAAGAAAGGAAAGGGAACAAAAGTATAAGTAAAACTTACAATGAATACAAGAAACACTAACCCTAGCTTTCTTCTTCTTGCTTTTGATCCGCCTCTTGACTTGGAAGAACCTCCAAGAACCTTCAAGAACTGGCGACCTGGAGCTTGGAGAGAGCTGTGGAGTTGCTGTCCAGGATCTGAAGTGAACAGTGCAAAGTCTGCCGAAGAAGACGCACGCCAACGACCTTTATCTGCGCTAACGGTTGGATCCCGATCGATTGGATTGCTCCCAATCGATCGGGGAGGCTTTGGATCGATCAACCGATCAATCCAGAGTGTCTCTATGCTCTAGGAATTTGCCTGGATCGATTAGTCGATCGATCCAGGGCTTATCGCGACAAATCACAGCTTCCCAATCGATCCACTGATCGATTGGGACCTCTGGATCGATCAGCTGATCGATCCAGCAAGTTTCTGTGCGCTCGCGACTGCCTCCCAATTGATCCACTGATCGATTGGGACGAAAGTTTCTCGCGGGGACTCCCCAATTGATCTACCGATCGATTGGGCTCCAGCCAATCGATCGGTTGATCGATCCAGCTGCTGCTTTTTGCCCAAAACCAAGTCCCAAGCTCCCCAAACCAACATCCGGTCAACCTTGACCTGTTGGTACATCATGCCTAGCATCTGGTCTCCCTTGACCTGCTAGGACTCCCTCACCAAGTGTCCGGTCAATCCCTTTGACCCACTTAAACTTTTCTCCTCATGCCAAGTATCCGGTCAATCCCTTTGACCTACTTGGACTTCCACCAGATGTCTGGCCAACCTTGACCTATCTGAATTTCCCTGTGCCAAGTATCCAGTCAATCCCTTTGACCTACTTGGACTTCCACCAGATGTCTGGTCAACCTTGACCCATCTGGATTTCCCTTGCCTGGCTTCGCTCACCAGGACTTTCACCTAGCTTCACTCACTAAGATTTCCATTTGCCTAGCTTCACTCACTAGGACTTTCCAACTGCCTAGCTTCACTCACTAGGACTTTCCTTCTGCCTAGCTTCACTCACTAGGATTTCTCTTCTTTCTGGCTTCCTTCACCAGGTCTTTCCTTCTGCCTGGCTTCAATCACTAGGACTTTACTTCTGCCTGACTTCACTCACCAGGACTTTCCAGTCAACCTTGACCTACTTGACTCTCCTTCACATCTCAACTGGTCAACCTTGACCAAACGGGAATTGTATCAACAATCTCCCCAAATGAGCAACTGCACCTGCATTGTCCATATCATCTAAACCCAATATATTGTCAAACATCGAAACCCAAACCAAGACTCAAGCTTGGTCAACCAGGTCAACCTTGACCTAAAAGATATTGCACCAACACTTTTCTATCCATGTTAGCATAAAGCGAGCAATATTTTTACTCTAAGAGTTTGAGTGTTGGCCTTGTTTTTTGATCTCTATACACTTTGCCTAATTTTAATGGTAGATAACTCTAAATATAATCATGATTCATAGAACTAGATCAATACTCGTGTTTAAGGTGACCTTTCAATTATATTTTGGTTACTGGAGAATCTCGGATCATAATAACTCATTTGGAAAAATCAAAATCCCTATAGTTGTTTTTTGCTTTAGTGCTACATCATACAAGTACTATTCTAAAAAAAATTAAAATAAGGGAAATAAAATAGTTATCGTGAGCGAAAATTAATAATTTACCCCTTTGAGACCAAGTTAGGTTATTGAAGAAATAAAAGTTATGTTTCTCTTGATTCTGAATAATCCTTTAAGTATAGTATAAGAGGGATGAAGCATGTGTGTAGTAGATAAGTGTCTATCACTAGAAGCATAAGAAACATGGTTAAATAATGACTTGATTAGGCTTGGAGATTGATGCTTGAAAATTTTAAGCTACTAATCGCAATGAGCACGGAGGACTATTTCATAGGTCATACTCAAACAATTTTTGCATCTTGCTCACTAATAAAATTATTTGATAAGATTAGATTGATTCACTAGGGATTATGATATACTATTTAACCACAAAAGTCTAAACTGTAAGTTTTTACTTGAGGATAAGTAAAGGTTTAAGTTTAGGAGTATGATGTGCGTAAATTATATATATTCTTAGGCATTGTTTGACGCACATCTACTTGTGTTTCATGAGTATAATTTATATTTATTTCACCCTATTTTATTATTATGTCATACTTCCTCTCTTTTTATTCAGAGATCTATTTCTTGTATATTTTCATTGATAGAATACAATATAGAGTGAAAATGGATAATGCATGGTGCAACCTCCTTCAAAAATCAGCATGGGCAGGTCGTGCCCTAAGGCATAGCTGTGCATCTCCCCATAGAGTTGCACATGGCTAGGCCATGCCTTGAGGCACGGTGGTGCCTCACTCTTCAGAGTTCCACGGTCGTACTATGCCCAAAGGCACGACCATGCCCCCTCCACTCGGCAAGTCACACGTCCTGGTTGTGATCACAAGCACAGCCGTACTGTATTTTTTGAAGACCACATTGAGGCATAGTCGTGCTTGCCCTGGGACATGACACACACACCACAACTGTGCCTTGAGTCACGACCGTGTGGCGGAGAAAACAAGGGGCCATATGCCCCTGCTATAAAAAGGGGATTTTCTCCTCTTTTGAGATATCTTTGGTTTGGGGCTTAGCCCCTTTCCTTGGGGAGTTGATTTTGATGTGAGTTGTAAGTTTAATCGAGTTAAATTAGGTCCTATGTTGTTTTGATGTCTTATGTCTAAGTGTGTAGGAACTTAAGAACACAAGAAGCCTAGCGAAAGGCACGGTAGACAAGAAGGATGGCACAAGAAGCCAGTCGACATGCTCTGTGCATCTGAGAGACGAGAAGTCGAGTGGAAGATGCAGTGGATGAGAAGGATGACACGAGAAGTGAGTCGATGGACTTGGTGCATCAGAGGGATGAGAAATTATGGAAGAGTACACCGGTAAATGAGAAGGATGTGCACGGTGCTTCTAAGGGAAAAGAAGCCAGGGAGGAAGCTTGCTCAAGGGGAATGACTGGGCTAAGTTTGGGTAAGCTTAATTCCGGATGGTCGGAGAATCGCCCAAACAAGCACGGGAAAAAGAATGGTTAATACGATAATTGACCATTCAGATGAATAATGTTTGAGGCATCTCCAATGGCTTTGGAGGCGTCTTGAGCTTTGACTACGAAGTTGCTGAATTTAGGACCCGAGGCACCTCTATTGTGTCTGAGGCACCTCAGATGAACAGTACCGAGGCACCTCCAAGTACATTGAAGGCACCTCGAACATAGAAAAGACGTTGGCGATAGTTGCACTTTGGATAAAATTCTATCCACACTGGAGATGCCCTGGATCCCTTTGGAGGCACCTCCGAGCCACATCAGTCAACGGTAATATTATCCCAAGAGGCTATAAAAAGCTTCCTGGAGCTAGGAATAAAATAACAACTTGTATTCACTTTCTATACTTCTTTCTGAGCTATCAAAGTTTGTAAGAGGCTTCTCCGCCTTCAACGAAGGAGTTTTTATTGAGCCTTTCATTTCCTTATATTATCCAACCACCTATGTTGTAACCAAGTAACTACTATGTCTCTTTTCTTTTATGTTGTTCAATTATTTTAATTAATCGTCTATCCTTGCTAGTTCAAAAGGCAAGAGAAATTATAGCTTTCATTTCAAGGTTGTTCAACCCCCTCTTGTTGGTTAATGAAGGTCCAACAAGTTGTATCAGAGCGAGATGCACTTTAGAAGGACTAATGGCCAACTGAAGCAACACATAGATGGTTGGAGCGAGCATTCATCCGTTAAAGTTCGAGGGAGATTTAGCTACATGGAAAAAGAGAATGGAGGTATTTTTTAAGATTGATTTTTAAATTTTATTAACTATTAAATATGGTATTGTAACACCCAGAGATCAGCACGGCGACAAAAAAGAATAATATCTCTGGAGCAAAAAGGAGTAGGCCAACTTAGTGGCCAACGGAAAAGTAGAATTCTATCTTCTAATCATATTACCAACGCTAGAAGTTAATCGGATCGGTGCCTAAGAATCCTCCAAAGAGTTATGGGAGAAATTCCTAGAGCTTCACGAAGGGACCTCGAAGGCTAAGCTAGTGAGACGAGACTTGCTCAAAAATTGACTGATGAACCTCCGACTAAAAGAAGGAGAGTCGGTCGCTCGACTGCATGCCAAACTGAAGAAGCTAATCACTGGACTTATAAATCTCGGAAAAATGGTAATGAATAGAGACTCCCCAAGGTATACTCTTAATGCTTTCCTGAGGACCGCAGATTGGACATCGATAATCAACTTTGACTACATTTCTAAGGATCTAGAGGTAAGTACATTAGAAAGCTTATTTCTATATAAAAACTTTACGAATCTAGATGTGCAGGACAAAGAAGGTGTTGGGGTTGCAAGGTTGCAAATATAGTCCCACATTGAAAACACATAGGAAAGATCATGAGTTTATAAGAGAAAAAAGATATCTCGTCCACATAGGAAACACACGTTGGGCTAGCATTAATGGTGGATTATCAAAAAGATAACGAAAGCTCGTCCAAAATGAGCATTGATGAAGGAAGAGATACGTTGGAAGAAAGCAGCAATGAATGGAAGCACCAAACTACGAGAATAATATGCTAAGTAAGGTATGCTCCTTATCTCCTGAAAAATTGTACAAGTTCATAAAAATGATTTCTGAAAGTTTGTACAAATTAAAAACAAGAATGCACTATTAAAAAAAGAAAATATCAAATTAAATGTTACCTTAGTAAAAGCATGTTTATTAGAAGATTATGATCAATTGAAAATTAAAAAATGATAAATTAAAGGATCAAATAAAAATATTAGAAAAGAATTATGCAGGTTCAAATATTCAGAACTTTAAAATTTTTTAAGGGCTTAATTTGTAATTTAGACTTCACAAGTGCCAAATTAGAAAAGTGACATAAAAATATATTCAAAAAATTTATCTTTTTAATCCAGTAGGTAGGAATTTATTTTGGATTCTAAAATTCATCTTGACATGCTACATTATTTTAAGTAAGTTAGAAATTTGAATTATGTTGATTTATTAACATTTAATCATTTCAGAAAGTGTCTTTTTATTTTTATTTTTATTTTTACCCAATTTCTTATGTGAAAAATAAAAATATCATCTGCTAATAGAAACTTTTTCAAATTTTTGGACTATTATATATTTTTTTTATTTTTTAACAAAAAATAGTTTTTTTATATTAAAATTATCTCAAAAAATAATTTTTGAAAGACTTAAATAATTTTTTGTTTCTTTTTGATAGAAATTATTTCAAAATTTTTTGACTGTTATATTAATTTTTTTTTAAAAAATATCAAAAACAATATTTTATAATTAAAAATTCTTAATTTTTAAAAAATTTAATTTTTATGTAGATAAAAATTATATTTCAGATACTAAAAAATTGGCATGATTTTTCGATGTTGAAAAATATTTTTACATTGATTTTTTAAAAATATGCACTTCTGTCTCAAAATATTTATTTTACTAATAAAAGTAAATAATTTATTCATGAAAATTTTTATATTGATCTGAAAACTTATCTTTGACTCAGATAAAAATTTTCAACATTTTTTAAAAACTTAAAATAATTTTAAAATTATTTTTGGAAAATTCGAGGCTTAATTCTTAAAAATTAATTTCTTTGAAAATTAATTTGGGTAAAAATACATAGTTTGGAATGTTTGTTACAACTCCTAGAAGTATTTTTAAATTTTTTTTATAACTCTATTTATTTTTTTTTCCTATTTTTTTATTGTGAGGGGAAGAAGTTATTAACTTTAGAGAAGGTTTTATTTTAAATTGTCATATTTATTTATTTATTTATTTTCTGCAATTTAATTAAAATGATTTAAATGCCATATTTAATTTTAATTGCATTTTATTGGTTTGTTTAATCCTAATCTTAACTCGAGTTGATGCACATCAAAAAGGGAGGATTGTAAGTACGTTAGATTGGGTTTGATGTGAGTTGTAAGCTTAACCGAGTTAAGTTAGGTCGTGTGTTATTTTGATGTCTTGTATCTAAGTGTGTAGGAACTTGGAAATATGAGAAGTTAAACAGAAGATATGGCGGACGAGAAGGAGATGGGCTCAGTGCATCCGAGGGACGAGAAGTTGAGAGGAAGACACAGTGGATGAGAAGGATAACACAGGAAGTGAGTCGACAGGCTCAGTGCATCCGAGGGATGAGAAGTTACGGAAGAGTACACCAGTGGACGAAAAGAATACGTGCAATGCTTCTGAGGATTGAAAGGCCAGGAAGGAAGCCTGCTCGAGAGGAAAGGTCGGAGTTGGGTTAGGGTGAGCTCAATTTCGGATGGCTAGAGTTGGGTTCGGATGAGCTCAATTCTAAGCGGCTGGAGTTGTGTCTGGGTGAGCACTGTTGGAACCCCGTGGTAGTTTTAATGTGATCAATCAGGTTAAGTTAGGTCTTGTTATGTTTGACCCTTGTGTCTAAGTGTGTAGGAGCTTAGGAACACAAGAAGTCGAGTAGAAGACGCAGCTAGCGAGAAGTATGGCACGGGAAGGGAGCCGACGGGCTCGGTGCATCCGAGGGATGAAGTGATGCGGAAGAGTACACCGATCGACGAGAAGGATGTGTGCGACGTTCCGAGGGACGAGAAGGCGAAGCGGAAGCCTGCTCGAGGAGAAGGCCAAAAAATGGGTCCAGGTGAGCCCTATTTCAAATGGCTATGATAACCCAGGTGATCGGAACAGTAGAAGAGCAAAAGGAGAATGGAATTGTTGTTGGAGGCACCTTCAAAGTGAATTGAGGTGCCCCTGCACCTTCGCTGTGGAAGGTGCCTTCCATGACAGGACACCTTCTAGCCCTATGGAAGGCGCCTTCGACCAGGCTGATTTTAGCTGTTGTCAAAGGATAAAACTTTATCCTTTTGCGCCTCGCTGGGAATTTCCAGGGGTTATAAAAAGACAGCTGGACCTAGGAAATAGATAACAACTCTTGTATTCTTTTCCTAGCAATAGTATGTTGGATCGAGAAGCGCTAGAGGGGGGTGAATAGCGCTCGCGGCTATTTTGTTTCGATTATCGGAATCGTAAAGGCGTAAGAGTTAAAGCAGCAGAATAAACAGAGAACAATCATACAGAAAGACGTAGGGGATTTTACTTCGTTCGGAGCCTAGATCGACTCCTACTCGAAGGCCCGCGATCCTTGATCGCTTTGCGTGGGCAACAACTATAAGATCAATAAAAATGATTACAAGATGAAGTACAACAGCTAACAATAAACAATTGAATTATACTGACGACAGTGAGAAGAACTGAAGTTTCGGAGCTCCGGGTCGTCGGGTGGTTGTCACAGCAGTTCGGGATCGTGTCGTTAGCAGCTGGTCGCAGAGAGATTACTTGGAATTGCTTATTATGAGCTGCTGGTCGAGATCCCTTATAAAGGGTGTTCAAGGCGCCTTTTACTGTTCACCAAGGCGCCTTGAATGAGCCGAGTCAGCCGCGGAGATAAGGGCTGAACTGGTTGAACCTTATCAGGTTCAAGGCGCCTTCAGCCTCTCCAAGGCGCTTTCATCAAGCTGTCCAAGGCGCCTTGGCTTCCTTCAAGGCGCCTCCAAGCTTGCTTTGCACCTGAGGCGCCTCCAAGCTCCATGGAGGCGCCTCGGTACTGTTCATCCGAGGCCAATTTTGCACTTTGGTCCCTGCAAGATATGTTAAACACAAAAATACCCTGCAGCACAAAGTTAGCTCATAACACATAAGTGATAGTATAAGAGTGAAAGTTTGACAGTCTCCGAACTGTCCGAGTCTGACTTCGAGTTTTCAACTGGAAACCCTAGGTCGACCCGACGCCTACTGTTCCCTCTGCAGGGAACGCGTCCTCACCTACTCCACTCAGGAGATTTACCTGCTGCCAGTGCGATCCTCCAGATCGACTGGACTTTTGCTCAGCACTCGAAGCTTTCGGACTTTCTGCTGGACATCCGCTTCCTAGCTAGTCCAGTTTTTCACCTGGTTCGTGACACCAGGACTTTCCACCTAGGGTTACCACCCCCTAGGACTTTTGCCTGAAGCCTTCGACCTGGCAAGACTTTTCGCATAGGGTTACCACCCCCTATGACCTAGGGTTACCACTCCCTAGGGTTTTCACCTTGCCTAATCGCAGCTAGGGCTTTTGCCTAAGTACACTTAGGATTTTCCTGCAATCTCAATGAACCTTGTTAGATAACACCACAGCTTAACTTTGAGCCCTTTGCCATAATCAAAACTCAGGTTCGATTATCTGGTGCTCACTGCACCAACAATCTCCCCCTTTTTGATTATGACAACCTTGGTTCAAAGTTAAGTAAAACAGTTAAGTAAAACATAACATTAAATAAAGGAATAAATAATAGAAGTTAACCATGAGCATCAATGCAATTTAAAGTTTATGCTCCCCCTTTCATTATCTTTAATTTCTTGATTTCTTAACTTTGACTTTTCTCTCCCCCTTTGACATAAATAAAAAAAGAATTAACAAAAGAGAGAAATAGTCTATTTAATTTTAAGCTCCCCCTAAAGGGTAGCATAGTTAAGTACTTAGTCTTAATTTATAAGGCTTTTGAACATAATAGTTTTGTCACGTATTTAGTCTTTAAAAGACTTAGCTTTTCAAAAAGAATTGTTTTGAAAAACACTTAGCTAAATTTGAAATGCTTAGCTATGTTTTCAGCTTAAAAATGATTGCGTTGAGAAAATATCTTGCCAAGTAGCTAAGTTTAGAAAATAATTTAACTGAGTTTAGTTGGCGAAAACTTAATTAAGTACTTAGCTTTGAAAACATTTAGCTTCTAGAGGAGTTATAATTTAAAAGTCAAGTCATAAATAATTAAAAAAATAACCTGAATTTTTGAAGATAAGGATCAAGTCAAAGATAATTTTTATTTTAAAAACCAAGTAAAAAAAATTTACTTTAATGAAAAACTAACTCGGAAAAACTAACTTTAAGACCAAATCAAAATCACTCCCCCTTAATTAATGTCTTAATAAATTCTTAGGGTCCTAGAGTCCAAGCATGAGAGGTTAAATAGATGTTAAGTTATTCAAATTGTTTTGATCAAGTATCAGAGCCCTAAAGTACAAGCATGCTCAATCTTACAATCTCCATTTCCTTCACCAACTGTTTAACCTTTAGCTACTTGCTTATTGCCTAATTTTCCATCTCACCCATTCTAGGTTTTCAGGCATGTGTAATTTATGAGTGAGTGTGAGATGGAGTTGACTCCACTTAAATTGATATTTAAAGTAAGTTAGAGTTTCAAAAGACTAAACATCATAATTTGAGAAGAATTAAAATTTTAATAATTTGAAATTTGATTATAATTTGAAAAACTATAATTTTGTAAATAGTGATTTTGAATATTTAAAATATTTTTTTTTCAAACAATTTTTAAGATGATTTCCTAATATTTTTCAAATATTTTAAAATAATTTTCAGATGAATTTTTAAAAGATTTTTCAAATAAGTTTGAAATTAAGTTTAAAAAGATTTTTAAAAGATTTTTCAAATAATTAAGTTTTAAAAGATTTTTAAATATTTTTTAAATGATTTTTAAAATTAAGTTTTAAATAATTTTATAAGAGATTTTTCAAATAATTTTTAAAAGATTTTTCAAATAATTTTGAAATTAAGTTTTAAAATATTTTTTAAATAATTTTTAAAAAGATTTTTCAAATATTTTTTTTTAAAAAAAAATTTAAAATAATTTTTCAAATAATTTTTTAAAGATTTTTTAAATAATTTTGAAATTAAGTTTTAAAAGATTTTAAAGTAATTTTCTAAAAGATTTTTCAAATAATTTTGAAATTAAGTTTTAAATAATTTTTAAAGTAATTTTTTAAATTAAGTTTTTAAAATTATTTTGAAATTTAGTTTAAAATAATTTTGAAATTAAGTTTTAAAAAGATTTTTAAAATGATTTTGAAATTAATTTTTTAAAATGATTTTTAAAATGATTTTGAAATTAAGTTTTTTTTAAAATGATTTTGAAATTTAGTTTAAAATAATTTTGAAATTAAGTTTTAAAAATATTTTTAAAATGATTTTGAAATTAAGTTTTTAAAATGATTTTGAAATTAAGTTTTTTAAAATGATTTTGAAATTTAGTTTAAAATAATTTTGAAATTAAGTTTTAAAAAGATTTTGAAATTAAGTTTTAAAAAGATTTTTAAATTAAGTTTTTAAAACGATTTTAAAATTTAGTTTTTAAAAGATTTTTAAAGTGATTTTGAAAAGATTTTGAAGGTAATTTTGAAATTGATTTTGAAAAGACTTTTTAAATAATTTTGAAATTGATTAATTGATTATAGAATTTGAATTAATTATAGTTATGAGTTTAATTTTGAATTTGAATTTTAAATTCCTTAGTCATCTTACCCGATCTAAATTTTCAATCAGGGAATCCTATAATTTTTGTGAGATGAATTGAGGTTCAATTTAAGGGTTTTGATTTAACTTTGTGTTAGATTCAGGTTTAGCTTTGGGTTTAACAAGTAAGCATTCTTTGGATAAAACTTTTGGGCTATGGTGAGTCACAAGGAACTCATTAAAGTAACCATGCCTTCGAGGTTTTCCAAATAGTCCTACCCATTGAACTTAATACTAAACCTTGGTCTAACTGGTTAGGATCTGTTTAAGGGTAGCTTCGGTCAGTTTCACTTGGCCAAATGCACCAGGTCGAAGCCATATCTTCCTAGACATGCGATGCCCAAGCTTCCCTAACGTACTATCATCCAAAAACTTCACCAGTACCGTGAGTCAAGTTAAACCTAGTCCATTTTTTTTTCTAACCTTAATTACCCAGCCGGGTAGTCTACTCTTGTTTACCCATTTCGGGTAGATTAAGTTCGGTTATCCAGTCGGGTAGTTTTAGTTAGGGGTGCTAGCTATTCTGGATCCTCCTTCTAATTTTTTATTTGATTTAAGTTGAATTTTGAATTAATTTTGAATTTTGAATTTTGAATTTTGAGTTTAAGTTTAAATTTTTTATTTAATTTTGAAATTTTAATTTAATTTTGAATTTAGAATTTTATTTAATTTTGAATTTTAATTTAATTTCAAATTTTGAATTTAGAATTTTGAATTTAATTTAGAATTTTTAATTTAATTTTGATTTTGAATTTTGAATTTTAATTTAATTTAGAATTTAGAATTTTAATTTAATTTCAAATTTTGAATTTAATTTTGAATTTTTAATTTAATTTTGAATTTAGAATTTAGAATTTTAATTTTGAATTTGAGTAATTTAATTTCGAATTAAGTTCATTTTATTAATATCATTTTTCTTTTTGCTCCCCCTGGATCATAGCCTCGATATAGTCTATCAAGGTAATAGACTTGATCCTTGGGGACCCAATATTGACCAAGTCCAACTTGATTGATCAAGTTGGACTTAGGTATCCATGCTTGGATTACCTTACTATTTGGTATGTTTATTAAGGATAAATAAGATTTATATTTTTTTTGGTTTTGTATCCTAGCCCAGTTCTATTATAAACGGCTCTTTGTGTCCCAAGAATTAAGTCAAGATTCTTGGAACCTAAAGAAAACCGTTCTAAAGTATTTTTTAAATTCTTGACCTGATTTTTCAGACCAGAGTTTTCTTCCTCAAGTTTTTGAACTTGAGTTGAATTTTCAGTCTGAACTCGGTCAGGTAATAATTTAGAGTTAGTCACTTCTTTAAGGACTACTATTTCCTTTAGAAGTGACTTGACCTTAAGGTTCGACTTAGCTAGTTTGCGCAACAAATAATTGACTAGATTATTTAGACGAGGGATACTTACAGCGGGATCTGGCTCTTCAGAATCGGATACGGATCCGTGGCTTCGCTCAGACTCGGCCTCCGACTCACTCTCGCTCTCGGATCCGTCAATCTGGTCCCTGGCCATCAGAGCAAGTAGGCTTGTCTGATCAAGTTCGTCGTCGTCGTCTTCCGAAGAAGATTCGTCCCACGTCGTCTTCAGGGCCTTCTTTCTTCTCTGCTTCTTAGCTTCCTTTTGATTTGGGCAGTTGGCCTTGATGTGACCCTTCTGGTTGCACCCGTAGCAGATAACTTCGAACTTACCTTTCGAACTTGGTTGAACCTCCTTGGTTTGTACCACCTTCTTTAGATCTTTCTTGTTGAAGCCCTTCTTCTTTTTGTAGAGCTTCTTTACGAGGTTCACGAGCTCAGTTGTTAGTTCGTCGCCTTCATTGTCTGAGTCGGGATCTTCTTCCGATTCAGGTTCAGTTCTTCGTCGTGCTCTCGGTTCGCGTGTTGGACTGGCACCTGCAATCAAAGCAACCCCCTTCTCGGTCGGCTGTGCATTAGTTTGATCATGTAATTCAAACTCACAGAATAATTCATCTAACTTTATTGAAGATAAATCCTTGGAGACTTTGTAAGCATCTACCATTGATGCTCACAATGTGCTCCTCGGAAACGAGTTTAGTGCGTACCTTATAACATCCCGATTCTCTATCTTTTGCCCGATTCTGTGGAGAGAGTTGAGGATGTCTTGAATTCTTGCGTGTAGTGAACTCGCCGTCTCACCTTCCTGCATTTTCAGATTATATAATTTATTAAGTAGTAAATCGCGTTTACTCACCTTTGTGTCGGAGGTTCCCTCGTGAAGTTCAATCAGCTTTTCCCAAAGCTCCTTTGCCGATGAGAATGGACCAACTCTGTTGAGCTCCTCTTTGGTCAATCCACACTGGAGGGTGCAGGTAGCTCTGGCGTTGGCTTCCACTTTCTTGATGAGAGAGGGTTCCCAATCTTCGTAAGGAGTGGGTTTGCCATCAGTGTCAGTCGGTAGTTGAAATCCAGTTCTGATGATCATCCACATCTCGAACTGGATCTTTAGAAACGTCTCCATCCGTCCCTTCCAGTACCCGAAATCTTCTCCAGAGAAGAGCGGGGGGCGGACAGTGCTGAAACCCTCTTGTTGGGCCATTGAGAGAATATGCTAAAAGGAATAGAAAAAAAATATGTCCCAAGACTACGTCTTGGATTAGCAGTGCGGGAGTAAAGACTTGAAAAGAGAACTAACTCGAGTGGTGTTGCACCAACCTCGAGCGAAATTGATACGAACAAATGAAAAAAAACTAGAATATAGTAATAGTACTAATTTCAGTTGACTCCGAAAAATTTAAAACATCGTGAAAAAATTGCGTGATTGGTTGTTGCACCAGATCAACGCTACCCCGCTCTGATACCAATTGTTGGATCGAGAAGCGCTAGAGGGGGGGTGAATAGCGCTCGCGGCTATTTTGTTTCTATTATCGGAATCGTAAAGGCGTAAGAGTTAAAGCAGCGGAATAAACAGAGAACAATCACACAGAAAGACGCAGGGGATTTTACTTTGTTCGAAGCCTAGATCGACTCCTACTCGAAGGCCCGTGATCCTTGATCGCTTTGCGTGGGCAACAACTATAAGCTCGATAAAAATGATTACAAGATGAAGTACAACAGCTAACAATAAACAATTGAATTATACTGACGACAGTGAGAAGAACTGAAGTTTCGGAGCTCCGGGTCGTCGGGTGGTTGTCACAGCAGTTCGGGATCATGTCGTTAGCAGCTGGTCGCAGAGAGATTACTTGGAATTGCTTATTATGAGCTGCTGGTCGAGATCCCTTATAAAGGGTGTTCAAGGCGCCTTTTACTGTTCACCAAGGCGCCTTGAATGAGCCGAGTCAGCCGCGGAGATAAGGGCTGAACTGGTTGAACCTTATCAGGTTCAAGGCGCCTTCAGCCTCTCCAAGGCGCTTTCATCAAGCTGTCCAAGGCGCCTTGGCTTCCTTCAAGGCGCCTCCAAGCTTGCTTCGCAGCCAGCTCAGGTTTTGCACCCGAGGTGCCTCCAAGCTCCATGGAGGCGCCTCGGTTCTGTTCATCCGAGGCCAATTTTGCACTTTGGTTCCTGCAAGATATGTTAAACACAAAAATACCCTGCAGCACAAAGTTAGCTCATAACACATAAGTCATAGTATAAGAGTGAAAGTTTGATAGTCTCCGGACTGTCCGAGTTTGACTTCGGGTTTCCAACCGGAAACCCTAGGTTGACCCGACGCCTATTGTTCCCTCTGCGGGGAACGCGTCCTCACCTACTCCACTCAGGAGATTTACCTGCTACCAGTGCGATCCTCCAGATCGACTGGACTTTTACTTAGCACTCGAAGCTTTCGGACTTTCTGCTGGACATCCGCTTCCCGGCTAGTCAGTCTTTCACCTGGTTCGTGACACCAGGACTTTCCACCTAGGGTTACCACCCCCTAGGACTTTTTCCTAAAGCCTTCGACCTGCCAAGACTTTCCGCATAGGGTTACCACCCCCTAGGATTTTCACCTTGCCTAACCGCAGCTAGGGTTTTTGCCTAAGTACACTTAGGACTTTCCTGCAATCTCAATGAACCTTATTAGATAACACCACGGCTTAACTTTGAGCCCTTTGCCATAATCAAAACTCAAGTTCGATTATCTGGTGCTCACTGCACCAACATAGTCTGAGCAATTAACGAGTGTAAGAGGCTTCTCCACCTTCACCGAAGGAGATTTTTAGAGTTTTCATTATCCTTGGATTAACAACCACCTAGATTATAACCAAGTAAATCCTGCGCCCCTTCCTTCATTTTCTTGTTATTTATTTTAATTATACTATTGCTATTAATCTAAGTTGAACGGTCGAGAAAGGTGTTTTTTTTCTTTTTGACAGATAAACTCAACCCCCTCTTGTCGGCCCTAACTGGTCCAATAAGTAGTATCAGAGCCAGACCACCTTAGAAGGACTAATCGTCGACTGAAGCAATGAGATGATGGCCGGTGCAAGCATCCACCCACCAAAATTTGAGGGAGACTTCGCGCAATGGAAACGCTAGATGGAGATATTCTTTAAAACAAATTTTAAGATTCTGTTAATTATAAAATATAGCTTTGTAGTTCTGAAAGACAAAGAAAAATACCAGTGGAGTAAGAAAGAGCAAGCTGATTTTGTGGCGAATGGTAAAGCAGAATTCCATCTGCTCAACGTCCTTCCGTACTAGGAAGTCAATCTAATCGACATCTACGACTCCATCAAAGAGCTCTGGGAGAAGTTCCTAGAACTCTATGAAGGCACTTCGGAATCAAAGTTAGCAAGGCGAGATATCCTCTGAACCCAGCTAACAAACCTGCGAATGAACAATGGAGAAAATGTAGTGCAACTCCAAGCACGAATCAAAGAAATCATCACTCAGCTCAACAATCTCGGAGAATCAGTAACGAACCGAGATTCAATCTGGTATGCGCTCAACGCCTTCCCAAGAACTCCAGAATGGTCATCCTTAGTAGATGCATACTACATCTCTAAGGATTTCGACGTAAGTACACTAGAGAATTTGTTTTCCACTTTTGAACTTCATGAAACTCGATGTGTAGATTCTAAAGAAATCAAAAAGTCAAACAACAATCTTTTCTTGAGAGCCAAGAAGAAAAGTCCTAACTCCGAAGCGTCGATCGACGAAGATGAAGCAGTGCTACTAGTAAGAAATTTTAATAAATTTATTAAATCTAATAAATTTAAATCGCAGACGAGAAAGCATTATCGAAACAAAAGGATGGTCCGATGTTACAATTGTAATGAAGAAGGGCACATTAAGAATGACTGCATAAAACTGAAGAACAAAGACAAGGAAAAGAATAAGAAGACAACTCGGCCCAAACATAATCTAAAAGCCACATGGGATGAATCGTCATCCTCCGACTCTGAAATCGAAACCTACACTAGACTATCCCTAATAGCAGACCATCAAAAGGAAGATGAAACTAGCTCAGAGATGAGCATCGACAAAGAGAGAGGATCATCAGAGGAAAGCTACGATGAAGGGGGAGTATCAGAAGTTAAGGTAAGTGAGGTACGTGCTCTTTCACCTGAACAATCTTTTCAGTTCATTAAAGTTCTTTCTAAGGATTTAGTAAAAATAGAAAAAGAAAACAATGATTTGAAAAAAACAATTAGCAAAAGCATAACCATTAGATTTGTTTGATAATTTAAAAATAGAAAATGATAAACTGAAAACAGAAATAGAATACATGAAAAATCGTGCATGCTTAAAAAAATCAAAATATTAGGAGATATAATAATTTGAATTGATATATCAGACATCACCAGAGATAAATTAGGAATATTCCTAAAAATTATGTACCTCCAAAATTTCTGATTAATCCAGTAGGTAGGAACTTATATTGAGTTCCAAGATCATAACTAGACTAAAATTCTTTTAATTATAAAAGAGTTAATTTGAATATTAATTTCTTTAAAAGGCTTTGTCTAAGAAAGTGATTGTTGCTCCAATATTTAAGAAGGCCTAGTATCTTACCACAACCTGGAAGTCAATTATCGAAATAAATATTTAATTAACTAACTGTTAAAATGATTTACTCTGTTAATAAAGTTAGATTTTTTTTAAAATATTTTTTCGTTATTTTTTTAAAATATATATATAAAATATGACTTTATGGAAATTTTTAACCATTTTGTTTGCTATTTTATTAAGTACCTCTCAAAATTAACTTTAAATTATTCTAACTTCTTATGTTATTTTTTGATGTGATCAAAAAGGGAAGAATAGACACAAGTTGGAGATTTTAAAATTTTTTGAATTTTGTAAACTTTTAAATTTTACAACATTATACTTAATGTTCATAAAATGTTTTATTGCATCATTTTTACCCTAACTTGAATCTGGGTTGATGCACATCAAAAAGGAAGAGATTATTGGAATCTCATCGTAGTTTTGATGTAATCAACCAAGTTAAGTTAGGTCCTATTGTGTTTGACCCTTGTGTCTAAGTGTGCAGGAGCTTAGGAACACAAGAAGTCAAACGAAAGATGTAACTAGCAAGAAGAATGACATGGGAAGGGAGCCGACGGGCTCGGTGTATCTGAGGGGTGAAGTGTTGTGGAAGAGTGCACCGGTGGACAAGAAGGACGTGCTCGATGTTCCGAGGGACGAGAAGCCGGAGCGGAAGCCTGCTCGAGGAGAAGGCCAAAAAATGGGTTTAAGTGAGCCCTATTTCGGATGGTCGCGATCACCCAGGCGATCGGAACAGTAGAAAAGTGAAAGAAGGATGGAATTGCTACTGGAGGTGCCTTCAAAGTGAATTGAAGGTGCCCCCGCACCTTCACTGTGGAAGGCGCCTTCGATGAACAGTACGAAGGCGCCTTCCAGCCCTATGGAAGGCACTTTCAACTAAGCTAATTTTAACCATTGCCAAAGGATAAAACTTTATCCTTTGGCGCCTCACTGGAGGCGCCTTCCAGCCCTATGAAAGGCGCATTCAAGCCACGGATAAGATTTTTTAGGGGCTATAAAAAGACACCTGGACCTAGGAAATAGATAACAACTCTTGTATTCTTTTCCTAGCAATAGTCTGAGTAATTAACGAGTGTAAGAGGCTTCTCCTCCTTCACCGAAGGAAATTTTTAGAGTTTTCATTGTCCTTGGATTAACTGTTGGAATGTATACTAAAATCCTAGCTTTTTGTATAAACATTTACTTAGAAATAAGAATCATATTGGTCAATATCTACATTTATATGTTAAATGTAGTTGTTTAATTAATTTATATTGTATATAACATGGTGTGTGGTGTCACACATAGAAGATTATGTTATCGATTCTTTATGAATTATAAATAGTAGCTCACGACTAAGATGGAAAGGAACAAACCGTTGGAATAGTCGTAGTGTAATTAAGTATTAGTTTATCTTGACTAATAAATTACACTAGTACACTCTAAGTGTATTGAGTAGGACCATTTAAGATAAGTTTTTTTTATACTGACTTAATAAAAGAATAATACCTTAGTTATTATAGAAGTATGTGCTCTTAATCCTAATATAATAACAAGCACATATATTTAATATTTATTTCTTTGACTTATCAAAGGGTGAGATTTAGATCGATAAATCAATAGGCCCGATAAGTTGGAAAATGATATTACTTATAGTGTGTGTTGTTAATTATAGAAGGAAATTGTGTCCTAGTAATCTAGGTTGATAATGCCCCCAAGAGGAGCTCGTAAGGATTATCATGTTAAACCCTGCAGGTGGACTTAGCCCGACACGACAATAAGGTTGAGTGGTACTACTCTTGGACTAAGAAATTAATTAAAGTCAGTTGTCAGTAACTCATTTAATTAGTGGACATTCGACATCTTAAACACAGGGAGATTAACACACTCATAATAAGAAGGAGCCCAAAACATAATTTGGGATTGGTGCGGTAGTTCAATAATAATTCTTTAGTGGTATGAATTATTATTGATGAAATTAAGTTGGGTGTTCGGGGCGAACACGGGAAGCTTAATTTCATTGGGAGACCAAAACCAATTTCTCCTCTCGGTCCCTATCATAGCCTCTTATTTATAAAGTATTATACCCACCTTTATACCCATCCTAAGGTGGTCGGCTAAGCCTTGCTTGGAGCCCAAGTAATGGGTCGGCCAAGTTAATCCTTGGATGAACCAAGTGGTGGCCGGCCCTAGCTTGAGTCCAAGCTTAGGTGGCCGACCACAATAAAATTAAAAGGATTTTATTTTTTAAAATTTTTCTTATGTGGATTCCATGGTTTTAAAAGAGAACTTAAAATTTAAATATTTCTTTTTATAGCTTTCTACAAAAGATTAAGAAAAGATTTGATATCTTTCCTTATTTGTAGATTGTAAGGAAGATTTTAATTTTGATAAAAAATTTCTTTTTGTAACCATGTTCATGATTTAAAAAGAGAGTTTAAAATTAAATATTTCCTTTTATAAGTTTCTACAAAAGATTAAGAAAAGATTTGATATCTTTCCTTATTTGTAGATTGTAAGGAGATTTTAATTTTAAAGATAACTTTCCTTTTTGGAAAGCATCCACATGTTTTAATAGAGAAATTGTAATGTATATATTTCCTTTTATAACCAACCATGAAGGGATAAATTATTAGAGAAATTTTATTTTTAAAATTTCCGGAAACAAATAAAGAAGTTTTAATTTTGTTTAAAACTTGTCTATTGTGGAAGCTCTTAAGGTGGCCGGCCATATGCTTTAAGAAAAGGAATTTGGTTTTAATTAATTAATTTTTTTTTTCATGGCAAAGGAATTAAGGAAGTTTTTATTTAAATCTCCTTATTTGTCAAGACCAAGGATTATAAAAGAGAGGGTAGAGGAGCCTTCATGGGTGCTAACGCTATTCTATTTTCCTCCCTCTCTTCCTTGGTGGTGGTCGGCCCTAGAGCTTCTTCTTCTCCTCTTCTCTTCTTCTTTAGTGGCCGGTTTCATCCCTCTCTTGGAGCTCTTGTTGGTGGTCGGTTCTAGCTAGGAGAAGAAGGAGAGAAAGGAGGCTTTGTTTCTTGCATCCCTTGGAGCTTGGTGGTGGTGGTCGAACCTCTACATCCTTGGAGGAGTCTTGGTGGCCGAAACTTGGTGAGGGAGAAGAAGGGCTTGGGTGGTTCTCATCTCGGTAGATCGTTGCCCACACAACGTCCGAGATAAGAAGAGGAATACGGTAGAAGATCAAGAGGTCGTTGTATACAAAGAAAGGTATAACTAATAATTATTTTCTACATCATGCTAGTTTTTCTTTGTATGAATTCCAAACACAAGAGACATATGATTCTAGATTTTTGGATTAGATATTTGAGTTTGTGTTTTTTTTGTTGATTTTTGAATTTGTGATTCGATTGTTCTTTTTGATTAAACCTAATGTTATTTTAGGAAATTAAATATTGAATTTCGTTAAGAGACTTTGTCGAGGCAGTTGTGGATGATCCCATACCTAAGAAGGTCATGTGCCTCGCCATGTTTGACCTGGGAGCTAATTTTCGAAATAAATATTTAATTGAATTTGTAACATAGGTAGATTTGGATCAATAGTGTTAAGTTCCGCTTGCGATCCAAGTCTAAACCATTAAGAACAAATAAGTTAAATTTAGAATCAATAATGTTAAATTCCGTTTGCGATTTCGAATTTAATTTCTAAAGAACACAATAGGTTGTTAGGATAGGTTCGACACTTGTACAAAATTTTTATACAGTGGAATCGGTACGATCTTCCTAGGACCAACCAACATTAACAACCACTTAGGTTGTTATCAAGTAAACCCCGCGCCTCTTTCTTCATTTTCTTGTTATTTATTTTAATTATACTATTGCTGCTAATCTAAGTTGAACGATCGAGAAAGGTGTTTATTTTTATTTTTGACAGATAAACTCAACCCCCTCTTGTCAGCCCTAACTAGTCCAACAAGTGGTATCAGAGCCAGACCGCCTCAAAAGGACTAACTGCCGTGAAGCAACGAGACGATGGTCGGTGCAAGCATCACCCACCAAAATTTGAGGAAGACTTCGCATAATGGAAACGTCGGATGGAGGTATTCTTTAAAATAGATTTTATGATTCTGTTAATTATGAAATATGATTTTGTAGTTCTGAAAGACAAAGAAGAATATCAGTGAACGAAGAAAGAGCAAGCTGATTTCATGGAGAATGGTAAAACATAATTCCATCTGCTCAGAGTCATTCCGCACCAGGAAGTCAATCGAATCGGCAGCTACAAATTCGTTAAAGAGCTCTGGGAGAAGTTCCTAGAACTCCATGAAGGCACTTCGGAAGCAAAGTTAGCAAGGTGAGGTGTCCTCTAAACCCAGCTAACAAACCTGCGGATGAACAATGGAGAAAAGGTAGCGCAACTCCAAGCATGAATCAAAGAACTCATTACTCAGCTCAACAATCTCGAAGAATCAGTAACGAATCAAGATTCAATCCAGTATGCACTCAACACCTTCCCAAGAACTCCAAAATGATCATCCTTAGTAGATGCATAATACATCTCTAAGGATTTCGAGGTAAGTACACTAGAGAATTTGTTTTCCACTTTTAAACTTCACGAAATTCGATGTGCAGATTCTAAAGAAATCGAAAAGTCAAACAACAATCTTGCCTTGAGAGCCAAGAAGGAAAGTCGTGACTCCGAAGTGTCGATCGACGAAGATGAAGCGACGCTACTAGTAAGAAAATTTAATAAATTTATTAAATCTAATAAATTTAAATCGCATACAAGAAAGCATTATCGAAACAAAAGGTCGATTCAATACTACAACTGCAATGAAGAAGGGCACATCAAAGATGACTGCCCAAAACTGAAGAACAAAGACAAGGAAAAGAATAAGAAGTCATCTTGACCCAAACATAACTAAAAGCCACATGGGATGAATCGTTGTCCTTCGACTCTGAAATTGAAGCCTACACCGGACTAGCCCTAATAGCAGACCATCAAAAGGAAGACGAAACCAGTTCAGAGAGAGCATCGACTAAGGGGGAGGATTATCAGAGGAAAGCTGTGATGAAGGGGGAGCATTAGAACTTAAGGTAAGTGAGGTACGCGCTCTTTCACCCAAACAATATTTTCAGTTCATTAAAGTTCTTTCTAAAGTTTTAGTAAAACTAGAAAAATAAAATAATGATTTGAAAAGATGATTAGCAAAAGTATGCCCATTAGATTTGTTTGATAATTTAAAAATAGAAAATGATAAACTGAAAACAAAAATAAAATACATGAAAAACTGTGCATGCTTAAAAAAATCAAAATATTAGGAGATATAATAATTTGAACTGACATATCAGACATCACCAGAGATAAATTAGGAATATTCCTAAAAATTGTGTACCTCTAAAATTTCTGATTAATCCAGTAGGTAAGAACTTATATTGAGTTCCAAGATTATACCTAGACTAAAATTCTTTTAATTATAAAAGAGTTAAATTGAATATTAATTTCTTTAAAAGGTTTTGTCTAAGAAAGTGGTTGTTGCTTCAATATCCAAGAAGGTTTAGTGTCTCACCACAGCTTGGAAGTCAATTATCAAAATAAATATTTAATTAACTAACTGTTAAAATGATTTACTCTGTAAACAAAGTTAGATTTGTTCTCAAAATATTTTTTAGTTATTTTTTTAAAATACAAATTATGACATTATGAAAATTTTTAATCATTCTGTTTACTATTTTATTAAGTTCCCCTTAAAATTAACTTCAAAATATTCTAACTTCTTATGTTATTTTTTGATGTGATCCAAGGGGGAGGAATAGGTACAAGTTGGAGATTTTAGGAGGAGATTTTAAATTTTTTTGAATTTTGTAAACTTTTAAATTTTGCAACATTATACTTAATGTTCCTAAAATGTTATTATTGTAATTTCTTTACAATACTTTTATTGCATTGTTTTTACCCTAACTTGAACCTGGGTTGATGCACATCAAAAAGGGAGAGTTTATTGGAACTCTGTGGTACTTTTGATGTGATCAACCGGGTTAAATTAGGTCCTATTGTGTTTGACCATTGTGTCTAAGTGTGCAGGAGCTTAGGAACACAAAAAGCCGAGTGGAAGATGCAGTTAGCAAGAAGGATGACACAAGAAGGGAGCCGACGGGTTCAGTGCATCCGAGGCACAAAGTGTTACGGAAGAGTACATCGGTGGACGAGAAGGATATGTGTGATGTTTCGAGGGACGAGAAGCTAGAGCGGAAGCTTGCTCGAGGAGAAGGCCGAAAAATGAGTATGGGTGAGTCCTATTTCGGATGATCGCGATCACCCAGGCGATCGGAACAACAGAAGAGCGAAAGGAGGCTAGAATTGCTACTGGAGACGCCTTCAAAGTGAATTGAAGGCACCCCTGCACCTTCACTGTGGAAGGCGCCTTCGATGAACAGTACGAAGGCGCCTTCCAGCCTGTAACGACCCGCCTTCTACTGACTAGGCTGTGAGGCCGATCGCTACATTATGCTGTGCTAAATTACTATTGCAGAAATCTGGATTGATTAAAATTTTACTAAACTGATTACTGTAAAATCTGAACTTAATATTCTAGGTGTACCTAGGAGTTGTACAAATGCTAGGGAAGATAATCTATGCCTCTCGGATGTCCTGCTAGCTGTAATCAGGCATTTTCAATCGATCCATGAATCGATTGGGCTGTCGGATCGATCCGGTGATCGATCCAGCTTGATACCGGCACAGAGAAAAGCTCTGGATCGGTCGGCTGACCGATCCATAAATACATTTGCTTCTGTATGCGGCTGGATCGGTCTACCGACCGATCCAGGAGTACACTGATCGGTCGGTAGACCGATCCAGTGGCTCACTGATCGGTCGGCTGACCGATCAATGAGCTTTGTACTTCTCTGTTCGCATCTGGATCGGTCGGCTGACCGATCCATAACAGACGCTAACTCTCTGTTCACGACTGGATCGGTCAGCTAACCGATCCAGTGGCACAACCCAACTCTGATCGATCTGTAGATCGATCTGGGTTTCTGATTTCGAACCAGAACCCCTTATTTCAGCACTATTTCGTGCTTCAATCACATTACATGTTTTAAGATGGCTAGGAAACACTCTAACAACCACAACTAACATTCTAACATCATAAAGAACAATGTTCTAAGCATAATAGAGTGCATGGTTAACTAATTCATGGCGATCAACATACTAAAGTGCAAATTGCTAAAATACTAAAAAGTACTAATGTTTAAACAAAGCTTTCTAGAGTTCCCTAAGATCTTCTTTCCAAGTTCCTGCCCACACACATCTTCGTAGCATTGTCCTCCAGCCTCCGCTAGTCCATCTTTCCTTTACCTTTATCTGCAGTATAAGGAAAAGAAAGTATCTATAAGCTTTCGCTTAGTAAGAAACCATCTACCTCACTAAAACGTGCATTCGATGCAATATGCTTTTAAAACATGTTGTTTGAAAGTGCACTGATTAGACTGAAACATGGCATGTTATCATACATAGAAACCAAAGCTAGTCATGGCATACTATCATCTAAACATGTATAATAAAAGCTGAACATGAACACTAAAGCATAGCATACAAAGCTAACCATAATTATCATGTGTAACAACAAGGAAAACTGAGCTGAACATGAATTAAACTAGTCTGGAACTGAATTCAAACTCAACTAACATAACTGATCTTTGTGAGTTTTGAAAAACTATAATATAATAGATTAAAATACATAATCATACTGCTAATGGGCCCGGCAACTGTACATGCTATGCGCGCATCCTCAACTAAACCCGGGGTTGCAAATCCCGAATTTAGCAAGGTTTACTAGGTTATCTAAACCTAGGGACCGACTATGGGAGCCCAGCCCAATGGATATCTAATCCTGTACAGTGCCACTACTGAAAATAAAATACTGAATCATAGCTAATTAATTTACCTTGCTTCTACTAGGTTATCTGAACCTAGAGGCGACTGTGGGTGCCCACCCATTGGACCGTAGTCCCATATATGTTGTGGCAAGGCTAACTAAACTATTTAAATGCTTCTATTGCATTTACTGAGCTATTAAAATGCCTAAGTTGCATTTTTCTGTGCTAAATAATTTAATCGAACACTTAGTATGCACTAATTCGCATCCTTGTGCCGAAAGCCTACATATTACTAAACTAAAACATGGAATTCACACGGAAGCTACTTATACTGCAGGTGAGGGGTTTCTTACCTCCTGTTCGTAATTTCTTACGATTATAATCGCTAGGTTTCACGGAGGAGAGATCTCTTCAACGATCTTCTCGCGTCTATGCGTTCCTCTCGCGGAGGGGAGCGTCCTCGTGCCTTTGATGTTGCCGGGAGGTGCTCCTAGGGCCCTTGGCTTGGTGCGCCGAGAGAAGGAGGAGGAAAGGAGAGGGGCGGCGTGAGGCTAGGGTAAGGAGAAGAGAATCACGATTAACAAAAATAAAACCCTCACTTAATAATTTCTTATTTATATTAAGTGGTAATTCCGGCCCAACTTGAATATAAATTTAATTGTTTCCCTTTCCTTTCAGCACGGCCCTGCTGGGTTCAACTGGTTACTAGAATTATCCGTAAACCATAGGTCTCGGGTTCAATTCCCGCTTAGGCCGTTTTCGTTTTCTATTTGTTTTTGCTACTTCCGCTGCTCTAAAAATTCTGTAAAAATATCCTAAGATTCCAGAAAAATCATAGAATATTTCTAAAATAGTTTTGAGAATTTTCGGGCATTACAATCCCCCATACCTTATCAAAAGTTTGTCCTCGAACTTAGAATAATTCTGAGTACTTCTGTCTCATGCTGGCTTCTGTCTCCCATGTTGCCTCTTCTGCTGTGTGACTGTGCCAAATGACTTTGACTAATGGTACTTCCTTATTCCGCAATTTCTTAATTGCTCGGTCTATTATCTGAATAGGCCGACTGTCATAGCTGAGGTCTTCGCGGATCTGTACCGACTGGGGCTCAATCACCTGGGTGGCATCTGGGATATGCTTCTTCAGCATAGAGACATGAAATACATTGTGGACAGTTGCCATTTCCTGGGGTAGCTCTAGCTCATATGCTACCTTGCCCACTCTTCTGCTGATAAGGTATGGTCCCACATATCGGGGACTTAGCTTGCCCTTCTTCCCAAAACGCATTACTCCCTTCATGGGAGCTACTCTAAGGAACACTGAATCCCCAACTGAAAACTCTAAAGGTCTGCGCCGTGTATCAGCATAGCTTTTCTGGCGGCTCTGAGCTGTCTCTATCCTCTGGCGGATCTGCTGTATAGCTGCTGTGGTATCTGCCACTAGATCTTTCTGAAGTTCTAGTTCTTTCTGTTCACCACTTTCATACCAGCAGATTGGAGATCTACACCTCCGCCCATAGAGAGCCTCGTAGGGTGCCATGCCGATAGTGGCCTAATAGCTATTGTTGTATGTAAATTCTGCTAAACACAGATATTTGCACCAACTTCCCTTGAAGTCTAGGGCACATGCTCGGAGCATATCCTCGAGTACCTGATTTACTCGCTGTCCATCTGTCTGAGGATGGAAGGCTGTGCTAAACTTTAACTTCGTGCCCAAAGCTGACTGTACACACTCCCAGAAGTGTGATGTGAATCTGCTGTCTCTGTCTGAAATAATGGTTCGTGGGACTCCATGTAATCTAACGATCTCCTTGAGATACAACTGAGCTAGCTGTTCCATGGAGTAGGATATCCTGATAGCTAAGAAGTGGGCTGATTTAGTCAATCTGTCGACTATTACCCAGATGGTATCAAAACCATTCGTGGTTCTGGGTAATCCCACTATAAAATCCATAGAAATGTCTTCCCACTTCCATTCTGGTATCTGTATGGGCTGCAAAACTCCTCCTGGTCTCTGATGTTCTGCCTTAACCCTCTGACAGGTTAGGCAGGTGCTGACATATCGAGCGATGTCTCTCTTCATCCCAGGCCACCAAAAACGTTTCTTCATGTCCTGGTACATTTTGGTGGAGCCAGGATGCATCGCATAGGGAGTCTTGTGAGCCTCGTCTAGGATTTTCCTCTGTAGTTCCTCCTGATCCGGAACACATAGTCTGTCACCAAAATACAACACCCCGCTATCTGATATTCTGAACTCTCCACCTTCTGATTCTCTGAATTTCAGGATCCTGCTCCTGAGCTGTCTGGATGTCACCGAGCAAGGTAGACTCTAATGTCATAGTAGAGAGTTGTCCGACTATGAGCTCGAGACCGAAATCTGAGATCTCCTTCTGTAGGGGCGGTGACATGGCTGCTAGAGATAATAGGGTAGCGCTGGACTTCCTGCTGAGGGCGTCTGCTACCCTATTCACTTTTCCTGGGTGGTAGAGGATATCTATGTCGTAGTCTTTGACCAGTTCTAGCCATCTGCGCTGTCGCATATTCAGATCCTTCTGAGTGAAGAAGTACTTCAGACTCTGATGATCTGTATACACTCTGCACTGAGCTCCATACAAGTAATGTCTCCAAATCTTGAGAGCGAACACCACTGCTGCAAGCTCAAGGTCATGAGTAGGATAGTTCTTCTCATAATCCTTAAGTTGTCTGGAGGCATAGGCGATCACCTTGCCATCTTGCATCAGCACTGCTCCTAGTCCCAACTTCGAGGCATCACTATATATGTCAAAGCTATCTGCGTTCTCTGGTAGAGTCAGAATAGGTGCACTGGTCAATCTCCTTTTCAGCTCGCTGAAACTGTTCTCACAGTCCTCTGTCCACTGAAATTTTCTGTTCTTTCTGGTAAGAGCTGTCAGTGGGGAGGCTATCCTGGAGAAGTCCTCTACGAATTTCCTGTAGTAACTTGCTAATCCCAGAAAGCTTCTGATCTCACTGGCGTTCTTGGGTCTTTTCCAGTTGCTCACAGCTTCTATCTTACTGGGGTCTACCATGATACCATCCTTTGAGATGATGTGACCCAGGAAGGACACATGATCTAGCCAAAATTCACATTTGGTGAACTTGGCGTACAGCTGATTCTGCTGAAAGGTCTGCAATACTGTTTTCAGGTGCTCTACGTGTTCTTCCTGAGTTCTTGAATAGATAAGAATGTCATCGATGAACACGATAATGAACTTATCTAAGTATTCTCTGAATACCCTGTTCATAAGATCCATGAAAGTAGCTGGAGCATTTGTCACGCCAAAGGGCATGACTACGAACTTGTAATGTCCGTATCTAGTCCTGAATGCTGTCTTGGGTATGTCCCCTTCTTTAACCTTCACTTGATGATAACCTGATCTGAGGTCTATTTTAGAGAACACTACTGCTCCCTTTAGCTGATCAAACAGGTCATCTATTCTGGGAAGAGGATACCTGTTCTTGATTGTGACTGGTAGTCTATACACAGGCGCATGCTCCCGTCTTTCTTCTTCACGAACAATACAGGTGCTCCCCATAGTGAGTGACTAGGACGGATGAAGCCCTTGTCAAGCAGCTCCTATAGTTGCTCATGAAGTTCCTTCAATTCTGCTGGAGTCATGCGGTAAGGTGCTTTGGAGATAGGATTTGTACCGGAAATGAGCTCTATCTCAAATTCGATCTCCCTGTCTGGTGCTAGGCCTGGTAACTCTTCAGGGAAGACTGCTGGGTAGTCACATACGACTCGGACCTCTGCTAGCTGTTGGTCCTTGTTCTGACTGGTGCTGACTACGTGTGCTAAGAACCCCGTACATCCTGAATCCATCAACCTCTGTGCCTTCATAACTGAGAGAAACTTCTTGGCCTTTCTCCTGGGTTCTCCGACGAATTCGAACTGTGCTTCCGCTTCAGGTTGGAATATGACTTTCTGTTTACGACACTCGATGGAGGCACCGTATTTGATCAAGAAGTCCATCCTGAAGATGACGTCGTAGTCGGTCGTATTAATCACTATCAGATCGCAAAAGAGCTCTCTGTCTGCTATAGTGACCGGCACTGCTCTGAGCCAGTGCGTAGACGCCATGATTTCTCTTGAGGGTAACGTCGTAAGGAACTGGCTACTGAGTACCTGATGTGCTCAGATTATATACTCTTTTATGCATGTTTTTACGCACATTTACATACTTTGAGCATGCTTGATCTATGCATTTTTATACTTCCAGCTTTCCTTTTAGCATATTTACTCTTTTGGTTCGGAGATCTGCTTTTTGTGCATTTTCTGTACACATGAGTCAAAATTGGTGAAGATTATGCGTCCTCGGACAAGCTTGGAAGGAATTGAAGGGAGAGAGCATCAGGCCGTGTACCACACACGGCCGTGTAGTTTTAACAGGAAGGGAAGAGGACATGGCCGTGTGAATCTCACACGGTCGTGTCTTGATTTGAAGAAATTAGAGCAGATGCCTTACATGGCCGTGTAGATCTACATGGCCGTGTGAGTTTTCCAGAGGCCAAGCAGGTGGTGGCCGTGTGCACCACACGACCGTGTAGCATTTTCAGAGAACAGAAGGGTCCTGGCCGTGTGGAGTCACACGGCCGTGCAGCTTTGGCAGAGAAGGAACTGGACATGGCCGTGTGAATCTCACACGGCCGTGTCATGGGGTCGTGTGGCGCCCGATTTCCTCCTCTATTTAAACCCTCCTTCATGAATTGAAAGGGGATCTCTCCCCCTTTGGGAGAAGGCAAGATTTGGAGGTATCCTCCCATTCTTGGGAGGATTTCTGGGCGATTCGAGGGGAGTTCTTGACGATTTCGACTCCGGAGCGAGGATTGGATTCGAAGACGAGGCTTCTTCGTAGATAAGTTTTCTCTTTCCCCCTTTTCTTAGTTTCTTGGATTGGGGATTTAAGAAATGCTTATAATCTTTATTTCTTCGGGTATTCTTCCTCGATTCATGGAGTAGATCTTGTATTCTAGGATTAAGGGAGTATTTGTATGATGGATTGATGTAATCTCTTATGGATTTGCCAATTTCTTGTTTCAATGACATTGTCTTGCTTGTATCAATTAGATCTTGAATGATTAATGATGATTTGTGCTTAATTCTCATTCTTGATTGATTGTTTGGATTTCTTGTGGACTTTGTAAAGATAAACTCTCACTCGATCATCCGAGGGATCCACGTGACAGGTGCAAGCCCGTGTAAGGACGTTTGAGAGATAATCTTGAAGAGGAAATAGGAATATTCAAGAGAGTAGGATGGATCTTATGATTAGTTTCTTGTATCTTGATAGATTAATAAGTTGTGGGCTTCTATGTTGATATCCGAGGAAGGCATAGTAATAGGTGCGCTTCTGTGTAAGGACAACGTAGGTTCACGTCTAATTGATCATATTTAGATACATTTCTCAGTCCTTAGCCGATTATCTATTGCAAGAGAGAACCGACAACTTTCTACTAGTGTTTGGCAATTGAGGGATAAGAATTGGTGAACCATTTACATTCAAGAAATCTTACAAAGAAACCGAAACTCCTAGAATCTCCCTTTATCATAACCCAAAACACTAAACTCTTGTTTGTTGATCTTTAATATTAGATTTGTTTACCTTCACTTTGCATTTTAAACAATTGGATAGTTGTTTAGCTAATTCGTATTGAGACATTTCTAGTGCTTATTCCAGTCCCTGTGGATACGATAACCTTTTATATTACTTGCGACATTTCCGTACACTTGCGGAGCGTAACAAGTTTTTGGCGCCGTTGCTAGGGACTGCGCTATAACATTAGGAATTATCAATTGAGTTAGACTAAACATAACATTTGTTTTCCTTTCATATTGCATAGTTGTAACTAATCATTAGATTTCTGTTTTTACTTTCTTGTATAACTTTTACTTCTTGTTAATTCTTTTTGTACAAATTCAATTCTGCATTTTTTATTCTTTTATTTTTCTTTTTCTGTTGAATTGTCATTTGCTATCTTGTTCTTGTGTATGCGAGGATCTAACTTTGCAGGGGAATTCTTTCCTTTTGACCCTGAGATTGACAGAACTTTCCATAAAGAAGAATTCTGCAAAGGCAAATAGAAGAACAAGAATATCTAAACATGGTGTGCAAGTCACTAGGAGATTATGGAGCTCCGAAGTCTGCAAAACAAATGGGAGCAATTGTTTACCCTAACATACAAGAAAGAAATTTTATACTCAAACCATCTTTTGTTTCCATGGTTCAGAAAACTCAGTTTGGAGGATTGGAGATTGAGAACCCTTATTCCCATTTGATGGAGTTTTATAGATATTGTTATACTTTGAAATATGAAGAAGTTTCATCTAATATTGTTCAGCTGCTTGCTTTTCTTTTTAGTCTGAAGGATGCTGCAAAAAGATGGTATAATTCTCTAAAGTCTCAAAGTATCAAAACATGGGATGAGTTAGAGCAAAAATTCCTTGACCAATATTTCCCTCCAAGGAAAACTACTTATTTGAGAAGTCAAATTTTAAATTTTAAGCAATTGGATGGAGAAAAATTATACCAAGCCTGGGAAAGATATTCTTCTCTTCTGCAGTTATGTCCACATCATGGAATTGAGAAATGGTTAATTATGCATTTGTTCTATGTTGGGCTTTCTTTCTCAAATAAGAATCAACTGGATTTAGCATCTGGAGGATCATTTTTGAAAAAAAGTCTAGAAGAAACTTTTGAGATAGTTGGCAGAATTACGCAAAATTCCAATGATTGGGCAGGGCAAGATAGCTTATTCTTAACAATGGATATCATTAGAGAAAAGGATGATGTTGAAAAAGGGCTTATCTTGAATCAAAATGATTTCCAAACATTATTTCCTTAGTGCTGTGAATCATTATCAAAAATGTTTGGTGAAAAAGCATTTTCAACAGAAAAGGGGGTATGTCTTGGTGATCATAAGGAGGATGATATGTCTTTAGATAATGAAGAGTTTTTTGAAGAAAGCTTGGCTATGGAGGAGACTATGTTGATAGAACAAGAGCCAGTTTTACCAGAAATAGTACCACCTCAACTTGAACTTAAACCATTACCACCAAATCTTAAGTATGAATTTCTTGGGCCGAATTCTACTTATCCAGTTATAATTAATGCTCAGTTAAATGAGTTTGAAACAAAGAGACTGTTGGATGAGTTAAGGTTGCATAGAAAGGCCATTAGATATACAATTGATGATATAAAAGGGATTAGTCCATCTCTCTGTATGCATAGAATTTTACTTGAAGAGGGGTACAAGAACTCAATTGAGCATCAAAGGAGACTAAATCCAAATTTAAAAGAGGTAGTAAAGAAGGAAGTGATTAAACTTCTTGATGCAGGGATTATTTACCCAATTTCGGATAGTGAATGGGTGAGTCCAGTCCACGTGGTTCCAAAGAAAGGAGGAATGACTGTTATCAAGAATGAAGAAGATAAGCTAATTTCAACACGAACAGTGACGGGGTGGCGAATGTGCATTGATTATCGGAAGTTGAATAAAGAAACAAGGAAGGATCATTTCCCTTTACCATTTATTGATGAAATGCTTGAAAGATTAGCTAAACATTCCTACTTTTGTTACTTGGACGGATATTCTAGATTTTTTCAAATTCCAATTCATCCTCAAGACCAGGAGAAGACTACTTTTACTTGTCCTTATGGTACCTTTGCTTATCGTCGGATGCCATTTGGGCTTTGTAATGCTCCAGCCACTTTTCAGAGATGCATGATGGCAATTTTTTCAGATTTAATAGAAAAAATTATGGAGGTTTTCATGGATGACTTCTCAGTTTATGGAAATGACTTTGATTCTTGTTTGTCAAATCTTTCTACTGTTCTAAAAAGGTGTGAAGATACAAACCTAGTGTTGAACTGGGAAAAATGTCATTTTATGGTTAAGGAAGGAATAGTTTTGGGGCATAAAATTTCAGAGCGTGGTATTGAGGTAGACCAGGCAAAAGTGGAAGTAATAGACAAATTACCCCCACCCATCAGTGTAAAAGGAGTTAGGAGTTTTTTGGGACATGCTGGTTTCTATAGACGTTTTATTAAGGACTTTTCAAAGATTTCCAAGCCATTGACTAATCTGTTGATTAAAGATGTTGAGTTTTGTTTTGATAGCGAATGTATTGAAGCCTTCAATAAAATCAAGAGTGCTCTTACAACAGCTCCAGTCATTCAAGCACCTGATTGGGATCTTCCTTTTGAAATAATGTGTGATGCTAGTGATTTTGCTGTAGGAGCAGTTTTGGGACAACGAAGAAATAAGATTTTACATGCGATCCATTATGCAAGTAAAACACTTGATGCAGCCCAAGTAAACTATTCTACTACAGAAAAAGAATTATTGGCAGTGGTATTTGCTATTGATAAATTTAGATCCTATCTAGTAGGATCAAGAATAATAGTGTATACTGATCATGCAGCTATTCGGTATCTACTTGGAAAGAAAGATGCTAAACCTAGGTTAATCAGGTGGATTTTACTTTTGCAAGAGTTCAACCTTGAGATTAGGGATAAGAAAGGGGCTGAAAATGTAGTAGCGGATCATTTGTCTAGAATATCTCAAAAGTCAGAAAATGAGGTAGATTTTGATTTACCTATTGATGACATATTCCCGGATGAACACTTATTAACTTTATCAAGTGTGAAAACTCCTTGGTACGCAGATTTTGTGAATTTCCTTGCTAGTGGAGTGTTACCTCTGGATTTTTCTCATCAACAAAGGAAAAAGTTTTTTTCAGAAGTTAAGAATTATGTTTGGGATGAACCTCTCCTGTATAAGAAGTGCAATGATGTGATTTATCGAAGATGTATACCTGAAGAAGAAGTTAGAGATATCTTGTTTCATTGCCATTCTTCGTCCTATGGAGGACATTTGGGTAGTTCAAAAATAATTACGAAAATTCTTCAAGCAGGATTTTATTGGCCAACCTTATTCAGGGATGCTAAGTTGTTTGTTCAGTCTTGTGATCAATGTCAGAGAACTGGAATATAACTAAAAGAAATGAAACGATGTTAAATTACATTCTTGAGGTTGAGTTATTTGATGTTTGGGGAATTGATTTCATGGGGTCTTTCCCTCTTTCATATGGGAATAGGTATATTCTTGTGGCGGTAGATTATGTGTCCAAATGGGTAGAAGCTGTGGCATCTCCTACGTGCGATGCGAAAATAGTTATCAAATTATTTAGGAGTATTATCTTTCCAAGATTTGGGGTGCCAAAGGTAGTCATTAGTGATGGAGGATCACATTTTATAGAGAAACAGTTTGAAAACTTACTTAGAAGATATGGAGTGAAGCATAAAGTAGCAACACCTTATCATCCTCAAATTAATGGGCAAGCTGAGATATCTAACCGGGAAATTAAGTCCATATTGGAAAAGACTGTATCCACTTCAAGAAAGGATTGGGCATTGAAACTAGATGATGCTTTATGGGCATATCGAACTGCTTATAAAACTCCTATTGGGATGACCCCTTTTCGATTAGTTTATGGTAAGCCTTGCCATCTTCCAGTTGAACTAGAACACAAGGCTTATTGGGCAATTGCAAATTTGAATATGGATTTAAAGGAAGCAGGGGAGAAAAGGAAGCTTCAGTTGAACGAACTTGATGAATTAAGGATGGATGCATATGAGCATGCTAAATCTTACAAAGAAAGGACGAAGAAATGGCACGATCAGCACATTCTTCGTAAAGACTTTAATGTAGGAGATTTGGTTTTGTTGTTCAATTCAAAATTAAAACTTTTTCCTGGGAAGCTTAAGTAAAGGTGGACGGGTCCATATGAGGTAAAAAAGGTTTATCCTTTTGGAGCTGTAGATATTTGGAACAAAGATTTTGGGATAATTAAGGTAAATGGTCAACGTTTGAAAAAATATATTCATGGTACGAAAATAGAAGAGGTACAAAGATTGTATTTTTCTGAACCTCGCCCTCCAGATTGAATTCTTTTAGCTAGTATAAATTCATTTTGTTGGTTTTTACTTGTTTTTAATTTTGTTTTCAGGTTAAGCCATGGCATTCAAGGGAAGTGCTTGGGCCGTGTCATCCAGACACGGCCGTGTAGGATCTCCCGAGGAGAAAGAGGTCTAGGCCGTGTCTCAAACACGGCCGTGTAAAGAATCCCGAGAAGAAAGATGGAGAGGCCGTGTCTCAAACACGGCCGTGTAAAGAATCCCGAGAAGAAAGATGGAGAGGCCATGTCCCAGACACGGCCGTGCGAAGAATCCAGAGAAGGAAGAGGGGGAGGCCATGTGGATCTGCACGGCCCGTGTAGGAGAGTTATTAAAGTCTTCTTTCTACCTTACACGGCCAGATCTTGGCCGTATTCTGCACACCCCCAACTCTCCAAAACATATCTTTCTCTCCCAATCACTTAAAAACTCCTCTCTAATCTTTCAAGATCTCTTAGATCCGGATTCTCCTCCTCTCTAAGACTTGGACTTTTTGTTCTCCTAACCTAAGATCTTTGCTCTTTGATGTTTTGTTCTTTGAGTTCCATTTTTCCAACCCTAGATAATTCTTCCCCTATCTAAACTCATCAAGATGTCCAATATTTTGAAGAAACTTCGCAAAGGAGGTGGTGGATACAGTGGAGACAAAGAGAAGGAGCCATCAAGGGACAAAAGAAAACAACCAGTGAAGGGCAAAGGCAAAAGGACTTCACGCAACGAAGGAAATGACAATGAATTCAATATTGTGTTTAGAAATGATGATCAAGTAACTAGATTTGCAATTCTTATCAATAGAAAGATAGTGTGTACTAGATATATGGACTCAACTGTTCTTGATATGCTTGGAATTAGGGAAAATGTAGATTTGATGATTGGGTTTTTGGATTGGAGTGATATTATGTACACACATTTGCCTACATATCCTCGTCTTGTTTTGGAATTTTTAAGTTCATTGGATGTCCATTTTACTAATGAAGATGATTATTTTGGAAAAATCTCATTTAGACTAATGAATCAAGAATTTCTATGGGCATTTAGTGACTTTAATTCTTGTTTTGGATTAACCACCGGTAGCCCTCGTAGGTTTGATCCAAGGTTTAATTGGAATCATTTTTGGAATGCAATAACTGGGTTAGATCAACCTTATGAGCCTTCAAGAGCTAAGGCCTCCCATATGCAAAACCCCATCTTTAGGTATCTACATAGAGTCATGGGTAAAACTATTTTTGGTAGGGGAGAGAGTGATGGGGTGGTTAAAAAGATAGAGCTTTATGCTTTATGGGCTATGCTTTATAAGGTTGAATTTGATTCTGGTTTTCATTTTGTTCAAACCTTATTAAGATCTGCTAGGGCATCATCGGGATCAATTGTTTTTGGTGGTTTGATTACCCGAATAGCTTATAATTTAAATCTTGATGTTGATGGGTTGGAAATAATTCATGGTAATGACATGATTGACATTGATGCATGTCTTGCTATGAAAATGATCGTTCGGGATGAGAATGGTTTCGCGTTTCCTAGGAGGAGTGGTTCTCCTTTACCCCTTCCTTTTCCTGAACGAACTACTATTCGTAATCCGGCTAATTGGGTAATTTCTGAGTTAGATTTTGAGGATAACCCTTCTATACCTGGAGACATTGAGCCACATCATGAGCCCTCGTCATATGGACACCCGCAGCCTTCTAGTTTTATGGAGCCCGCTAGGCATTCTTTTGCATATGGCACAGGATCTTCTAAGTTTGATTTTTCAGATTTTCGTACGTCTCTAGAATCACTTCATGAGAAGCAAGATTCCCAACGAAAAATATTGGAGGGGCGCTTCTCTTTATCTGATGATCAGTTTAGGGAGGTACAAAATCATTTTCAGTTTACGAGGAATTTTCAAGGTCAAGTGGCTGAGTTTGTGCAGGATTATGATACTGATCAGGCTAGGATGAGAGATTTTATGCAGAGCATGATGCTTACTAGCCAACAAGTATATGCTTTATATGAGTATCATAGATCCTTGGGTGAGATTCCAGGTTTTCCTAGTTTTCCTATTGGCCAACCACGTCGTAGACCTCCTTTCCCTCGTCCACCTCCTCCACCATATTGATTTCATTGGGACGATGAAAAGTTTAAGTCTGGGGGGAGTGTCATGTACTGTTTAGTTTGATTTTCAGTTTTTAGTTTTTGTTAGTTTTTCATGTTGGTTCATATTTTCATTGCTTGTTGCTTTATTTTGCTTGTTTTTGAAATAATCATGGCAAAAAAAAATATCTTTGAGAACATCAAATCTTCACTTATATGCTTTCTTGGATTCAAGTGAAATGTTAGCACGATTATTGTCTTGATTCATGATGTTCGAATGATGCTAGTAGTAAACTTTGTGTAGTTCTTTTTTCTATCTTGGGAAGCATTAATAAGCTAAGAATCTTATGGTGATGAGTTTTAGTTTTGGTTCAACCTTAAGGAGTTTATCTTCACTACACTTGTGCTTGATGCTTGAATAGTTGATGTCATTGAAATAGTCATGATTCATCTTGTTTGCTTAGTACTTGGTTTCCATGGTGATTTCTCAACTTTCATTTTGGTTACTGGATGAGACTCAAATCATTAAAGCTCATTTGGAAAAATCAAAATATCCCAACATGTGTGCTAAAAGTACATTTGTGAATAAGTTTTGCACAATGCAAACACTTATAAAAATAAATAAATAAGGGATATAAAAAACAGTTGTCATGAGTGGAATCTAGCAAGTCACCCCTTTGAGACCGAGTTAGGTTACTGGGGAAATGACTGCTTAGCTTCCCTTGAGATTGAGCAAACCTTTGAGACCTTGGGTTAGTTGAGAAATATGAACCAAGTGAATGGTGAGTAAGTGCCTATCACTGGTTACTTGTCTTTCACTGAAAACACTAGGAATTCAAATTTGATGACGACTTGATTAGGACATGGATTGAAACTTGAAGGGTGTTGAGTTACTTTTAACCGAAAAATTAAGTCCATATTGGAAAAGACTGTATCCACTTCAAGAAAGGATTGGGCATTGAAACTAGATGATGTTTTATGGGCATATCGAACTGCTTATAAAACTCCTATTGGATGACCCCATTTCGATTAGTTTATGGTAAGCCTTGCCATCTTCCAGTTGAACTAGAACACAAGGCTTATTGGGCAATTGTAAATTTGAATATGGATTTAAAGGAAGAAGGGGAGAAAAGGAAGCTTCAGTTGAACGAACTTGATGAATTAAGGATGGATGCATATGAGCATGCTAAATCTTACAAAGAAAGGACGAAGAAATGGCACGATCAGCACATTCTTCGTAAAGACTTTAATGTAGGAGATTTGGTTTTGTTGTTCAATTCAAAATTAAAACTTTTTCCTGGGAAGCTTAAGTAAAGGTGGACGGGTCCATATGAGGTAAAAAAGGTTTATCCTTTTGGAGCTGTAGATATTTGGAACAAAGATTTTGGGATAATTAAGGTAAATGGTCAACGTTTGAAAAAATATATTCATGGTACGAAAATAGAAGAGGTACAAAGATTGTATTTTTCTGAACCTCGCCCTCCAGATTGAATTCTTTTAGCTAGTATAAATTCATTTTGTTGGTTTTTACTTGTTTTTAATTTTGTTTTCAGGTTAAGCCATGACATGCAAGGGAGGTGTTTGAGAAGGGAAGTGCTTGGGCCGTGTCATCCAGACACGGCCGTGTAGGATCTCCCGAGGAGAAAGAGGTCTAGGTCGTGTCTCAAACACGGCCGTGTAAAGAATCCCGAGGAGAAAGAGGTCTAGGCCGTGTTCCAGACACGGCCCGTGTCTGGAATCCAGAGAAGAAAGAGAAGGGGGCCGTGTCACAGACACGGCCGTGCGATGAGAAATGAATATGGCCGTGTGATATCACACGGCCTGATCCATATCTTTTTAAGGAATTAGGGCACGGGGTGTGGGCGGTACACGGCCGTGTACCGCCGCTCGTTCCTCTTTCTTATTTTCCCATTTCTAAAGGTTTAAACTACTTCTTCTAATTTTTCTTTCTCATTCTTCTTAAGGAGATTTGATTTTCTTCCATGGAAAACGTGATTGAGGAGATTTCGGCCACAAGAAAAGGGAAGGAGAAGGTGGTTGCAAGAAAGGAGAGGAATGTTTGCTTTAAAGGTATTTCTAATGACTTTGGTATTGTTTTCTCTAGTGATGAGCAACGGTATAGATATTCTTCTTTATGTAAACGACCTCTTTTAGGCACTAGGTTTCTTGATGTTGAAACTTTAGAAATTTTGGGGTTTAAGGATGATTTGGTTTGGTTATTTGAAAGGATAGGATGGAGTGGTTTAGTGAACATAAAATATCCTACTTATCCTAGAATTGTTTTTGAATTTTTAAGCTCAATAGAGGTTGATAATGTTCAAGGTGGGGGGAAGTTTAAATTGCGTTTGTTTAATGAAAGTTATGAATGGACGTTGGAAGATTTTAATACTTGTTATGAATTGTCAAAGAATGAGCTGTGTGTGATTTTGCCCCAATTTGAGAATTCACATTTTTGGCGACAAATTTCTGAACAACCGCTATTTGATCCTCATAATTCTAGAGTTTTCCAAATTATCAATCCTATTTTTAAATATGCTTACTTATTCATGAAAAACACTATATTTGGAAGGGAGGACAAAGAGGGATCAGTAAGACTTATAGATTTGTATTGTTTGTGGGCAATGGTCAAAAATGTTCAAATTAATTCTGGTTATTTCTTTCTTAAACATTTGGCAAAATTAGGGAAATCGAATTCTACCACACCTATTATTTTAGGTGGATTACTTACTCAATTGGCCTTAGTATTAGGATGTGATTTGAGTGAATTAGAGGTGGTGGAGAGTTCTCGTACATTGGATTTGAATTCATGTTTAGCAATGAAAATGATTAAGCATGAAGAGCATGGATTTAGTTTATTCATTAAAAATGATTTCCCTTTAAAATTGCCCAATCATGATTTTACTACAATTCATAATAAAGAGAATTGGTGTTTAAAGTTAGCTAGGCAACAATCTAGAGCTTTGTCATCTTTTACTCCAAGAAATGTTTCTAAGGGTAACCAAGAGATTCATAGTTTTATGTTTCAAGAACTTAATTCTGCTTTAAAGAATATTCATAGTGATTTAGATTCAACTAATGAATTTCTTGAGAATAAGAAGCTTATGAAGGAGGAACTATTTAAAAAGTTACAAGATTGTTTTAAGAGTGAGAGAGAATTGTGTGATAAGATTTCTAAAATGATGAATGCTTATAAGGCTAAAATGGAATTTCATGAAGATCTTAGAGGTTTTATGAGATTTGTGCAGGATGATATTGATAAATTGTTTGAGTATCATAATTTTTTCAGAAACGAAGTTAAATGGTTTGTTGAAGATTTTGCATCTTTCTTCCCTGATTTTCCTGATTTTCCACCTCCTCCACCATATTGATTTCATCGGGACGATGAAAAGTTTAAGTCTGGGGGGGGGGGGGTGTCATGTACTGTTTAGTTTGGTTTTCAGTTTTTAGTTTTTGTTAGTTTTTCATGTTAGTTCATATTTTCATTGCTTGTTGCTTTATTTTGCTTGTTTTTGAAATAATCATGGCAAAAAAAAAAAAAAATCTTTGAGAACATCAAATCTTCACTTATATGCTTTCTTGGATTCAAGTGAAATGTTAGCACGATTATTGTCTTGATTCATGATGTTCGAATGATGCTAGTAGTAAACTTTGTGTAGTTCTTTTTTCTATCTTGGGAAGCATTAATAAGCTAAGAATTTATGGTGATGAGTTTTAGTTTTGGTTCAACCTTAAGGAGTTTATCTTCACTACACTTGTGCTTGATGCTTGAATAGTTGATGTCATTGAAATAGTCATGATTCATCTTGTTTGCTTAGTACTTGGTTTCCATGGTGATTTCTCAACTTTCATTTTGGTTACTGGATGAGACTCAAATCATTAAAGCTCATTTGGAAAAATCAAAATATCCCAACATGTGTGCTAAAAGTACATTTGTGAATAAGTTTTGCACAATGCAAACACTTATAAAAAAAAATAAGGGATATAAAAAACAGTTGTCATGAGTGGAATCTAGCAAGTCACTCCTTTGAGACCGAGTTAGGTTACTGGGGAAATGACTGCTTAGCTTCCCTTGAGATTGAGCACACCTTTGAGACCTTGGGTTAGTTGAGAAATATGAACCAAGTGAATGGTGAGTAAGTGCCTATCACTGGTTACTTGTCTTTCACTGGAAACACTAGGAATTTAAATTTGATGACGACTTGACTAGGACATGGATTGAAACTTGAAGGGTGTTGAGTTACTTTTACACTGTGCACAAGATTCTTATGCTTGAACCATACTTTACTTGTTTCCATGATCACGCTTGTTAATGAAACTTTTTGATAGAGTTAGGAAAGTGCACTAGGTTTTATGAATGTGTTGTAGAACATATGAATTTAGACTGCAGCATTTTGCTTGAGGACAAGCAAAGGTTTAAGTCTGGGGGTGTGATGTGCTTAGATTATATACTCTTTTATGCATGTTTTTACGCACATTTACATACTTTGAGCATGTTTGATCTATGCATTTTTATACTTCCAGCTTTCCTTTTAGCATATTTACTCTTTTGGTTCGGAGATATGCTTTTTGTGCATTTTCTGTACACAGGAGTCGAAATTGGTGAAGATTATGCGTCCTCGGACAAGCTTGGAAGGAATTGAAGGGAGAGAGCATCAGGTTGTGTACCACACACGGCCTTGTAGTTTTAACAGGAAGGGAAGAGGACATGGCCGTGTGAATCTCACACGGCCGTGTCTTGATTTGAAGAAATTAGAGCAGATGCCATACATGGCCGTGTAGATCTACATGGTCGTGTGAGGTTTCCAGAGGCCAAGCAGGTGGTGGCCGTGTGCACCACACGGCCGTGTAGCATTTCCAGAGAACAGAAGGGTCCTGGCCGTGTGAGTCACACGGACGTGCAGCTTTGGCAGAGAAGGAACTGGACATGGCCGTGTGAATCTCACACGGCCGTGTCATGGGACCGTGTGGCGCCCGATTTCCTCCTCTATTTAAACCCTCCTTCATGAATTGAAAGGGGATCTCTCCCCCTTTGGGAGAAGGCAAGATTTGGTGATTTCCTCCCATTCTTGGGAGGATTTCTAGGCGATTCGAGGGGAGTTCTTGACGATTTCGACTCTGGAGCGAGGATTGGATCCGAAGACGAGGCTTCTTCGTAGATAAGTTTTCTCTTTTCCCCTTTTCTTGGTTTCTTGGATTGGGGATTTAAGAAATGCTTGTAATCTTTATTTCTTCGGGTATTCTTCCTCGATTCATGGAGTAGATCTTGTATTCTAGGATTAAGGGAGTATTTGTATGATGGATTGATGTAATCTCTTGTGGATTTGCCAATTTCTTGTTTCAATGACATTGTCTTGCTTGTATCAATTAGATCTTGAATGATTAATGGTGATTTGTGCTTAATTCTCATTCTTGATTGATTGTTTGGATTTCTTGTGGACTTTGTAAAGATAAACTCTCACTCGATCATCCGAGGGATCCACGTGACAGGTGCAAGTCCGTGTAAGGACGTTTGAGAGATAATCTTGAAGAGGAAATAGGAATATTCAAGAGAGTAGGATGGATCTTGTGATTAGTTTCTTGTATCTTGATAGATTAATAAGTTGTGGGCTTCTATGTTGATATCCGAGGAAGGCATAGTAATAGGTGCGCTTCTGTGTAAGGACAACGTAGGTTCACGTCTAATTGATCATATTTAGATACATTTCTCAGTCCTTAGCCGGTTATCTATTGCAAGAGAGAACCGACAACTTTCTACTAGTGTTTGGCAATTGAGGGATAAGAATTGGTGAACCATTTACATTCAAGAAATCTTACAAAGAAACCGTAACTCCTAGAATCTCCCTTTATCATAACCCAAAACACTAAACTCTTGTTTGTTGATCTTTAATATTAGATTTGTTTACCTTCACTTTGCATTTTAAACAATTGGATAGTTGTTTAGCTAATTCGTATTGAGACATTTCTAGTGCTTATTCCAGTCCCTGTGGATACGATAATCTTTTATATTACTTGCGACATTTCTGTATACTTGCGGAGCGTAACAGTACCTCTGGAGGTACTGCTAACTTCTCAGCAAATGCCCTGGATATGTATGAATGGGTTGCCCCAGTATCGAATAAGACAGTTGTACTTTGCTGTAAAATACTAATCTGACCTGTAACAACTGTCGAGGCATTTACTGCGTCCTCTCTGGTGAGTGAGTAGATCCTCGCATTGGTCGTAGCTGGAGGGGCTTCTAATCTGCCCTGGCTGATATGTGGACCATCTAAAGCGGCCTGCATCTGATGTAACTGAGCTGGCTGGTCTCCATACTGAATCGGCTGTGGCTGAGGAAGACTGGTCTTGTTTGGACACTGCTTGGCCATATGCCCTTCCTGTCCGCATTCAAAGCATCCTCGTGTGCCCTTACGACAAACTCCAGGATGGAATTTCCCACAAGTAGCACACTTTGGATAACTGGGCTGCTTGCTGGCTGGCCCTCCTTTTGGGTAACTCCCTGGTTTGCGCTTGTTGCTGGAGTTCCCTATCCAGTTGGAGCTGTGACCCTGCTGCTTCTGAGTGCCTGAGCCTCCTTGACCTTTAGCTTCTGAGAGGACTTGCTTCTGCTGCTTGATGCTATTCTGGTAATGCTCAGTGATTAGAGCACTGCTCACTAATTCTTCTGTGGTTTGTGGCCTATGAACGCCACCAGCCACGTTCATTGCTATTTCCGGCCTCAGCATCTTGAGCATCAACCGGATTCGTTCCCTTTCTGTGCTGACCAATTCAGGGCATAGACGAGCCAACCTGTTGAATTTCTTCACGGCTTCCTCAACTGATAGGTTGCCCTGACAAAACTCAGTGAACTCGTCGTAGTGACGGTTGGTGACTCGCATGTGAAAGAACTCCTCAAAGAATTCCTTCTCGAAGTCAGCCCATGTCATCTGGTTCACTGGGCGCTTCGCTCTGATTCTCTCCCACCATATACGTGCATCTCCTGTCAGACAGAAGGAGGCGCACTTCACCTTCTCATGTTCTGGCCAGTCCAGAAGCTCCATCGTACTTTCCAGTGTTTTGAACCATGCCTGAGCATCCCATGGTTCATTGCTGCCTGAGAAATTCTCTGGCTTGACTCTCTGCCACTGGATCAGATAGGCTTCTCTCTGCGTTCCTGCTGCTGGGGCTACTGGTGTCGTAGGCTGGACTGGTGGAACCTCTAAGACCACTGGTGTCGCTAAGTTAGGCTCCGGGGTGACAGTGGGAGTGTTCTGCTGACTAGCCTTTCTGTTCAGCTAGCTGCTGCTGTAACTGAGTCACTAGTGCTGTAAGGTCTAGGGGAGGCACTGAACTGCCTGCCTCATGCTGGGGCTCAGTGGCTGGTGCCCTTCTAGCAAGGCGTCCTCGTGCCATTTCTAAAGACATGCAGGACATACATGACTAACACAAGCATAATAGAGAAACTATTGTTATCATGTTAACTACTATCATAAACAAGCATGCTTTAGTTATCCATAACAGAAAAGCAATAAACATACAAAGTGAGAGGTATTCTTACTTGGAAGCTGCAGGTACAATGCTGATGTGTGTGTAGGAAGTATGGAAACTGCTCTGATACCACTCTGTAACGACCCGCCTTCTCCTGACTAGGCTGTGAGGTCGATCGCTACATTATGCTGTGCTAAATTACTATTGCGGAAATCTGGATTGATTAAAATTTTACTAAACTGATTACTGTAAAATCTGAACTTAATATTCTAGGTGTACCTAGGAGTTGTACACATGCTAGGGAAGATAATCTATGCCTCTCGGATGTCCTGCTAGCTGTAATCAGGCATTTCAATCGATCCATGAATCGATTGGGCTGTCGGATCGATCCGGTGATCGATCCAGCTTGATACCGGCACGGAGAAAAGCTCTGGATCGGTCGGCTGACTGATCCATAAATACATTTGCTTCTGTATGCGGTTGGATCGGTCTACCTACCGATCCAGGAGTACACTGATCGGTCGGTAGACCGATCCAGTGGCTCACTGATCGGTCGGCTGACCGATCAAAGAGCTTTGTACTTCTCTGTTCGCATCTGGATCGGTCGGCTGACCGATCCATAACAGACGCTAACTCTCTGTTCGCGACTGGATCGGTCAGCTGACCGATCCAGTGGCACAACCCAACTCTGATCGATCTGTAGATCGATCTGGGTTTCTTATTTCGAACCAGAACCCCTTATTTCAGCACTATTTCGTGCTTCAATCACATTACATGTTCTAAGATGGCTAGGAAACACTCTAACAACCACAACTAACATTCTAACATCATAAAGAACAATGTTCTAAGCATAATAGAGTGCATGGTTAACTAATTCATGGCGATCAACATACTAAAGTGCAAATTGCTAAAATACTAAAAAGTACTAATGTTTAAACAAAGCTTGCTAGAGTTCCCTAAGATCTTCTTTCCAAGTTCCTACCCACACACATCTTCGTAGCATTGTCCTCCAGCCTCCGCTAGTCCATCTTTCCTTTACCTTTATCTGTAGTATAAGGAAAAGAAAGTATCTATAAGCTTTCGCTTAGTAAGAAACCATCTACCTCACTAAAACGTGCATTCGATGCAATATGCTTTTAAAACATGCTGTTTGAAAGTGCACTGATTAGACTGAAACATGGCATGTTATCATACATAGAAACCAAAGCTAGTCATGACATACTATCATCTAAACATGTGTAATAAAAGCTGAACATGAACACTAAAGCATAGCATACAAAGCTAACCATAATTATCATGTGTAACAACAAGGAAAACTGAGCTGAACATGAATTAAACTAGTCTGGAACTGAATTCAAACTCAACTAACATAACTGATCTTTATGAGTTTTGAAAAACTATAATATAATAGATTAAAATACATAATCATACTGCTAATTGTTGGTTGCTACTCGGAAAACCTATAGGTTCCACTGTACAAAAATTTTGTACAAAGGTCTGAACCTTTTCCTAGCTACCATGTGTTCTTTTAAATTAAATTTTGGATCGCCTGCGGAACTTAACACGTTTGATCCAAAACTTAATCTATTTGTTCTTTTAGGTTTTGATTTGGATCTCCTGCGGAACTTAACACGTTTGATCCAAGTCTCCTTAAGTTATTAATTCCATTAAATATTAATTTCCATAATTGGTTCCCAGTACTGACGTGGCGAGGCACATGGCCTTCTTGGATATGGGAGCAACCACCACCGACTAGACAAAACCTTTTATAGAAAGATAATATTTAATTTCCTAAAATAACTTTAGGTTAACCAAAGAGAACAATCAAATCACAAGGAAAAGAAAAACCAAAAGAACACAACTTCGAAAAACATATTCGAAATTCTAGAACGTAAGCCTCTTATATTTGGTATTATTTCCATAAATAACTAGCATGATGCGGAAAGAAAAATTACTAGTTATACCTTGTAGAAAAACCTCTTGATCTTCTACCGTATTCCTCTTCTAACCTCGGACGTTGTGTGGGCAATGATCTACCGAGATGAGAAACCACCAACCACCTTCTTCTCCTCCAAGCAAGGTTCGGCCACAAAGGAAAACTTCACCAAGGAGAAAAACCAAAATACTAACCAAGCTCCAAGAGATGCTAGCTTCCTCTCCTTCTTCTTCTTCTCCTAGTAGTATCCGGCCACCACAAGAGCTCCAAGAGAATAGAGATGTTCGGCCACCACAAGAGGAAGAGAGGGAAAGGATCTTGGCCGGCCACACCAAAGAATAAGAGAGGGAGAGAAAACAATAGAGGTTGTGTCTTGTGAAGGCACCCTCACCCCTTCTTTTATATTCCTTGGCCTAGGCAAATTAGGAAATTTAATTATAATAAAATTTCCTTAATTCCCTTGACATGATTTAATTGAGAAAAATAAAATAATATTTCCCCAACTAATCTCTAATGGCCGGCCACATCAATGGGAAGCAAATTGGACAAGTTTCAATCAACAATTAAAACTTTCCTTATTTGTTTCCGGAAATTTTAAAAATAAAATTTCTCTTCAAAAATCTCTTCATGGTTAATAAAAAGAAATTTCCATAATTTTAATTTTACAACATGTGAATAATTTTTAAAGAGAAAATAAAATATCTCACCAATCTACAAATAAGGAAAGAGATCTAATCTCTTTCTTTAATCTTTTGTAAATTTTACAAGAGAGATAATTTAATTCAAATTCTCTTTAATAAATTATTTCTTCCACATAAAAAAAAATTAAAATTAAAATTCTTTTTAATTTATTTTGGCCGGCCCTACTAGCTTGGGTTCAAGCTAGGGCCGGCCACCCAATCTTATACCTAGGCCGGCCCTAGCTTGTTCCCAAGCTAGCTTGGCCGGCCCCTATTGGGTGGGTATAGAAGGTGGGTATAGGTGGGTATAGAACTCTATAAATAAGAGGCTACGATAGGGACCGAGAGGAGGAATTGGCTTTGGTCTCCCGATAAAATTAAGCATCCCGTGTTCGCCCCGAACACACAACTTAATTTTATCAATGATAATTCATTCCACTAGAGAACTATCATTGAACTACCGCACCAATCCCAAATTACATTTTTGGGCTCCTTCTTATTATGAGTGTGTTAGTCTCCCTGTGTTTAAGATATCGAATGTCCACTAATTAAGTGAGTTCGACAACTCATTTAATTAATATCTAAGTCCAAGAGTAGTACCACTCAACCTTATTATCATGTCGGACTAAGTCCACCTGCAGGGTTTAACATGACAATCTTTATGAGCTCCTCTTGAGGACATTATCAACCTAGTATCTCTAGGACACAGTTTCCTTCTATAATCAACAACACACACTATAAGTGATATCATTTCCCAACTTATCGAGTTTATTGATTCATCGAACTAAATCTCACCCATTGATAAATTAAAGAAATAAATATCAAACATATGTGCTTGTTATTATATTAGGATTAAGAGCACACACTTCCATAATAACTGAGGTCTTTGTTCCTTTATAAAGTCAGTATAAAAGAAACGACCTCTAATGGTCCTACTCAATAGGTACTAGTGTAATTATATAGTCAAGATAAACTAATATCTAATTACACTACGACCTTCTAATGGTTTGTTCCTTTCCATTTTAGTCGTGAGCTACTGTTTATAATTTATAAGGTACTGATAACATCATCTTCTGTATGTGACACCACATACTATGTTATCTACAATATAAATTAAATGAACAACTACAAACAAATATAGACAATTTGACCAAATGTGATTCTTTATTCATAATGAATGTTTACAAAGCTTAGACTTTCAGTATACACTCCAACACTAATGGGCCCGGCAACTGTACATGCTATGCGCGCATCCTCAACTAACCCGGGGTTGCAAATCCCGAATTTAGCAAGGTTTACTAGGTTATCTAAACCTAGGGACCGACTATGGGAGCCCAGCCCAATGGATATCTAATCATGTACAGTGCCACTACTGAAAATAAAATACTGAATCATAGCTAATTAATTTACCTTGCTTCTACTAGGTTATCTGAACCTAGAGGCGACTGTGGGTGCCCACCCATTGGACCGTAGTCCCATATATGTTGTGGCAAGGCTAACTAAACTATTTAAATGCTTCTATTGCATTTACTGAGCTATTAAAATGCCTAAGTTGCATTTTTCTGTGCTAAATAATTTAATCGAACACTTAGTATGCACTAATTCGCATCCTTGTGCCGAAAGTCTACATATTACTAAACTAAAATATGGAATTCACACGGAAGCTACTTATACTGCAGGTGAGGGGTTTCTTACCTCCTGTTCGTAATTTCTTACGATTATAATCGCTAGGTTTCACGGAGGAGAGATCTCTTCAACGATCTTCTCGCGTCTATGCGTTCCTCTCGCGGAGGGGAGCGTCCTCGTGCCTTTGATGTTGCCGGGAGGTGCTCCTAGGGCCCTTGGCTTGGTGCGCCGAGAGAAGGAGGAGGAAAGGAGAGGGGTGGCGTGAGGCTAGGGTAAGGAGAAGAGAATCACGATTAACAAAAATAAAACGTTCACTTAATAATTTCTTATTTATATTAAGTGGTAATTCCGGCCCAACTTGAATATAAATTTAATTGTTTCCCTTTCCTTTTAGCACGGCCCTGCTGGGTTCAACTGGTTACTAGAATTATCCGTAAACCATAGGTCTCGGGTTCAATTCTCGCTTAGGCCGTTTTCGTTTTCTATTTGTTTTTGCTACTTCCGCTACTCTAAAAATTCTGTAAAAATATCCTAAGATTCCAGAAAAATCATAGAATATTTCTAAAATAGTTTTGAGAATTTTCGGGCGTTACACAGCCCTATGGAAGGCGCCTTCGATCAGGCTAATTTTAGCCGTTGCCAAAGGATAACTTTATCCTTTGGCGCCTCACTGGAGGCGCCTTTCAACCCTATGGAAGGCACCTTCAAGCCACAGATAAGATTTTCTAAGGGCTATAAAAAGACATCTGGACCTAGGAAATAGATAACAACTCTTGTATTCTTTTTCTAGCAATAGTGTGAACAATTAACGAGTGTAAGAGACTTCTTCGCCTTCATAATCAATTGATCCACCGAATTTACGACCTAGTTTAACCTTGCCAAATTCAGGTTAGTTTATATAGTTTTCTAAAGTGTTCAATTATTTTTTTAATTTCTCGTATTCTTTATCACCCCTCTTTGTTGGTTCTTTTTTACTTATTGTAATTTACAAGTCTTTTACATTTGTTGAATTTATAGGAGAAACTAATAATGAAGTTACTAAAAAGCGAGGAAGAGGCCCTGCTCAAGGGGATTTATATGTGGGTGAAAAATTAATAGTTGATTTCAACAAATCATTCCAGGCTATTGGACCGAATGCAGGGAAGTATTCATCATTGCTTGGTCGAATTTCTCATAATAGTGTCCAAGTTCCCTTAACATATGTGGAATGGTCTGACGTGCCCACATATGTTACAGATTATATCTGGAGTGAAGTTCAAGTAAGTTCTCCATTTTTGCTCTATTATTAATCATATCATATGACCAATATGACAAAGCAATGTTTCTAACCTAGTTATAATAATTGTTTCTAAATATTTTTTTAACTGTTCATATATCTCCTATAAATTATATAAGAGAACAGCAATGCCCCTCTGACACATAAGTCTGTATGTCTTAAATCTGTTGGCGACAAATGGAGAAAGTGGAAGAATCGAATTAAAATTGATTATTTTAATGGAAAGACGTATGACCAATTGTTAACCAATGTTCCTAATCGTGTTGAACCTGAGCAATGGAGGATTCTCATCGAGTACTGGAGTACAGACAAATTTCAAGTAATTTCTTGTCTCAAATAACATTGTTTATGTTTTTTTAATTATTGTCATTATAACCTGTTCAAAAAATCTCTATTTTTTTTTATTTTTAAGGAAATTTCAAAGAAAAATGCACTCAATAGAGAACTTGCGGGGCCAATACATAGGACCGGAAGGACTTCGATGCCTAACTTCAAAATAAAAGTATGTATAATTATAATATACTATATTTTTCTGATAACAAATTTATAAAGATTTGTCATTTTTATATAGTTGCCAGCTGATGGAAAGTCAACTGATCCCTTAATAACATACATTGAGGCTCGTTGTAAAAATGGAGTTCCAGCTGATGCCGAGGCTGCAAATTTAATAGTAAACACATTCATTTGCAATTCTTATATTGTTAAGAATTATCATTCTGTTTACTTGTGAAGGATCTATATTTATTGATGTTAATAAACATCTAGAGTCAAATGCAAGAAAAGTTATCAGCGGTACCTATTGAAGATCAAACACCTGAGTTGAGACAGAAGATTTTCAATAGTTTCATGGGAAATCAAAGTCATGATTATGTTCGCACTATGGGTTTAGGTCATAGTCCTTCTGATATGCGTATATGAAAGTAGTGACTCCTATTCTAAATTAAATGAAATCTCAAATAGATGTACTTCAATCAAAGTTAGAGAATCATGAATCCCCATTGACTCATCTTGGTATGGAATCTAGTGAATTTAGAAATCAAAAGGTATCTTTACTTTATTTAAATAATTGACTTTTATAATGAATTTTGATAGTTTTGTGATATGTACATTATTTTTTATTTAGGTTGCAGATAATATTATTTCACATGAACAAGGATTGGATAACCAACAGGTACATTAGTAGTTGTTTTCATAAGAATTTTTTTTAATTCTATTAACAATTTTGGTGATGTAGTAGTGTGCATATTTTTAAGCTGTAGATAAATTTATTTTACAAGTGCAACAACTTGAAAGACAAAGATATTAACAAACGCATAAACCATCATTTCCTATTACGAGATGAAGAGGTTTGTTTATGTTGTATATATATATAGTTGCAAGAAAGAGGATTATGTGTTAGATGATAAGATTTCTTATTGAAATGTTCTATTTATTGATTTTTTTTAATAGCATATATTATAAATCATCTTTACCTCTAATAAGAGTTTTTTTTTTATGTTCAAGATTCTGGTGAAGAAAGATTATAGAAGTTATCTCTAGATCACGAGGAGTTGTTCTTTAGATTTCCTTTTGTGTAACTTTCATGGAAATAGTTATTTTTTTATTATCAAATTAATGATATATATATATATATGTAGATATTTCTGTTATTGGATGAATGTTGGATGCACTTCAATTAATGATTATAGAATTTTATATTGTAGATATCATTTTTAATTTATAAAAAGAGAGTTTTTCCTTTTGTTTTGAAATGACAATTTAATAAATTTAATCTAGATTAATTTGTATAATAAATGTTCTTTAAATATTATTAATTTTTGTCATAATTGTTGCATCTAACAAGTTAAAATATTAGGGACAGTAATTTACTGTCTTCAGTTCTATTTGAGACAACACATTACTATCTCGATTTAGTGTCTTTAGTTTTTTCACAGGATAAGACATAATATTTGAGACAAAACAATAATTGTCTTAAATACTTTTAAGACAATTAAATAACTGTCTCATCACCGTCTTAAATAGCATTTGAGTCAGTACAACTGTCTTAATATTTTTTTAAGACGCTTGTATTAGGGATGACTACATTACCGTCTCATCACCATCTCAAAAATATTTTGAGACACTAAATTTATAATTTAAGACATATTTTGTTGTGTCTCAAAAGCCTAGTTTTCTAGTTAACGGTCGAGAAAGGTGTTTATTTTTCTTTTTGACAGATAAACTTAACCCCCTCTTGTCAGCCCTAACTGGTCCAACAAGCTCAATTCCAGATGGCTGGAGAATCACCCAAGAGAGCATGGGGAAAAGATTGGTCCATACTATAATTGACCATTCAGATGAACAGTGTTTGAGGCGCCTCCAATGGCTTTGGAGGTGTCTTGACCTTTGGCAGCAAAGTTGCCGCATTCAGGACCCGAGGTACCTCCATTGTGTCTAAGATGCCTCGAATGAATAGTGTCAAAGCAGCTCCAAGCACATTGAAGGTCCCTCCAATGCGGTAGAAACATTGGCAACTGTTACACTTCGGATAAAATTCTATCCACACTAAAGGCGCCCTAGATCCCTTTGGAGGTGCCTCTGAGCCACGTCAACCAACGGTAACATTATGCCAAGAGGCTATAAAAAGTCTCCTAGACGTAGGAATTAAATAACAACTTGTATTCGCTTTCTATACTAGTTTCTGAGTTGTTAAAGTTTGTAAGAGGTTTCTCCGCCTTCAATGAAAAAATTTTTAGTGACCTTTTCATTGCCTTGGATTATCAATCACCTATATTGTAAGCAAATAACTATTATGCCTCTTTCCTTGCTAGTTCAAAAAGCAAGAAAAATTATGGATTTCATTTCAGGGTTATTCAACCCCCCCCCTTTTTGCCGATTAACGAAGGTACAATAGGTTCTCCCCTTGGGGGAAACCCTAGAGCCATCTTTTGAAGCCGCCTTCGATGATTCGTCCTCCTCCGGAGTAAGGGATCATCTCTAACGACATTGGAACTCATGGATAACCATTTCTCTTATCTTTATTTCATTTAATGAGTTGTAGATTTGTATTTCTTTATCTCTTGGGCATATTTCCCTTCTCCATGGAGTAGATTCTCCCGATTTAGGATGTAGGGAGTAATTATGATGTGATGATGATGTATGAACTATGTATTTAGTCATTTTTCTATTCTATGATATGTTTATGACTTGTTCTAAATGTGTTGTGCTTTGTATGTGTTTGATGAAATGTGTAAATGGTGAATGCATATGAATGTCAAGGTTTGGTCATAATGTAGAGGAGAAGTTTTGGATTGTATGACCGGGGGCCTAGTGACAGAGGATATCAGTTTAACTGAACTTTCCAGAGTTATCACTTTGGAATGGGGGTCAAATCTCTACAAAGAATTATCTAATTAGAGCTTAATGAGTTTTTACCAACTCAGTGTTAGGAAGTAACTTGTGTAATTTAGAAAAAAAAATGTGGAACCGCCACATCAGCGGCCCCTATAGCCAGTCCCATGGATATGGAGGGAGGTAAATGCAGGTACACAGCTGAAAGTGCATGGCCGCAACACTAGTCCCAGACAATGACACCTCGAGGATCGAACCCTGGACCTCTCGGCCACGAAACCATGCGCCCCCAGCTGTGCTACGCCCTGGGGACAACTTGTGTAATTTAGAGATTGTATAACTAGAGGCCCCTAATGATAAGGAGCATCCCTTTAGCTGGTTTCTCTATGTTACCTCTTTTACTTCGTAACATTGAAGTACAAATTATGTAAACACTCTTGTGTAATTGTCATGGAGTGGTATTGGTAATTTAGTTAGTGGCGCCGTCTGTGGGAACCCCGGCTTGAAGACCGTCTAGCCCAGACGTTAAACCGTTGAGTCGAACCGGCGACTATAAAAACCCCGGCTTGAAGACCGTCGAGCTCCGACGTTAAATATCGAGAGTCGAACCGGCGACTATAAAACCCCGGCTTGAAGACCGCTGCATGGACTAGTTATCAGATATTCTATCTCCCCCGTTCGGGGTCGAGCGGTCGCCACTGGTCTCGGACCAGCTTCAGATATTCTATCTCCCTCGTTCGGGGTCGAGCGGTCGCCACTGGTCTCGGACCAGCTTCAGATATTCTATCTCCCCCGTTCAGGGTCGAGCGATTGTCACTGGCCTCGAGCCAGCTTATCAGCATATCGCATTTCTTATCTCCCCCGTTCGGGGTCGAGCGTTTCTCGCTGGTCACAGATCAGATTATAAGAGCATCTTATCTCCCCCGATCGGAGTCGAGCTATCTCCGATGGTCGCGAACAAAGAGTATCTCTACTGGTTTCAAACCAGAATTTAGGCTATGAGCCCGTTCGGCTCGTGGCTTTCGCCTCCACGAGCCTTCGATTCACGGGCTACACTTCCGATCAACTCACGAGTGATGCGGTCACTCGACATCATTCCATTTAGTTCACTCGATTGTTGGGCCGGCACCTTACGATCGCCCGTTGACTATTTTTGGGGCTGCGCAGTCAGCACTTTCATAGCCGTCCGACCGGTATCACGCGGCATCGTCCGCCCGGCATCTATCCGTCCGATCGACATCATTCCGATCGCATGCTCAGCATCGTCCGCCCGGCATCTATCCGTCCGATCGACATCATTCCGATCGCATGCTCAGCATCGTCCGCCCGACATCTATTCATCCGATCGACATCATTCCGATCGCCCGTTCAGCATCTTCGTTGTCGTGTTCCCCGTATCGTCATCGCTCGCAGAGGTGTTTTTGTTCCTCGTTCGGCATCTCCACGGTCACACACTCAGCATCGCTCATCCGCTCGGTCTACTCGTTGTCCAGCGTGTCGCTCAGTCTACTATCCTTGTACTCGTCGATCGTTTGTTGTTTGGCCGCTCGTTTGATGTTTTGTTGTTCGCTCAGCATCGGGCCGGCTATCGACTTGATCCACTCGGCACGATTACCATCTCATGCGACACCATTACTGTAGCGACCGCTCGAGAGTCATTATGCGAAGGGTTCAACGATTTGACTTTGATATGGAGATCGATGTAGCCTTAGCGATAAACTGTCCAGTCAGTCAGACTCACGCCTCCTTCGACTAGACTTGAAGGGGAGGCTTGTGATCCGGATGTAATTGAGGACATGAGGGGAAATAAGGAGATGTGGGAGGGCAATTGGGTCATTGGAGAACTTGAGGGTTTGAGTGTTTTTAGGGAGCACTGCTCACAGCCGACAGAGGAAGTTTTTTTGGCTTCGTGCTCGAGCTCGCCGCCAGGAGGAGGATCTCTTCCTCTCACGCTGCCGGCCAGCGCTAGGGGCGGCGCTGGCCACTCCTTTCCTCCTCCTCTCTTACACCTCCTTTCCTCTTCTCCTCAGCGTGGCCACCGGCAAGAGGGTGCTTGGTTGAGAGCCGCCACTAGGAACAGTGGGGGAAAGAGGGCTTCAATGGTCTTGGTTCACCGCCAGAAGATTCGACGAAGGAAGCTCTTTCTCACATCGCTCCTCACCGACGTCGATGGTCGTTCCCCTTCTTTATTTCTCCTCGACGCTATCTTCTCCCCTCATGGTTCTCTCCGCCTCGAGCACGTCCAGTAGAGGGCGCTATTGGCGCCGCCTCCACCGCCGGCCCCTCTCGCTGCTCGCCGGTGATGATGCTGTTGAGGAGGATCGCTGCCACCTCCCGCAGGTGTTGCCACCGGTAGCCACCGCCGCCGGCAGCCGCCGCTGCCCCTTCCGACGGCCCCACAGCTAGCTCCGGCGTCCTGACAGTCCACATCGACGGCTGTACATTTGTTGCCTCCACTGCTTTTGGCGTAGATCCAGCCTTCCGCGGTGTTTCCAAACATCCATTGTGTTTTCCGGCCATCGAGCCGTGATGTTCTGCTCTTTGTATTACTGCTATGATGGTGAGACATTTTACCAGCCGGCCTAGGAGCCATCAGTGTGTGCCGTAGCCTGGCCTGTGAGCCGAGGATATATTCTGACTTACATGCCGCCTGGGCTGCGACGACTTGATCAGTAGCTCGACCAGCTCATCCATCCATCCGAGGGCGCCCCCCTGGGCCAGGGTAAGCTCTCGTACTCGGTATCTGTTCATTTTATTGCTATACTATTATGCGGTTACTTATATGTCTGTGGGATTCGCCTCGAGCACCGAGGTACCAGAGACCGGGGGAACCCGGTCGCTGGATACAGGTACAGTTGACCGGAGGAGGACTTCGGACGATCGGGTCAACGTAGTGGACAGATCATCAACCGGGTCATGGGGGTGCAGTCAACCTTCCAGATACGTCATTCCGACAGGTTCGTCTTCTCAGCTTCCCGACAGGATCAGTTAGAATCTCTACAAGATCATAAACATAGAAGATAAGGAGATAAACAATATATAAGAACATTAACTAGTATTATAGTGAAATTAAAATCCTAGACTCATCCCCAAAATTATTTTCACTCTCCCTTATCACTCTCTCTCTCTCTCTTACTTACTCTTTTTCTGTCTTTCTCAACTCTCTCTTTCTCTCCGTCTCTCAATCTTTTTTACTTATAAACATTCAATTAATTTTTAATTATCTAGATAATTTACTTTAATCAATTTCTAATACTTAATCAGTAATAATATTTATGGATGAATATTTTTATTATTGGATAACCATTTCATAGAATTACAGATAGGCAGCGAGTTTTTGATGACATCATTACCTATGCACCCATCAAGTGAACCAATCCCGGACCAGAAAAATCTCCCAAGAGTATACAAGTGGACAGCCTCATTTCGTTTCCCTTCAATCTAAATCCAAAGCAATGGCTTCATCTCCTGTCTTCTTCCGGATGGGGCTTCCTCCTCCTCCTCCTCCTCCTCCTCCTCCTTCCGATGCTGTCCTCCGCTCATCGAAAGCGCAGAAGAAGCTACTGTACCACCCTCCTCCTTCTCCTCATCCTCCTCCTCTAACTCATTCTACACGACTCCCCGTTTCCCGACGAGATGTTATCCTGACCATCTCAGCTCTTCCCCTCAGCTTCACTGCGCCACCCCTTCTTTCGCACGCACGAGAGAGAAGGGGGAGAAAGGCCATCCCTCCGGAGGAGTACATGACCAGCCGTGAGTTGAGTTTCCTGCATCTTCTTCTTTTATGCACCATTTCCTAGTATCGCAAAGGCATTCTAGTTTATAGGCTTTGTAGCCCAATCTGGCTAGCTCAGTTCTGTAATCTTTGTATTTTTGTTGGTGAAGGATATAATCGGATGCAAATTTTTAGTGTCTTTTTTTTTTTAAAAGGAATTACTTTATTTGCACTGATTGCTCTACTTCTCCTGCCTCATTTGGTTATCATCTTTTTTAAATTTTCTTCATCTTCTTGTATTATGCACCGTTGCTGAAGCCTTTGTCTTCTTGTCACAAGGGCATTCTGGTTAATAGTGTTTTTGTAGACTAATTTGAACACCGTCAGCTCTATGACCTTTGTGTGTATGTTTGTGATGGGAGCAAACTGGAGGCAATTTTCCAGCAGTGATTATTCTCAATCTCCTATATAAGCCGGGTTGGAATAACGTCCATCACAATTCAATGTAACCTCATCCCTAGGTTTCATGGACACCAGAAACTCTCCCAGAGAATTAAAAAACATTCCTTTATGCAAACTTCTTGGTCTATGAGAATCTCCAAATCTCCTAAGGGATCTTGGAGGTTCCAAAATGCTCCACTAATTGAGAAAATTGCAGCAGTCACAAAATTCCAGCTGAATTACACCAACACAATGCTAAAAAAGTTAAATAATTATACACTAGATTTCCTGCATAGGGCTGCAGTTGAGCCCAAACTGGCTCCCCAAGTGCAACATATCAACTGTCCAATTGTTGGTTCATAATAAGCGGTTCATATAGGTTGAGCTCCATGTTGAGCCTGTCCTAGGTGTAGGGTGCAGTGGTAAGTCACTCCCACCCCTGAATTAGTTTACCAAAACCCTGTGTGGAACCATTACTTTGAGATAATGGAAGATAGTTTATTTTGAGAGTTCTGTTGTCATCATCTAACACTCAATTTTAGCAAATGAAAGAGTACCCTCAATGAGTGCAATTTTTTTATACTTGTAATTGCAGCAGGCTCGACAATATGAAGCATATGATATTTTAGTGGAAACATTTAATGATAAGGTTTTTGGATTTTCTCTGTATTATTCTATATTTGCTCAAGTTATGTCAAAATGGCCTTTAAATGGATTGATAAGATAGGGAAAAAAAATGCTAGACAAGTTGATATTTTGAAGCATCAATTATGCTTATTTTTTCAGCATATTATTTAAAGTCAAATGAACTATAATCTTTGTGGTACTACATGACTTCTCTCTTTTAGATTAAATTTCTTCTGTGCTATGGTAACGCCATATTTTCTTAATTTTTGATTTAATGAGATCTAAATGTGTACAACAGTCAAAGGCTTGCAGTACTGTGATCTCGAGCTGGAAACATGGATTATCAAAAAAAAAAAAAAAAATTGAAGTCCTGTGATCTTTTAGTATATGTTTCTGGTGTTTTAGTAATTTCATATTTTCTTAATTTTCAGTTTTCTGAGGTCTAAATGTTTAAAACAGCTGAAGGCTTGAAGTACTATGATCTTGTTGAGGGAAAGGGCCCCAAAGCTGAGAAAGGCCTCACAGTGCAGGTTGTTTCCATATCAAATTGCCTGACTACTTGTTCCAGTGACAAATGTTTTCTTTGCAGATGAAAATGCAAACCACATCATTGTATGCTGACCTTTGCTCTTTTAGGTACACTTCGACTGCATCTTTCGAGGGATCACAGCAGTTTCTAGTCGTGAGTCTAAACTTCTAGCTGGAAATCGCATCATTGCACAGGTTATTTCCACGAGCGCAATTTGATTGTAGCATTTACATTGTGTCTTCTTCAGTAATGCTGATCGCATTTACTCATGATTGCATTCTTGTGGTAACACTAAGTGATTTCCTCATGTAATCACTATTTCGGAGGGAAACATAGAGATCCAAGTTTCCTATCATGTGTTTTTTTATTGCTATGTGGATTATAGCATAATTCCTTCCTATTTTCATGTAAATAAATTTTGTCCGCAATCAATTCTTCTCGGAGTAATTCTGTATTCTTGTTTTCATGCTCACAACTTGTTGCTGTTTGGCATTTTTGCTAACATCGTTGCTCATTTTTAGTGTCTGTCCATGACAAACTTTTGTGAAATTGTAGCACTGACAGAGCTTTCTTCTTTTAGTAGCCATATGAATTTATTGTTGGTTCACTACCTGGTAAAGAAAGAAAGCGTGAATTTGTGGACAATGCAAATGGTCTTTATTCTGCCCAGGCTGCACCGAAACCCCCAGCAGCTCTGTATACGATAACCGAAGGCATGAGAGTAGGTGGGATGGTGAGTGTCTGCAAAATCTTTTTGCTTACATGTTTCCTTGAAGCACATTCGTAGCTTACACTATCTTGGCTTTTCATGTCCATGTTCTATCTTGAATGGTGCAGAGAACGGTGATCATCCCCCCTGAAGTGGGTTATGGAAAAAAGGGGATGAATGAAATACCAGTAAGAGTGTATATTATTTCTGAAATTCATCGTTTCATCAATAACTTTTATGGGTTCGGTCTGGAAAGTAGATCTATCTTTTTGTTTATATGCATTATCTCATCTATTGTTCATGTTCAGTCTAGAAAGTAGATCTATGGTTCCTAATCACACTCCTAGTTTGGAATGAGCGAATGAGGAAAAACTAAAATGATGGGGAGCAATCATTATGCACAAACTCTTGTAGGTATCTTTAAAGCGGCTAATTTTCGTGAATTTTCAACCTTGTAGCCTGGAGTTGATTTTGAAATGAATGTGGAGCTTTTGGAAGTGGTACCTCCAGGAGGAAAGTAATCTATGTTCTTAAGAGGTCAGCATCTCGGGGACTTTGTTTAGTTTGTTTGCCAGACAGGCAAAAGTCTTCTACTTCATGAATGAAATACAAAGTGCCTTTTGTTTCAGCAAGATCCCCTTCTTGAAATGCAAGACCAAGGCTAGTAGAATGTTTGGTTAACTTGTCGGTGCACCATGTATATTATTATTATTTTTTTTTGTAAATGTTCAAGTTAAATTAAACCCATGATGAATACTTTCAAGCTTCCTATATGTTATTTGGGAAAGAAAATATGGTTCCTTAGTTTGCAACTTCCATATTATCCTCCACTGTGTTATCGGCATGTATATTCGGAGTTAGCTCTATCTCTCATTGTGGTAACACTTCTGTTTACAGTGTTGAATTGGACCCATGAGTTGCAGGTGAGCTCATGCTTGTACTAATTCATAGAAGTACAGAACTCACTCTGATGTAGTAATTCAGCATCTGAAATTTGTTATGCTAGGCTTTTAAATCCGAACCGATGGATGAATCTCTGGTTCTCAGTTTTTGTGGCCCATTCCACTGACTTCCCAATCGATCGAATTGAATGCTTCAGAGCGATCACCAAGCAACCAGTTCCCTCTAGTTTTGAAAACATTGGTTTTATGCAGTGTGGTGTACTAGTGCACATGTTAGATATGAACTCACTCTTTTACCTAGTTCAGTGGCTGCAAACAACTAATGTAAAGTTACTAGGCAAACACTAGGTATCGTATTTTATATATCATAAGAGTTTACTTATTCGTCTATTTAAGATTTTTTTAAAATGAGCCAAACAATCTATTTAAATCTTAAATATGGTTTATCAAAAATAAAAATAAAATCAGTTAAAATTTGGAATAATTTTATTTGATCAAAACGTTCCATTTCCAATTAAAATGGGCATTTCATTTAACACAAATTATGCAAAATATCCTTATATTATTTGATCACTCGGTTAGGTAGAAGTTAGCATGTAGCTTCTACCTAGTGTAAAAGTTATATGTTAGCTTCTACATAGTGTAGAAGCCGGTTGCTAGTTTTCACAATAGTAATTTTATATTATTTTGATTTTGCTTCTATGAGTGATAACCTAATTAAAATAACTGATATGAGTGATTCTAGGAGTGATAACTTAATTAAAATAACTGATGGAGACTATCAAATGAACATTATTTGATCACAATCGATAGTATAAAGGTTAGCATATAACTTCTACACGTTATAGAAAAAAAAATGTGGAACCGTCACATCAGCGGCCCCCCTAGAGTCGGTCCTACAGATATGGAGGAAGGTAAATACAGGTACACAACTGAAAGCGCATGGTCGGAACGCTAACCCTAGACAATGGCACCCTGAGGATCGAACCTTCTACACGTTGTAGAAGCTAGCATGTAGCTTCTACACGTTGTAGAAGCTAGCATGTAGCTTCTACACGATCAAGTGCTTGTATAATATAAGGGTGTGTTTGGTATAAGTTATCATGTATAATCTTGGTTATGTAATTACCAGGTAATCACATAACCAAGATTATGGGGAATAAAACATAACCAAATGTTGTTTGGTTCAATCTAGGTAATGCAACAAAAATATGTTTGTTTGAAGGTTTTAATGAATAACCTAGTTTAGTATTTGACTAGATTACCCTTAGTTACAAAACTAACTATACATAATAATAATAATAATAATAATAATAATAATAATATTATTATTATTATTATTATTATTATTATTTAAACTCTATTATATTTTACTATATTTTCATGTTTTTTTTATTTTTATATATTTTTTTATTTTGTTTTTTTATGTTTTTAAATTTTAAATTTTTTTTAAAGTTTTTTTTATTTTTTTACTTTTTTATTTTTTATCTTTTAGGTTTTTAAAAATTTTTAGGTTTTTTTACATTTTCCAATTTTTTAATTTTTTTAATGTTTTTTAACATTTTTTATTATTTTTTTACTTTTTAAAATTTTTTACGTTTTTTCTAATTTTTTTATGTTTTTTTGTTTTTTTTTTTAAATTTTAATGTTTTTTCTATTTTTTTTTATGTGTTTTTTTAATTTTTTTAATGTTTTTTCTATTTTTTTAATTTTTTAAAGTTTTTTACCATTTTTTTAATGTTTTTTTTTTAAAATACGTTTTTTTTATTTTATTTTTTATATTTTTCATTTTTCTTTACATTTTACTTTTTCACATTTTTCTTTTATCCGAGGGTATTTTGGGTAAAAAAAAATTTGATAACCCCGGAATCAAGAAAAATCTCAGTTTTCCGAAGTTTTTCGATTCCTGGTTGCATGCCCTTTTTGCTGACGTGTCGGACATGAAGCATTACTCAGGAATCATCGATTATTTAAACCAAACAGGTTTTTTGTTGATAACCTTAGATGGATAACCAAGGTTATCAAGGATAATCCTCAACCAAATTTATCAAGGTATTTTAAATCATTCATGTTTAATGGGGCATCCATTTGAATTTAATTGGAAATGGAATGTGCATTGACTATTTTGAAAATGATGTCCTTTTATTTTTGGCCATTTAATTTTTTATAAAATAAAAAAACTACAATTTTTATTGAACCAGTAAATAAGTTTTCTAAATACTCAAATCACATATTATAGTTTTAAAATTATCAAATCGCGTACTCACTTCCTATTTTATCCTCGTCCTCAAATCAACTTCACTAGAAAAAAAAATTAGTCTGATTTTTTTTCCAGTCGAATTGATTTTCTTTCTATGTGTTAGAAAAATCCATCAATCAGTTTCAGCCAAATTCAGCTAATGGATCTAGAGATTTCATAATGATAAGGAATTAGCTCCTATGTGTTCATCTAGTTCTCCTGATTGTAAAAATGATATCAAACATTAATTTGACCCAGTATATTGAGAGTAGTTATTTTTTAAATATGAATGTGTCTAAAAACTAATTCGTGTTCAAAAAATCACTACTCTCAATATATTAGGTTAAATTGATGCTTGATAGTATTTTTATAATTAGGAGAACTAGACGAAAATATAAGAACTGGTTTCATGTCATTTTGAGATCTTTAGGTCGATCAGCCTATTTTAGCTGAAACTGACTAATGGAGCTAGAGACCTCGAAATTATATGAAATCAGTTCATATGTGTTCATCTAGTTCTCCTGATTGTAAAAATGATATCAAACATTAATTTGACCCAATATATTGAGAGCAATTATTTTTTAAACATGAATGTGTCTAAAAACTAATTCGTGTTCAAAAAATCACTGCTCTCAATATATTAGGTTAAATTGATGCTTGATAGTATTTTTATAATCAGGAGAACTAGACGAAAATATAAGAACTGGTTTCATGTCACTTTGAGATCTTTAGGTCCATCAGCCTATTTTAGCTGAAACTGACTAATGGAGCTAGAAACCTCGAAATAATATGAAATCAGTTCATATGTGTTCATCTAGTTCTCCTTATTGTAAAATTACTATCAAATATCAATTTGACCCAATATATTGAGAGTGGTGATTTTTTGAACACAAATTAATTTTTTGGATATATATGTTTAAAAAATCATTGCTATCAATATATTAAGTTAAATTGATGTTTGAGGATATGAATATAATCATAAGAACTAAAAGAACTCATAAAATCTGATTTCACTTCATTCTAAGCTCTCTAGGTCCATCAACTAATTTTGGTTGAATGAACCTAAATTAATTTTATTTAAGTTCATTCAGTCATAGTTTCAAAAAAAATACTACTCTAAATATATTACGTCAAATTGATGTTTGATAGTATTTTTATAATAAGAAGAACTAGATGAACATATAAGAACTGATTTCATATCATTCTAATATTTTTAAGTCCATCAGCTAATTTTGGTCGAAACCTGTTGATGGACGTAGAGAACTCGAAATAACATGAAACTAGTTTCTATACATTTGTTTAGTTCTCCTGAATGTAAAAATGCTATCAAATATCAATTTGATCTAATATATTGAAAACAATGATTTTTTGAATATGAATATGTCCGAAAAATTAATTCGTGTTCAAAAAATTATTATTTTAAAATATATTAGGTCAAATTGATATTTGATAGTATTTTTACAATTATATTATTCCGAAGTCTTTAGATCCATCAATCAATTTTAACTAAAATTGACTTATAAATTTTTTGAATAGAAAAAAATTGATTCCCCTAGAAAAAAAATTAATCGGTTGATTTTTTTCAATCGAATTAGGGGTGTCAAAAATGAACCCGACCCGACGACCCAACCCGAGTCGACCTGAAAAAAATCAGGTTTGGGTTGGGCATTTTCGGGTTCGGGTTGGAGAGTTGGAGAGTAAAAAAGTTTCGGGTTGGGTTCGGGTTGACCCGGGTTGACTTAAATATAAGGTTTTGTGGGTTTTTTTTTTGTTAAATCAAATTTTATTTTAAAAATTTAGATGTTTTTATGTATATTAATATCATGTTTGTATGATAATGATGGAGTATTGAGATAAAAGTGAAGAATTATAGGGAAAATAGTCCAAAAAAGTCGTTTTGAATAGAATTTTCGGGTTATATGGGTCAGGTTCGGGTTGATCAGGTTGGTCGGGTTCGGGTTGAGGTGTTTTGGGTTGAACTCGGGTTCGGGTTGGGTTAAAAAAAAAAAACTCAACCCGACCTAATCCAATCCGATCCGATCCGATCCATCTGAATTGACACCCCTAAATCGAATTGATATAAAGATGAAAGTAAAATGAAAAAGTGGTTAAGATTTGATAATTTTAAAATTATGATATAAATGTTTTAGAAACTTATCTATTATTTATTTATTTATTTATTTTTTTAAAAAAAAAAACTAGTTCAACATGTGGTCGAATTGTCGAAATGATTGATACGATCCTATTCGAGTTAACTTAAATATTAACCAAAACATTTTAAATTGATTTTTTTAAGTCAACAGTTCATTGTTTTTTTTTTCCATCTTTTTTCTTCTATAAATGAACGACGCAGTCCCCTGAAGCGTCCGGCCATCTTATCTTCTTCTACTGCTGCTCCGCTAGGGTTGGAGCAGGAAGGATGATGCAGAGCTCGCTGAGGTACGATGGTGATTCCAAGTCCCTTCGCATCCACGCCAAGGAGAGGATTCCACTCGCCTCCGATACCCTACTCCAGGTTCATTCCCATCCTTACTTCCCTCTCTCCTTTGCGTCGGGACTGGATCTTTCTGTTTTCGTAAGAAGGAAACAATTAGCTTTGGACTTTGGACTTTCTCCATATAGATCAGAATATCTAGCTAAAAAAAAGGAGAAAAATTAGTACGGATCTTCCATTTGTGCTTTTAGGGCTAAATGTTTCATGCATTGCTTCCTATGATTATTGTTTCTTGTTTAGAAATGATGAATTCCATGGTGTTGCTGAATTTTTCTGTTTTTTCTTTCTGGAGAAACTAATTATATTGTATTCTTGTTTCTTGTTTAGAAATGATGAATTTCACGGTGTTGCTGAATTTTTCTGTTTTCTTTCTGGAGAAACTAATTATATTGTATCCTATCAGGCTCATGCGGAGCTAGACACCAAATCTGGAAGTCCTAGTTATCTTTCTTTAATGTTTCGGCATTTTTATCCTGAGGTACATCTTTTGCGCTAGTATATGCTTTGAACATAATAAGAATCTGTGTTTGTGGAGTGACTTTTGTTCTGATCGAGTAGGCGTCAGCCAGCATGGGTATGGGCGTCCAATTTAACAAAGATGAGAAACTGAGCTATACTGTTCAAGCAAAGAGGGCATTCCCAATCACAGCCAATGGATTAGCGGGCATAAACTTGAAAGGGAGGTACTCTTTTGCTGAAGGATTTAAGGAGGTTTGTGCTTTTTGATATTTCCCATTTTTTTCCAATTTAAATTGTGAAATTTCTATAATGACTAAGAGATATGAGCATTGTCTTGGATGTAATTTGTTACTCTTTTCTTCTTGAATTGAGAACACACATTTGAATGATAAATTGATTTGAAGTATCATAACCAGCCAGTTAAGTCATCATTGAGTGAGCCTAGTTCAAGGATAATTTTAATGGTTCTTGCCTCTAGGTTTGTTGAATACTACGGATAATCTAAAATTACTTGTAGACATTTCTGGATAATAGGGCTTGATTATTTGTACCATGGTTCACTATGGGGGTTGGGTTAAATTCTATGTTACTGATATTTTTCATTGACTCTTCATTGATTTATGTTCACTGTTTCAGGATTGTCATTTGACAGAAAAGCCTGTGTGGCAATATCTCTTAGCTAAGTCAATTTGCAAGTGAAATTGTCAATCTGAATTGCAGTTCTGTTTAAGATGTTGGATGTGATTGATGCCCTTTTTCTTTTGCTCTACTACTTCATATTTAAACCAAGACACTTTTCAGTTTATATTAGAATCATTAGTAAATATCTTATCATTTGCCTGAGTTTGATATTCTCAATGAGGCAAGTCACGCAAGATCATTCATGACAATGTTGTATTCTTACTTATGGTGGTAATGGTTATGTTTGATCACCATTTCATCTACTCACAACCGCATGACAAATTGTCTGCACAAGTAATAGCTTGTTGTTTGGGCTAAATATATAAATTACTGGCGTACTGATCCCATTAAGTAACTCACTTGTGAGAATTATATTATGCACTTCGTCCGAGCTCATTGTTTGCATTCAGTATAGTTTTACTGCTCGTTAGCTCAATAGGACATGAAAATTATGTAATAGAGTTCATGCAAAAGTAACAACTCAAAGTTTGAAGTGAGTGTAGTTTATTATTGGTTTGTCCCACATGATGATGATAATTGTATAGATTATGTTGCACATTCTTAATTTCTCTTTGGGCATAGTATGGTATCACTAGTGAGATGAGCATTACGAGACAATTGCTTTCAGCAATAATAGGTGTCATGTGAGAGAAATACTTTGAGTGTGATTGTCCCTTTGTACATAAGCTTCATTGTTTCAGCTTTTCTCTATTGTTCAGGCTTTTCTCTACAGGTAAGGGAGGGGTTTAAGTATAAGTCAAGTTTATTTATGCTCAATTGTCTCTTAGTCATTTTCTTTTTCATTTACAATCCAAATTATTAGTTTGTAATATGATTCTTAACTTCTGTCTCGTACCATATATCATATGTCGAGTGGAGACGAGCCCCTGGTTAATTTATTGATAGTTAGTTTTCTATCTTGTCTGTGATTGTTACATCAGTATGACAGTGTTATGTACATTCTGACTGTTTTCATAAACTTGAAATTCTCAATTTACCTTAAAAGAGTTATTATTTATATCTGTAGAGGAAGGCAAAAGGTGCAGTTGAGTTAGCATGGGCCATTCTCAATTTCCAGAAAGAACAAGATGTGAGGATTAAATTTGGATATGATATCAGTAACCAGGTATGTGTCTTTCCCTAGATGACACTTGGCAACTTAGATCTGCATCATGAACTCCTAGTTGTATATATCATCCTGAGCAAGCTGTGCTAGTAGACCCCTTAGACCGCACTCGCAATGTGTTCTAATTGACTATCTGTGTAAGCGGTTACATTCAGCATATACACAATCTTGAATGGTGGGTTTTGATGTGTTGGGTATTGTGGTAGCTCGCGTACGTTTCATGGGATTGTAAAGTCATGCTTTCTCCCACAGTTACCATTAAGGGACTCCTGGTCTTGCCATATGTCAGTAGACACTTGAAAGTTGCTTTGGATTACAGTGGAAGTTGTACGGTATGGTAAGACTGATAACAGAACCTTGATTGCATTCAAACCAACAATTCCGAAGTTCGAGAGAGCCCTCCATTTTACACTGTAGAATATTATGGGCCCAGTCCAGCCGGTAGAAAATAATCTTGTGGGATTAAGATTCAGAGGGGCATATTCCTCTTTAATATATAGATATTCATACCCTATGTTGGTGATGACTAAAAGGAGAGAAAAGCCTCAACTTCTCAATTCTCATTCAGTAGGCTAGAATGTCAGGTTTATATCCCATTATCTAGGACTAGTAGGGCTGGAAATGAACCACATGTTTGTGAACAAATTTGTTTATGTTTGTCCAATAGTGAAAGTATATATAAAAGAAATAAGCTTTTACATTTGTGAGCTCGGTTCACTAATGTTCATGAACAATTTATTAATGTGAAATTTTAATTATAATTTATTTCTTATTTTTTATTCAAATTCATAAAAATGTAAGAAAACTAAGAATATAGTATTTTATAAAATTTACAATCTTAAATTATATTCATAATAAATTAAAAGTAAGGAAATAATATAAGTTTCATCGATTTAATAAACATTTAACCAAAATTATAAGGACAACTATGTTGTTAGTTGAGCTTGATAAAAAGTTCAAACTTGGCTCGAGCTTAATGAGATTTTTTAATAAACAAACTTGAATATTCTCGATAAAAAAATAAAACAAGCTTGAAGAAAGTTAAGCTTGGCATGGTTGATTCGTTTACACCCCTAAAGGATGGGCTGCATGATTCTTATCTCCCCATTAAATTCTAGTTCAATTACCTTATTATCTTCTAGAAAATGGCATCCCATTGCATCTTCTTATTACTTAATGTTTTTAGGTATTTATGATATATTTCTGGGGACAGGTAACTTTCGATGATCATAATGCACTATCTTGTTTGAGGATAAAAATTCCTATCACTAACTTTTTTTTTGACACCTTTGAATTCGTTAAAAGTGAATGGTCAAAACGTTGATGATAAATAGTTGTTTTTTTTCTCAACGCAAGGAGAAATTTTTTACAAATGAAATAAGGCCTAATGTTTTCTCACTAATGCAGGTGCCGTATTTACAGATCAGAGAAAATAATTGGACCCTTAACGCCGATGTCAATGGAAAATGGAATGTAAGATTTGATCTCTGATCCTTACCTTTACCATTTATGGCAGGTTTCTGAGACTCATTTTTGAAGGCTTGAGTTGATTCATCTCTACCCTATGGCATTGTATTGATAGCATGACACCCATTTTCGATTGTTGTTATTGAGTAATGTTCTTTCATGTTCTCCCTGTTTTTGTTCCATCGTTGTTGGCAACTAGCTTCTGCACTAGCTCCCCCCTTCTCAGTTGTTAAATTTTCATGTCAAAGATTCAATCACATTGACCCCTCTCCCTTTATGAGTGTTGAGCATTGCTACATTCGATCCGTTCATTCAATGTTTCTCCAAAAGAACTACACTATCACTTCCTTCTTAGGTGTCGAGTTTGCACTTGTTCATCTTCTTCCTCCCCTTCCACATTAAAAATTATCACTTTAGCTCCTTTTGTTTAAAATATTTTTTTTCAGTATCGGCCAAACAATTGAGACAACATAATTTAGAATAGGGATAATGATAAAGTTACAAACCGATAGAAATAAATCACGATAACTAGGCAAAAGGAACTGAAGCATAAGCGGGTAAACTGTATTTACCCTTCCCACAATGGCAATTTAAACTATGACACGAGTAGTTATCCTAATTAACCCCAATCATTCTCTAACGTATCTTCTCGGTATCATATGCCACAGTGTGCTCCTTCCACACTTCATTCTCCAAGTATTTCTCATAGAAGCTAACATTTCCATCTGCTTTCACAGTCAAAGCAGCAGAGCTCCTTGTTCCATAGAGTCCCTGTCCAATTGGATACAAAACAAAGGAATTGGCTAGGCTACATGAGCACAAATCTTATGATCTTTTTTAATCTAGACATGCTTGACATGCCCAGACCGAATGGCTAAAAAGACACCCTCCATAAAATTCCTTAAGGAGAGTCTTGCGAAGGAAATAAAAAGAAAAAAGGGTTCGACTTGCACTTACTAGTTTGGTCTTGACCTCAACAAAAATGGAGCTCAAATTGAGTTCCCAGTCCAGATCGCAGCCAGTGTTGGGCAAGCTTTCTCTATCAGCTTTTGTGGTGTCACACATGAGCTTCTCGATCATGTCTTTGGGATGGATAACCTCTTCGTCTCCATAATTTAGAATTAGGTTGATGAAACCCGTGCGAAGGCATTGTGCCTATGGAAGGTTAAACATTGACGATAGCAACATATAATATTTTGTTGCATGACCCGATTAGATATGAAACCCGACCTAATTCTTTGCTCACCTTATGCCAGGAGGTGTCCAATTTCGCATTTGAAAGCACATGAAGGCCTGGTGAGACCATTTGTATAGTAACAGGTTCCCCTTTTGGTCTATTTGATACATAAACCATGAGCTTAGCAGAAATGTCAGCAACTATGAGATTAAACCCATTATACTCATTTGCTTCCTCCTTCAATTCCTCTGCAAATTCTAGTGGGCTCATCCTCCCCTGCAATGGTCTAATTTTTGTTCAAGGACTCAAACAAACCAATTTATACGAATGATTGAGATTAAATCTCGACACATTCTACAGCTATAAAGGGGGCTTATAAGGATGCATGACCTACCTGAAGAAACCTAAGAGGCAAGTCTCCTCTTGTTCTTGCGCAGGGGAGGACATCAGGCTCCAACACATTGGTGAGGAAAGCCAACCTTCCATCCCTCGTGCAACCCAACCATGTTCCGCCGCATAAGCCATCCCTTCCTCCCAAGATCTTGGTGCCCTTTCCCCACCATCCCACCGGATCCGTAGGCCTGACACCATTCCTTTGGTTAGCTTCTAGGTTTACATATGTATCCTTTGAGATCTCTCTTAAAAGTTACAAACAATGTATATAATTCACAATTTAGATACAAATCCTCGGCACTAGGACAAAGACTATAAATGAAGAATTCAAGTATTAGAATGAACAAGATAATCAATCTTTCACAACAAAAGAAACAACAATAAGAAAACGATGAAACTAGGTTTCGTCATACCTATCATGAAACTCATCTCTATTGTGCAAAAGGATTAGTGGGTAGAGAGGATGATCTTGCCAAAGCCATGCAACAATGCACATCTTGTTTTTTCTCTAGTCTTCTTTTCTTCTTTTCCCGATGAAATACAATATATATAGATCTTCGTCCATCTACCAACATACTAAACAAAACCCAAGCAAGCAATGAAACATGACAAACCCTTCCAAATTCTCACATCCTCACCTATTCCAATGACCATATTTATTGACTCGGGTTTAAGTTGCCATCTAAAATAAGTAAAATGTTGCACATGGATGCTTTAAGTGATCTCTAAATTTGTGTTCACGACAGAGTTTAAAGTCTTGATCAAATAGCCACTTCGAGATTCAGTTAGATCGATGTGGGAGTGATTTGCATTACGACACCAAGGCACTTCACTTGAATTGCATTTACTAAAAGAACCCCATCAATTTTAATCTACGTTCATTTACTATAGTAAAGGTCTCTAGAGTCTAAATTATCTTGGAGGCATCTCGTCTCAATCGACTCTTTCTCACTTTTCGCTTTACCTTGTTCTTATAATTATGATATAAGATGACCCACAACCATCCGTCCGATGTCTACTACTATCTCACCTCACCTGTTCATGGTCCATTAGCATTAAACCTGGATCATATCCTTTGATAAATTATCATTTTTATCGAAAATTTATCAAAAGACACCTGCTATGTTATTATTTATCAAAGATCCATCTTTTTACAATATTTTTCCCATTCTACCCATGATTACTTTTCTTTTTATTTTCTCTGTCATTTCTCTCTCTTCTCTTTTCTCCTATGCAACGTTTCTTTTCTTTCCTCCCCTCTTTTTTCCTTTCTTTTACACGTTGACTCTTCTAAAACATTTTAACATTTTTGAGAAACTGAAATAAACAATGGATAGTATATTTGAACTCGTTGAAACCTTAGAAATCCACATAAACTGAAATGGGTGCAATCGAAGCTCTCTAAGTTCATCAATGAATTTTGGTCGAAATTCACTTATGAACCTCGAGAGATCCAATTGCACCTATTTCAGTTCCTGTGGATTTTTCGGGTTGCAAGGAGTTCAAATATGTTATCCATTATTTATTTCGACTTTTCAGGGGTGTTAAAATATAATAAGAAATAATCGTCAAAATTCTCCACGTTGGGCCTGATACATATCAGGCACGCGGAGAATTTTGACGACTCTTCCTTATTACATTTTAATACCTCTAAGAAGCCGAAATAAACAATAGATAGCATATTTGAACTCTTTGCAATCCTAGAAATCCACAGGAATTGGAATAGGTGTAATCGGAGCTCTCTATATCTATCAGTGGTCGAAACCCACCGATAGACCTAGAGAGCTCCGATTGTACCCATTTAAGTTCCTGTGGATTTCTGAGGTTGCAAGGAGTTCAAATATGCTATTCATTTTTTATTTGGACTTCTCAGAGGTGTTAAAATGTAATAAGAAAGGATCACCAAAATTCTCCACGTTGGGCCTGATATAAAATCATATCAGGCCTAATGTGGGCCAACGTGGAGAATTTTGACGATTCTTCTTTATTATATTTTAACACATCTGAGAAGTCGAAATAAATAATGGATATCATATTTGAACTCTTTGCAACCCCAGAATCCACAGGAACTAAAATAGGTGCAATCGGAGCTCTTGAGGTCGATCAATGGATTTCGACCAAAATCTACTGTGGACCTAGAGAAGTCTGATTACACTCATTTCAGTTTCTGCGGATTTCTGAGGTTGCAATGAGTTCAAATATGCTATCTATTGTTTATTTCGACTTTTCAGATGTGTTAAAATATTTTTAGAAGAATCGACGTGCAAAAGAGAGGGAAAAAGAGGAGAGGAAAGGGGAAAAAGTTGTATGCATAGGAGAAAAGAGGAGAGAGAGAAATGACAGAGAAAATAAAAAGAAAAGTAATTAGAAGGGTAGAATGGAGAAAACATGTGAAAAGGTGTATTCTTTGGTAAATAATAAAGTAGTATGCATCTTTTGATAAATTTAAAAATCTGTATACTTCTTTTGATAAATTATCATTTTTATTATAAGCAAGGCGTTCTATCAAAGGGTGCCCCACCCTACTGTCTCTCCTAGAAAAATGACATAACTATCCTTAAATATATTATTTGACTAATTTTGATTTTTAATCAGATGGATATCGATTTTTTGAGAGGTTGATTTTAAGTAAAGTTTAAATCATTCAGACTTCGACATAATTAACAATATTTATATTATAGTATTTATGATTTTAAAGTATTATAACATGTACTTAATCTATTAAAAATTGATGTGGTATCAGTTATGAAATTATAATGTAAATTTGATATGTTCATCTAATATTCATATTATAGTAGTTATGAAAATATAGTTAACTAAAACTCAGCCATATTATGTTTAAATGTTATAACAACTATAAATCATAGCTGTTGCAATTCAAATTTGTCCTATTTAACAATATTTATGTAGTTGTTATATGAAATAGTAATTGTTATAAACATATAGTATAATTTAGTAGTTGATTTAATATATGTGATAGAAGATGATAAATTATTCTTGATAATGGTCCTATCATTTTATAGGGGTTGATGGAATGATACGTTCTTTGATAAAAAAAAATAATAAAAAGAAACGTTACTTCGATGATTCCATTAACATTGGGCGCCATTTTGATTTTTGATCAATTTTTGGCAAGATTTTAAATACCTGGAGGCATTTCATGAAATAACGTGAATGTTAGGCAGCGAAGTGAAATTTTCCTAAATATAAAATCATGCCTTCTGTTTGTGTTCCGAACGCCGTCACTTTCTCTCCGTCGTTGAATGCGCGCTCCCGTTGCCGGAACCCTAATTTCCTCCGCAAAATCTATCCTCCGGGATCGCTCTGAAATCGGTTGCACGTCGTTAATCCGATGGCAAGATCACCTTTTTCTCTACCGCCAACTAAAGAACTCATCTCTGCCGGCGACATCCGCCACGTTTCCTCCCGTCCTCAAAGCCTGCGCCAATCTCGAGCTCTTCGACCATGGAGAATCGATCCACGCCGATGTCATCAAGATGGGCTTCGCTTCCTACAGCTCCACCTGCAACACCATCATGAGCCTGTACATCAAGCGCGGAGCCACCTACTGCGCACTGAACCTGTTCGGCGAAATGCCTCAGAGAGATTCGATATCTTGGAACGTCATAATCCATGGTTTATCGAGTTGCGGAGACTCCGAAGCCGGGATGGGATTCTTCCGGCAAGCCCGAACCCTGGGGTTTGAGCCAAATGTGGCCACATTGGTGCTTGCAATTCAAGCTTCATGGAAGCTGAATGATGTGGATGAAGGTTTAAAATTGCATGATCTTGTTCTAAAGAATGGATTTTTGGCTGATGTTTCTGTTCAAAATTCCATGATTTCCATGTATGCAAAGGTGGGAGATATTGATTCTGCACGGAGAGTTTTCGATGAGATCACAGAGAAGGATGTGATATCTTGGAGCTCCCTGATCGGTGGATATGTGCAAAATGGACAAGCTGTCCTGGCATTGCAGCTGTTTCGTGATATGTCTAGCGAATGTGACATGGATGAGCTAACCGCTGCTTCTGTTCTTCAAGCTTGCAGCTTTGCGGAGGATGTCCACCAGGGTAGCTCATTCCATTGTCACTTGATTCGCAAAGGTATCGAACACGACTTGTTTGTTCAAAATTCTTTGATTGACATGTACTCGAAGTGCAATGATGTGGATTCTGCACGCAATATATTTGATATGATGAGCGATCGGAACAGTGTGTCATGGAACACTATGGTATCTGGTTTACTCCGCAATGAAAGGCATCAAGAGGCAGTGGCATTGTTCAATTCAATGAAGAAAGGTGGAGTTCTGATTGACGAGGTTGCGCTAGTGAACTTGATGCAATCATGTAAGAAACTTAATCAGGTAATTTGGTGCAAGTGCATTCATTCCATGATCATCAAGAAGGAATTCGCCTCGAGTACCATTGTGCTGAACAATTTGATGGATGCTTATGTGAAATGCAACGGTGTAGAACTCGCTGCAAAATTATTTAACCGAATGGAGAGCAGAAATGTAATCTCATGGAGTATTATCATTGCAGGTTTTGCGCGCAATGGCCAGCCAGATAAAGCAATCGCGAACTTCATACAGATGTGGCTGGCAGGGGAGCAACTGAATCCAGTTGCAATGCTGAGTGTTCTGGAGGCATGTGCCGTTGCTGCGGAGCTCAAATTGTCAAAGTCTGCTCATGGTATCGTTTTAAGGAACCAGTTTGCGAGTGACCTATCTATTGGTACTGCAATTCTCGACATGTATGCTAAGTGTGGTGATGTAAGTTCGGCAAGAAAAGTGTTTGAGAGCACCGTAGAGAAGAATGTTACGACTTGGAATGCGATGATAGGGGCATTTGGAATGAATGGATGCCCACGAGCTTCACTTGTGGTTTTCAGTGAGATGGTGTCACAAAATGTGAAGCCCAATGAAGTGACTATCCTTGCCGTGTTGTCAGCGTGTAGCCATGGAGGTTTAGTCGAAGAAGGGCTCTCTATTTTTAAGAGTATGACCTCGGATCCTTCTCTTCGTGCTACTGTGGAGCACTACTCATGTGTTGTGGATATGTTGGGAAGAGCAGGAGACCTTGAAGGTGCTTTAGAGGTGATCGAAAGGATGCCCGAAGCTGGCCCTGCCGCTTGGAGTTCCCTGCTGAGTGCGTGCAGGAGTCGCGGAAACTGCAAAGTTGGGCAAAATGCAGCTGCCCGAATCCTAGAACTAGAGCCTTCGAATCCGGCAGGGTATTTGCTGACATCGAGTATGTACGCAAAAGATGGATCCGTCGATGAAATGGCACGAACGAGATTGTTGTTGAGGAAAAAGGGTGTGAAGGTTATCGGTGGTTACAGTTTGGTCCGTATAGATGGAAAGGCACACAAGTTTGTTTCTTGGGATGGATCTCACCCTCAAAGTAAAGAGGTATACTCCATGATTGAATTCCTGCACAATTGTATGCGTTTGTCTGATAAGAATGACTTCTTATAATCTCACAAGCAAGATTTGGAAGATTCTTCAATTTTAAACCTAGATTTTTTATAGGCTTTTCAGGAAAAGTATGCAAATATAAATGACAGATATTTAACTCTTCAAACCGATAAATTTATATTCTAGTCATACATAAATTAGAATGTTATATTATTGATCAATGTTAAATTAAATAAGATATCATCTGTAAATATATTGTAACAATTATAAATTATAACTACTACAAAAGACTATAAATCATAAATTCAGATAATAAAAAAAAGATGGAGTGCTCTTCTTTTGATTTTTTCCCCCAATAAATTAAAATAATTGGAAAAAATTATAATTTCTCTTTTGATGATTTAAAAATACATCTGAAAACATCTTTTTAATATTTTCCAATATGCTCGAGCATGCTCAGTTAAGTTTCACACGGATTATTATCATCAACAAATTTCTAAACGTTCAAGCAATAATATCACAGTAGTGACAGAGAAACAAAAATGATTCAAAGTCACAACAATTTGCAGAAAATAGAGAGTCAAATGTAGCAAAACAAAGCATTTTTTTTAGCACAAGAACTCTGCACATAGGATAGGAGGAACGAAAGGTAACACAGCATCTGCTTGGAAAGAGATGATGATCGTCCCTATCTTCTAATTGGAGGAACAGCTCCTCGACCAGGAGGGCCACCGCGCCCAGCTGCTTGGGCCTGAAATAGAAAATGCCAAGGTCGACAAATCTTTTTGAAGCAAATAAGGCGTGTTGAACTGTGCACTTCTTGAAGTAATCGGAATTTCTATTTCACATCCATCTTTTTTTCAAAAAGGAAATGCAGCAGTGACAAGAAGAATAGAATGGCAGCGGTTACAGACAATCAACAATACTAACAATAACAATAGCAACAAACTCTTTGCATGAGGTGTTTTGGATTAGCAATATAATCTCCTCACTGGATGTCTACGTAATTTACATCTTTAATCATTTTAATGTAAACTCATTTGGTTCCCCTTAAGCCGTTGCATTCTAAACTACAAATTAATTGCCAAACTAAGCACGTTACAAGTAGCATTTAACCATGCCCACATCCATGCCAAGGAAAAATGAAATCCATAAGAGGATGCATTGCATGGCAGCAGAGCTAGAGGACATTGCAGAGCCAAGGAAAGGCCAAAAAGTTCAGCAAATAAAGAGTGAACATAAGAGATAGCACGAACAGAACATGTAAAACAGCAATCAGAAAAGAATAATTCGACTAGAAAGTTGATTAAGAGGGTGGAAGATAATGAAAAAACAATGGTGATGGAGCAGTGGAAAACATATTCAAAAATATCAGAGCATTTCTAAGCAAACGTAAAGTGGAAAGTGAGTTTTGTGCGTGTCAATTCTAAAAGCGCAAAGACTTGAGCAGCGGAGTTGTCACCTCTATCAGATATGGCACTGGTAGGGGCCCAAGTGCCTTTAGGAACCCTTTAGGGAGGTGGTAGATAGGAGAAATGGAACCCAGCTTAGTATGTCATCATGTACAAGCTCAGTCATGCTTCACTAAAAAATGCATCTGGTTCATTTTTTTCTTCGAATGAACAAACAAACATAAAAAATACTTTGGCAATTCATGTTGGGGCAATTTCCCTAGGTCAAGTTTGACCAGTTTGACTAAGCTTGAGTTAAATCAAGCTTGAGTCGGGATTTGAATTTTGATGTTTGACAATATAAGGAGATTGCTGGAGCAATCGTCCGATTATGGAGATGGTCAAAGGGTTGACCAGGTTGATTATGGAGATGGTCAAAGGGTTGACCAGGTTGATGAGAATACAAGTCGAGTAAGTCAAGGTTGACAGGAGACTTGACTGGGAAAGTCCTAACTGGATGTTAGGCATTTGGAAAGTCCTGGTGAAGAGTCAGGCAGTTGGAAAGTCCAAGTGTGATCTTGGCAAAGGAGAAAGTCTTGGTGAGGAGCCAGGCAATTGGAAAGCCCAAGTGTGATCTTGGCAAAGGAGAAAGTCCTGGTGAAAAGCCAGGCAATTGGAAACCCCAAGTGTGATCTTGGCAAAGGGTGTAAGTCCAAGCATGTGCTCTTGGCAAGGTAAGTCCTAGTGTGACTTGGCAAGGAAAACTCGACAATTAGGATGAGCCCGAAGGAAGCTCCTGAAGGCAAGGCGTGAAGAATGGGAGATATCCGAGGGACGTAAGGCTGATGGAGGAGGCTAGAAAGCTAATTCGAAGTTGATCGGGTGTGGCCAAATGCTAGGCATGGAGACCCAACAGGTCACGATTGACCAGAAGTTGGGTTGGAGATTTTGGACTTGAGTTTGAGTCAAATCCAGTCTGGTCAATCGATCGGGCGATCGATTGAACCAGAGTCCAATCAATCAGTTGATCGATTGGGGTGTGCTGCGATTGTGGGAAGACACAATCGATCGGCCGATCGATTGGGATGTGAAATCGCGAGTACAGAGGCTTTCCCAATTGATCGGACGATCGATTGGGAGCTGCCGATCGATCGGTCGATCGATTGGGTAGCAGAAGCTCTCACGTAGATGCGAGAGCACAGAAAGGTGTTGAATCGATCGGGCGATCAATTCAGGCAGTCCCAATCGATCGGTTGATCGATTGGGAAGTGACCGTTGCGCAGGATGCAGGTGATGGACGGCTGCGATGGAGCGGTGCTGACGTGGTAATTGATTGGGGATGAATTCGATCGATTGGGAGCACTGTTTAAAGCCTGGGCGAAGCGTTTTTCTCCGCAGATCTTTGCGATCTTCTTCTGCGATTTTTCTTCGATCTTCACAGCGATTTCTCCAGCACTCACGCCAGTTCTTGAAGGCACTTGGAGAGCATCTCCAAGGTTCAAGAGGCAACAACAAGTAGCAAGAAGAAAGGTGTATTCACTTGTATTCTTAGGGTTTCTTCTTGTATTTGTGTTTGTATTGTGTGCAGTGTTGCAGATTTCGGCCTAGGCACCGCCTAGGCGCTAGGCGGCCCCTAGCCGAACCGAAAACCTCCTATTCGGTCAAACTAGACGGTACTATTTATGTGCGGTCCTAGGCGCCGAATAGGCGGTCTGTTCGGCCTAGGCGTCGCCTAGACCAAACTGATTTCTTTTTTGTTTTGGACCAAACCCTTTTTTTTATAATTATTTATGGCCCAAAAGCCCAAAACTACTATGTTTCTTTCCAGTTTTCCACAACTCCAACCCTAATCTCGCTGCACATCTCTCTGCCGCCCACCTACACATCGCTGCACATCTCTCTGCCGCCCACCTGCACATCTCTCTGCCGTCGACGTCCCTTCCACCGTTCTCTGCCACGCCTCACTGGAATCTCTCCGGCGCCCTAATCTCTCTGCATCAAACTCAAAGAAGCAAGAATCTGCACCACTGGTGAGTTCTTATTCTTCATTCTTCCATGCTTTTTGCTTGCCTTCTTGCTTCCTCTTTGATCCTTCTTGGTTCTTCAATGCTTCATCTTGCTGCTGCCTTTTTGCTTCTGAGTTCTTCACTTCTTCTTTGCTGCTTCTTGTTCTTGGTTCTTCTTTGCTGAGTTCTTCTACCTTCTTTGCTAGTTGTTACTTGTTTTGAATTTTGGTATTTTATTGAGATCAATGTGCATTTCACATTTTCACTAAAAGATGATATTGTATCTAGAGCGCCTAGGCGCCGCCTAGGCGCTAGGCGCCAGTCGAGTGCCCGACTAGCGCCTAGCGAAATCTGCAACACTGGTTGTGTGTGAGTTTGTACGAGGCTTCTCCGCCTCCGCTGCGACCGAGAAGGAGTGTTTCATAGTGGAGATAGCATGTCGTGTGTGGATCCTTGGATTAGTCACCTCATCTTGAGGTGGACACCAAGTAAATCTACTTGTTAGCGTTGTGTGAGTCTTGTATTTTATTTCCGCTGCATATCATCATCAAGACGAAGCAAACGACGCAAAGAGCGCAACGAAACGCTATTCACCCCTCCCCCCCCTCTAGCGGACACATCAGTCCCAACAATTGGTATCAGAGCGAGACCGCTCTTCTACGGACTAACCGCCAAGAGAGCAAGAAGCTAGAGAAAGAAGAAGATGGATTTGGAAGGACCACTCGGATGGGACATCCAGATTCCACCTCCGTACGACAAAGAAGATTTTAATTCATGGAGGAACCAATGGGTGGTCTTGGAAGACCCGTTTGAAGCTCTAATGGATAAGAAGGGTAAACGCCTCTGACCTCGACATTGGACCGAAGAACAAAAAGAGCAAGCGGAGGCGGGTAAGGAGGTAATAAAAGTGTTGTTAAATTTATTACCTTCTAATATCCTTCTGAGTGTAGATGAATGCACAAGTGCATGTGATCTTTGGAAGAAGATCATTGTCTATCATGAGCATCCTACACAACTTTAAGGAGTTGAGGAACCCAAGGAGAAGGGCTCATTGGTCCAAGAGGAGGATCAATTGGATGTTGACACGAGTGCAACATTCGAGGAAGAAAAAGAAGAGGAGAAGGAAGATGAGGAAAGATCTTCTACATCCTCAAGAGAGGAAGAGATGGAAGCATCCATATCCTCAAGAGAAGAAGAAGAAGAAGAAGAAGAAGAAGATGATGTCACCTCCACAACACAAGATAAATCAAATGGAGGATTGAGTGCTACCCCTACAAGCAAAGGTATAGAAATTTACATTGTAAATAATAAAAATCATATCATTTGTTTTGGAGTATAGGGAGCATGGGCACTACAAGAGTAAGTGTCCCAAATTAACCAAGAAGAAGGGCCAAGTAGCACCCAAGGGCAAGGAGAAATCCAAGGAGACCGCTCCCACGACAAAGAAGAGCAAGGAACACATTGTGTTTCTTGTGTAATCAAAATGGACATTATCGAAGTCAATGTCCAAAGGGGAAGAAGTCGGTCAAGGTCAAAGGAGGAAGCACAAGTCTAGGGGGAGCTTCCAAGGTAAAAACTAAGGTATCATTTAATGAACCTATTCCTTTGACACATGATAAGAAGCATGCTAGAAATAATTCTTATCATTTTAATGTTAATTATCATGAAAGTAGGAAGCATGATGCCACTAATGGTAAATATATTCCTCCTCATACTAGATTTATCACACCTAAGACTAGGAAAGTAGATAATTACTTAGACAATAACTCTAAGGATTATAGATATATGCCTAAAAATAGAAATGTGACTCAATGAAAAATCAAAATCTAAGGATTTATGGAATGAAAATCAAGTCTTGAGGACAAGACTTGATAATTTAGAAAGGACCCTAGCAAGTATGGAAAACATGCTTAGGGGTCAAAATGAGCAAAATCTAGGGAGAACTAGGCAAGAGTCATTCAATGACCATAGAGGTTTGGGATACAAGCCTAAGGCTAAGAATGATGTGACTACCTTTCATAGGGTTCCATATAGTTATGGGACCAACCCTAGGTGTAGAGGTCAAGTCAAAGATACTAGGGAAGGAATCCCTAAAAGTACTTTTGGCAAGACCAATGTGACTAAGACTTCTAAGAAGTCTAACAAAGTCACAAAGAAGGTCACAAGGGAGGTCATCCCTAAAGTTGATCTAGTAAAGGTGACTAAGGCTCCAAAAAGGCCAAATAAAGTCACAAAGAAGATTACAAGGGAAGTTATTCCTAGAAGTGACCTAGTAGAAGTGACCAAGGCTTCTAAGAAGCCTAGAAAGGTCCTTAGGAAGGTATCTAGGGAAGTCATCCCTAGTGAGTACCTAGAGCATCCAAGGAGCACCAATAAGTTTTGAGTTCCTAGGAGCATATTCTCTACACCCTAGATGGGTTTAGAGAGTGTCAACTCAAATTGAAAGGGTAGTTAACCCAACCTTGTTAAAGTTGACACTTGAGAGCATTTTCAAGGTTATTGTTAACATTTGAAAATGAAAAGGATTATGGGATTACTCTTTGAAAGAATAATATATGTGCCAAAATTTGAAGAGTTGAACTTAATCTAAATTGACACACTTAAGAAAAGTATAAGAAAAATCAAGTTAGAATTTTGATACTTTCTTAAGGAATTAAGAGAAAACTCATGCTTTAAACAAATGTGATTAAGCCTTGAAGAGCAAAAAAGTGCCAAGTTTTGAGGATTTGAAATTAGGTTAACATTGGCACACTTAAAGGAAAATCATAAGAGATACTAAGTTGAGATTTGGGTGTTCTCTAAATGGGCTAAGGGACAATTTAAACCTTAGTAAAATTAATTACTCCTTGGAAGAGTAAGTTGTGCCAAACTTTAAGGAATCACATTTAATGTAAGTTGGTACACTTGGAAAAAAGGATAAGAAATGGCTAGTTGAGATCTTAGTATGTTCTTAAGGAACTAAGAGCAAATCTAAATCTTAAGTCTCAACGTGTAATCCTTAAGAGGAGTAATTTGTGTCAAACAGAAATTTGAGGATTGAATTCTTAATCTCAATTGGCACAAATAGAAAAGGGTAAAAGAAATGTCAAGTTGGGTTTTGACATTTCTTCAAGAAATGGGCAATATAGGATTAAACTTTAAGATTTAGCATAGGATTAAGGATGTTTAGATAGTCTATCTAGGTATATTTTATTTATGCTAAAATGTCATGATTGATTGCTTATCATATGTCATGACATCATGCGTTGCATTCATTTTTATTAATGAAAACACAAAAATATCATGTCATGTCATACATACATCATGTAGCTATAGCATCCTTTTCTTTTGAAAATTGCTTATTTTGATTTATGTCATTAATCATCATGCATTATGTCAATTTCCTTGTAATTAAGGACAAAAGGCATTTATTATGAATGGAAGTGTTCCAACAAGTGGGATCATATCAAGTGACATCCTAGATGGATAATCATGATTTTCACAATGCCTAGATAAAGATGCATGATCCCTCAGTTTAGGACAAAACCAAATATACATCTCACAAAGGATCATAAGGTGACTTGTATGTGTTTTGATACACATTAGATGCAAGTGAGATGTTAGGATGGTGAACAAAACTCAAGATGTTGATTTAATACATCTTGTTGAATTTTAGATTCATCAAAGCACATAGTCATGTGATTTCCAATCATTAGAAAAGCTAATGTACAAGTCATGTGTATTGAGCCCAAAGAACATGGTTGGATATTGGTTTTGAAAATGATTTTAAAATGCTTTTGGAAAACCTTGGTGAAGACTATCTTTTGATAGTAATCATTATTGGAAAGTTAGACACAAACTAGGAGAAAACATTAAAGTTTTCAAGACTTTTCAAGTTTGTGTCAATCTTTGAAAATAGATAGGATTTTCATAGAAAACTATTTTTCCTTGATAAAGTATATTCTAAATAATGTCTACATGAAGTTTCATGATTTTTAGAGTTGTGTAGAATTTTCGAAGAGTTTCTGAATTTCGCTGAAATTGAATTTCAGGAAATCAAAAACTCAATCGACCAGCCGATCGATTGGGATGGTTTCGATCGATCAGTCGATCGATTGGGGAGTCCATTCCCGCGAACAGAAGGTCAGTGAATCGATCAGTCGATCGATTGACCCAGGATGGATCGACCAGTCGATCGATTCAGAGAGAATTTCTGCAAGCAGTAGCCTGCGGAATCGATCAATAGATCGATTGAAGTGTTTTCAATCGATTGAGTCTCAACTTCAATCGATTAGGAAGTCTGATTTTGGCTGGAAAAGCCTGATTTCTGCACTTCAAGTCACTTCGAGTTCCAATAACCATTCCAAACCCCTTGGAATACATTTGTATATATTTAGGGGGAGTTTTCTTGATGAGAATAAGTATGGATTGGTTAAGATAAATCAAGGTGAAGTTTAGGATAGGGTTTAGTTTCAATTTCGAATTTTTGGAACCTCAAAACTTCAAGCTTTGTTTTTCAAGGGCCATTAATCATTCCTAACCCTTTGGAATACACTTGTAGACATTTAAGGGGAGTTTTCATGATGAAAGCAAGTATAGATTGGTTAAGGTCGACTTAGGTGAAGTTTAAATTAAGGTTGAGTTTTATTATTGATCTTTAAACCTCAAAACTTCAAGTTTTGATTTTCCTAACTGTTTAGGAACTCCAAGTCATTGTTGGTGCAATGACAGAAGTTTGACCATCCTTTTTAGGGGGAGCTACTCCTTGAATGTATGAAAATTTATCTTTAAGGATCTTGGAAGGGGGTTAAACCTTCGTGTTGGATAATACTCAGGGTCGAGTATTGGGGAACAATGGAAGATTAGTTATCTTCATTGCTAGGATGATAAATGCTCTCGGATGAGCATTGTGGAGTAGGTTACTGCTAAGGGGGAGCATTGGATTAATGAAGGGGATCGGACCTTCATTGGTAAAGTGAAAAATGCTCTTGAATGAGCATTGAGAAGAAGATTACTGCTCAAGAGGGAGCATTGAATACAATGAATGAGAGTTTCATTGGGAAGTTGATGCATGCTCTAGGATGAGCATTGTGAAGTGAAATAGAGCTCAAGGGGGAGCTTTGGCGGCAATGAAGAATATGAGATCTTCATTGTGGGGTTGTTAACAACATATGAGGTTGTACACAACATAAAGTTAACTCTTATGGAGAAGAGTTGGTTTTCTGGTTTGATGTGTGACAAAGGGGGTGAATGAAAGATTAAGTTAGGCCTTCATCCCAAGCAGGGAGAGTTTGCCCTCTAGGAAAGGGAGAGGATGAAGGAAATCTTCATTCATGCATTGTCATGAAAGGGTTAAGGCTATGGGATTTAGCCGTGTTATAAAGAAGAGGTTAAGGCTATGGGATTTAGCCTTGTGATAAAAAAAGATGTTAAGGCTATGGGATTTAGCCTTGTGATAAAGAAAATGTTAAGGCTATGGGATTTAGCCTAACTTAGAGGTATTGTCAAACATAAAAAAGGGGAGATTGTTGGGACAATTTTCCTAGGTCAAGTTTGACCAATTTGACTAAGCTTGAGTTAAGTCAAGCTCGAGTCGGGATTTAAGTTTTGATGTTTGACAATATAAAGAGATTGCTGGAGCAATCGTCCGGTTATAGAGATGGTCAAAGGATTGACCAGGTTGTTTATGGAGATGGTCAAAGGGTTGACCAGGTTGATGAGAATACAAGTCAAGTAGGTCAAGGTTGACAGGAGACTTGACTGGGAAAGTCCTAACTGGATGTTAGGCATTTGGAAAGTCCTGGTGAGGAGCCAGGCAGTTGAAAAGTCCAAGTGTGATCTTGGCAAAAGAGAAAGTCTTGGTGAAGAGCCAGGCAGTTAGAAAGTCCAAGTGTGATCTTGGCAAAAGAGAAAGTCTTGGTGAGGAGCCAGGCAGTTGGAAAGTCCAAGTGTGATCTTGGCAAAAGAGAAAGTCTTGGTGAGGAGCCAGGCAGTTGGAAAGTCCAAGTGTGATCTTGGCAAAGGAGAAAGTCCTGGTGAGGAGTTAGGCAATTGAAAAGTCCAAGTGTGATCTTGGCAAAGGAGAATGTCCTGATGAGGAGCCAGGCAATTGGAAAGTCCAAGTGTGATCTTGGCAAAGGGTGTAAGTCCAAGCATGTGGTCTTGGCAAGATAAGTCCTAGTGTGACTTGGCAAGGAGAACTTGACAATTAGGATGAGCCCGAAGGAAGCTCCTGAAGGCAAGGCGTGAAGAATGGGAGATATCCGAGGAACGCAAGGCTGATGGAGGAGGCTAGAAGACTAATTCGAGGTTGATTGAGTGTGGCCAAATGCTAGGCATGGAGACCCAACAGGTCACGATTGACCAGGAGTTTGGTTGGAGATTTTGGACTTGAGTTTGAGTCAAGTCCAGGCTGGTCAATCGATCGGGCGATCGATTGAACCAGGGTCCAATCGATCAGTTGATCGATTGGGGTGTGCTACGATTGTAGGAAGACCCAATCGATCGGCCGATCGATTGGGATGTGAAATCGCGAGCACAGAGACTTTCCCAATCGATCGAGCGATCGATTGGGAGCTGCCGATCGATTGGGTAGCAGAAGCTCTCACGCAAATGCGAGAGCACAGAAAGGTGTTGAATCGATCGGGCGATCAATTCAGGCAGTCCCAATCGATCGGTCGATCGATTGGGAAGTGACCGTTGCGCAGGATGCAGGTGATGGACGGTTGCGATGGAGCGGTGCTGACGTGGCAATCGATTGGGGATGAATTCGATCGATTGGGAGCACTGTTTAAAGCCTGGGCGAAGCGTTTTTCTCCGCAGATCTTTGCGATCTTCTTCTGCTATTTTTCTCTGATCTTCACAGCGATTTCTCCAGCACTCACGCCAGTTCTTGAATGCACTTGGGGAGCATCTCCAAGGTTCAAGAGGCAACAACAAGTAGCAAGAAGAAAGGTGTATTCACTTGTATTCTTAGGGTTTCTTCTTGTATTTGTGTTTGTGTTGTGTGTGAGTTTATACGAGGCTTCTCCGCCTCCGACTGCGACTGAGAAGAAGTGTTTCATAGTGGAGATAGCATGTCGTGTGTGGATCCTTGGATTAGTCTTGTTAGCGTTGTGTGAGTCTTGTATTTTATTTTCGCTGCATATCATCATCAAGACGAAGCAAACAACGTAAGGAGCGCGATGAAACGCTATTCAACCCCGGCACATCGATCCCAACAATTCAGACACAAGAAGACACTTGAAAGAATCAAAACACATTGCCTACTAGAATCGTTGGGATCACTATTAACACGGAGAGTAAATTAGAATGACAAAGCTGAGAACTGCAAACTAGAATTTATCAAGGCATCTGGTAAGTCAGAATCTAGAAAAATACAAGGAAAATCTTCCTTGAACAATGCCCATCCTAGCAAAAATACTTTAGGGATTCAGAAATACTTTGAGGGTTCGGACAGGTAGAAACACAGAAGAATCAAAAAAGATTGTTTATAAGAATCATTGAGTTCAGATCACTAAAAACAGAAAATAAAATTAGAATGTTACGCTGAAACACAACAACTCGCACCATGTCTAGAAGGATAAATTAGCAACCTACTAGGGAAAAGAATTATAAATGTAGGAAAAAATCTCCCTTAAATAATACTCACCCTTGCACGCATGGCAACAGCACGACCACGACCAACTCCAAGAGAAGATCCTTTGCCCTTAACGAAAACAACATATCAATTCAGAAACAGGAGCAAAAAAAAACACACATTTCCAGCAAAGAAAACAGGAGAGAAGTTTTTTTTTTTACTCTGATTCTAGCATCCAAGCGCTTAAACATTGGTGCATTCTTAAGCATATCAGGGATGACCATAAACCTGTAATACATACATGAACAAGTCATACAACTATTATCTAACAAAAAGATATGTAAACAATGGAAGAAGTAGAGATCTACCTTACTTTGCTCCCTCGTATGAAAACATGCTCGAGCTGTGATACTTTCCCATCCTATCAATCAAGAATAACAGCAAAAATGAAAACTTGAAGAACCAAGTCACAATAGATCCAGTCTATATAATCGATATCGAACAGGCATCGGCAAAAATGATACAGGAAACGTACAGAACAACAAGGCAATCTAAGGGCATAAAATGAGACGGGAACGGAAATAAAAAATCTTTAAGCAGAAGCACGGAGAAGGAAGCGGAAAAGGACACCTTGGCAGTATATGTGATGCTTTCGAGTTGGCAGTTCCAGTTGTCCTCACACTCGATCATGTTGCCCCGGTAGAGCTCGCCGCTCTTGAGCTCCACCGTGACGATGTGCCCCGCTGCCTCGTGAAGCAGCTTCACGGGGATCCCCAGACTCCGGCTCATCTTAAACTAGTCGCCTTATTCTGCTCCTCCCTTCTGTGCGCTTAAACCCTAGCACGAGGGGAAGGGAAAAAACAAAGACGGCAATGAAAATATAGAATTGGATAAATATATATAGAGAGTAAGATTTTTTTTTTCTTTCTAGTGGAAAATTAAATTTACCGATGACTTCGAATTTAGCGTTATGTAAAACTCCGTCCATTCTCCAACTTAGAACATCACTATAAGAAATTTACAAAGGGCATGAGGGCATGTAGAGATCTAAAAGACGTATGTTATTTTGATATTTACTCAAGAATATATTTTTTAAGTGTATTTTTTATTTTATCCTCTTGATAATTTAATTTTTCTATTATTTTTTTCTCTCTTCTCTATTTTTTTTTTTATCGACATGCAGAACATATGAATAACATTAATTAATTTTTTAATAACATTTTAATACATTTGAAAAAATAAAAATAAACAATGAATATCATATTTGAACTCCTTGCAATTTCAGAAATCCACTGGAACTAAAATGTGTTGGTGCGGGTAGCACTAACGCTCTAACCCAGGTTTTGATGAATGACAAATAGGTTAATTAGTTGTGTTGTTGTCTGACACTTTGATCAAGTGTGCAGGAAAAGTCCAGACAGGTCGACGGGCTGACCGGATGTCTGGCACGAAGTCCAGCTAGGTCGACGGGCTGACCGGATAGCTGGCGGAAGTCCAAGCGGGGCGACGGGCTGACCGGACGCTTGGCGAGAAGTCCAGCTAGGTCGACGGGCTGACCGGATAGCTGGCGAGAAGTCCAAGCGGGTCGACGGGCTGACCGGACGCTTGGCGAGAAGTCCAGACAGGTCGACGGGCTGACCATAAGTCACTGGAAGGGAGTGACTGTGAGGACGCGTTCCCGGGAAGGGAACATTAGGCGTCGATCCGACTTAGATCCATTTCGGATATCTAAGTCGAGATCGTGACTAGATTCCGGTCTCGGAAAGACGGAATCTAAGTCATACTCTTTTTAATTATCTGTTGAACCTTAACTGTGCTGACAATCTGTTTTACAGGATATACATTTGCCTCGGACTAACTTTGTTTTGCAGGAAAAGGGAGTTTTCTGGAACAAGGTGGTCCGGGCGCCCGGAGGGGATCCGGGCAGGAATCCAGGCGCCCGGAACAGCATATAAAAGAAGCCCCAGGCAGGAGCTTCAGAAATCAATTTTTACTGAGAACTCTTCTACTGCTGGTCTTGCTGCTCGACGTTCAAGTGCGACGTCAACAACGCTCCGACAAAAGTGCTCCTCCGGTGTTTATTTAATTTTTCTTTGTCGGTATTGCTTTATTATTACTAGCATTTCCTGTACTTATTCTGTAGTCATATTTCGACTTGTTAGTGATTGCCCAACGAAAGTGGTCAAGGACCACGGGCCTTCGAGTAGGAGTCGTCACAGGCTCCGAACGAAGTAAAAATATCTGTGTCTACTTTATTTTTCCGCTGCGTTTATACTCGTCTTTTTCGAATCGATATTCACCCCCCTCTATCGAATCTAACGGTCCTACAAGTGGTATCAGAGCAGGTACCGCTCTGATTTGGTGCAACCACCAATCAGACAGGGGGTGAATTTTTTTTAATAATTAATTTTAAAACTGGTGTTTCGTTAACTTAATATTTCACTAATCAATTTAAATTAGTGCAACACGAATCTAGATTTTTTTTTCATTTTTCTCTTCCCGCACTACTAATCCAAGACCAAGTCTTGGGATTTTTTTTGGTTATTTACCTGTGCACAGAATGTCCCAACAAGAAGGATTCAGCACAGTGCGACCTCCACTCTTCAACGGGGACGACTTCCCTTACTAGAAGAAGCGCATGGAGGTCTATCTCAAAACAGACTTCGACCAGTGGATGAGCATTACGAAACCCTACAAAATTCCAGTGGACAACGCTGGATCCTCAAGACTGGACAGCAGATCTCAAGAAAAGCATCAATAAAATAAAGCGATCAACACTCTACGGTGCGGATTGACAAGAGAAGAATTGAACAGAGTCGGTCCACACAAAACGCTAAAGAGCTATGGGACAAGTTGATCGAGCACGAGGGAACGAGCGGCGCTAAGGTAACAAAGCGAGACCGCTTCTAAATAAAATTTTAATATAAAAATGCGGGAAGGAGAAACAATGAACTACACGCGAGAATCAAGGACATCCTCAACGGGCTTCATGTAATAGGCCACCAAATGGAGAAGAGACTTAATAAGGTACGCTTTAAACGCTTTTCCACGTAATAGTTTGTGGGCATCAATAGTGGATGCCTACAAAATTTCTAAGAATCTTTCTAACTTAAAATTAGACGAGTTGTTTTGTGAATTAGAATTACACGAACAAACTAATGTTGGAGCCGAGAAAGGTATAACACTATTTGCAGGTTCCTCCAAAGAAAACAAGCTGAACTTGAAGAAGACTCATCAAGATTCCGAAGACGAAGAACACCGTGAACTTGGTAAGAAAAATGTTCACCGGGAGAAAGAGGAGCAAGAAAGATCTTCAAAAGATCATCTCCCTCGTAACAAAAGAACGTGACTTGCTACTGCTGCAACAAAAGGGACATTACAAGAACGAATATCCAAAACTAAAGTTCGACAAACCAAAGCCAACCAAAAAGAAGGCACTCAAAGCAACGTGGGACGACTCCTCGGAAGAAGAGCAGAAACATCAGAGCCACCTCGCACCGATGGCCTGCGAAGCCGAAACAGATAACGAGTCGGAAGATGAAGACGGGTCTGAACCCGAAACAAGCCACGAGTCCGTACTCGTTTCCGAAGGCCCGAATGAGGTATACTTTAATTTAAACAAAATTTTTTTTAGAATTATTTCCTGTTTAAATAGTAAATTAACTAAATTAGAAAATGAAAACAAATCACTTCTTGAGGAAAATCAAAACCTCAAGGAACAATTAAAAAATTCGAATCCAACTCAAGATCTAACACTTGAAGAGGAAAATCTATCGTTAAAAAATGATGTTAAAGATTTAAAAGAAATGCTAGAAAAATTTACAACAAGATCAAAAAATCTAGACTTAATCCTAAATAATCAAAAAGCATGTTATAATAAAACCGGACTAGGATATAAGTCGAATTCAAATAAAACCTTCAAATCATTAATAACCCAATACAAGTCAACCAATCTAGCTTGGGTTCCGAAAGCGTGTCTGACCACGCAAGTAGGACTTAATCAATATTATATACCTAAAGAAAAAATACATTATATAAAATTAAATAAACCAAACCAAAATCCAAAATACAAACCTAAATCAAATTCAAAATCTAAACAGTTTAAGAAACAACAAAATTATCACCAAGTTAACTATAACTATAAAAAGAATCGACACAAGCCTAAAATTAAAACTTAAATTAATGGCCAATAATTCAGGGGGAGGCTCCAGAATAGCTGGCACCTCCAAAACTAACTTACCCGACAGGGTAACCCAAAACTAACAAACCCGGCAGGGCAATTAGAATTAGAGACCAAGTTTAACTTGAATCATGGTATTGGTGAAATTTTTGGATGATAGTATGTTAGGGAAACTTGGGCATCGCATGTCTAGAAAGATATGGTTTCGATCTGGTGCATTTGGCCAAGTGGAACTGACCGAAGCTACCCTTAAACGAATCCTAACCAGTTAGACCAAGATTTAGTACTAAGTTCCGTGGATAGGACTATTCGGAAAACCTCGAAAGGTTGGTTACTTCTAATGATGTCCTTTTGACTCACCAAGCTTAGAAGTTTATCCGAAGAATGCCTATTTGTGGAAACCAAAGCTAAGTCTGAATCTAACACAAGTTAAACCAAAAGTCTGTAATCAAACCAATTTTATCTCACAAAATCATAGGATTCCCTGATTGATAATATAGTTCGGGTGAGATGAATAAGGCTTAAAAAATTAATTTCAAAATTTTAATTTTAACTTAAAAATTAATTTCAAAATTTTAATTTTAAACTTAAAAATTAATTTTAATTTTAAAACTTAAAAATTAATTTCAATTTTTTTTTAAAATTAATTTCAAAATTTTAATTTTAACTTAAAAAATTAATTTCAAAATTTTAATTTTAACTTAAAAATTAATTTCAAAATTTTAATTTTAACTTAAAAATTAATTTCAAAATTTTAATTTTAACTTAAAAATTAATTTCAAAATTTTTAATTTTAATTTAAAAATTATTTTCAAAATTTAAATTTTAACTTAAAAATTAATTTCAAAATTTTAATTTTAAACTTAAAAATTAATTTCAAAATTTTTAATTTTAATTTAAAAATTAATTTCAAAATTTAAATTTTAACTTAAAAATTAATTTCAAAATTTTTAATTTTAACTTAAAATTTTTTTTCAAAATTTTAATTTTAAACTTAAAAATTAATTTCAAAATTTTTTTTAACTTAAAAATTAATTTCAAAATTTTAATTTTAAACTTAAAAAATTAATTTCAAAATTTTAATTTTAAACTTAAAAATTATTTTCAAAATTTTAATTTTAAACTTAAAAATTATTTTCAAAATTTTAAAATTTCAAACTTAAAAATTTATTTTCAAAATTTTAATTTTAAACTTAAAATTTTTTTTCAAAATTTTAATTTTAAACTTAATTTCAAGTTTAAACTTAATTTCAAAATCTTAATTTTAAACTTAAATTAATGCATGCTCAAAAGACTAACTTCAAAATCCTACTTACTGTAGGAAACCAAGTGGATTTTGGACAGTGGTTGCTCCAAACATATGACTGGAGATCACACCAAGTTCACTCAACTCACTTACAAAAGCCTAGGAACAGTTGCCTTTGGAAACAACGGCAAACTCAAGGTAATTGGTATAGGTAATATTGAATTAAAATTAGACTTTATAATTTCAAATGTCTTACTTGTTGAAAACTTTAAATATAATCTTCTAAGTATAAGTCAATTGTGTGATACTAGGTATAAGGTCAAGTTTCTATCTACAGAATGCTCAATCAAACATCTAGATAATCCTACCATAAGCCTAAAAGGTTTTAGAAAAGACAGCATCTATGTCATCAACTTAACAATTTCTTCCATTAAGTGCTATTTAACACAAAAAGAAGAAACTTGGTTATGGCATAGGAGAATGTCTCACACCAACTTCAGAAATATAAGTAAACTAAATGGACTTGTAAAAGGCTTACCGAAGTTACCTAACTTAGATTCAACTATATGTAATGCTTGTCAACAAGGAAAACAAACTAAATCAACCCACAAATAAACAAATCAACCACAAACTAACTCAATCTTAGAACTTCTACATTTAGATCTTTTTGACTCCCATGGAGTCAAATCCATTAATGGAAACTTATATTGTTTAGTAATTATAGACGATTACTCTAGGTTTACTTAGGTAAAATTCTTAAAACATAAAGATGAAACTTTTGAAATTCTTACAAATTTTTGCAAACAGATTGAAAACGAAAAAGATATTAAAATTAAAAGAATTAGGAGTGACAATGGGGGAGAATTTAAAAATCACAACTTTAACAGTTTTTGTCTAGAAAACGGTTACCATCATGAGTTCTCATGCCCTAAAACCCCTCAACAAAATGGAATTGTAGAAAGAAAAAATAGAACCTAAAACTGTGGATGAATCCCTACTAGATCCAGATTGGATTATAGCTATGCAAGAAGAACTAGCCCAATTTGAGCGTAATGAGGTCTGGGACATAGTCCCACCACCTAAGAATAAGAAAATAATAGAAACAAAATGGGTATTCAGAAACAAACTAAGTGAAACTGGGGAAATTACTAGAAATAAGGCTAGGCTGGTTGCCAAAGGATTTAGTCAAGTTGAAGGACTTGACTATGACGAAACATATGCCCCAGTAGCCAGATTAGAGCCCATTAGAATGTTACTAAGTTATGCAGCCCATAAGGGATTTAAACTATACCAAATGGATGTTAAGTCTGCCTTTCTTAATGGACTAATCAAAGAAGAAGTTTATGTAGGTCAGCCTCCTGGTTTTGAAAGCTTAGAACACCCTGATTATGTTTTTAAATTAAAGAAAGCCCTATATGGACTTAAACAAGCACCCAGGGCGTGGTATGAGAGGCTAACATCTTACCTAACATCTAAAGGATTCAAACAAGGTCAAATTGACCCAACCTTGTTTGTTAAATCATTAAATACAAACATTTTTATTGCACAAATATACGTGGATGACATAATATTTGGCTCAACAAATTCATAATTTTTAGAAGAATTTATTAATCTAATGGAAAAAGAATATGAAATGAGCTTAGTGGGAAAACTAACATATTTCTTAGGATTACAAATCAAACAAACAAATGAAGGAAACTATATTTCTCAACATAAATACACCAAAGAATTACTTAAAAAATTCGGAATGGAAAATACAAAAGAAATAAAAACACCGATGGCTGTAAACACAATCTTAGATAGTGACCCAAATGGAAAACCAATTGATTTAAAATATTATAGAAGTGCAATAGGTAGCCTACTGTACTTAACTGCAAGCCGACCTGATTTGAAAAATTAACTATTTCCAAAATTAGCCTTAAAAATTAATTTTGGCAAAAATTTTATTTCTTGAAAAGTTTAATTTTTGCTTTGTTTTAAAAATCGAAGTTGAAAATTTTACCTTTTTGAAAATTAAATGTTACTTAAACATAAAAAGTAAATTTGAAAAACCTGTCTTGAAAATTTCTACACGCTTGAAAAGTTAAACTTGAACTTTTCAAAACTCAACTTGTCTACCCAAGTCAACTTAACTATTTTTTTAACTTGGTGTTAAAAATTGCACTTTTATCTTTCAAATTTTGAACCAAACTTAGCTATCTTTCAAAATTTGATTACCTGTTACAGTAACTCTTCACTATGATTATTTACCTTTGTTCATTTTTTTTTATGAATGCCAAAGGGGGAGGAGGGTTAGGTGGTTAAGTTAGCTAAACCAATTTGAAAATACAAACTAACAAACTTTAAAACCACATAAATGCATGTTGTTTTCTTGCATATGTTTTCACTAACTTAACCAGGTTGTCATTCCATCAAAAAGGGGGAGATTGTTGGTGCGGGTAGCACTAACGGTCTAACCCAGGTTTTGATGAATGACAAATAGGTTAAGTTAGTTGTGTTGTTGTCTGACACTTTGATCAAGTGTGCAGGAAAAGTCCAGACAGGTCGACGGGCTGACCGGATGTCTGGCACGAAGTCCAGCTAGGTCGACGGGCTGACCGGATAGCTGGCGAGAAGTCCAAGCGGGTCGACGGGCTGACCGGACGCTTGGCGAGAAGTCCAAGCGGGTCGACGGGCTGACCGGACGCTTGGCGAGAAGTCCAGACGGGTCGACGGGCTGACCGGACGTCTGGCAGGTAAGCAAGGTAAGTCACTGGAAGGGAGTGACTGTGAGGACGCGTTCCCGGGAAGGGAACATTAGGCGTCGATCCGACTTAGATCCATTTCGGATATCTAAGTCGAGATCGTGACTAGATTCCGGTCTCGGAAAGACGGAATCTAAGTCATACTCTTTTTAATTATCTGTTGAACCTTAACTGTGCTGACAATCTGTTTTACAGGATATACATTTGCCTCGGACTAACTTTGTTTTGCAGGAAAAGGGAGTTTTCTGGAACAAGGTGGTCCGGGCGCCCGGAAGGGATCCGGGTGCCCGGAAAGCAAATTATATCCAGTCAAGTCATCGCCACGTGGAGCATCTCGGTTTGAGCAGCTACGTCACATTCCAGGCGCCCGGAAGGAATCCAGGCGCCAGAAGCCCAGGCAGGAGCTTCAGAAATTAATTTTTACTGAGAACTCTTCTACTGCTAGTCTTGCTGCTCGACGTTCAAGTGCGACGTCAACAACGCTCCGACAAAAGTGCTCCTCCGGTGTTTATTTAATTTTTCTTTGTCGGTATTGCTTTATTATTACTAGCATTTCCTGTACTTATTCTGTAGTCATATTTCGACTTGTTAGTGATTGTCCAACGAAAGTGGTCAAGGACCACGGGCATTCGAGTAGGAGTCGTCACAGGCTCCGAACGAAGTAAAAATATCTGTGTCTACTTTATTTTTCCGCTGCGTTTATACTCGTCTTTTTCGAATCGATATTCACCCCCCCTCTATCGAATCTAACGGTCCTACAAAATGAGTGTAATCGGAGCTCTCTAGGTCGATCAGTGGGTTTCGGTCAAACCCAATGATGGACCTAGAGAGCTCCGATTGCACCCATTTCAGTTTCTATGGGTTTCTAAAATTGCAAGGAATTCAAATATGATATCCATTATTTATTTTATCTTTTCATAGATGTTAACATGTAAATGAAAGAATCGTAAAAAAGGCCCACGTTGGGTCTGATATGAAATCATATCAGGCCCATGTGGGCATGATATCATTCCATATCAGGCTCACGTTGGGCTTAATATGAGTCCATATCAGGCCCAACATGGGTTTTTTTTGTCGATTTTTTAATTTGATATATTAACATCTATGAAAAAGGAGAAATAAATAATTGACACCATATTTGAACTCTTTGCAACATTAGAAATCCATATGAACTGAAATGAGTGCAATCGGAGCTCCCTAGGTCCATTAGTGGGTTTTGGTCAAAATCCACTGGTGGACCTAGAGAGCTCCGATTGCACACATTTCAATTCCTATGGATTTCTGATGTTGCAAGGAGTTCAAATATAGTGTCCATTATTTATTTCGACTTTCGTAGATGTTAATATATAAAATCAAAAAATCGACCAAAAAAAACCCACGTTGGGCCTAATATGAAATCATATCAGGCCCAATGTGGGTCTGTGGGCCTGATATGATTTTATATTGATTTCATATCAGACTCAACCGACTTGGAAAGTCAAGTTATGGTACATATACATTAGTGCAAAGCACCTTAATCTTTGACTAGGCCATTTCTTACCACAGGAGCTCTGTTTGTGAGTTATTTGGATCTGACTAAATGGATCTCATCTCATCACTGAATTGTATATTCTTTACCACTAGTAATCCTCAGACTATTTAAAACATATTAATTATTCTAAGAAGAAATTTCTTTGATCTTTTTTGCCCCTAAAACCTTCAACTCTACTTAATTCAAGTCATCTTAGAAATTTATCAATATTCATAAATATTCATATTTTGGTAACTTATTTATAATCTATCAAGATTACAAATAGTAACCTTACAAATGACTATGATGTAAGGTATACCAACAATTAGACAAGGTTAAATGCTCAATTCTAGAAATGTAAATTTATGTTTTTCAGTTCAAGGTTCATAGTGTCTTTTGTGTTTAATAAAATTCTTCATATCATTATTAAGGTAACATGACAAGTACCTGAGTGCTTCTACCAAATACTGCAGCTCAATGATCTTATTTTGTGATTCCTTTACAGTAGTTCCCAATGCACTTGCCTGCAAGATAATGAGCATTTCATTTTAAGGATTTTACGTGGTTTTATAAAAGCTAATAGTTTATGGTTAGGAAAAACCTCAAAAACAGAGCTCCAGCGTTGATGAAAATTGGGCCTGATATGATTTCATATCAGGTCCAACGTGGGTTTTTTGTCGATTCTTTGATTTTATATATTAGCATCTGTGAAAGACGAAATAAATAATGTACACTATATTTGAACTCCTTGCAATATCAGAAATCCATAGGAACTGAAATGGGTGTAATCGGAGTTCTCTAGGTCCATAAATGAGTTTTGACCGAAACCCACTAATGAACCTAGGAAACTTCGATTGCACTCATTTCAGTTCCTATGGATTTTTGATGTTGCAAGGAGTTCAAATATGGTGTCCATTATTTATTTCTCCTTTTCATATATGTTAATATATCAAATCAAAGAATCGACAATAAAAATTCATGTGGGGCTTGATATGGACTCATATCAAACCCAACGTGAGTGTTTTTGATGATTCTTTCATTTTGTATGTTAACATCTAAGAAAAATCAAAATAAATAATGGACACCATATTTGAACTCCTTGCAATTTTAGAAATCCATAGAAACTAAAATGAGTGCAATCGGAGCTCTTTAGGTCCATCAGTGGGTTTTGACCGAAACTCAATGATCGACCTAGAGAGCTCCGATTACACTCATGTTAGTTCCAGTGGATTTTTGAAATTGCAAGGAGTTCAAATGTGTTATTCATTGTTTATTTTTGTTTCTTCAAATGTATTAAAATGTTATTAAAAAATTGACTAATGTTATTCATATGTTTTGCGTGCCGATACAAAAAAGAGAAGAGAGAGAAAAATAATGGAGAAAAGAAAAATAGTAGAAAAAGTTAAATTGTTAGAAGGGTAAAATAAAAAATGCACTTAAAAAGGTGCGTTCTTTGGTAAATATCAAAATAGCGTATACTTTTTGGTAAATTTAGATCTCTACATGCGTCTTTGGTAAATTGTCGTAATCTACAAGTTAAGATAAATAATTTATTTTATTAAATTTAAATAATTATTTTTCATTATGCACTACATCAACTATCCTAAAATTTTCATCATCCTTAATAAAAAGGTAGATTCGCTACCTTAGCGGCCCCCCTAGTACCATTTCATCATCCTTAATATTTATACAATGAGTGAAATAAGAGAGATTGAAAAAATCAGTGGAAGGATAGAGATTAAAAAAATATATTATTTTATTTTTAGGATAAAAGTTTCATTCTCTAAATTTAGAGAATCACTATTTATCAAATCTAAATTTAGAGAATGGATATGGTAGCTGATGTAAAGATTTTTTAGCTACCCTATCTAAAATTTAGAATAAAATTTTTAGATAAGATAGTTGATGTGGATTCTCTTAATTGTCAGCATAGGACATATCCTCTCGTCCATGAAAATGAAAACATAGTGATGAATCACTTGTAATTATAGTTAAATTATAGCTATGATCTGACTATAATTAATTGTGATCCTTTCTAGGTTTATTATTCCTTTATGTTATAATTTAGGTTTAGACAGGTGGTTGGAGGTCGCTAGTAGTGGGCAAGTGGCTAGGCAGCCTGGTGTCGAACGGGAGCAACCTTCGGTGGCCTCCAGCCACCCGCCCTGACCTAACTATAACTTAGGGGACGATGAATCCAGGGAGAGATAACAACCAATTACGACCGAATCGCAATCACGATCTAGCCACATTATAAGTGATCCATCCCATGGTTCACTTTTTTATAGACCAAGGGATCTAGCCTTATATTAACGTGTCTAATCTTAAAAAAATATATGTAGATATGTTATATTAACCGTCCTTTTAGTGTCTTCTATAAATATAGAGGAAGATAAATATAAATACATAAACATTAAATGTATGGTACAATAAACCATAGGTAATCCATTTATAAAAATTTATACTTAAGTATTATGTTAGCAATGTTATCCATTCATCATGAGCTTGCGCCCTAGAGCATGTGACTAGTCTTTAAGATTCCTTTTGATAGGGTATTTTTATAATTTTGGATAATAAAATTTATATTTTAGAAAAAAATGAAAAGATTTTAGCGATAATTTCCATGTTTTTTATTTTTATTTTTTAATAAATACGTGTTCCTGAAAAATAATATTTGATTTGTATTTCTCATGTCTATTTTAAAAAAAAATAGATAATATTTTTTGAAAAAATAAAAAATGACTAAAAATTATTTTTTATTTTCAAGAAAACATATATTTTTTAGAAAATAAAAATAAAATATAAGTAAATCAAACCCACCCTAAATTTCTTTTCATCTATATTACCAAAAAGGATATTACTCTTTTAAAATTTATTAAAATACCTCACCATCCGTGATTTAATTTGGGCAAAAATCTTTGTTTTTAGTTTTTTATTTTTTGTAAATCTACACTAGCGTCGTTTTTATCATTATTATTTTTTTATGGAAAAAGTGTCGCACCCAACGATCCAAATGACATTGTTGTCCTTACATGTATTAAATTTTTAATCGATCGGAACCAGATAAATCTAAATTACTAGTATATAAATTTATTTTATTCAATAATGTTTACATTATAATAATTATAAAAATATAATTGTTATATGATAATAATTATAAAATTATATCTGCTAATACGATTTCATAATTAATTACAAACTAGTCGATCAATTATGAATTTATAGAAAAAAAAACCTAATGTGAATAATGATGGCAAAAGACGAATACGTTTGCCCCTAACGCCCCTGCCAACCTGTCACAGGGCCAACACGGAGGAGGTAAATCACGGACGACTACTAGCCTTTGGAATAGTGATTAGCACATAAGGGAAAACCTAATGCGAATAATGTACTTGAAGACGGTGTATCATTTTACCAAGAAAGTTGATGAGTTGAGGCACGGTTTTGATTAAAAAAAATAAAATTGAAGATTAAAAAAATATTCTTTTGTTTTTTTATTCATTTAGTTTTTAAAATATCTTAAACTTTAAAGGTGATACAATTTTAATTAAAAGTTATTTTCAAATAATATTTTTTTTAGTTGGCACCGTGTATCCAGCTTTTCGAATCGACTAATCTTAGCCCGACCCCATCGAATAGGGATGACAATTTTCTCTGAATCTGATAGATGATCCAATATCCGACCAAATGGAAAACAATATGGAAGGACTACCGATGTCTGATCTGAATACCGGACTAAATTATATATATGTGTGTGTGTGTGTGGCAACGTCTGACATGTGCAATTTAACGTGACCAAAAGAATGTTAACCTACACACTCTTATATTGGCGATCGTGGACGATAGTAGACGTGGCGAGCTAACATGTCCCTCTCTCTTTTACAATTTTGCATATAAGCTCTCTCCTACCATTTTACATGTACAACATGGTGCTATTTTGAAAAAAAAAAAATAGTACCATGTAGTGTTGTTTAAAAAAAAATAACACAATGTTGAAAAAAATAGCACCAATGTGGTGTTATTTTCATAAAAATAATGCCACATTGGTGCTATTTTTTTTTTAAAACAACACTACGTGGCGCTGTTTAAAAAAAAACAGCGCAACATTAGTGTTGTTTTTTTTCAACATGGTGCTTTAAACAGCATCATGTAATGTAGTGCCATTTTTTTCAAAATAGCACCATGTTGTGCTACTTTTTTTCAACGTGGTGTTGTTTTAAAAAAAAATAGTGTCACGTTGGTGCTTTTTTTTCAACATGATGTTTTTTCAAAACAACACTATGTGGAGATATTTTTTTTTTCAAAACAGCACCACACGGTGCATGTATAATTATAGAAGATGTTGAAACTAATAGATAGAGGAAAGAAATAAAATATAGAATAATTCTTTGATCTATTATTTAAGTCAATATACTTATTTATATAAATTATCCAAACAATAATAGAAAAATTAAATATGACATACAATTATAGGCATAGTAATAAATATAATAGATTTGGAAGTATTATTTTTACTATTTGATTCATATATATCTTAATTGTGATGTCGATCTTTATTGTGATGTCAAATATAATAAATCTCAATTGATTGAAATCAATTCAAGATTATTTCCCATTATTGTCATTGCCCTGACAAACTCAAAGGGAGTGCTTGAACGTTGAGTTTGAGTGTTAACTTAGTGAAACGTTTTCTGGATAATGGTTTGGTAAATATATCGGCAATTTAATGTTCAGTAGAGATGTAAGAAATTGAAAGTTGTCCAGTTGTCACATGCTCACGAACAAAATAAAAATCAACCTCTAAATGCTTGGTACGAGCAATGACGTAGCCAAGATCTTTAACTACCTTGGGCTAAATTACAAAATTAACAATACATACATGTATAATGAACATTTAACAAAGATATATCAATATCCTTTTATATAGTTCAAATTTCATACAAAATAGTTCAATTATCTACTTAAGTTGTGCTCGACGAGATTTTAGAGTATAAAACTCATCTATTATTGAATCCATGTCTATTTTCTCTGTCATTTCTCGTTCTATGTAGAGAATCATACAATTGGAAAGTAAATCATCATCCATCTTGTTGTGACGTGCCTTTTTGAGAAATTTCATGGCCAAAAAGGCTTTCTCTGCCATTGCTGTTGATACAGGAAGAGTCAATACAAGACGAATCAATCTTTGAATCATAATATAACTCTCAACTTTTTGGTCACAACCATTTCTCTATATAATGTAGAAATAATAGAAATTTGTTAAAACTTAGGATCACAAACTATGTCAAGTTGATAGTGTTCCAATTCAGCTTTCAAAACATGAATTTCTTGTTGAGTGAAATCACCAGGATAAAATTTTGATGCAAGCTTGCAAATGTCATTTACATTAAAATTTTTAAATGAATCAGTAGGATCCAAAGTTAAACAGAGAGCAAGAAGTTCATTGTTGTCTCACTAAATTTATAATTTAGTTTTGTCACTTGAAAATCTATTACAGTATTAAAAATAGCATGGTGATAATGATGTTCAACTATGACATGATCCTATTGTTAACAATAACGACTAACTTTATAACCACGACTCATATCAAGCACCTCAATATTATGTCATTCAAAAAAATCTTTATTTTCTAAAATATTTATCCCAACCATCTTCTCTAAATTTTAGAAGGTTGCTTTTGTGGCTAAGACAAATTTTAAAGTATTCACAATGTCTTATGATTTATTTTGTAGAGTTTGGCAAAGAGTGTCAGTGGTTTCCAAGATATTTTCCATAAAAAACAACACAAATACAAATTCAAATCTCATAATTATGTTGCATAAACCACTAGCTTCCCCACGTATTGCACCATTTGGCCCATTTTCACTGAGATTTCCCAGGATCTTACAAGTTGTTGCATACATGCCTATCAAGTTCCAAACAAAATCATAATGAGAGCTCCAACGAGTAGCACCAGGTCTATGCAATGTACTAATTTGATTAGCCCTTGTACCAGACTCATGCTCACCAATAGCTAACATATATGCAATCTCTTCTTGTCGAGCATATTGTAAATCACTAAGGCGTTTAGGAGACGAGGTGACGAAGTTTACAATGGAAGTCAGATAAGAAAAGAATTGCCAAATAGAAGACACATCCTTAGCAGCTGCAACCAATGTTAACTGTAAATGATGAGCAAAACAATGTACATAATAGACATATGGACAATCTCTAAGAAATAATGCATGAAGTCCATTCCATTCACCACACATATTACTAGTATTGTCATACCCTTATCCCCTCATGTTGTGGATTTGAATATTATGTTGAACAAAGATGTCAGAAATTGATTTCTTAAGGTTTACCGATGTTGTATCCTCAACACTCAAAATCTCAATGAAACGTTCTATCAAAAAATCAGAATTATTAACAAATATTAAAATAAGAGTCATTTGCTCTTTTTTAGATTCATCTTGAACTTCATCAACAAGAATACAAAAGTTGACATCTCCCAATTAATTCGAATCATTCTTCTCACTTTATTATTAAGAATATGTAATATTTCCTTTTGAATTTGCGGAGAAGTGTATTTAACATTTTGCGGGGCATTATATAACACAACTTTTGCAATTTCATCATTTAAATGTGCTTGAAATTTCAACAATTCAATAAAATTTTCATGGTTTAAGGAACTCTCTGATTCATCATGACCTCTAAAATGACATCCTTGAGTTGCAAACCATAATAAACCTTCAATTGTTGCCTTTAGACGCAACCTATTCTTTACAATTTCTTCTATAAATTGAAATTCATTACTTTGTCAATATTTTGCTTTGGTGTCATCAAATCTTGAACACATTTCACACATCTATTATGTGATGAAGACAATGAACCAATATGAATAAGAAATGCACATTTTCTCCATTATTAACTCTCTTATAACTGTTAAATCCTTCATCCTTAGTACCCTTAAATAATCTCTGAGCTTGCAGTGCTGAGATAACAGAAATCTCATCATCCTTGGTACCCTTAAATACCCAAGATCATTGACCCGGAGGTCTAAATGTAATCACCCTCGCGCTGCAGTCGACAGTAGCATAATACTTGACCAACCAGTCCATACCCAAAATAATGTCAAATTGCAACATATCCAAAACTTGTAAGTCCACCATAAGAGTCTGACTCTCGAAATCCAATGGACATTCTTTAATCTCCTGACTGATATTTAGTATCTCTCCCGAGGGTAAAGATATCGTTAATGCATGCATCCGACGAACCGGTAATCTACAAATCTTACCCATAAATATCCAAGAAATGAAAGAATGAGAACTATCAATATCTATCAATAATTCAGCAGGAAATGAATAAATAGTAATCATACCCGAAAGACCGATCCCTCGGCCCGCTGTGCCTCCTCGCGTGTAACCACATAAACCCTCCCTACTTCTAGGCATGATGGTGGTACTCTAGTACTGGTATGAAACTGTGCTAGTGGAGCAGTAGCAAACTGCTGAGGCTGGATCATTGGACAAGACCTAGGTGGCACCGTAAAGTTCTGCTATATCAGATATATCTGATGCGAAGAAATAGCAGTAGAATACTGCATAGTAATTGATAGTGTCGGGTGCTCCTGACTTTGTATGTGATATACCTGTGCCTGAGGAGGTGGCATACGCTGTTGATGCGAAGCACTCTGTGTCCTCTATGATCCCTTTGACTTTCGATGTGCAGTACTCTTGGTCGCCTCCAACTGTGCCTTCAGTGTGCAATCACGACTCGCATGACCCGGAAGCTTACAGTAATAACATACATCTTGGCCCAATGGACAATTAGGTCTAGCGTGCCCCTCAGTTCCACACCTATAACATCTAAGCTCACAAGAAGGATCTTTCTGAGGGAGCCTAGAAGAACCACCTGATAATCATCCTGTCTTCGGTGATCGATAAGACTCCCCCGAAGTAGCCTAGGATCCATGTCATTTCTTCCGCCTTTTTGACCTTGGATCTATTGTTTCTGATTTGGAGTTATACCCTGAGCCTTTTGTTTATCTTTTTCCCGCTCTCAGGAAACTTGCTGTTGTGTCATCTCAATCACTAAAGCTCTATCTATTGCCTCTCGGTAGGTGCTAGGAGTAAAACCTAACATCCTAAGATGGATAAAAGCTATAAGGCCTTGGGTGAACTGATCTAACCGATCGCTGTCTTGAGCCACAAGATGAGGACAATACTTAGCTAATCGGTTAAATTTTGCGTCGTACTCCATCACTGATCGATCACCCTGCTTAAGATTTAAGAACTCCTGCCGATAGGTCAAACGAAATAGAGCTGGAAAATACTGTCTCTCAAATGCTTCTCTGAATAGTGTCCAGGTGACAATTTGATCTCCAAAAAGTGACTTCTGCATCTTCCACCAAGTAACAGCTTGGTCTCGTAAGTGGTATGCAACTAATTCGACTTTTTCTTCCTCGATGCAAAACATGTACTTGAAAGTGTCCTCTATATTTCCCAACCAAGAACGAGCAACACTAGGGTCGGGAACTCTATGGAACAAAGTAAATCGGTCCTTTACCGATCGAGCCAATAGCGGGATACAAGCTCTATCCCTCACCCAAGTAATAGCGGCGGGAGCAGGGACTGCAAATGGTACTGTAGGAGGAATCTCCTAAGACTGAATGCCCTGATCTCTCATGGGAACCTGGTGGGTCTATCCACGACTATCTATCTCAACCTCTATAGGATCCTTGAAAGAATCCACCTCCTGCTCAACTAGCTCAGATCTCGCTAACTCGATAGGTTATTTTCGTGGTGGTCCCGAACCACGTCGGTAACTAGGGGTTGTCTCTCCACGCTTCATTCCTGATACCAACAACAAGGTAAGACTACAGAAGTATAATATAACAGTAAAGTAACTTACATTTTATAGCTTAGAGATATCCTGTCATTGTCTGGTCCCAAAATTCGAAAAGCCACATCGAGGAAACAAAATATGAATCCCAAGTATAAACCTCGTAAATCTCGTAAACCTTGTAAAACCTTGTAAAACTCATAAATCTTGCTCTGATACCAAATAAATTGTCATGCCCCGAAGGAGTCCCTACAGATAAAATTTTGATAACATCTCCCATGTACCAGTGACAATCTGAAGCACATAATACATCCATATAACCATCAGCCTACATGACTGGAATAAAAATGGAAACAACCACATAGTTAATATTCTCAACCTACCCGGTTAGACAAAAATGAAAACAACCACGCAGTTAATATTCAGCCCATACGGCTGTATCAAAAACACAGCGGAAAAACGAAGAGGAAAAATCCACAGTCCACAACTAAAGTTTGCTAGCCAATTAGGCTTACACAATCACAAGATCACAATAGCAAAACGTCGTGTATCAAACTCCAAATATAGACAAATTCATACAATACTAAAACCGCTGAATACTAAAATACAAGTAAGCAGAAATAAAATCGATAAAAGTCTTCAGATATGATGTGGGAAGTGGGACCGGTCGACAACATACTCCAGGCAACTCCATATCATCTACTTGCTACCTGAAATCAAAATGGTATAAACGGGATAGTGAGATAGGTAACTCAACGGGTAATAGACAGATTAAAGCATGGTTTATATAATGATATAGAAATCAAAGTATACAGTCTCCATACAGAAATAAAGAATAAGATCATGCTATCAATATAAAACACTCCTAACCATAACTGATAAAACAACTGTATATGATCATACCTGACATAATCAATGCACATACCCAAACAAAATCAATATCATGATACAATGATCACTAAACTCACCGAGTCAACAACAGATCTACTCGTGACACCTGTGCAATATATATATATATATATATATATATATATATATATATATATATATATATATATATATATATATATAAGGCTGCATATATATGTAAAATAAATGATATGTATGAAATATGACAACCAAATGCAGCAATCATAGCTCAAGCAAGTGCAACACCTCACAATCACATGCAATTAATATCTACTAGGCATGTATGCAAATATATCTCCACAGATACACCGCGCATCATATGCAATATGCGTATGCATGCTCCATGGTCACCCCGCCACCTCTCTAGACACCACAACCCCTGTATGGCCGAAAGACTTGGGTCCGTGACAAACCGTACTAGCCTCCAGTACATGCACTGCTATAGGCGGCTGAGGCGGATGGTTCGCTAAGTAGTTATCTAACTACATAGCTAAGGGTCCCTGACCACTCACATCTCTAGCCCTCTGACTAATGTACCCTTAAGACCCACTACTCCAGAGTGGTCGAGGCTGACAAAGTATAAACACTGAGCGGCCGAGTAAGCGCGACAGGACTAGCTCCACTCCTAGCTACCACTCTCCAAGAATGGCCGAATGGGTAGCTATAAACGACTGACGACTCTCTCAACCACAAGGGAGATAATAGTCATCAGTATGCAATGAATGATGAACATGATGTGAATAATCACAATATAGACACTATCATCACTCATGCAACCACTAGAAACATCCCCAATAACCACCACAAACGTATATGAATACCCCACAATGCAAATGGTCAATCAATTATGTGACTCCAACAACACATACTAATCATATGTATACCCAACATCGATATACATAATCAGCATGCTAACCGAATAAACCGGATATCCCTATGATACAAACTCTATATATGTATATGCTATAGAGTTTAGATAACAAGAGTCGAGACTATATCAAATTAAACTAGATTACATTAAAGGTCAAATAGAAGTGACAAGCAGGAAAGTAACAATTATACAGATTTAAGGTAATGCAACCTAACATCCAAATATAGCCATGCTTTAAGTTCAAAGAACTAAATAGAAAACAAGAAAGAAATACCCGCCTTGATATAACTCGTATCAACAGAACCACCCACGTCACGCGGCTCATCTCCGATCAAGGTCCTGTGTCATATAATATATCAAAGTATATACATATACTACGATGTACAAATCGTGTATCAAAAGAAATAGCTATCTTTAACGCATTAACTAATCCTAATTAATGCCCCCTTTTATTAAATAAATTAAAGCCATTTTCTTTTCATGATTGCTTAAAAATAGAATAACCCTAACTTTCCATAATCAATTAGATTAGGCTCAAATATGATTCACCTTTAAATTCTCATCCATACCCATAGTGTCCAATCTAACACCTAATATGATTTATTAACATGGTAATATAGTATCAATGAGGATTTAAAAATACAACCATTTACTTCTAATTGATCTAAGCAAGAACAAAACTCCACACCCATTAGAAAACCTAATTTAGTAACCTACTAATGGGAATAACAGTGATATCTCACTAGAAAATCGCTTACCTTGAGGTATAGCAACGAATCACAAGTTCACAACCCTACCAGCCTCTGCCCAGAAACTACAAAAGAATACACACACACACCAATTCTTCCAAGAATCAGTCCAGAACTGACCTGTAAAGCTATAAATTGCTAAAACCCTAACCAACAGGACAATACTTACCTCAATCGAACCCCATTTCTTCAACCGAAACCTCAACGGCCGTAGGAAAGGAAGAGGGCAGTGATCGACACAGAGGAAAATCCACCAGTATGCTGATCCAACGCCTCCTCCTAGTCCAGATCAGAGAGAGCATCACAAAGGGAAACCAATTACACAAGATCTTTGAATCAACAAGATTCCAGACACAACTTACCTAGGCTGGTCACCCCCAAATGATAACGCTCGCTTTGATCCAATCCAGATGATGTGGAGATACAGATCACTCTCCAGCAACAGATCGAGGAGGAACGTCGGGAGTCGATCGGCTGGGAACAACGCGAGTCCAAAATCTCGTGGTGCCCTAGCTGCTGAACCGCCGCCGATAGTGAGTAAGAAACGACCGAGGAGGCTATTGCTTCACCAGAGATGGGCTGGACAACGTCAGAATCATCGAGATACGGCAATGTTTTTCAGGTGACGCGGTGATGCCGAGATCGCAGGTGGAGAACACTCTCTGTTGATGTCGAGTCATCCGCGCGCATGAGAAAGAGGAAGAAGAGAGTTCGGGTCGGGTATTAGGTTTGGGTGGGGGTGAAGCTTGATTATATAATCCACTTAGTGTTAAAGAAATTAAATCCTAGATAACTCCTAAATCAAAACTAATAATGCATATCTATTTAAACAGGCTTCCTCCCGTTCTATATGTCCATCCCCTTAATCGGCTCATACGAGCTACATTTAAATCCAAAAAAAAATCTAAAAATTCTTAAAATTTCCCACATGATTATTTCTTCAGCAACAACAATTTTTTAATATTTATTTATTTTTTTTAAAATTCGCATATCTTACATAAACACACGAACACCAAGGGTTTACTTGGTTCAGAGCATGAGGCGACTCCTACTCCAAGGCCCACGCTCGTTAAGCGTTTACTTTAGGCAATCACTATAAACTCAAAAAATTATAATTCTGATTTACAATATTAAAGTGCTAAAGAAAATGATACTGACAACTTGGAACAGTAAACTTAAAGCTTCTAGTCGTCGGGGTCGAGATACGGCTTAGTCGAATTAATCTTTGAGCAGCACGCAGAAGAAGGATCGCAATTTCGAGTTCTGTCCTGGCTGCTGCTCGAACTAGGCTTAAGTAGCCCTTGGAGGGCGCTTCCAATTTCATGGAGGGGCACCCTCAACCTCGCCGAATCTGCAGCGTGCATGAGCTCCGAACTGGTTGCTGCTTATCCGCCTGAGGGCGCCTCCAAGTTCCATGGAGGGTGCCCTCCACCCAGCGTCCAGGGCGCCTCCAACAATCATGGAGGGTAGGGATGTAAATGAACCAAACGGTTCGCGAGCTATTCGGAGCTCGATTCGATAAAAAGCTCGTTCGAGTTCGTTCGTTTATCTTATCGAGCCGAGCTCGAGCTTGATTTTGAGCTCGACAGTTTTATCGAACCGAGCTGAAGCTTAAGGATATTCGGCTCGTGAGCTTGCGAACATGTTCGTTTATAGGCTCGCGAGCCAAAAAATGAGCCTTAAACCGACCCAAAAAAATGAGCAAAAAAAATGAGCTCTAAAACGAGCCTTAAAATGAGCTTTAAAATGAGCCAAAAAACGAGTCCAAAAATGAGCCCGAGCTCGCTTAATGAGTTGGGCTCGTTAACTTTGATAATTGAGTTAATAACGAGCCGAGCTTGAACTGTTCGCGAGTTTGATAATTCCAAAACGAGCCGAGATCGAGCCCTGTGATAAAAGTTCGATTCGAGCTCGAGCCAAGCTCGAGCCTAAATATAACTTAAACGAGCCGAGCTCGAGCCTAATACTGTTCGGCTCGATTCGGCTCATTTACATCCCTAATAGAGGGTGCCCTTTGCTCTGCTACGCGGAGTCTTCAAGCAGTGCACCCGAGGCTCCTCCAACCTCCATGGAGGGTGCGTCGAGTACTGTTTATCAGAGGCAAAAGTGTCCAATTCACTTTCTGCAAAATATGTTAGTCCAATAAACTAATCATACCCTACAAAATAAAGTTAGCACAATATAGACATGATAAAAATTGTCCGGTTCTGACTTCGAATATCCCGTCCGAAAACCCTAGGTCGAACCAATGCTTGTTGTTCCCTCACCGGGGAACGCACCCTCACCTACTCCACTCAGGAGAGTTTACTTGTTGTTAGACCGATCCTCCAGATTGACTGGACTTTTGCTCAACGCTCGAGGCTCCAGGACTTTCCGCTCCACGACCCGTCCAGTCTTTCATTTGATTCGCGACACCAGGACTTTCCACCTAGAGTCCCCGATTCTAGGACTTTTGCCCGAAGCCCTCGACCCACCAAGACTTTCCACCTAGGGTTACCTCCCCCTAGGACCTAGGGTTACCACCCCCTAGGGTTTTCCACCTGTCTAACCGCAGCTAGGACTTTTGTCTAACTACACTTAGGACTTTCCTGCAATCTCATTTAAACACATTAGACAACAAATAACCTTAACTTTGAACCCTTTTCCATTATCAAAACTTAGGTTGGATCGTCGGATGCTTCCCGCACCAACACTCATTTGCTTGCATTATTGCATCCTGAACTTGTTTCTTTAAGATTTCATCATTGCACAGATGTTATCCAAATTGTGGGAGTTCAGATTTGTTAGTTGACAGAACCATTTCAGAAAATATGGTTAACTTGATGCTGTTAACTGTAGTTTCTTTATCAAATGGGGAGTTTATTTATCAGGATTCTAACAAAGAATCCTGTGCAATCAGTATTTTAGTCTAATGGTTGAAATTTTGTTAACTTCTAGTTTATCTTCATTTCTCTATTCCACTTGCATGAATTCTATGGAAAACTAGTTATCTTTTTGCTAATTTTTTAAGATAAATTTTTTAGGATAGTATTGCCTAAGATTTACATTGCTTACCGTATATCCTCATCCTTGGAGATCCTTTAACTAGTATACCATTTTGTAGATTGTTTATTTTGTTGAACCTGAACAGAAGAGTAGATCAAAAGTTGTTTGTCTGGTGTTTTTTTTTCTAATCTCTTTAACTGATTATAGGTCAATATAGGTCAATATTAGGATTGAAGCTCTGAATTTATTTATTTGAGGTCTGAACTACACAAATAAAAAAACTGCTCAAAGTAAGAAGAGTTTGTGCCCTATAATTAAATGTGGATGGATGGATTTTTGACTTGTCTCAAGTTCCTACTTCGGACTATGTGTGCTCCTTGTTTAAACTTGTACTTTGCTAGCCATGAGACTAAAATGTTCCACCGTATCTAATTAAATAAAAAAATCAATTACAAATTGCAATAGATATCATTAGTATTTTTTTTTAAATGTAAAAAGTTTGAGAAATCCAATTCTTCCCAATTTTAATGTAATATAATCTAAAATGACAAAGATCGTGTATAAAGACAAAATATCATAAAATCATTTACCAAAAACGGGGGAAATTATCCAATACTCAGTTCACCCTAAAAAGAATTATGGAAATTTGCAACTTGATTGACTTGGGCCTGAACTCGGTTGCATATTTTAATAATAAGTTATGTTTAACTTTTGAGTGTGTTGAGTATAAGGTTAATAGGGTTAGTTTCACTAAGGTATTTTTATGATTAGGCTTTCATCATGAGTCCTTTGTATACATATACATAATCCTTTAGAACATATTTTGAATATTCTCTTTCCCAAGCTTAACAGGGTATTAGAGTGACCCTTAAGTTGCTCCCAATATACATTATTTTCATTCTCTTTCCTGCATATCATATATATATATATATATATTGCTTTGTTTTGTTTGCATGTGAAAACACATCTCCTATGAGTCAGTGCAAATCTGAATAAAGAAAATTTCATGTTTTCAGTTTAGCTTTCATTAGCAAAGGGTCATGTTGTTCTATTCATTTTCGAGGAAGATTTGAATATACAATGTTTTGTTCTTAGTTTGCCAACTAAGTTGTGTTATCTAATATTCCTTTAACATCCCTGAGTGCTTTCCTTTAAGTCTATTACATGCGACTATAAGTATATGCATTGCTTCATAGAGAAGCTTATACAGGAGATCTGTTCCATATTTCTTATCTTAGTTTCATTTCATCAATTTTCTCTTTAATTCTCTCTCTAATCCATGCCCTGATATAAAGGCAAAGGAATCACTGGTTGTGTGCTCCATTAATCACAGTAACAAGTGTTAACATTTTATTTCATTAAGGTCACATCTAAGTCTCCATTTTGGTTGTTCAAGTAACAAGTTGGAAATATATAATTTCTATGATCTATTTTCCAGCTTGAGGGTAGTATTAAGAGATGTGCTGATATAAAGTAAAATGACAATTTGACAGTGTGGTATTGTTTAACTTGAATATTTTGGGTTTATTCTAGTAAAAAAATTCATGTTATTTATTTCCATTTTTGTGTGCATGTTTATGGTCATAAAATCATTATTTTACTTTTAAAATGTTGGTGCAGATAAAGAGGCAGCAGCAAAAACAGCCAAAGTGGAAGTTCCATCAAGTAAAGTTTAAATATGCTGGAAAGCCATCTAAGTTAGATGTTGTTTATGAAACTCTCTGATTGATTAAAAAATTATAAAATGGAAAAATGTTTCACTTTGCAACTTATTCTCTTGGGAAGCTTAGCTCAATGTAAATGAAGCTTATGTTCCAAGTTTCTTTACAAAAAATATCAACCAAAAATGTCCAGTTGAGTGAGTTAATGTATTACTGTTTTTTCCTCTTCAGATGGTAACTTGTATGCAAACTCCCATATGTAAGCTTCTGGTCCAAACACTGAGAACCCTTCAATTGGACCTCCACCTGTGATATCCAACAAGCCCCCTGCCTCCCATGCCACCGCAAATGAGGTCTACTTGGTTTGGGATGATGAGGCAATGTCAATGGCAAGTTTCTGAAGCAATAGTTAATTGCCCTATATTTCTTGTTTTATATATGGTTTCTTAATGTTGGACTATTGTGCAGGATGAGAGAAGAATGTCTCTGACAAAGTATCAGGTGCATGATGAAACTAGCCAGGTAAGTTTTTATTGCCTCCTGTTTTTCATTTTGACGGACGTCAAATGGATTTGTAATTTGGGTGCAGATCCAGAAGGTAGGAAACTAAACCAGAAAAAATAATCATTAAAGTTAATTGCCCTATATTTCAATATACTCATCCCATCTTAATTCCACTTCTACTTTAATATGCAGTAAGAATGCTTTTCTGAAAAATTTGTAAATTTTTAAGAGGAATTTATCGCTCTTGTGAGTTTTCTATGAAGCTTTAGTTTCAAGTGAACTCGATTACTAAGAATGATATTCTTCTATTTTCCAATCCTCAACATTCTAGTTCTCCTGGTGTTTTAAAAGTTTTTTCAATTGGATTTTACATAATTTCTACTTTTAGTAAGTTTTATAAAACTGACAAGCTTTTGCTGCAAATGAGCGAGGGTTGCCTACCTAGCACCAGGTCTATCGGAAAATGTGTATGTACCGTGTTCTGATCTAGTTTTTTGGTTTTATTTATTATCCCTCTTGCTTAATGAGTGGGGGACTTAAGTTGAGCAAATCAATGTGGCAAAAAAGGCGAAATCCTCGCCCTCAGGGTCCTCGCCGCACCCTGCTCAGGGTCATCACGAGGGAGGTAAATCACGGTAGCTCGGTGGCAAGTACGCAGTGGGCCGAGACTTTTTTGCACAGGGATAAGGAATAAATCCCCGTTGCCCTGCGGACTCGAACCCATGTTCTCAGTGGCAAACTTCCACGCCTTTACCGGCCGAGATAACCCCGTGGGGCTAAGTTGAGCAAATCAAGAATATATGCCAGCAGGCTTTTCTCAATTTGTAGCATTTCTTGTTATCTGTTTTTGATCACATCGGCAACCAGAATGGTACAGGTCAGCTTTCATTCAGATGCAAGTTCACTACCTCAGATCAGTTAGATTATTCAACTTAAAGAATAACAATACTCTTTTTGCTACTTCACTCCCACTCTAATTTATCTTTTGTTTGTTTCATGTTACACTCGGGTGAACTCCATTGATGAAGCCATAGACAGAAGGATATCTGAAAGTCAGCTCGCCAGCCGCATGACATTCTAAACCCCATTATATCGGTGGAGGGTCTGACCCAGTTGCTATTTGTCCTCTGAACAACTCGAATAATGAAGCACCAAGGTCTGCTCCCTCTTTTGTATTAGACCAGCATATTAGTATTGTAACATGTGTGGAGGTTGGTTGATTGTGCCTTTCCTATGAAGACTTTAGACATGATGCAGAATTTAGAAAGTTTGTTGTTCAACTTTAACAAGAGGCTGTTCTCAATGTTACTTGATAGCTCTTAGTTAACATTATCAGCTGCTTGTCAAATTAATATCATTGTTTCGAGTTGGTGTTGGGTCTGTGTAATCGCTTGACGGTGATGCTGAATTTGATGCTAAGTGCGAGTTTGATAGTCCGAATTGGATTCTGGTAAGTGTATCTGTGACCTTGGCTGTCTGATACAACTATATATATATATATATATATGAAAAAACAATAGAACGACATGAAAGTGCCACTATAACCATTGTGTTGGCTTAGTGTGGTGGGAAACGAATGATTTATTACTAGACCCGAAGTAAAGAGTAAAATTTAGTGGTCTTGGTGAGCATGTGAAAGCTCTCCACAGGAGTGGAGATAAGCCGTAAGATGCAATGAAGAGAGGAGAGGGAAAAATGAATATGGGGGAAGAGAGGTTCTCTAGGATGCTTTTTGTAAACGTGGATTGAACCACAACAAACAACTATTATGGATTCAGAGAAATGCACCATAAAATCAATGCAAGTGAACAAAATGAATTACACTGTAATTGAGGGAAATGATCTATCACCAACAACTGAGTTTCAAGTTTCACAGCACAGGTAGATGAATAAAGCATGCACAAGTCAAAGTGAACAATAATCTAGCTCCTAATGTGAACCAAGCACATCCAGTACTACTCATTTGGAATCAGAGAACTGTAAGGATGACAAACTTCTTGGAAAGATCATTTATTTCTTGCGCTTGGTAGCACGTTTTCCTTGACCCTTCGGTGGAGGACCCTTGCCGCGCCGCTTCAACATCTCCAACTTAGCCAATCGCCTGATGCAGGAAAGAGATGGTAAAGAGTGGCAATGAAACTAGAGAAATAACCATAGACATATTTATAAAAATGTAGACCGTTTACCCCACATTCTAAGCTAGTAATGGCTTTGAACAACCACATGAAGATACGGGAGAGAAACTTGCTCAATCAAGCTATAAAGAATAAACTCAATTAAGTTACAAAAAAAATGACAAAATATTGCAGGGTCCATATGTTTTCATGGTTATGCCTAGTACATGAACTGGTTAAGGTTAACCCTGAAGATAACATATGGTCTTAGTTGAAAACATCTATACATAAATGACAACTCCCAAAAAAAATTTATTAGCAAAGCAATGAGGTCAATAGCAAATCTGAGTAAATATCAGTTAGTTGGAATTTCTTGTTTCATTGGACATGCTTAGTTTGCTTGAAACTATATCTAATGCAAGTAGGCTTATACAAGGGAAATGATCAAGAACTCCATTTGCAGAGGCTTCTTCCAGGTGAAATTTTCCATGATCAGGAAATTGAAACCTTTTTGAGCTAACTTCAGGAAACATATGCACTTTTCTTTCTAATCAAAATAGCTGTTTCTAGCTAGAGGCATTTCAAATCTCATACATGTCTTTTTTTGTCTATTGATAACCACATTAATCCCCAAAATGCTAATGAACTGTTGAATATGGATCAAATCAACCATGTAGCAAAAAAGGTACAGAAAAAACAGAGGAAAAGAAATGGAGACACAAATGATAAAGTTGCACTTGTTTCAAAGATAAAGTGTAAACAAATTTGACAAATGCCTCACTTGGCACAGCTACAAAGTGTACCTTGCTTGTAGATGAATTTACTGAAGGATCCAATATCACAGTAGTTTAGTAAAAAAAATCACAAATCCCAAGGTAAAATCTAGGCCAAATCATCAAGTCTAAAATTGGTTCATCCAGAGTTTATCATTTATACTTCCACCATTTTAGGGACTTACAGGTATCTGTGATAAAAGTTATTAAGGGAAAAAACAACCAAACAACAAACTGGTAAGTGTAAACTTGGACCACTAACCTAAACCTTGTTGCCACGGAAATTGATACTTATGTTGGCAGCTGCAAAAATGTACATTTAATAATATTTACGCTAAGCAGGAAAAGTTTGGAAGTGCTATGCTACCACTAAATATTTGATTATAAACTATTGGTGTAGGAATCAGTTGAGAGAAGAGAATAATTAGAGAGTTTAATTGATGCCTATTTTGCATGCTAGGATAGTCGATTGTTTCCTAGGTGAAGTGGATGAGTAGGTCAGCTGCAAAAATCCAACAAAGAGACAACATAAACTGTCATGGGTTAGGGGAGGATCAATTGCAGACTGCAGAATATTCGGGACTAGTAAATTAACAATCTCCTTGGATAACAATCCTTAGATATTCAAATAACAGAAAAATGAAAGAATACGAGCAGAACAGGTAACTTTCAGCACATGCCAAGTTCTTTACGCATGGTACTTTATCTTAGCAAGTCATCACCATGTAGTCATTTGCATCAAAATTAGATGATTTGAATAGATGAGTTAGCTAAAATTTAACCAAAAAAACAAATTTGCATATAAAAATTTGGTTAAACTTTATCAAAATCAGTTCATAAACTAATTATATGATTCAATTTCTAGTATGTGTCGATTTGTAATAATCATGTCAGTTTCATATCAGTGTTTTTTTAAAGAAGACTATGTATAGAGTTCTACCAATTTTAATTTGTTTCTCTAGGTTAACAAGATCTACACACACGAGAGAACAAGAAAGTAAATATCACCACGACGACTCAAAATAAAACAGTTTCAGTAGAGAAAGCAATTCCAGACATGTTACTGCAATATGAGCACTAAAACATTTCTATTAACCATCCACATAATCCTGAAGATATTTTCTGGCACACAAGTAAAAATTCAGAGAATAGAAGCAGGCATTTTCTCGAATATGCATTCAGTCAGCAGGTATGAGAGTGCAAATTGAAAAGGAGATAAACAAGATGGTACATACTCTTTCTCCTCGCGGGCAAGAACAGAGGGGTCTTCGTTCTTGATGTCATCTGGGTACCACGATGCAATTTTTTCTCCAATGAGCTTTTTGCGAAGGATCTTGTGGGGCGACCGCTTCCCTAACGGGTTCAGGACATGGCCGAAGATCCTCGCCCGTGCCTCCGTCACCCCTTGCAGCGCCGCGGCCATCAGCACGCCCTTTAAGCTCATACTCCCGCAGCAAAACCACCTCCTGATCTCAGCGCTGGCGAAGAGATCTCAACTGAAGAAGGACTAGGGCTAGGGCACGAGATATACCTCGGGCGCTGGGCGGCGATCTAGGGCAGAGATGCAAGCGCTGGACACTAGTTGGCTGGCCCTTGTAGTGGTCGGAGGTGGAAGGGGGTTCGGCTGCCGGCGCTAGGGCAGAGAGAGTGCGTCGGGGAGGAGAGGAAGAGGTCAGCGGTGCGCGGCTCAGGAAGGAAAGGGAGGTCGGCTGTCGGCGACGCTGGTGCTGATCCTTCCTTCCGGCGACGGCTGCACTCGGCGACGGCGAAGACGACGGAGGAAGAGGATCGGCGTCGATTTGGGGAAGAGGAAAGGTTCGGGAACAGATAGCGGCGTCGCAAGGGGAAGAAGGCGAAGGGGTCGGGAGAGGAGAGGGTGGCGGCGCGAGCTCGACGAAGGAGAAGGGTTCGGCGGCAGCGCGGAGGAGAGGAGGAGAAGCGGCTTAGGTGTCGGGGAGAAGAATCGGCTAGGGCACGGTGAGGAGGGGTCGGCGCGCGCGATCAGTCGGGAGGAGAAAAGGAGGCAGGATCTGGATCACTTTTTGTGATACAGGGATGTGCCACTCTTCGTGATCCGGTCGCAAATGTTACGATTTCTTCTTAAGTTCATCATCCCCATCAGAGATGTGTCACTCGTCGTGATTCGGTTACAAATGTTATGATCTCTTCCTAAGTTTATCGTCCTCATCAGATTATATTTTTTGTTCGGAGCGGATGGGCGAAGGCCGCTAGTACACCCTCGCTCCGCGTCCAGTAACCTGGCCATTTATCCATCACCGGAGACCTTCGGGCGGCCGGCCGCCCGCTCCGAACAAAAACTATAATTTGGTGGGGACCGTGAACCCAGGAAGGGATCACAACCATTTGCGACTGGATCGCGACCGTAATCCGACTGCAAATGTGAGTGGCACATCCCCTATACCATAAAAAAATGGTCAAAGAAATATGTGCTCAGAGAAAAGAGGAGTAGTAGCTTCTCAATAACTCCCGTCTTTAGATATTTCAAACGGTTTTTTTTTCAAATTTATACATATATCCTCTCTAAATACGTCATACGAGTTTCGAAAAATTCCCAGAAAATACCTAAAAATTTTAAAAAATTCCAATAAGATTATTTCATCAAATAACCTTATTATTAAGTTATTATTTGTTCGATATTTTATAGGAGAAATTGAAAAAATCAATGGAAGGATAGAGATTAAAAAAATATTATTTTATTTGTAAGATAAAAGTTTCATTTTCTAAATTTAGAAAATCATTATTTATCAAATCTAAATTTAGAGAATGGATATGGTAGCTGATGCAAAGATTTTTTAGCTATCCTATTCAAAATTTAAAATAAATTTTTTTGATAAAATAACTAATATGGATTCTCTTAATCTTCAATATAGGACAAATCCTCTCGTCCATGAAAAATGATATTATAGTTAAATTATAGCTATGATTTAACTATAATTAATTGTGATCCTTTCTAGATTTATTATTCCTTTATGTTATAATTTATATTTGGACAAGTGGCTGGAGGCTGCTAGTAGTGGCCAAGTGGCTAGGCAGCCTGGTGTCGAGCGGGAGCAGCCTCCGATGACCTTTGTCTATCTGCCTCGACCTAACTATAACTTAGGGGGACAGTAAACCTAAGGGAGAGATCACAATCAATTACGATCGAATCACAATCACGATCCAGCCACAATTATAAGTGATCCATCCCATGGTTCACTTTTCTATGGACCAAGGGATCTAGCCTTATATTAATGTGTTTAGTCTTAAAAATATATATGTAGATATGTTATATTAACGATTCTTTTAGTGTCGATTCTATATTTATAGAGAAAGATAAATATAAAAGTACATAAACATTAGACGTATGGTACAATAAAACATAGATCATCAGTTTATAAAAATTTATGCTCAAGTATTATGTTAGAAATGTTATCCATTCATCGTATAGAGCATGTGACTAGTCTTTAAGATTCCTTTTTAAGATTCCTTTTGGTAGGGTGTTTTTATAATTTTGGATAATAAAATTTATATTTTAGAAAAAAATGGAAAGATTTTAAGGAGTTTGCATAGTTTTTATTTTTATTTTTTTAAAATAAGTGTTTCTGAAAAATAATATTTGATTTATATTTTTTATGTCTGTTTTTTTTTAAAATAGATAGTATTTTTTTTTTAAAAAAAATAAAGAATGATTAAAAATTATTTTCTATTTTCAAAAAAATATGTATTTTTTAAAAAATAAAAATAAAATATACGTAAATCAAACTCACCCTAAATTTCTTTTCATCTGTATTACCAAAAAGGATATTACTCTTTTAAAATTTATTAAAATACCTCCCCATCCGTGATTTAATTTGGGCAAAAATCTTTGTTTTTAGTTTTTTATTTTTTTTCTGAATCCACATGAGCGCCGTTTTTCTATTATTATCTTTTTATGAAAAAAGTGTCGGACCCAACGATCCAAATGGCATTGTTGTCCTTACATGTATTATATTTTTAATCGATCGGAACCAAATAAATCTAAATTACTATAATATAAATTTATTTTATTCAATAATATTTACATTATAATAATTATAAAAGTATAATTGTTATATGATAATAATTATAAAGTTATAACTGCTAATTACGATTTCATAATTAATTACAAACTAGTGGATCGATTATAAATTTATAGAAAAAAAACCTAATGCGGATAATGTAATTGAAGACGGTGTATCATTTTACCAAGAAAGCTGATGAGCTGAGGCATGGTTTTGATTAAAAAAAATAAAAATGAAGATTAAAAAAATATTCTTTTGTTTTTTTATTCATTTAATTTTTAAAATATCTTAAACTTTAAAGGTGATACAATTTTAATTAAAAGTTATTTTCAAATAATACTTTTTTTAGTTGGCACCGTATATCTAACTTGTCGAATCGACTAATCTTAGCCCGACCCTATGGAATAGGGATGATAATTTCCTCCAAATATAATAAATGATCTAATATCCGACCAAATGGAAAACGATATATAGGGACTACTGATCTGAATAACGGATTAAATTATATATATATATATATATATATATATATATATATATATATATATAGAGGCAACGTCTGACGTGTGCAATCTGACGTGACCAAAAGAATGATAACGTGCACACTCTTATATTGGCGATCGTGGGCAACAGTAGACGTGGCGCGACCTTACACATCGCTCTCTCTTTTACAATTTTGCATATAATCTCTTTCCTACAATTCTGCATCTGCAACGTGGTGCAATTTTGAAAAAAAAAATACTACCAGGTAGTGTTATTTAAAAAAAACATCATGTTGAAAAAAATAGTACCAATGTGGCGTTGTTTTCATAAAAATAATGTCACGTTGGTATTATTTTTTTTAAAAATAGCACTACATGACACTGTTTAAAAAAAACAGCACAACATTAGTGCCATTTTTTCAAAATAGCACCACGTTGGTGCTACTTTTTTTCAACGTGGTGATGCTTTAAAAAAAATGGTGTCACGTTGGTGCCTTTTTTCAGCATGATGTTTTTTCAAAACAGCACTACGTGGAGATATTTTTTTTTTTCAAAACAGTGCCACACAGTGCATGTATAATTATAGAAGATGTTGAAACTAATAGATAGAGGAAAAAATAAAATATAAAATAATTTTGTGGTCTATTATTTACTAAAGTCAATAACTAGGCTTATTTATATAAATTATCTAAACAATAATAGAAAAATTAAATATGACATGCAATTATAAGCATAGTAATAAATATAATAGATTTGGAAGTATTATTTTTGCTATTTAATTCATGTAAATCTTAATTGTGATGTCGATCTTGATTGTGATGTCAAATATAATAAATTTCAATTGATTAAAATCAATTCGAGATTATTTTCCATTATTGTCATTACCCTGACAAACTCAAAGGGAGTGCTTTAACATTGAGTTTGAGTGTTAACTTAGTGAAACGTTGTCTGGATAATGGTTTGGTAAATATATCAGTAATTTAATGTTCAGTAGAGATGTAAGAAATTGAAAGTTGTCGAGTTGTCATATGCTCACGAACAAAATAAAAATCAACCTCTACATGCTTGGTACGAGCAATGACGTAGCCAGGATCTTTAACTACCTTGGGCTAAATTACAAAATTAACAATACATACATGTATAATGAACATTTAACAAAGATATATCAATATCCTTTTATATAGTTCAAATTTCATACAAAATAGTTCAAATATCTACTTAAGTTGTGCTCGACAAGATTTTAGAGTATAAAACTCATCTATTACTGAATCCATGTCTATTTTCTCAGACAATTATCATTCTATGTAGAGAATCATGCAATTGGAAAGTAAATCATCATCCATCTTATTGTGATGCGCCTTTTTGAGAAATTTCATGACTGAAAAGGCTTTCTCTGCCGACGAATCAATCTTTAAATCATAATATAACTCTCAACTTTTTTGGTCACAACCATTTCTCTATATAATGTAGAAAGAATAGAAATTTGTTAAAACTTAGGATCACAAACTATGCAAGTTGATAGTGTTCCAATTCAGCTTTCAAAACATGAATTTCTTGTTGAGTGAAACCACCAAGATAAAATTTTGATGCAAGCTTGCAAATGTTGTTTACATTAAATTTTTTTAAATGAATCAGTAGGATCCAAAGTTGAACAAAGAGCAAGAAGTTCATTGTTGTCTCACTAAATTTATAATTTAGTTCTGTCACTTGAAAATGTATTGTAGTATTAAAAATAGCATAGTGATAATGATGCTCAACTGTGACATGATCCTGTTGTTGACAATAACAACTAACTTTATAACCACGACTCATATCAGACACCTCAATATTATGTCATTCACAAAAAACCTTTACTTTCTAAAATATTTATCCCAACCATCTTCTCTAAATTTTAGAAGGTTGCTTTTGTGGCTAAGATAAATTTTAAAGTATTCACAATGTATTATGATTTATTTTGTAGAGTTTGACAAAGAGTGTCAGTGGTTTCCAAGATCTTTTCCATCAAAAACAACACAAATACAAATTCAAATCTCATAATTATGTTGCATAAACCACTAGCTTCCCCACGTATTGCACCATTTGGCCCATTTTCACTGAGATTTCCCAGGATCTTAGAAGTCGTTGCATACATGTCTATTAAGTTCCAAACAAAATCATAATGAGAGCTCCAACGAGTAGCACCAGGTCTATGCAATGTACTAATTTGATTAGCCCCTGTACCAGACTCACGCTCACCAATAGCTAACATATATGCAATCTCTTCTTATTGAGCAGATTGTAAATCACTAAGGCGTTTAGAAGATGAGGTGACGAAGTTTACAATGGAAGTCAAATAAGAAAAGAATTGCCAAATAGAAGACACATTCTTAGCAGCTGCAACCAATGTTAATTGTAAACGATGAGCAAAATAATGTACATAATAGGCATATGGACAATCTCTAAGAAATAATGCTTGAAGTCCATTCCATTCACCATGCATATTACTAGCGCTGTCATACCCTTGTTCCCTCGTATTGTGGATTTGAATATTATGTTGAACAAAGATGTTAGAAATTGATTTCTTAAGGTTTACCAATGTTGTGTCCTCAACACTCAAAATCTCAAAGAAACGTTCCACCAAAAAAATCAGAATTATTAACAAATATTAAAATAAGAGTCATTTGCTCTTTTTTAGATTCATCTTGAACTTCATCAGCAAGAATACAAAAGTTGACATCTCCCAATTCATTTGAATCATTCTTCTCACTTTAGTAGCAAGAATATGAAATATTTCCTTTTGAATTTGCGGAGAAGTGTATTTAACATTTTGCGGGGCATTATGTAACACAACTTTTGCAATTTCATCATTTAAATGTGCTTAAAATTTCAACAATTCAATAAAATTTTCATGGTTTAAGGAATTCTTTGATTCATCATGACCTCTAAAAGGACATCCTTGAGTTGCAAGCCATAATAAACATTCAATTGTTGCCTTTAGACGCAACCTATTCTTTACAATTTCTTCTGTAAACTAAACATTCATTACTTTGTCAATATTTTGCTTTGGTTTCATCAAATCTTGAACACATTTCACACATCTATTATGTGATGAAGACAATGAACCAATATGAATAAGAAATGCACATTTTTCTCCATCATTAACTCTCTTCTAAATGTTAAATCCTTCATAAACAAGTGCAAAACAAGCCATTGGATTACTTATGTTCTAAAAAACAAAGCATGGAAAACAATATGCATTGTCCTTTGAAGGTGAATATTCTAGCCAAGGAAATTGTTTGAATCAATCATATTGAAATTGATAATTTTGCTTTCTAATTTTTATTTTTGGATACTCAGCAACTTTGGGTTGATAAGGCCCTGCTTTGATATATGCTCTTTCTAATCTCATCCCGCTCATTAATAGACTATTCACAAATCAATTTTCATAATCCTAGATCTCGTTCAATAGAAAAAATTACAAATTCTTCCTTTATTTGTTCTATTGGCCTAGATATAGAAGGAGATTGTAAATCGGAAGTAGAGGATCCAACTGTTCGTTTAAGAGGTATATCACATTGTAATTGATTATCAGATTCAGATTGATCATCCCTCTTCCTAAAAAATGACAATAATATTTTTGACGTTTTATTTGAAGGTGGTTGATGTTCCATTTATAACCTAAGGAAAAAAATAACTATAAATTAATTTTTTTATAACTTAAGAATAAAAAATGGCTACCAATCAATTATAATAAACTTAATCATATTATTAATTTTATAACAAACTCAAACATAATAATAAATCGTAGCTTAAATATAAAAAAGGATACTACTGTTGAGCTTAGCTATTAAAATAAACCTTTGGGACTAAAGATAAAGTAGAAATTAAGATTTGTTTCACATATTATGAAGCATAATTAAGATTGATAATGTTTAACATATGAATTATTATGAAATATAATTAAGTTTTAATGCCAACACATATTGGTTTTAAAGCATAATAAAAATATCATAGTGATAATGTTTTATCAATTACTAATAATCATCCAAATATATTGAATTGGTTGCAACGCCAACACAAATTCTATAAATCTTACAATAGAAATTAATAAACTTTTGACATGCTCAACAAATTCACATAAAAAAACAAAAAGTAAGAAATCGCAATTAAGACTATTTTCAAGATTATGTATAAGTAAGGAATAAAGAAAACAAAACAAGTTGAAAAAATGGAAAGGATATGACCTTGAAAACATGAACAAAGAGGAAAGGAGAAGAGGAAAGGAGATACCTTGGACTTATAACTTGAAAAATAAAGAGAGAAGGGCTGGGATTGCTTTTTGTAGTCTGCGATGGTGCTCCTCGATGCGTGGCTTTGAACTAAAATCCTTTTGTTTTTTTCCTTCATTAATTTGAATGAAGAGAAAAAAGATGGGCTCAATATTAACCTAAAAAAGTGTTGGGTTGCAATGGGCTGCAACCTAGTCCAGCCCAGCACTGGCTACGCTTTTGGGTATGAGCATGAAAAATAGGATTTATCGCAAGATAAGTTACTCCAATATTATTTCACTAGATTTCGGGCATAACAGTTGGTGAAAAGTATAATTCTAAATAAGAGATTGTAACCAAATAATTTCTAACATAGTGTTAGCTATAGCTTTATATTCAATTTCAGTACTTGAGCGAGAGACTGTAGGTAACTTCTTTGAAAGTCAGGAAACAAGATTTCACCCAAGAAATATGACATATCCACTAGTAAAACATCTATCTTCCAGAGATCTAGCCCAATCTGCATCACTATAGACAATCAACTCTCGTGAGAACTGATGATATAAAAGAAGATCATGTAGAATAATGTGTTTGAGATATCAAAGAATTCTCTTAACATCTTCCCAATGGTGTTTAGGAGGAGCATGCATAAATTGATAGGTACGATTGACAGCGTAAGCAATATCAGGTCGTGCCATGGTGATATATTGTAGGACACTAAGAATGCTTCGATAGATTTGAGGATCAATCATTGAAGAGGATGTGAAAGTGCAATGAAACCACCTTCAATGATTGGTGTAGAGATAGGATATGCACCATCCATTTTAGTTCATTGTAAAAATCCAATAATATATTTGCTTTGAGAGAGAAGACAATCTTCAGAATATAAGAGAAACTCAATGCCAAGAAAAAAAATGAGCATTGCCAAGATCTCGAATAGGAAACTCTTGACAAAAAAGATGAAATAAAGTAGTAACTTCATTTTGGTCATTACCAGTTATTAATATATCATTCACATAAATCAGAACAAATATTAAAAATTTCTCATTACATTTGTAAAATATGAAAGAGTCAGTTTTTTAGTCAGAAAATCCTTAAGTATAAAGCTAGGTAGATAGACGATGAAACTTTGCACGAGGTGCTTGCCGAAGATCTTATATAGATTTCTGAAGTTGACACGCATGTGTTGGAAGTTGCGGGTGGATAAATCTAGGTGGTTGCTCTATATAAACAGTTTCTTTAAAATATCCATGAAGGAAAACATTGAAAACATCTAATTATCGTATCGGCCAATTGGAGCTAACAACTATAGATAATAGCAATCTGATAGTTATAATTTTGATGACTAGAATAAAAGTATCATTGAAGTTAATACTTGGTTGTTGATTAAAATCTTTAGCAATAAGGCAAGCTTTGTAATGTTCAATAGATCCATCTGCACAATATGTAATTTGGTAAATCCATTTAGAAACCACAATATTCATAGATGAAGTACGAGGAACTAAACTCCAGGTTGTATTGCGAAGAAGAACATCAAATTCTATAGTCATCATAACACACTAATTTGGATCTTTGACTATCTGTTTAAAGTTAGAAAGGTTCATCAAAATTTGAAGAAACAATAAAAGCACGTGAAAAAGGATAATGAGTAGAAACTGACTGACATCTTGCATAAATATCATCACCAAAGTTACTCGAAGATGAGTGGTTAGACGGATAAGAATCAGAACTAGAGAATGAATCACCACTAGCTGCTAGTCTATAGGAATTTATGAAGATGGAGCAAGACCCAAGATACCATCTCCTCTTGTATTTTCAATATGTTCTGATGAATCAATATATGAGGATTCTAGTATATTACTTGGTGATGTTAGATAGGTGTCCTAATTATCTGAAGGGGGATCCGAGATAGCAATTGCAAACGAAAAAAAGATTTATCAAAAGTAACATGTCGAGAAATATATATCCGCCTGGTTAAAATATGGAGGCAACAGTACTCATGATGCAAATTACTATAACTAAGAAAAATACATTGTAGAGAGCGAGGATTTAAGGATAACATCACAACTAAAAATACGAAAGAAAGAGTAAACTGTAAGACAATTATAAAGTCTTTTCAAGGGATACTCATTTTGTAGTGGAGTGTGTAAACGATTGATAAGGTAGACTGCGATTTGGACGATGTCATCCCAAAATTTAAGTGGAACTGAGACATGATTAAGAAGAGCTAAGGCAGTTTCAACCACATGATGATGTTTTCTCTCGGTGCATCCATTTTGTTTAGGAGTGTGGAGATAAGAGACTCGATGGAATATGCCAGAGGAAGTAATATGACGATGAAGCACTTGATAATGTCCACCCCAATCAAAATGAAGGGAGAGTATTTTACAATCAAAATAATGTTCAATATGCTTTTGAAAATAACAAAAAATATTGAAAAGATTAAATTTTCTTTTCATATAAAAATCCAAGTGAACTTGCTAAAGTCATCGATAAAAATAACATAGAAATGATTAGAAAGAATAGGAGCAACACCCCATACATCAAAGTGAATAATTTCCAAAGGAAAGTTAGAGTTGTAAGTAGAGGATACAAAAGGTAGCTTATGAGATTTTATTTTCATATAAGCTTTACATAAATGAGATAATGCCGTTAAAGAAGTTGGTAAACTAAAACAATTAATAATGTCTTGAACAAGACGTAGAGACGGATGACCAATATATGTATGCCAAGAGAATTTGTCCATGCATTCTCCAACAAAAGTTTGGAGAGAGGTGGGTTAAATATGATAAAAATAATTTTTAGTGTCCCCTTGGAGTAGAATAGTTCCTGTCGCGAGATCCTTTACAAGACAATGATAAAAATAAAATTAAAAAAAATATATTATTATCAAAAGCAAATTGACGTACGAAAAATAAATTTTTAGTGATAGAAGGAACATGAAAGGTGTTGCACATGCGAAAGTATGACCACATGAATGAAGAGATGTATTTCCAATGTGAGCAATTTGCAAACTTGAGTCATTGCCTATTTGTACCATGTTAGGTCCATGATAAGGCGAAGCTTCTATTAGAATATCATACTTTAGTGTAGCATGATGAGTCGCTCTAGAATTCAAATGTCATCCTGGGGTTTCAGGAATTGATGACGTTGCATTCGGAGAGATGGAGAGTGAGAATACTTTAGAATGAGATGATTGAGTACTAGATTGCCAAGATAAGGGAGGGGGTCGATTTGATGATGCAGGTTCTCCTCGAAAATTTGAGTCATATCTTTTATAATAATTTTAAGCATAATAATCATAGTTGAAGCATCCTTAACCTGACAGCGTCCTTAACCTCGACCTCGACCTCGACCTCGGCCTTTGAAACCTCTAATCTGATTTTGATGATCATGTTGAGGAGGAGGTTGATTATGTTGATCAGGTTGTAGAGTTTTGCTAATCATGTGTGTCAATAAAGACAGAGAGTCTGACATCCTTTGAGATTGTATTTGTAGAATCTTTTCATGAGAGGATAGCATACCATAAAGAGTTTTGAGTGACACTTGATCTATGCGAGTCGTCATACTGGGAATAAAGCTATCATATTGAGGATCCAAACTTGCATGAACATGCATTAATAATTTAGGATCAGAGACCAGATGCCCAATTATAGCTAGGTTGTTGGCAGTGGTCTTGACTAATTGCATATAGTTATTGATAAAGGTATCTCCTTGTTGCACAGACTGTAACTGTAGATGAAATTGGAGAACCCGTGCTTGAGAGTGGATGTAAAAGAATGATCAAGAGATTCCCAAACCTGACGAGAGGTGTTGAGCCCAATGAGCATGGGAAGTATATCCTTAGTAATTGATGCGATTAATCAAGTCAAGACTAATTGATATTTCTTAAACAAAATAGCATAGGATGGATGATCTTTTTAAGGTGGGGATGAAGTACCATCAATATGACTGAGTAAGTCATGAACACAAAGTAAAGGAAGAAATTATAATTTCTATAGTAAATAGTTATCATGGTCAAGTTTAACGAAAAAAGAGGGAATCATATGAAAAGGAAAAGAGGTATTTTATGATGGTGCAGGGATCTCAGTAGAACTGAAAGAAGATATATATTTTTTTGGCTCTCTATTTTTTTTCACTCTGTTTTTTTTAGAACAGAGAAGGAGAAAAAAATGAAGAGAGGAATAAAACGAACAAATAACAATTCTACCTTACTACGATTGATGTTGCCAAAGTTGTTGTCGTTGACAGAAAAGAGTCGTTGATGAAAAAAGAAGAAAAGTTGCTGCTGCCGAAGCTGCTGTTGCCGTCGTCGAAGTTGTCGAGGTTACCGCACTATAGATGATGATAATGAAGATATCAAAGTAGCAGGTAGAAACTTTTGACTATAACAAATATTCGGAAGAAGAAAATTAGAAAGAAGACAAGATGACTATATCAAAAGAGCACCACGTCGTGTATGCATAGTTGTAGGAAAAAGATTATATGCAGAATTACAGAAGAGAGAGGGACATGTCAATTCACCATATCTATTGTCACGTATATATATATATATATATATATATATATATATATATATATATATATATATATATATATATATATATATATATATAAAAGGATGGATATGTGATCCTGATGAGTATAAAAAAAGAGGATATGAAATCCGATCCAAATTCTTGATTCATTATCATTCTTACCACATAAATTTTCTACCAGCAACTAAAATAGTCAATATTCTTAAATCAATTTTTACCTAAATTGTCAATATTCTTAGACCCAATTTTTACTGTTGAATTTTTTTTTCTCTAGGATGTAACTAAAATTTAAATATTAAATTATTCATCAAAAAGTCTAATCGTTGCACTGCCCCGGAACTAAAATAATATAATTTTGATCAATAAAGTGATATAATTTTAATTAAAATTAATTAAAGTATTTTAATTCGGACCAAAATTATTTGTGTTTAGGTAAATTTGAAAATTACTGCTAAAGGGAACTAGAAGAGTATTGTAGATATTGAATGGAGTTTGGTTCTCTCCTAGGAATCGGAATGGGAATGAGTATCATAGTATTATGGAATGGGAATGAGTATAGGCTTGGGTATCATTCTTAAAAATGATGTTTGGTTAGTTAAATATTTTCAATCGGAATGAACCTAAATTTCCTTTTTTACCTTTACAGGAAAATAAGAGAAAAAATTTGATGGGAGAGAAAGTTGAATGTGAGAGAAACATATGATGAGAGAAAATGATGAGAGAGAAAGTGTGTGGGAAAAAATGAAGAGAGAGAAAGTATGATCAGAGAAAATGAGGAGAGAGTGCATGATAGGAGAGATTGAGAAGAGAAAAAGTATGATGAGAGAGAAAAAGTGATGGGAAAAAATGAAGAGAGAGAAAGTATTATGAGAGAAAATGAAAGAGTGAGGAGAGAGAAAGTATGATGAGAGAGAAAGTGGGTTGAGAGAGAAAGAGTGATGGAAAAAATGAAGAGAGAGAAAGTATGATGAGAGAAAATGAGAGACTGAGAAGAGAGAAAATATGTTGAGAGAGAAAGAGTGATGGAAAAAATGAAGAGAGAGAAGGTATTATGAGAGAAAATGAAAAAGTGAGGAGAGAGAAAGTATGATGAGAGAGAAAGTGGGTTGAGAGAGAGAAAGTGTGATGAGAGAAAATGCAAGACTGGGAGAGAGAAAATATGATGAGAGAGAAAGTATGCTTAGAGAAAAAGTGTGATTAGAGAAAATAAAGAGAGAGAAAGTGTGATGAGAGAAAATGAGGAGAGAGAGTATGCTAAGAGAGATTGAGGAGAGAGAAAGTATGATGAGAGAGAAAGTACGATGAGAGAGAAAATATGATGAAAAAATAGGTAGAAAATGTGTAATAGGAGAGAAAGTGTGATAGAAGAGAATGAAGAGAGAGAAAATAAGGAGAGAGAGTATATGATGGGAGATAATATAGAGAGAGAATTAGGAGAGAGAAAGTATCTTGAGAGAGAAAATATGATGATAAAATAAGGAGAGAGAAAATATGATGAGAGAGTGTGAAATTAAAAAAAATTGAACAAATATACTAAGGATATTTTTGTCTAAAACTTAATTTACAATCCTATTCCATCAAAACCCAAGGGAGGTGGTTAGTTTCATCCATACCCAAATTTTTGGGTTTCATTCTAAAATCTTGATTCCATTCCCATTAACCAAATACAAGGTTTGGGAATGAATCTATTCCCTCATTCCCAAACCCATAAACCAAACGCCACCTATTTTAATAAATTTAAAAGAGGGGCATTTTTATACATGGATACAGAGTTTTATAAAATTCCATTTTACTTCTGTGGAACGGCGCTAAGTCAGTGTGACCTCTAGGTAACTTCCTTACCGTTGTCTACTCGAAGGGCGATTAAGAAGCCAACCCCGGCAATGTCCGTGGAGCCACCACTGCCGCAGCCGATCGCCGCTCAGCTCAACCATCTTCTCACATACTCTCCCCTCTCCGTCAAGGTATTCTCCCCAAACCCTTCGATCCTCTCCGTGTGCCTCGTCTTCTCTCGATCTCACGGCGATGTTTTTGATGTAGGTCGAGCGGGTATGGTCCGGATCCAAAAACGCTCGATACTCCGACCGCTTAACTCTCTCAATCCCCTTCTGCCTTGACTACATCAAATGTGAGAATAATCGAAGACCCCCCTGTTTGAGTTATTGTCGTTCTTTTTTTTTTTTGCCCTAATTGGAATCGGATTCCTTTCAGGGGATGTGATCTACAACGCGCTCCACCCGTCACTAGCGCCGGATGTCGTCTTTTCGCTGGAGGACGATGACTTCGATCCCCTAGGCGATATAGCAAGGGAGGGGGAAATGCGGTTGAGCAAGAGCAGCTTGTGTGATTGGAATGGAAAAGATCCATCGAAGCTGATGGCTCTTGTCCATGAACTCAGGTTCTTCGTCTTGGACCACTCATATTTGTGTGATCGATAGTCGAGTTCGTTTGTGGTTGCTTATTTTTATTCTGAAATTAGGGATCTGTACACACATTATCAGAGGAGGAGGGTAGGGGAGATTGATGATGCTAGGCTTAAGTTTGAGCTTAATACTATGCTTTCGAGGGAGGTAATTGCCATAAGCTTGTTCTTTGTCTCCTTTTCCTGTGGCTTAACTGGAACTAAAGTTGTGTTTGCGGAAGATATATCCAAGATAAAATTATAGTGGAAGAAATGATTCATAGAATCTACCTCCAAAAATTTTGAGATCTGCCTTGGCTATTTTTTTAAAATGTTGCTATTATTGGTTTCTAGTTGCTGATCGGTCATGTAAATTTGTTGTTTATGAAAAAAAAAAAGTTGCAGTTTCTTAGATATTTTGTTCTTTTTACTGAATTTTGTTTATGTAAAATGCTTTACCACATACACCATATTTTTCTCTTCCATTTACTTCTTCCAGAGTTTACTCTTAACTTACTGCTTGCATTACTAATCCTTTCTTAACCTTCACTGATGGTTTTTTTTTTCTGTTTGAAATTACCATAGCTCATTCTCATAAATGGGATAATCTAGTGACTTTGTTTTCATGCATTTTTTACCTTTTCTATATGTTGTTAATAATAGATGACAATCTGAGAGATAGCACTTTATTTTTGGTAACTCCAGTTGTTATTGTACAGGGGATTGAAGTATGTATGGTTCCATCTCTTGATAGGGTAAGTTCCAATAGAAATTATACTTATTGTTTGTTTTGAGAATAATTCATGTATATGAATGCTAAACCTCTAATTCTTCATACTGTATTAAACACTCATATAGCCAGAGGAAGTAAAATTTTCTGTACGCTTAATTGATACGGACTTAAACAAGTTAGTTACATCATGCAATTGGAAACATCAGCAGAAGATCTACTTGCAGGTATCTTTCTTTTCTTTTACCAGGGATATCATAATTTCGCTTCCATGTTTTGAAACAGTTTAAACAGACTGCAATAATTGGGATTGAACCTTATGTTGTTATTCTTGTAGTTGTATTTGTCTTACCTATCTTCCATAACAGTTCAACTATTAGGTACAGAATCAACTTCATCAAAGAAGCTAATGAATAGTTGTTCAAATAAAAAAAAAAAACGCTACATGGTATGTTACTGGATTGTTCAAGTAAAATACCCTAGTTGTATTTGTCTTTCTCTTGCCAATCTTGCATTGGCCACTAAGCTTTGAATAAATTCAAGGATATATTCAAAGAAATTCTGAGTGTTGATTGCTATGGTTTGTGGACTTCAGAAAACTATGATTTACTTGGGCACGGATTTATAAACTTCCTTTTTGCCAATTGTCTATATACATTAGGCCTACCTCTACACCTGATATGTTATATAAACTTTTTATGGTTTAATGGAACACTCAGAGAAGATATTGCCAGGTTTAGAAAATCAGATTTGTTCATCGCTACAGTCTGCTGAGATAATGCCAGGTCAGGTCTGGCAAATATAATAATTCAGTTATGACTTGACTTGCAATTGTCTAGATATTGTTATTTCCAGTGATATTGATAAATGTGAATCAGTGATTCTCCTAGAGATATTTGTCATTTTTGTGCTGGTGTATAAATTGGTAATTCTAAGGTTTTTTAATAGTTACTAGTAGCAAAGCCAACCCAATTATCACTGTCCACCAAACAAGCTGTTTTGTTGTAAAGAGTAACTGTGGTAAAACACTCAAACTTTATCACGGAGATGCTTATGGCAATTGTTTTGTTGAACGAACTGAATTAGTTGATGAAACTGTCATATTCCTTTCTGCAATTCTTCAAAGAATTGATACCAATTGGCTCTGAAAATAATGTTGCATTATGGACCTTTTTGATTGTAAGTTTTGATTGTTGTCACATTGTCATAGCGTGCAGGAGAGTATCTTATAATTTCTCTTTATGTATCATCTTCACCTATTGCCGACATGCTAGTTCTCATTGGGTAGAATATTTAGAAAGTGTTTGGTTTCATTTTCATTTTTCTAAAAAACATGCGTTTTCTCTTTTCTTAGAAAATGACTTTTAGACATTCTCTATTTTCCCATAAAATAATATCTCCTTTTCTAGAAAAAAAATGTGGAAATTGCCAACCAAACAATGTTTTTCCTTTTCTCAGAAAATGAAAATGGAAAATGACCAAACCAAACGTGCCTTAACTTTTCCCATCATTTCCTATGATTTTATATTGTAAGAAAATGATGCCTGATCATCAGTTATTTTTGTTAAATATGTTGGTTGTGAATTTTACATTATGGCCATTTGTGATATCTTTTACTCTAGTTTTGATTGTTGTCAGTGATAGAGAAAATAATGTTGATATTGTGGACATTTTTCTTCTCTTTTCCATACAATAGGCAATAGAATGGCAATTTGTTAAGACAAGAACAAAAGTAAAAAAAACAGAACTATTATTTTTCTGATTGTATGAGGCTATGATCATGTGAGTTACCTATGCCTTGGATTTAGTTCTTGCCATATTAGCTTCCAGTAAGATCTTTAAGTTGTTTAATAACTGCACTTTCAATACAGAGTTTTGCAACAGTGTTTTTTTTAACAACAAATCGTTTTTATGGTTGAATGGGTAAACCTTGTGAAAATGTGTCCAAATCAATTGGATTGGTCCAGTTTATTTATATAGTTGTGTTTTTGACCGATTGGTGGTCCACTTGTGGGCTTAGGGAAACTCTACTCAGAAGCAAATATCTTCTTGCCTGATCTGACCATCCATTGGCAAGCTATTGACTGTGGAATGTCAATGAACCTTGGGATAATGGTTTACCCTTGCTTAGTGCCATATATAGCGCACCTGAGGATAAGCAATTTAACAATCAGGCTGACAATTTGAATGAATTTGCTTAAGCTCAGTATCCATAAGGTGAACAGATGTGGCAGAATAAATTGTATGCTGTAGTGTAATTTTGGAGGGTTTTTATGGGCTTGATTGTATAGATGCTTGAAGGATGGATCATTAGTGAAACAGATACCAGAAAGGTTTATATGTTTTTGCTGTTGTTTTTTTTTCTGTAGTACATGAAATTTTGGATATGTCCATAGCATGGCGATAGGACACTGGCAAATTGTTCTCATATATTTAACTATGGTGATAAAACATTGGCAAACTGGTTCTCATATAATTCAGTGTCCTTCTAGGGAGTAGTTCTTTCCTTAGTCAGTTTATTGCATTCTGCAGGTTATATTTCCTGTTAGCAGAAGTTATTCTTCGGCACCTGCAGCTCCAAGAATAAAATTAGTTTCTACTCCAGAGTTAAAGTCCTTATTCTCTATCGAGGATGTCAAACTTCCACAATGGTTAGATGGGATGTAGGTCATGCTAATTTCTTCTGATGTTGGCCCAACATCTGTTTCTGTTATACATTAAAATTTCTTTCAAATGTAGTTAGTAATTGATATAGTAAACCATTGAAGAAGTTTTCTTTCTTTTAAGGTGCATGGCCGAATACCTTCCTGTTATTGAAGATCACCTCAAGGTTCAGGTATATTTGTTTTTTCACAGAAATGCACTTAGCACTTGTTAATTGTCACATCAAAAAAATTTACATATGGTGATGCTCACTTCAATTGATTAAGAAGAGCATCTTTCATGTCTTATTGTCTGTAGGTAGAATATAGATTTTGCCATAGTAAAGTGTGATGTACTCCCCATTAATCTAGCGACAGTCAATATGTAATGTGCTTGATTTGTGGAATCTTCTTTCTCTCTCATTCATTTGTTAGTTTTGAATGTTACATTTGTATCAAAACTTGTTCTTCTCAAGGTTGTGGAGGCAATTGCATCCATTGGTGCAAGAAGACGTTTTATAGAGGCTTTAGCTCCTCTTTTTGGAAGACCACTAGAAGTTGATCCGGTATTCCATTATTCAACCTTATTTCATAATCTTATTTATTTTACTAAGGATGCTTTTATGGTCTATCAATTTATTAGGTATTCTGCAGAAGAGCTACTGTGCTTTGTGGCTCTGGGGCTTTTACATTTTTGGTATGTTGTGAATGCCTTTTGTGCTCATATACAGCAATTGACCAACTTAGATTTGTAAACCAACATCTATCAAAAGATCATCATTTGTGCATGAAAGTGCTACTGTGCAACGTTCATTGTTTCTACATATAAAAGAATCCCTAAAACGATAAACAAGTAGCCCTGTCACACTTAGATATTATGGCTGAATTTTTACTTTGTGAGTAGAAGAAGTTTGATCCTTGAATACAACTCAACATTAGTCTCAAATACTCAGCAATCAAGAATACTTTTGAAGATTTTTATTGTGCAATTCTTTGGTATACTGAACATGTTTTTTCTCTCTTTGCTTTATTTTTGCAGGTTCACTTTTCTATTCCTACACAGTTCCCAAAGCAGCAACCCATATTGGTAATGCAAAGTTCTCAGGTATTCATTCTTTCCTCTTGGTGTTGGAAGATTAACTTCTGTATGTGCTGTTATACCACATCCCTACTATAACTGAAGCAAGAATTTAACCCAAGTAATTGACCTTATTGTGCGAGTGTGTATAGCCTTTGTGCTAAGAATTCTAGAGCATTTTGAGTTCTACTGGGTTCTTCAAGTTGCACAAATTGCTTACACTTTCACAAGAAGCTTAATTTGATCTAGATCAAATTCTAGTGATTTTAGTAGTCATTGATTGATGAGCTCGTATCATCCTCGATGGAATACCATGAGGATGAGGATGGGTGCCATTTGTTTGTAAAATCAGAGAATGTAAGATCTCTTTGGATTCATTGGAGAATAGAATTCATGTCTGGATGGGAATAAAGAAGTAATCATTTAGATTGAGGGTCCTGTTAGTGGGAAGGGAAAAGGAGTTACTTTGAAAAGGCTTGTGATTTAGGGCGACGACCAGATATGACTTTCCTAAAATATTTTAATCCATTTTAAATTTTATATGGCCTTTAAAAATGTCTCAATCCACACTATGTTTGAACTGCTTTTGATTTGATAAATTTCCTCCATTGTGTACGAGACTATTTGTTTCTCTATGAAAGATCACTTATCCTTGATGCTTCATCAAGTAGTCTCAGATAATTATGAGTTTCAATCGGCTTCCTTTTTAGATCAATATTTTTAATGTTCCTCAATCAAAAGCTATTCTGTTTTTCTATGCAGCACTTTAATTCTCAAAGCCTACCAATATCCTCACCCCCTGTGAATGAATACCCTTGGAGCCCTAGATGGGAACCAGCAGAGATGGCGGAACGAATATTGTAAGCATCTTTTTCCTAGTAATATTAGAAAACCTATCAGAACTTTTTTCTTATTATGACACCTTTGCAGCGAGTTCGTGGTAGACGAGTGTTTAGACTTCAAAAAGTTCTGTATTGATTCATCACCTAAGTAACAAGATTCACATGTAGTAGCAGGTATACCTCACATTTCCATTTTTGTTTGAAAAGAAAAAAAAATCTCTCTTCCCTTCAGTTTTTCAATTATTGTAGGACAATCATACTCTTTCTTTTGGTGTTGAAAGTTGTTTGTCCTTAGCTTGTGATGAATCTTGCTCCAGGGGTGGAAGGGAGGGTGGAATGATTCATAAAAGACGATGGCAATTGGCTAGTTTCTGATGGCACAACATGAAGAGTTTAATGAAATAGACTTCTTTACTTTTAAAATCGATTTATTCACCCTTTCTTTTACGGCTTATAAAGAAGTGCAACTTTGTTTCTCTAGTCGTATGGGTTTGCTTGTTTTCTTGCACGACTCAGTAGTGTCGTCGTATTTTGTAGGGCAATCATATCCTATTGTTTTAGAAAGTGTGCCCGTATTGGCCCTTTCGGACTCGTAATGTTCTCTGGTGGCCGGTAATGGGCCGTTGATGGATATCTGGCTCATTATTGGGCATTGTGATGTGCCATTACCAGCGCCAGCGGCATCTCTATTGGGCTAGCAAATGGCTGTTAATTGGATTTCTATTGGGTCACTAAACAGACGTTAATGGAGTCTCTTCAAGGATGTTTCACTGATTATGGGCCCTATTGGATTAGTAAAGCACGTAAAGGGGCTTTCTGGTCTGAAACTCGGCCGCTAATGGGATCTATATTGAGCCAGTAAAAGGAAGCTGATGGGCGCTCTTTTAGGTCAGAGCTGGGTCATTAGTAGGTTCTTGTGTAGTAATGAGTAAAGGATCTATATTGGGTCATTAATGGGCCTTGGGCAGCCTTAATCTGCTTGTAAGTCCATTGGATCCGTAACTGGCCGTTGATGGGCTCCTAATCAAGAGTAACGGAAGTTCTGCATAATTGTCCATTAATGGATCATTCTATTGATCCGGTCAGTAGAACGCAAGTCTATTGTACCTAATGAGCCGTTGATGGATTTCTAATGGTC